>NC_090646.1:213274540-214024540 GCF_040937935.1 Hyperolius riggenbachi | reverse complement strand
AAGTGGGAACGTTCAGTGCATGTCAGTCAGTAACACTCAGACATATCATGCAGCTTCTGGGTCTTCTGTCTTCAGTTGTGCCAGGAATTCAGTGGGCTCTGAAGCATACCAGTATTCTACAGTCTTGGATGTTACCAATTGGAGCAAACAGGATACACTAGACAATATGGTGGCAGTGGATCCCCAAGTAAAAAAAAGTTTACGATGGTGGCAAGTAATTCAAAACCTCACGCAAGGCAACAGATGCAAGTTTGTCAGGATGTGGGGCACATGTGGCCACCTTTCAGGTTCAGGGTGTCTAGAATCAGTCAATGATGAAACACTCATCGAACTTCATGGAACTGATGGCGGCAAAAATGGCACTAATCAGCACATTACATATTCTGAAAGCGTGTCATGTTCAAGTACAGTCAGACAATGCAACTGTGGTAGCATATCTGAATCGCAAGGGGGGAACCAGGTCATTATTTTTGACCTTGGAGATCCTCGACATAGCAGACCAAAACTTGCTATCACGAACAGCAGTGCACCTGAAGGGGTCGCTCAATGTTCTGGCAGATCAGTTAACCACTTAAGCCCTGAGTGTATTTTTACCTTCTGGACCAGAGCAATTTTCACATTTCAGTGCTCCTCCCAATCATTTGCCAATAACATTACAACTACTTGTCACAACAAAATGATCTGTATCTTGTTTTTTCTGCCACTAATTAGGCTTTCTTTGGGTGGTACCTTTTGCTAAGAATTATTTTTTCTAATGCATTTTAATTGGAATATTAAGAAAAAAAATTAAAAAAATCATTATTTCTCAGTTTTCAGCCATTACAGTTTTAAATACATGCTTCAATAATTAAAACCCATGTATTTTATTTGCCCATTTGTCCTGGTTATTACACCATTTAAATTATCTTGCTATCACAATGTATGGCGGAAATATTTTATTTGGAAATAAAGGTGCAGGTTTTCATTTTTGCGTCTGTCACTATTTACAAGCCCATAATTTAAAAAAATAACAGTAATATACCCTCCTGACATACATGTAAAAAAAAGTTCAGTCTCTAAGGTAAGTATTTATGTCGTTTTGTTTTTTTTTACTTTATTTTATAATTTTTTCTAAATGCAAAAGTTTTATTTGGGCATTTATGGGAGAGAGTGGGAGGTAAGGGGTTACTTTTAAATTATGTGCAGGTCTCTTTATTAAAGTAAATGATTGTAGGTGTAATTTTACTTTTTGGCCACAAGATGTCCTCAGTTATTAGCTTCCTGCGCATGCTCTTAGTACACAAACAGGAACTAATGCGTGTAAGTGTAAGTTACAGTGTTTACAAATGACCGCAGGCATCTAATTGATGTGCGATCATGGACACGGGGAACTAGAAAAATGAATGGGAACTGCATTCCCATTCATTGATCTCCGGGCTAACATGTAACAGTAAGAACTAGTGCGTGAGCACGTGAGAGCACGCACAGCGGCGATTGTAGCAGAGTTACGAATATCTACTCCCCTGAGGCTTAGATGAATTTTTTTAGGGGAGTAGATATACTGTACTGTAAACATTAAGTGGTTAAGCAGACTCCAGATAACGAACACATAGTGGTCTCTGAATCAGAGTTTATGCGAAATAATTGTGATAAAATGGGGCCAGCCCAACTGGATTTATTCGCAAACAAATCCAACAGGAAGTGCAAACAGTTACATTCACTTAACCACTTCAGGATTCTCGGTGCGTATATGTACGCCCCTGAATCCTGAAGTGTATTCCTGTTCCATGTCAGTTCACGGATGGCGTCTCTGTGAACACCCTGCAAGCCGATCGGCGGCTCGCAGGGTAAATGTAAACACACGGGGAAGATCTTCCCCGGTGTTTACATGTATACGGCGCTGCTGCGCAGCAGCGCCGTAGAGGAGATCGGTGATACCCGGCCTCTGATAGGCTGAAGCCTATCCCATCAGGCGCAGGACGGAAATCCGTCCTGCGCCGCTCACAGGGGGAGGGAAGGAGGCCAGGAAGTGCTGTGGAGGGGGGCTTTGAAGAGCCCCCCCCGCAAGCGCAAGCAGCCGGCGGCGATCAGACCCCCCCAGCAGGACATCCCCCTAGTGGGGAAAAAAGGGGGGGGGGGGAAGTCTGATCGGCCTGGCTGCAACCTGATCTGTGCTGTGGGCTGGAGAGATCAGCACAAAATAGCATGGTATAGAAGTGGTTAATATGATGGACAATCCTGTAGCAATTGATGCCCTGACTGATATGGAATCAGAATGTAGTACATGCCTTTCCACCATGAAATCTAGTTCCTCTAGTGCTTCAAAAGTTGATGAAATCAAACTGTCACATTATTCTCGTTGCTACTAACTGGCCCAAGAGGGCGTGGTATCCGCTTCGCCTATCAATGTTAATAGACCAACCATGAGAAATACCAGTGTCAGAGAACATGACAAAGGTACAAGACCAGGCTGTAGTAAACCTAGAAAAGTGAAAACTTACAGCGTAGTTTCTGAAAGGGCAGTACTTGAAGTCAAGGGATTGTTCTCAAGAGTAGTTAATACTCTCTTGAAAAGTAGAAAAGACAATACTCGTCTAATATACCAAAAGTATTGGGAAACTTTTATTTTGTGGTTAGAAAACTCTAATTTTCAGTCAACAGAACTGGCTACAATTTTAGAATTTCTGCAGGAGGGCGTAGGAAAAAGGTTGGCCTTAAGTACAATTAAGGTCCAGATTTCTGCCCTATCAGTTTTTTTGTGTGGATAAAGTTAGTTTTAGACCCTTTTTGTAATCAGATTTGTGAAATCAAGAGAAGAAAAAACAAAAAACAGACCAGTTATGGTTAAACAATTCCCGAAATGGGATTTATCTTTAGTGTCGCAAGCATTGACATCTGAGTTTAATGAAGATTCATTAAAAATGTGTACTCTTAAAACAGTATTTTTGGTAGCGATCACTTCAGCTAGGCGCATTAGTGAACTCCAAGCTCTCTCATACAAAGAACCATATTGTTCCTCCTTTAATGATCGAGTAGTTCTCCCGACAAGCCCAGAATTCCTAACAAAGGTTGGTGACATGTTCCACAGAACACAGGTGATTGTATTGCCATCTTTCTGTATTAATCCAAAATCAGAAAAAGAAAACCTTATAACTTACCTGGAGAAAGTTAGAGTTCAGAAAATCAGAATCGCTGTTCATAAATGATGCAGGAAAATCCAAAGGATTAAAAACCTCTACAAAAACAATTGCCAAATGGATCAAAGATTGTATTCTGGAGGCATACAAATTATGGGTAAGGATCCTCCAGGGAACTTAAAAGGCCCATTACACCAGGGCAGCCGCAACTACGTGGGCTTACAGGGCAGGTGGTTCACCGCTGAACATCTGCAAGGCTGCGACCTGAAAGAGTTTGGTAACCTTCAGGAAGCACTATCGATTGGACCGGATAACGGAGACCGATCAAGGCTTCGGAAGAACTGTCTTAAAGGCAGTTAGCCTACCCTAAGGTTGGTGATTGATTTCTTGCTGATCATCTCAATGTGTACCTGTCCTGGAGTGTTACTGGAAAAACCAGGAGTTAGCTCTACCTGGTAACAACATTTTAAGTAACACTCCAGGACAGGTGGGGGTACCCACCCCCATATATATCATATATTGCATGATATACATGTTATATTATATGTATTTTAATGTAATATAGTAGGGTTATGTTAATGTATATTGTTCCTGTTCCTTGATATACTGCCTGAAACTTGGTCCATGTTTAATTTAGAGAGGCTGACGGATATTTCCTGTTCCTGGGTGGAGCCAAGTCTCAATGTGTACCTGTCCTGGAGTGTTACTTAAAATGTCGCTACCAGGTAGCTAACTCCTGGTTTCGCTATTCGTACCTCTTTAAGGTTTACTTAGCTGTGGCGTCCTCCAGCCACTAAAAGTCTGTGTGGTCCCACACCGCACTCCTGCTGTGCTCCAATCTTCTTGCTGTCTCCTCCGTAATGATTGCCGATCCGGTGGGTTGGCAGCTTCTGCCTGGGCGCCTCTCATGATTGTACGCCTATAGTCGAGGGCGATCTGCGCTATAGTACTGTGCAGTAGCGACAGGCACGCACCCACATGTGTGCTGAAGCTGCCATTACGGAGGGAACAGCAATAATGGAACTGCGGTGAGGGACCACACAGCCTTCCGGGAGCTGGAAGAAGGCCCAGGAAAGTAAAGCGTAATATGCTGGTGTCCTCTTGGACTTCCTTCAAGACAAATAACATTGAGGCCCGTTCACATTGTGGATTGCAAAACACTTGCAAAATCCCTAGCATTTTGCCACGGGGTTTTTTTTAGTTTTTGTTTTTTTTACTGGACAATTTTCAGATCTTTAAGCGATCGCAATTCACTTTTTTACCATTTCAGTTGCAATAGCGAAAAAACGCTGCATGCACTGTGTTTTTGTTTTTAACAAATTTCCAGTGATTTTAATTTACAGTGAGATGACTGACATATATTTTTAATTACACAAGTGCTTTTTAAAGTGCTTTGTGTGCCTTAAATGCCCACAAATTGCCCCAGTATTAATGGGCCCTATAGCTGCACTTTTGTTCTGGCCGAATCAAAGTGCTTGAGCTGCAGCCACTCGGGCGTGCTCTGTAGGCAGTAAGCAGTGTTAGGGAGTCTATCCCAAGCACTCCTTGCTGAATAGGTGCTGGCTTACTGAACAGGAAGAGCTGAGATTTGAGCCCTGGTGGCACTATCTAGCCACTTAAAGTACCTCTGAATCGGGGGATATGGAGGGATAGATTCCCTTATCCTGAAATGCCTGGTGCTGCCCATTGTGTTTGGGGTCCTTTATTCCATGGGTCCCCAACCTGGGGGCCGTGGCCCCCTGGGGGTCCTTGGGCAGATTTTTTGGGGGCCGCGGCTTCTCCTTCTCCCCCTGCGGCCGCCGCTTCTGTTACCTTTACGAGCGGGCGGCCGCTTCCTTCCTTATATTCCTCTAGCCGTGGCTCTCCTCTTCACAGCATGTCGTATTACAGCAGCACTTCCTGCACGGCTGCTGTAAGAAGCCTAGGGAACCGGGACAGCAGTTCCCATGGTAACGGTGATGCGTATTGCCGCTACTCCGCCTCCTTCCCTCCTTACAGCAGCCGCACAGGAAGCGCTGCTGTAATACGACATGCTGTGAAGAGGAGAGCCGCGGCTGGAGGAATATAAGGTAGGAAGCGGCCGCCCGCTCATAAGGTAAAAGGAGCGGCGGGCGGGGAGAGGGCACCTCTGCTAGCTACACTGGGGCAGCTATACTGGGGTAACTACTGGCTACACTGGGCTAACTGTACTTGCTATACTGGGCTAACTGTACTTGCTATACTGTGGTAACTGTACTAGCTATACTGTGGTAACTGTACTAGCTATACTGTGGTAACTGTACTAGCTATACTGTGGTAACTGTACTAGCTATACTGTGGTAACTGTACTAGCTATACCGTGGTAACTGTACTAGCTATACTGGGCTAACTGTACTTGCTATACTGGGCTAACTGTTCGTGCTATACTGGGCTAACTGTACTTGCTATACTGGGGTAACTATACTAACTATATTGGGGTAACTATACTACCGAACTAACTATACTGAGGCAACTATAGTCCTTATACAGGGGCAACTGTGTTAGCTACCTATACTGGGGGCAACTATACCTAGATACCTACTTACCTATATACTACACTCAAAATCAGGGAAAAGAGGGGGGGGGCTGCCGCCGCCACTAACCACGCCCCCCACTAACCACGCCCCCTCCCAGGGGGGGGGGGCAGAGAAAAGTTTGATCGGGATAGTGGGCCCCGGGCTTAAAAAGGTTGGGGACCCCTGCTTTATTCAACAACGTATGTGAAATAATTTTTGTGTAGTGTGCTAGAGTTTGGGCCTGCTTTAAGCAATACTCTATTGTGCTTGGAGATTCTGACCTGAGGTTTCATACAAATGTTGGTAAACATGTATGCATTAGCCTAAGTTCATCTTTCTATTGTGGGTCGTGTAACTTACTAATTTTTTTTTTTTTTTTTTTTTTTTTTATAGATGGCCAGCAGTGGGAAGTAGTTGCAATAGGAACAGGGGATTTAAACTATGGGCAGAGTATCAACAATGATGGAAGAGTTCTACATGACTCGCATGCCATTGTCACTGCAAGACGTTCTTTACTAAGGTAAAGTGGAGTTAAATTTGCACTATTTTGTGTACACACAATTGTAAAAAAATGCATAGCAACTAAAAGAGAAGTGCAGAATAATGCATTATTTAAAATGTATGCATTGCATCACAATGGACAATATAATCGTGATGAGATGCAATGATTATTCCTATGTGGCTTTCACATTGAGAGCAGTAGGTCCTAGTGGAGCAACGCACAGCATTCTGTGCACTATCCAGGTAATGTGCAAAGTTACAGTTGCAATGAGGCACTATGTTACTGTGCAGGGGGAAGAAGACCGACAGAGCCCTGCAAGAGTCACGTCACGCAACGGCCACATTGATCTGCTTGGCCGATCGCTGGCCGAAGGTGCCTGGGTGGGGCACCCACATCAGTGGCCACTGTACATATTCTAGATTCTCAGCACAGGCAATTGTTATCAGCTGGCTTGGTCGAGTTTCATCTACCGTGTTTCCCCGCAAAATATGACACTGTCTTATATTTTTTTTCTCCAAAAGATGTGCTGGGGCTTACCATCACAGGATGTATTTGTCACGGATTTACCTGCACCACCTGTGCTATTGCACGAAATCGAGCACACAAAGCATGATTCGGAGTGTCCCTTTAACCTTGTAGCTTTGCTTTAAAAATTCTACAAGCCCAGGCTTCTTTTCCATCGGAAATGGTCTTTTGTTATTCCTCCCTGGAGAGAGTGTAATAAAACTCTTAACCTCCCTGGCGTTTTGATTATGCGCAGCCGCACAGCTGCGCATGGTTTTTTAAACTTAATTTTTTTTTTTTAATCATGTAGCTAGCCCAGTGCTAGCTACATGATACCCACCTCCTTTCCGATTCCCACCCACTCCTCCGATCGCCTCCGGTGCCTATGCCCGTCAGGAGATCCCGTTCTGAACGGGATTTCCTTCAGGGCTTTCCCCGTCGCCATAGCGACTAACTGAATGACGTCATCAACGTCGTGACGTCACAGGGAAGGCCCGATCCACCCCTCAGCGTTGCCTGCCACTGATTGGCCAGGTTGCGCATGGGGTCTGAGGGGGGCCCTCTTTTGCGTCGGGTAGTGGCGAATCGCCGGCGATCGCAGCAAACACGCAGCTAGCAAAGTGCTAGCTGCGTGTTTGAAAAAAAAAATATTCAAAACAGCCCAGCAGGGCCTGAGCGGTGACCTCCGGCGTCTCTGGACAAGCTCAGTTCAACCAGAACGCTAGGGAGATTAAGGAGATTCACTCACATTCTTTGGGTTTCAAAAGGTACCGAAAAGGAGGGGCCAGAGAAATCCAGAAACCCCCCCTCGTCAATTCCTTAGCTGACCAGATATACATGCCACGTATCCTGACAGGAAATAACTTCTACCGGTAATCTAGATTTAGCAATATTCATCTTGCCAAATAATCAGCTTTCCGTAGATGCCAGCCAAATCAATATTCTCAGATGTGCACTAGATCTGATCTGGAGGCGTTTAAGCCACAAAACGCTTGTCTACCATCTTCTGGCACCAAGATTGGTTTTCTCGGAAATGAAATATATTAATCTATATATGCTTAGACTTTTGAGTGAAGCAGAGAATGCCAGGAAGACACGGGTATCGTTCTCTGCATGTTCTGATCAACTGACGCACTGATATGATCATTGCAGGTATTTCATATTCCTTTCTGCCTCTCGTGATAGAGGGTGGAGCATGTAGCAGATTACAATCTCCACCCTGCAGCGGAGAAAGAGTTAAAACTGCTTGACACAGGCTGTCAGGGGAGTCCCTCCTTTGCCATTATCCATATTCCATCAAGGATACAGGCTTTCCATAATTGGACTATTATCCACAAAGCTTTATATATTCTGTTTGGACTTACCATGGCAAAGGACACGGTAATTTGACAAACAACTCAGTCTTAAAAATAGTTTGTCTAAGTGCCTGTTCTGAAAGCTCAGCAGAGTACCGCGTTTCCTGAGAGAACGTTACCATAACGGTTATTGGCCTCAATTCACTAAACATATCTCCTGTCTTTAATAACTTTTTCTAGAGTTATCGCCATGGTGATAAGGCATGTAGTGTTCAGGGGAACCTTTTACGTCAGGCAAACCTAAAGTTAACGCTTCTGTCTTTAAGTTAAGGTGAGATCTCTAAAGTTAACTCTTCAATCCTTAAAATAACTCCAGAATTCTAAAGTTAAAGACGGGCTTTTAATTGACTGCATGTGAAAATGACTACAGAGGAGGTAACTTCGGACCACTGCAGCTATAACTGTTTGTTGCTCGGTCATACAACCTACCACCCAAACAAATTTTACCTCCTTGTCACTAATACAGCTTTCTTTTGGTTCTATTTGATTGCTGCTGTGATTTTTAGTTTTTACTATATTCATCAAAAAAGAAAGGAATTTTGTGAAAACATTTTTAACTTTCTGTGGTAAAATTTTTCAAATAAAGTAACCTTTTTATACAAGTTTTTTTTTCATCCAAATTTATTGTGCTGCATATCTTTTGATTAAAAAAAAATCTAATAAGTGCATATTTATTGGTTTGGGTAAAAGTTATAGCGTTTACAAACTATGGTACAAAAAAAGCAACTCTGACTTTTCTGAGCACTTGTCATGTTTCTTGAGGTGCTAGGATAGTATAAATACCCCCCCCCCCCCCCCAAATGACCCCATTTTGGAAAGAAGACACCCCAAGGTATTTGCTGAGGGGAATGGTCAGTTCATAACAGATTTTATTTTTTGTTACAAGTTAGTAGAAAATGACAGTTTGTGACAAAAAAAATAGTGTTTCCATTTCTGCTAACGTGTGACAAAAAAATAAAATCTGCCACTGACTCACCATGCCCCTCAGTGAATACCTTGGGGTGTTTACTTTACAAAATTGGGTCACTTGTGGGGTGTGTTTACTGCACTGGCATTTTGGGGGGGCTAAATTGTGAGCACCCCTGTAAAGCCTAAAGGTGCTCATTGGACTTTGGGCCCCTTTGCGCAGCTAGGCAGCTAAAAAAGTGTCAAACGTGGTATCACCGTACTCGGGAGAAGTAGTATAATGTGTTTTGGGGTGTATTTTTACACATACCCATGCTGGGTGGGAGAAATATCTCTGTAAAGGACAACTTAAAAAAAATTGTTTTCCAGACTACTACTCACAGTTTAGGGCCCCTAAAATGCCAGGGCAGTATAGGAACAGCACAAGTGACCCAATTTTCGAAAGGAGACACCCATGGTATTCCGTGAGGGGTATGGTGAGTTCATAGAAGATTTTATTGTCACAAGTTAGTGGAAATTGATTTTAATTTTTTTCTCACGGTCATGTTCCACTAACTTGTGACAAAAAATAAAATTATGAATTCACCATACCCCTCAAAGAAATCCTTGGGGTGTCTTCTTACCAAAATGGGGTCACTTGTGGGGTTACTATACTGCCCTGGCATTTTAGGGACCCTAAACCGTGAGGAGTAGTATGGAAAACAAATGAGTAAAATTGACCTGTGAAATAGTAAAGGAACTCATTGGACTTTTGGCCCCTTTGCATAGCTAGGCTGCAAAAAAGTGTCACGTGGTATCGCTGTACTCAGAAATATGTGTTTTCGGATGTCTTTTCACACATACCCATGCTGGGTGGGAGAAATATTTCTGTAAAGGACAACTTTTTCATTTTTTATTTTTACGCTAAATTGTCCATTTACAGAGATTTCTCCCACCCAGCACAGGTATGTGTAAAAATACACCCCAAAACACATTATACTACTTCTCCTGAGTACGGCGATACCACACGTGTGACACTTTTTTGCAGCTTAGCTGTGCAAAGGGGCCCAAAGTCCAATGAGTACCTTTAGGATTTCACAGGTCAATTTTACTTGTTTGTTTTTCCAGACGACTACTCATGGTTTAGGGCCCCAAAAAATGCAAGGGCAGTATAGGAAAACCACAAGTGACCCCATTTTGGAAAGAAGACACCCCCAAGGTATTCCGTGAGGGGTATGGTGAGTTCATAGAAGATTTAATTTTTTTGTCACAAGTTAGTGGAAATTGATTTTTTTTGTTTTTTCTCACAAGGTGAAATTTGATGGGAAAATAAAAATCAAATTAAATATTCAGTCTTCCAGGATTTTGCACAATTCATTGGAATATGTGAACAAAATTAAAATGCCAAAAAGGAATGGTATATCTCGAAACAATCTTTGAGACACCGCCCAGGTTGTTCAGGACACTTTGTACAGTGAAGTTGACTGTCCTTTCTGATACCATATAAAGCCTGCATCTTTTTTGGGGGTATTTTTTGCGGCTGGTCGGTGGAATATACACAGGGTAATGTTTATCCCTCAGTCTGGCAACAGCATTCATGCTACGTACACACATGCGGCAACGATCGTTCGTTGAGAACGACGAACGAACTTTTAATTGATGAAAGAACAACCTAAGTAAAGATAGTTTTAAAAGGTGTGTAACGATCTGATCGTTAGAACGAACGTTACATCACATAAAGCAACTATTGCGCCTGCGCATAAAAATGAAAAGTTTCACAGAGAAATAGTGAAATGCGCATGTCAAGACTAGTACGAACGACCGTTTCCAACGATGTACTACTTTTGCAAACGATCGTCGTTTGTTAAAATCCGCCGAGACAGAACTTTCTTTTGTAGCGATTTGGCTCGTTCGTCGTTTGCCTTAATAGTCGGTGGTTCGTTTTTTGTAACGATCGTCGTTGGTAATGATTGGGGAACGATCGTTACAAACGACTATAGTCGCATGTGTGTACGCACCTTTACACTTGTGCTTGGCCCTTCTTCTGAGACAGACAGCAGTGAGGTAATAATTTCCTCCTGGAAAGATAGGTGTGTAGTAGCAGTGTCTTTGTCTTCTTTTTATACAGTAAAAACAAATTGAATATGCCCAATTGTATTAAGTAAATGGCTACTTTTTTGTACCAATACAAAGTTTTTCGTGCAGCGGTTTCATCATCTGGTCATTTCGGTCTACACCGCCCAAGTATTGGTTATAATCGTGAATGCACTCTGGTTTCTGTTGGCTGTCACTTCTGGTTGTTATGGCTGGGGTATGTAAAGTTGACAGTACATAAACGTGCTGTTTGTCCTTGTACTCTACCAGCAGCATTTCCTTGCTCCGTAAATTTTCTCCTTTTTCCAGGCGCTTATTAATAAGGCTCTGGGGCAGTCCCTTGCGATTTGTTCCCAGTGTGCCACAGGCAAGGGTATTCTGACTGAAAAGGTGTTTGAAGAGTGGTATGCTTGTATAATAGTTATCCACGTAAAGATGGTAACCATTGTTCAGAAGGGGGGATATTAAGTCCCAAACTACCTTGCCGTTTGTGCCCATATAAGATGGACATCCAGGGGGCTCCAACTGCCTATCTTTTCCCTCGTAGATTCTAAATGCTCACGTGTAACCAGTGGCACTTTCGCAAATTTTATACAGCTTGATGCCATATCTGCTGCATTTTTATGGAATATATTGCTTGATTTTCAAACGGCCAGTAAAGTGAACAAGGGATTCATCCAGCGAGATATTTTTGTCTGGTGTGTACACCTCAGAAAATGTTCTTGATTAAAAAATCTATTAGTAGACGAATTTTGTACAAGCGGTCATATTCTGGACTACCTTGTTCTGCTCTGCGGGTATTTATCAATTTATCAATAAAATGAAGGAACGTCATTATGGATAAAAAAGTGCCCTGGACGTAGTACGTGAATAAATAGGCATATGATGAATGGATTTGATTTAACATTGGGTTTTTTTGTGATACCCATATTTAATAAAAGGCGTAAAAGTTTCATCTTGGGAATGGTGGTGGGCCTCCAATGCTTGGGCTCTACATAGCTGAGTGTTGGATATTCAGCAATATATTGCTCCGCAAATAAATTTGTCTGTTAGACCAGGGGTCCCCAACCTGGGGGCCGCGGCCCCCTTGGTGGTCCCTGGGCAGTTTTTCTGAGGGGCCGAGTGTATATACTACACTCACAATCGGGGGAAAAAAGGCAGGAGGGGGACTGCCGCCGCCACTAACCACGACCCCCAAATCCCCACACCCCTCCCCCGGGCCCCAGAGAAAAGTTTGGTCGGTATAGGGGGCCCCGGGCTCAAAAAGGTTGGGGACCCCTGTGTTAGACAATAAGCCCAAGGAGCTCGTCTGATATAATCAGCTCCATGAATTTTATTGGGGAATTATCAGTGATCTCCACTGCAATTCCTGGCTGGCCTGTGAATGGAGAAATGAGGGCTGGGTCAAAACTGGCGCGTGGCCACACAGGACTTAAAAATTCCTCCGGTACAGCTGTGCGCCGTCGTTTTGTATTTCCCTTCCTGCGTCGTCTGACTGTCAGCTGAGGTGGTATTGTCTTGTAAACCACTAATGGTTGGCCCATCCATAGAGGTGTCAGGGCCCTGACCCTCGTCATCAGACTCCGCCGTCAGTGTCGCTGTCCTCAACAGGCTCATATTCAGAGCCTATGTCCTCAAACTCTGAGTCCCACTCTCCTTCATTATCTTCATCTGGCTGGCACATAGTCCTATGCCTCCAGCACTGTGTATGTCCTTTTCGCCATGGCAAATAAGAATATGTGGAGATAGATAGAGATGGCTAGAGCGATAGAGATTGTGTGTGTGTGTGTGTGTTTGTGTGTGTGTAGCCCCCTACTGTTCACCCTATACACATCCTCCATTGGCAAGGTTATCTCCTCCATAGGTACACACCTAGCCGCTCACTCCGCTCTTCCAATGAACTTCGCCTAACCGCCCCCCGCATCACCCAGTCCCATGCACGCCTCCAGGACTTCTCAAGAGCTACTCCAACACTATGGAGCTCCCTACCTCCATCCATTAGGGCAGCCCCCTTCTTCAACATCTTCAAGAAAGCGCTCAAAACTCACCTTTTCACTCTGGCCTATTACCCCTCACAAGTGCTCTAAACCCACAGCTGAACTCTGGTCCCCTACTTTTCGTGTCCTTGCCTCTCCCTCTAGATTGTAAGCCTTTGGGCAGGGTCATCCTCCTTTTGTGTCCTATCTGATCATGCACCTCCATTACTGTGAACCCATGCTATGCATCTGAGTGAACTTAACTTGCCTAGTCTGCATGCTCCCATCCAGTGACTGACTAAGCATTACCTTGTACTCCTACTGTGCTGAATGATTGTCATTTTGCTGTATGTCACCCCTAAATATTGTTAGTAACCTAAACTAATGTCCAGCGCTGCGTAATATGTTGGCGCTTTATAAGTACAATAAATACACGCACACGCACACACACGATCTAATGTTCACAAAGCTATAGTATGTATGTATGTACGTACGTACGTACGTCACTGGGGAAGGGATCAGCGGGTTTATAGAAATGTAAAAATTTGCTTTTCTGTAACAATTTTGCTCCGTGGAGCACAGTGTCTCTCTCTCTTCCCAATGTAATGCTATGGGAGTTTTTTACAAAACCTCATCGCTCCATGGTGCATAGGCACATAGGATAACATTAGTCGGAGGTTTCAAAAACTCAAAATGCTCAGAAAAACTCCCTTTGGTGTGCACCAGGCCTCTCTCAAGATCTCCACACTGACAGTGGGAGACGGGCAGAGCGGTTGCTTGTCTGAGGGTGATCGCTGTGATTGGCTCACAGCGATCACATGTACAGGAGCCACGCTAATAGGCTCCTGGATGTTACTTAGGAACAAAGCTGTTTGATGACAGCTTTGTTACATCCACCACGCGCACCGCCGCCAGGAGCCCTGAAAAGAACCGACGTAGAAGATACGTTGAGTCAGAACGCTGCTGCCACCTGCTGGACGTAGAATTGAACTACGTCGGTCCGCAAGTGGTTGCTGATAGGAGGGAAGTGACGCGGGCGGGTAGCGCCGATGCGGGGGAGTGGCGCTGACTGACACCGCATAGGTAAACATTGTGCTGGTGACACGCTGCGTGTCGCCAGCACTGCGGGGGGTATAGCGGCGCGCAGGGGGGACATGGAGGCACACCATGGGGCAACGGAGGCTGGTCTTAGTGTGCACAACCAGCCTCTTTGCCCCAGTAACATAATTAAATCCCACCTCGGGTTCTCTTTAAGGACTGAAGTGATCAGTTATCACTCTCATTGTGAAAACTATCTCTACACTTTAATAAGGCAAGCTCGATGTGGGGTGGTAAGTTTTCTCTTGCTTATCTGCAGCATGATCTTGAGGACATTGATATTGTTATATTTTGCCATCTCCCGTAAGGTTGTTGAAGTAGCCCCTTTTTCCTTACAGGACTAGTCTAGAGTTAGATTTAAATATCCGCACGTTAATGCGGGTTGGTGGCAGCGACCCAATCTCTATATAAGATTGCAGATTGTATAGATTGCATACAATCAAAATTATACTGTGTGTGTGGACTCGATCTTATTTTTGGAGAAACACAGGTACTAGCGGACTAAAACAAGCATTTAGCTAGCTTGTGTGACATAACTGCCTTAGTTTATGTGCAGCCATTGTAATGCCTCCTTCCCCAGAACTTGGTCCTGCCGCAACTACAAACGACACTTAAGACAAATCTGTGTAATAAATACATTTTATTATGGACTGGCTTCATTGAGATACGTCATATTTTTACCTATTGTTTTTTTAACATAAGTTTATCATACTCCGGGCGCCTCTTTCCCCAGTTGGATTGCTACAGGTGGCAGTAATGAGGTTAATAAAAAGTATAGGTATTGCAGGGGTTATGAATTTTTTTTTTTTGCCTAACTTTTTATTGATTGTTGCCATTTGCTAGCAACAATCATTCACAGGATTCTGTACAAGCTCACGTGCATGTGCTGCAGCGGGCGGCGTTTTCTTATGGAGGATGTAGGTTCTATGTCCTAATACCTACAGCAGCACTAATTAGGACATAGAATATACATCCTGGAACCATAAGCATTTAAAGGGAATGTCCGAGGAGTTAAAAAAAAAAAAATTACCTACCCGGGGCTCCTTCCAGCCCGTCAGCCGCTCTGTGCCCTCGCCGCACCTCTGCTTCCCGCCGGTGGCCCGGGGTTCCCTCCGGTGCAAGGTGCCAACCTCGGCGCCTGCGCAAGTACACGCGAGATGACGTCAGTGCATAGGCGCAATAGATGCCGACCTACCGAAGATGACATCCTGCACCAGAGGGGACCCCGGCAGGAAGCGAAGGTATGGCAAGGGCACAGGACGACGGGCTGGAGGTAGCCTGGGGTAAGTAGCTTTTTGATTATTTATTTATTTTTTACTCCTCAGATTTTACCTTTTTTAACCACTTGAGGACCGTGGGCTTTACACCCCCCCCCCCCCCCCCCCCCTTAAGGACCAGACACTTTTTTTCCATTCAGACCACTGCAGCTTTCACGGTTTATTGCTCGCTCATACAACCTACCACCTAAATGAATTTTGGCTCCTTTTCTTGTCACTAATAAAGCTTTCTTTTGGTGCTATTTGATTGCTGCTGCGATTTTTACTTTTTATTATATTCATCAAAAAAGACATGAATTTTGTCAAAAAAATATTTTTTTTTTTAACTTTCTGTGCTGACATTTTTCAAATAAAGTAAAATTTCTGTATACATGCAGCACGAAAAATGTGGACAAACATGTTTTTGATAAAAAAAAACCTCCATTCAGCCTATATTTATTGGTTTGGGTAAAAGTTATAGCGTTTACAAACTATGGTGCAAAAAGTGAATTTTCCCATTTTAAAGCATCTCTGACTTTTCTGACCCCCTGTCATGTTTCATGAGGGGCTACAATTCCAGGATAGTATAAATACCCCCCAAATGACCCCATTTTGGAAAGAAGACATCCCAAAGTATTCACTGAGAGGCATAGTGAGTTATTTTTTGTCACAAGTTAGCGGAAAATGACACTTTGTGACCCAAAAAAAAAGTTTCCATTTCTTCTAACTTGCGACAAAAAAAAATTAATTCTGCAACGGACTCACCATGCCCCTCTCTGAATACTTTGAAGTGTCTACTTTCCAAAATGGGGTCATTTGTGGGGTGTGTTTACTGTCCTGGCATTTTGGGGGGTGCTAAATTGTAAGCACCCCTGTAAAGCCTAAAGGTGCTCATTGGACTTTGGACCCCTTAGCACAGTTAGGCTGCAAAAAAGTGCCACACGTGGTATCGCCGTACTCGGGAGAAGTAGTACAATGTGTTTTGGGGTGTATTTTTACACATGGGGGGGGAGAAATATCTCTGTAAATGACAATTTTTTTAATTTTTTCTTTACACACAATTGTCCATTTACAGAGATCTTTCTCCCACTCAGCATGGGTATGTGTAAAATACACCCCAAAACACATTATACTACTTCTCCTGAGTACGGCGATACCACATGTGTGACACTTTTTTGCAGCCTTGGTGCGCTAAGGGGCCCAACGTCCTATTCACAGGTCATTTTGAGGCATTTGTTTTGTACACTACTCCTCACGGTTTAGGGCCCCTAAAATGCCAGGGCAGTATAGGAACCCCACAAATGACCCCATTTTAGAAAGAAGACACCCCAAGGTATTCCGTTAGGAGTATGGTGAGTTCATAGAATTTATTTTTTGTCACAAGTTAGCGGAAATTGATTTATATTGTTTTTTTTTTTTTCACAAAGTGTCACTTTCCGCTAACTTGTGACAAAAAATAAAATCTTCTTTCTAAAATGGGGTCATTTGTGGGGTTCCTATACTGCCCTGGCATTTTAGGGGCCCTAAACCGTGAGTAGTAGTCTGGAAACCAAATGCCGCAAAATGACCCTTGAAATCCTAGAGTGCCACACATGTGGTATCGCCGTACTCAGGAGAAGTAGTACAATGTTTTGGGGTGTATTTTTTTACACATACCCATGCTGAGTGGGAGAAATATCTCTGTAAATGGACAATTGTGTGTAAAAAAAAAAAAAAAAAAAAAAAAAAAAAAATCAAGATTGTCCTTTACAGAGGTATTTCTCCCACCCAGCATGGGTATATGTAAAAATACACCTCAAAATACATTATACCACTTCTCCTGAGTACGGCGATACCACATATGTGGCACTTTTTTGCACCCTAACTGCGCTAAGGGGCCCAGAGTCCAATGAGTACCTTTAGGATTTCAAGGGTCATTTTGCGGCATTTGGTTTCCAGACTACTCCTCACGGTTTAGGCCCCAAAAATGCCAGGGCAGTATAGGAACCCCACAAATGACCCCATTTTAGAGTCCAATGAGTACCTTTAGGCTTTACAGGGGGGGCCTGGCACCTCCTGGATACAGGATGTCCAGAATGATCTGTTCCTGAAATTGAAGGAAAGATCCAGTTCTCCCAGCCTTACTGTAGAGAACAAAGCTGTTGTAAACTGCCAATTGAATCAGATAAAAAGACACTTTCTTATACCAGCGTCTTGTTTTCCGGGAAATTAAATAGGGCGCTAACCTCTGGTCATTGAAGTCCACCCCTCCCATGTTGACATTATATTCGTGGACGACAAGGGGCTTTTCAATAATCTCAGTTGCCCGTTGAATTTGGACTGTCGTGTCTGTGTGAATGGTGGACAGAAAGTAAACGTCCCTCTTGTCCCTCCATTTCACCGCGAGCAGGTCTTCAGTACGCAAGGCGGCCCTCTGCCCCCGTTCAAGTCTGGTGGTAACGAGCCGTTGGGGGAAGCCCTGGCGACTAGGCCGCACAGTGGATTCCTTCTAACTTTAAGTGCTGATAGAGGGCCACACTTGTGTAATAGTTGTCCACATAAAGATGGTACCCCTTCTGGAACAAGGGTGACACCAAGTCCCACACAACCTTTCCACTGCTCCCCAGGTAGTCAAGGCATCCGACCGACTCCAATTTTGAGTCTTTTCCCTCATAGACCCTAAAACGACATGTATAGCCTGTGGCCCTTTCACAGAGCTTATACAGTTTCACCCCATACCGGGTGCGCTTGCTTGGGATGTACTGTTTGATGCCAAGGCGCCCGGTAAAGCGTAAGAGGGACTCGTCTACGCAGATGTTCTGTTCAGGGATATAAGCATCTGCAAATGTTGATGACAGGTGGTCTATGAGGGGCCGAATTTTGTGGAGCCGGTCATAAGCAGGGTGGCCCTTTTCATGACGGGTTTTGTCGTCGTTGAAGTGCAGGAAGCGCAGGATGGACTCAAATCGTGTCCTGGACATGGCAGCAGGGTACAAGGGAACATGATGTACTGGGTTCGTAGACCAATACGACCGCAATACATTCTGTTTCATTAGTCCCAAGTGAAGGACAAGGGCCAAAAAGATTTTAATGTCGGAAACTTGGACTGGTTTCCACCGGAAAGGCTGGGCATAGCTGCTCTCCGGGTGCTCGGTGATGAATTGTGTGGCTTTACGGTTGGTCTCAACCACAATTAAGTCCAAGAGAACCTGGGTGATGAACAGCTGCAAAAAGTCTAGGGCCATTCCTAGATGAGCTGTCTCCACCTGGGCTCCAGACTGGGCGGTGAAAGGGGGCACTACGGGTGCGGCGGAATCAGGGGATTGCCAATCTGGATGTGCCAGCACCTCTGGGAGTCTATGGGTACTACGGGCCCGTCTTCTTGGTGGCTGCGACGGGGGTACTACTGCACGGGCCACCGTACCAGTTTCAACTTCCATGCTGGCGCTCACCACTTCACCAGGGTCTACGGAAGTACTGGTACTAAGTCCAGGAGATGCTGCGCTGCTGGTGCCTTCCTCACCAAGAAAACTCTCATCAGCGCTAGCACCACCCTGCTGCCCTTGAGGCGGATCCTGCACCACCTGAGGTCTAACGACATGGGGTCTGGTACGCCTGGCTCTAGCCGGGACCAAAGCCTCGTCATCACTTTCGGTCAGAGAACCACTGCTTTCCACAGGTTCAAATTCGGACCCGGATGATTCGTCGGATGAGTCTTCCCAAAAGCTCTCATCCGACTGGTCCATGTACCTGTATACCTCCTCATCGGAAATCCCCCTTCTTGCCATTGTGGATTGCTAAATTTATGGGGTTTTCCTCCGAGACTACCCAGAAAAAAAAGAGCACCTACCTAGCAAAAGGGAGTATTTGAGAGGTATTGGGGTTGGTGGGAAGTGGGGTCTCAGATGCAATCAAACAATCACGGGACAATCAAATACAATTACAGCACAATCGAATCCAATCACAGCACAAGCAAATCTGATGCACTCGGAAGGTGGTGGTTGGAGGTGGTGGGGGGGAGGGTGGGGTTGGGTGTGGCGGGAAGTGGGGTCTCAGAGGCAATCAAACAATCACAGGACAATCAAATACAATTCCAGCACAATCGAATCCAATCACAGCACAAGCAATTCTGATGCACTCGGTGGTGGTGGTGTGGGGGGGGGGGGGGGGGTTGGGTGTGGTGGGAAGTGGGGTCTCAGAGGCAATCAAACAATCACGGGACAATCGAAGCCGATCACGGGAAAATCAAATACAATTCCAGCACAATCGAATCCAATCACAGCACAAGCAAATCTGATGCACTCGGAAGGTGGTGGGGGTGGGGTGGGGGTTGTTGGGAAGTGGGGTCTCAGAGGCAATCAAACAATCGCGGGACAATCGAAGCAGATCACGGGACTATCAAATACAATCGCAGCACAATCGAATACAATCACAGCACAGTCAAATACAATGCACTCGGACGGTGATTAGGGGGGGTCTGAGGGCGATTTGAGGGGGTGGGGGGTTGATCAGGAGCCCGCATGGGGCAGACTGAGTCCTGATCTGATGAGAGGCAGACACAGGGGTTACTGATCGCAGATCAGTTAGTGATTGCTGGGGAGGACAGATGTAAACAATGCACAGGGGATGTAATCAGGAGCGGGTATTAGGGCAATCGAGGGTCTGGGCAGGTGATCGGTTGCCCCCGCTGGGCAGTTAGGGTCTGCTCTGAGGGGTGATGGACAGGTGATCAGAGGGGGATCAGGGGGTAAGGTAGCTGTATACAGATGTATACAGGGGGGGGGTAGTCTGGGATGGGGTCTGGGGGTGATCTAAAGGGGGGGGGGGATCAGGGGTGATTAGGAGGCAGTTAGGGACCTAATGCGGGGGATACCGTCGCTAGTTAGTGATAGGTGGGGGGGTGGGGGTTTTAGTCACTTACAAATGCTTCCTCCTCGCTGGTGGTCTCTGGAACAATGAGACCACGAGGCGAGGAGGAAGCATGTATAAGGCACTTTGTTTACCTATCAAAGTGCCTAATACGCATTTGATTGGCGGATTCAGTATATTCCTCCGCTCGCCGGCGCTGCTAAGTGGCCGGCGAGCGGAGACTAAATGGCCGGCTATCGATCCCCAGCGGAGGATCGCGTCACGGATGACGCGATCGCCCCGCCCATGCCCCTACAAGGACTGCCGCCTCTGGGCATGAGCTGGTCCTTGCGGGATCCACTTTCCGGCCGCCCCTGTGCAGTGGGCGGTCGGTAAGTGGTTAAAGGACAACTGTAACAAGAGGCCACCATATCTATTTCCTTTTAAGCAATATCAGTTGTCTGGCTGTCCTGCTGATCTATTTGACTGCAGTAGTACCTTGCACTAGTCAATTAGAAATACAGAGTTTTTTGTTTTGCTCATGCTAATTCAGGTTTTACTCCCCCAGTAGTTTAGTCACCAGAAGGCGCTTATTGTGGTTGCATTTACATCATTAATCGTAATTGCCTGAAGTGCCTCTCATGCACTGCATCATTGCCATGAGTCAACATTTCACCTGAAGTATTTTTTTGTGATTTAAAAAAAATAAATAAAAAATACTAATTTGAAAAGTGTGTATGCGAAATCTTTAAGGTAAATAGATTGTATTAAATTGTGCCTCACTAAATTATGAATTTTTCCCTGCAGGTATTTCTATAGGCAGCTCCTGCTTTTTTATAGTGGAGATAGTAACATGAAGAAATCGATCTTCTGCAGAGAGCCAGCAAGTGATCTACTTTCACTTAAACAAAATTTAAATGTGTACCTCTATATGAATGAACTCCCAAAGGGAGTAACGCAGACTAACTCACAACTGTAAGTTCCATTCATGTATTTTTATGGAAGTTTTCAACATTTGTTTCTAGTACTGGTTTGCCAGTTGCTGTAGGGAAGGTTTTCTGCTTGTAGAGTGCATTACAGCAGCAAAATCTCTTATACCAATTACTGTATTTGTAAACACTACTGAGTAAAAAAAATAAAATAAATTCATGCACTATTTAGGCCATGTTCACAGCCTTACCATTAGTAATTTGCTGTAAGTTAGCACCGGGGAAAAAAAAACTGGCAGCTGTATTTCCAAAAAAATGTGCCCTTCCAATGAACATCTCCTCTCATAACCAAAGAAAACTCTTAAAGTGAACCTAAAGCCACACAAAAAAAATGAGATGAACTCACCTGGGGCTTCCCTCAGCCCCCTGCAGCAGATCGGTGCCCTCGCAGCCCCACTCAGATGCTCCTGCACCCGCCGGCGAACACTTCCTGTTTGGCCGTCACCGGCCGACAGGCATGGGAGCGCGAGTGATTGTTCGCGCTCCCAGCCTGTATATCGCCCCCTATGCTGCTATTGCCAGGAGGCCGCAATAGCAGCATAGGGGGCGATATACAGGCTGAGAACGCGAACAATCACTCGCGTTCCCATGCCTGTCGGCCGGTGACGGCCAAACCGGAAGTGTTCGCCGGCGGGTGCAGAGGCATCGGAGCGGAGCTGCGAGGGCACCGATCTGCTGCAGGGGGCTGAGGGAAGCCCCAGGTGAGTTCATTCATTTTTTTTTGTGTAGCTTTAGGTTCACTTTAACCACTTGCCGACCGTGCACTCATACCGCGCGTCGGCAAAGTGGCAGCTGCAGGACCAGCGACGCAGTTCTGCGTCGCCGACTGCAGGCTAGCTAATCAGCCTGTCAATTCGAGGCGGGGGGCTCCGTGAATAGCCTGCGGGCCGCCGATCGCGGCTCGCAGGAAATGTAAACACAAGCGGAAATAATCCGCTTTGTTTACATTCGTACAATGCTGCTAACAGTAGCAGCGTTGTACCAGATCAGCGATCCCCGGCCAATCAGCGGCTTGGGATCGCTGTCACATGACAGGCAGGAGCCTGTTAGAGGCTGCACAGGACAGATCCGTTCCTGTGCAGCCTCGGATCTCCGGGGAAGGGAGGGAGGAGAGGGGGGGGGGGAATTTCGCCGCGCAGGGGGGGGTTTGAGGTGCCCCCCCCGCAACACCCAGGCAGGGAGGAGCGATCAGACACCCCCCCCCCCCCCCCAGCACATCATCCCCCTGTTTGGGAAAAAAGGGGGGCGATCTGGTCGCTCTGCCTGCACCCTGATCTGTGCTGGGGGCTGCACAGCCCACCCAGCACAGATCAGCTAAAACAGCGCTGGTCCTGGTAAAGGACCTGGTAAAGGGTGGGTCCTCAAGTGGTTAAGGTTATCTTCCCCTCCTATTAGTGAAAATAAGTTTTTAGTGTTCACATGCATAATGCAAATAATGCAAATCTGTATGTATTTATTTTCATAAAATGTTTTCAATGTGTTCTTAATTTTAGTGGACTAAATCCCCAGTCTCTTTCTGCGGTTGAAACAAATGAAAAGCTGAGTCTTCATATATCAGTGGAAGGCAAATGTTACTATGTTGGTAACCCTCTACTTGACTTCACTAATCACATGAGTAGTATGTCTGCTGCTGATAAGCTAACAAAATGGCAGGTCCTGGGAGTTCAAGGCGCACTTCTGAGCAATTTTATACAGCCAGTGTACATTGGCACCATTCTTGTGGGTAAGTTGATACTAAGTTGGAGTTCATGAGGTCAGAATAATTGTGTTGGTACATTTTCGTTTCTGTGGTAATCCTTAAAATTAATGGAAAGAGTAACTATTTTAAAGGGAAGGTCAATGAACTGTAAATGGTTCATACAGGATTATGCAAATTCAAAATGGACCATTCAATCCTGCCAAGGGGAAATTGCATTTACCCTTTTTAAAGTTGCATACATTTGCATGCAGAATTTTCATAATCCTGTATAGTTTAGGTTGATTTGCATCTTGCTGCCCATTTCTACTACTTTATATATCTAGCATTAACTGTGGCCAATATAACTCCTGTCAACACTGATCTTGATGCTCCAGGATTTATGTAACTACTCCGACCTCCTCTTGATGCATAATTGCTGGTCACTCGTGCAGTACCCATCATGTAACGGGAAGGCGTGCACTCTTAAACGGAGTGTAGGAATTACTGGGTGGAGGGATTTACTTTTTTAACTTACTTGGGGCTTCTTCCAGCACTCCATAATTTTGAGGTTCCATTGTCATCCTAGTGTCTGCGTTACTGTTCCTGCACTTTTCCTGCTCCCAGTCACAGGAGTTTAATTGAGGAGGTGCGAGGCCAGGACAGCGCATGCGTTATAGTGTGCGGCTCAGCTGGGACGCGGACCTTTTAATTGGGATGACTGGAGACTGAGGACACTGAGGCATCAAGTACAAAACCTATCCTATCTATCCCCAGTCTCCCCTCTGGCTGGTTACTTTTTTTTTTATTGAATTACTTTTGACCCCCAGAAATGAGGGGATTGATGAAATTGCTTCAGTTTCCTCACATAATTTTATTAGCCCCACTGAATTAAAGCTGAAAGTCTGCATTTCAATTGCATCCAAGTTGTTACATTTAAAATGCATTGTGGTAACGTACAGAACCAAAATTAGAAAAAAAATGTCTCTGGCCAAATATTCATGGACCTAATTGCATTCTATAATTGATAGACCTACTGCACCAGATCAGCTCCTGTTTTATACTTTGTTTTTTTCTCCCAACGTTAATCCACCTACTGCAGGCATGTCCAAAGTCTGGCCCATCAAGCCATTTCTGGTGCCCTCAAAGCTCTCTAAAGTTGTTAATTCCACGTGGCCTGCATGCTGTAGCTTCCGTGCCGCATGCAGTGGCTAACAGCACCTCCAACAGTTTGTTTTAATATTAGGAGAGGAGTTTGACATGAGCATTATGTTAACAATAGTATAATATCAATAATATAAAATTGCTGATATTAATACTATTGGCAGCTCGCGTCTATAGTAAATGTACGCTATTGTTTTACCATGATCAATTGTGACATTTGGCAGGAACACCTTCAGCTGATTGGTAATCATGACTACAGATGCACCAGCACTTTTCACTTTCCTAAGGCAATAGTAAATTAGGTTATTAAATATTGCTTCCAGCATTCTTTATGTGCCCATTATCATTTTAGAATTTCTGTTTGAATTGAGGCATTGGCCTCAATTCATAAAGCATTACCTCATGCGGTAATGCTGAAAACCGCAGACTTTCCCGACCACTTAGCAAAGTGTCAATTCATAAAGGCTGTTACCGCATGAGAAGCTGACATTACCGACCAGGGAGATAAATTACCGACTTGGCTGTAGTTACCGCCCACACGTCAGTAAATTGTCAGCAAATGCCAATTCATAAAGCGTTCAACAAGCGGTAAGCCTGGCGGTAGTTACCGACACCTAGTGAGGCGTTAACAAGTTACCGACAGCTCTGATGAATGCAAAGTGCAGAGAGCCGAAGTCTGAGTCATCTGTGGAGAGAGCCAGAGAGCCTTCTGTGAGTCATTTGAGCAGGCAGGGAAAGACTGTGTGAGTCATCTGTCTGAGTCATTTGTGCAGAGAGCCGTCTGTGCGAGTCATTTCTGCAGGGCAAAGAGAGAATCCAGACACTGCTCTACTCTACCGCTCAATGGGCTGCGGTAATTTACCGACCTCCAAGGGCAGCTTGGGAAATCTTTATGAATTAGCACACAGACCGGGAAAATACAGAGTGCGGTATTTTCCCGCCAAGATTTTTTTTATCGCACTGCTTTTTATGAATCGAAGCCATTGTCTCACTCATATAAAACAGTTCACCAAATGTATTTTCTTTTCAGGCAATGGAAATTGTACAGATGCTAGAGCACTTGAAATTGCTGTAAAGCAAAGAATTGACGATTCGCTTACTTCCAGATTGCCAATGTTTTATCTAGTGAACAAACCTTACATCAGCATTGTCACAGCAGCCCATCCAGTTCAGACTCCAACTGCAAATCGCTCAAGTGTGAACTGGTCTAAAGGAGATGGTGCGCTGGAAATTGTAGATGCCTTGGTAGGCAAAATATCTGAAAGGTAGGTTATGTTTACACACGCTCCTTATATGAATAAAAGTGTTGCACTGACAGCACTCTAATGGATAACTTTGCCGTACTGTCATGCAGCTCTCCATTTAAAAGTGGACGATCTATGGCAAGTCGTCTTTGCAAAGCTGCAATGTTGAGTCGTTTTAATTTACTTGTAAAGGAAGCCAAAAGAGAGGATGTTGACAGTGGCCTGACATATCTTCAGGCAAAGGTAAATATTCCTTTTTTTTATGTTTAACAGTTTAACTGTATCAGAAAGTGCAAACCTAAAAATATGCTAAGGGTCTGTTTCCACTACATGCAAATTGGATGCAGAATGAGTGCAGAGAAGCTGACTCCAATGAATGCCTATGGGCCTGTTTCCACTAACCGCAGTTTTTCTAAAACAGATTTTTCCATAGGCATTCAACGGAGTCTGTTTTTCTGCATCCAATCTGCGTGTAATGGAAACAGGCCCTTAGGCCCCATTCACACTAGAGCGTTTTGCCAGGCGATTTAGGCAAAACGCCTAGCGCTTTTAAAAGCGCTAGTGTAACAAAACCCTATGGGCCCGTTCTTACTTGGGCGATTTGCGCTAATTGCCGCAAATCACCCAAAAACGCGAACGCATAGCCTGCATCATTTTGTAGGCAGTTTCCCAGCGATCGCATTTCAGTGCTATAGAAGCGCTAAACGCGATAGCGGAGAAATCGCTGCACTGTCCAGTGATTTTTTTTTTTTCCTTGTGAAAACGCGGAAAAATGAGGCATTTCCTGTAATTATAAAAGTAACTGACCAGCAGTACAGACTTATTGATGCAAGTACAGTATTTGCTGTACTGATAACCCACAGTAATTGTCTGATCACTGCACCTATTCTGAAATAAAACACTCATAGTTTATCACGCCAGAATGAGTGGAGCTATGCAGACCATCTTTCCTGTTTAGTGGGCCTGGATTGTATCCAGATCTTCTGGTGTATGAACAAAAGTATCTATACTCATCCTTCTGAGGGCCTAGGATGTAAATGGGAAAGGAGGTGATGAGGAGAGTGGTCAATACAATCATTAACTGTCGGCACTAAAACACATTACAAGATGGCACTCAAGTCGAAAAGCGTCCCTATTCTCCCCACACCAGTCAGCAAGCAAGCACATATTTAACGTGCAAGAACCTGAGATTCACGCTGAGACCTGCCTAGTTCTAGCATTTTAGGAAACTCATGCACATAAATTGGTCTACATTCTCCTGGGAGTGACAAACTGTGCTACTCGCACCATTATATAAATGGGCTGCACTGGCACAGGAGAGCTACAGCCTGCAACCAGATCACAATGGTTGCTGATTTGCAAACCAGAGAAGCTATGCTCATCCTTTTGAGGGCCCAGGATTTAAAATGGAAATGTGGTGTAAATGAGAGGATCGGTGTATGTAAATTGACCACTCCTCCCTCAGCACCTACTTTCCAATTTAAATTCTGGGCATTCAGAGGATGAGTATATCCTCTTGTCTGTGTGTATCAGCAGCCATTGTGATCTTGTTGCAGGTTGTACCTCACCTGTTCCAGCTTCCTGTGAGTGGTTGAGTGCAGATAATCAACCGCACAGGTGTTCTATTTTGGCAGGATATCTGTACATGAAGATTTCTAGATTTCTGTGCAATTCATTTTCATGAATTTTTTTTTGCCTATAATTTACCAAAATGTGTTAAGCAAAAGTCTAGGATACATTTTGAGTATAATAAGTTTCAACCACAAAATCATGTCAAAGAATAATTGTTTTCCTTTCTGCCAGGCCACAATTTCCTCACTCTTCCGCTTTTTGGCAGAAAATGTGCAGTTTTTCCAGTGTGTGGTGTTGTGTTTTTATTTTATTTTTTTGTGTTTTTTTTTTTTCCATAAAATTTCGTTTGTGTGCAAAAATTCACATCCAGGTTTCCAGAGAAAGCAAAAATTTGCATATGAATGTGAATTTGAATATAATGTGGGAGTTTAATGTTTCTCTCCTGGCGTATAACCCACTCTGTAGTAGTCTTTGATTACACAGATTGAGTCTTAAAGGACACATGTAAGCTATTTAAGAAAAAAAGTGTGTTTAACTTACTTGAAACTTCTACCGCCCCCTTGTCCTGCCCGGGTCGGAACAAAACTATCATCCGGTCCCCCCACCGTGGCTCCCTTCCGGTTTTGGCAACTTTAATGCCCCCAGCCACTGCACCTGTGCTACCCGGGCTCCGCACGTCCTTGCTCCCGCTCACATGGCTGGGATTTTTCTGCGGCTGGTAAAAGCCCCTTAATGAAGGAAAAAAAAATGTAAATACACACACACACACACACACACACACACACACACACACACACTCTCTCTCTCTCTCTCTCTCTCTCACTCTCACTCTCACTCTCACTCTCACTCTCACACTCACTCACTCACTCACTCGGTGGATTTACAAGCAAAAACAGATATTAACCTAAGGAGAGGGAAGGCTCTGGGTCCTATAGAGCCTTCCCGGTGTCCTAATTCCTCTGCAACTCCTCCAAGACGATCCGGCACAGCTCTTTTATCAGAAATTGCTTTATTGGATCATAAAAAGACGGATCTGGCGAGGGTTTCATTTTTGGACACTTGTCTACAAGCGGGATGGGAAGCTCAGCACAGACCTATTCGTTAAGGAAACAGATAGGAATTCTGTGCTACATTTTTTTATAGCTTCCACCCACAACATCAGGTGATCAGCATACCATCTTTAAGATCTAGGCTGGTACACTGTGACCTTGTATGGATCCAGAGTTCAGGTACCGTGAGTGTGTGGTACATTCCCCTGTCTCAGCTGCCAGATGTGTCATAATTAGGGGTGATTCTTTTTCTCACCCGACTTCGGGTAAAAGATACGCTATAAAAGGACATTTCTCATGTTGTTCACGTTACGTAGTTTTATATGTTGAAATGTCCATGTGGCAGCTGTTACTTAGGGAACACCACGCAAGAATCAAAGGAACGTGTTTCTAAACACAAATCTAATATTGGGGGCAAAAGCATGGATCACGCTGTTTCAGAGCATTTTGTTCAGTTTAGACATGATGTAAGCCAGCTTCGAGTTCAAGTATTAGAATGCCTCGGGGTGCCTCTGGAGTTTAGGGGGTGATAGGGGAAGAGAACTGTTAAAGACGGAGGCACGTTGGATACGGGAACTATGGACGATTAAATGTAGTGGGTTAAATAGGGAATATGACCTCAATTTTGTATGGTAAATGTCAACTTGTCTGCCCTTGGGGTTTGGGGGAGGAGTACTGCCTGGGGGGTCTTTTCTTCTCTTTATATATGTGTGTGTGTGTATATATATATATATATATATATATATATATATGTATATGTGTGACTGCAGGCCCTGCAGTTTCACATCAGGTCTGGTCATTTACATACTGTTGGTATGATTGTTTGTACCATTGTGGTGGTGACTATATAAATTGCATGTCTGCATTTGTTCAAATTGCTGTGATGGTCCGAAACCGTGGCCACTTTGCAGCTTCAATTGTCTGTCTTTTTATGATCCAACAAAGCAATTTCTGATAAAAGCTGTGCCGGATCGTCTTGGAGGAGTTGTATGATATACCCAGGAGGTACACGGGTAGATCCGCTGCACGCTGGTCCCCTGCATCACTGGGGTGCTGTCCTGCACACCTTTTTGGTCACTCGTTCCTCTGCAGGCTCCTCCGTTTGAATCTACAGCCGCTGGAGTCTTTGCCAATCATCGGAAGCACTCAGGCTGGAGCAACCTATCTTTAGAAGCCCAAGGGATTCCGAAGACCAGTTGCTCTGTACTGCGCAGGTGCAATAGAGGGGGCACTTGGGCATGCGCAGTACGGAGCAACCTATCTTTAGAAGCCCAAGTGCTTCCGAAGACTGCCGAAGGCCAACCAATGTGGAAGAGAGCAGTCAATGGCCATGGACTGCAAACGGGGGAGCCTGTGGGGAACGAAGACACTGGGGGGAGAATGGGAAGCACAGTAGGACCCAGAGTGGGAGGGCCTTCTGTCACTGCATATTTTATACATACTGTTTAGGACAACTGAAGAGAGAGGTATATGGAGGCTGCCATGTTTATTTCCTTTTAGGCTACTTTCCCACCAAGACTGGTTATGGTCGCATAACGTGCCCCTAACGCAACGCATGGCGGTGTTGAAGTTGGACGTCAGATTGAGCTGCGTTATGCAGCTCTCAAAGCAGCCACTCCAGGTTAGTGATAGGAAGTCTGGATCTTTTTAAGGATTCTGATCATTTGAATCGGATCATTGAAAAGATCCGGATCTTTGAACCGAATCATTTGAATCATTTTACTAGGGAAGCAGACTGGGTGAAATGATTAGCAAGACAGGACTTTCCTGTCATTCTTTCACTGTACATTCTGTATGTTCCTGTTTCTTCCAGACAGACATCCACTGTGAACCGAATCTTTCATTGTGGTGATCCGGATGATTCGACTCACAAAAAAGATCCGGATCAAATGAACGATTCGTTCATGATCCGGACAACACTACGATCCCACCACGAGTCTCCTCAGTGCAGTGAATATTAATTAGCCATGTGGCTGGCCGCAGAGGAGGAGGGGAGACCTCCTCCTCCAACATTACTGAGCATGTGCAAATAGTCCAACGTGGCTTAGCCCAGTATAATGTACAGCATGCAGCACTTTGTTTAAACATGCTGCGTTACATAGTAACGCAACGTGGGCACTGTGAAACAGCACATTGATTTTACAGTGCTGTGAGTTAGGCTGCGTTACTGGCTGCTGTAACATGGGACTTTAACGTCCCACTGTGAAACCAGCCTTAAGCAACACCAGTTGCCTGGCAGCCCTACTGATCCTCTGCCTCTAATACTATTAGCCCTAACCCCTGAAAAAGCATGCAGCAGATTAGGTGTTTTAGACTTTAAAGTCAGATCTGACAAGACTAGCTGCATGCTTGTTTCTGGTGGTGTTCAGATACTACTGCAGAGAAATAGACCAGCAGGGCTGCCAGTCAACTGGTATTGATTAAAAGGAAATAAATATGGCAGCCTCCGTATACCTCTGACTTCAGTTCCCCATTAAAGATGTGCACCTGAATGGATAATTGTTGAATTTGACTGTACTTTACTGCAAATCTCCTTTACTAAAGTTCCACCTTTTGTCAGGTTCAGTGTGGGTGTTTAAAAATACAGTAAGATCTTGTTATAGTAAACCTCTGGCTGTAGTAAAATTTAGTCCCCAGGTCCCGACCATGCATATACAATGTATGACCAATTGTTATATAGTAAAGTTCTGAAATGGTAAACTACCATATTTTTTAGACCATAACACGCTTTTTCTCCCCCAAACATGGGGGTAAAAAGTGCCTGCGTCTTATTGTCTGAATTCTGCTTGGTGCTAGGTGTCCCCCACGTAGGAATTCCCGCAGTAATGCGGTCCCTGTGGCTGTCCTCTTCTTTCCCCGTCTCTGTAAGGCATCTGTGGGGAGTGTGCAAAATCATAATGCCCCCTGGTTTTTGCCCTCTAAACCTAGGTGTGTCTTATGGTCCAAAAATACGGTACTTGTCCAGGTTCCTTGAAGTTTACTATTAGGGGAGATTACAGTACTTGCAAGTTTTTGCCCATTCCAATGTGATGTAAACTGTAAAATTCAGTTCTGAATATTTCTCCTTTAGGCACTTGCAGTGTTGTACCAAGATGCCAAGTCCTTAATGAAGTTGTATATGAAGGAGCAGAACTACGGTTCTTGGATTACGAAGCCAGACATTATTGAAGCCTTTACAACATAACTCCTCAATGAGCAGTTTTCTAGTAATGTTAGATGTTTACTTTTGTATAGTGTCTTCAGTCAATTTGCTACGATATGTTTCTTTGCATTGCTGAAATGCAGATAGCACAAAGACCCTTCACAACATTTCTACTCATGAGCACCAATGATGGGATTGTGATGTAGTGAGGCAGAAGTACGTTTCTTTGTCAACTGTGCTTTGGTGCGTTTTTTTCAATATAGTATCAGTATAGCAATTCATGGCACAATGCATTGCTTGGTACCACATGTTGCAGAATTTGTAAGGGCCTTTGGTGGTGAAAACATTTTGGATTTATTAGATTTGTAACATTATTTTGAGAGGGACTATTCTTTCCTTGGTCTGTTCTTGAATGTACATTACACATGTATCGTGTGGTTTACAGTTTAACATAATGTTACAAATACTTATAGGTAATTGAATGCTTTAATTCATAAATTAACCTTTTCACATGGCATAAGTTACATTCCAGTACTGAAATAGCAGGCCTTGCCTTTTGTTGTTTGTTAAAACCCAGCAAATCCTTTAATATTTTAGTCAGTTTAACATACCTGTGAGGTGTGGAAACTTGTCAGTGTGTTGTTACTATTTGTGTCCTAAATGGAGAGGTTTTTTTTCTTTCATTTCTTTTTTTTTTTTTTTTTTTTGTGATGCTCATGAGTGGGACTCCAATCAGGTCAACGATGAGCAATGTGACTTCGCCCATTTGTACCTCTTGAATATTGCTGGTGATCACTCAGTGTGAGAGTCTGGAGGCAGAAAGGGACGGGCAATTGTGGAAGGAACTAGCATATTGTTCAGGACTCTGAATGGTATCTAGCAAGCCTCATTCGTTCAATTCTTGGAATAAAGGCACCTGATCTTGGCCTGGAACATCTAGTGTACAGGTATCATACTCAAGGCCTGCAGGCCAAATGTGGCCCTCCTTGCCATTTTATGTGACTCTTTGAGAGCTTCCAATGTCTGATTGTAAGCAGCAAAGCAAAGACAGAGCACAGCCTTCCTGTCAGGAGGAGCACACACCGGTGACAGTGTTTCTGATTGAAATTTTGTCGGTTGGAGGCAGGTGCAATAATAACCAACGGGACCCTCCCCCCCCCCCCCCCCAAGATTAGCATGGGACTCCCTTCTTGGATCCAAACCCCCTCCACCCCCCCCCCCCCCCCCCCCCGCCCATGTAACTGGTAAGACCCACTCCTTCCTCCACACCATGTAGCAGAGTAGGGCAGCAGTACTGTCATATTTACCTGCTCTAGCAATGCACCATGTCCCTACTGATCTTCCTAGCAGTCACATGCTCTGTGCTTCCACACTTTCTTCTCCCGATCACGTGACAAACCACAGTAGCCGGAGGTATGCAGCATCGAGCGTGTGGCTGTCCGGAAGATTAGAGGAGACCCAAAACAGCACTGGAGCAGCTAAATATTAAACTCTTCTACTGTGTTACTCTGCAGAAGAGGGAGGAGTGGGCTGCTTTAGTTAAGCCACTTCGTTTTAGGCTGTTTAGTAAATGATAAATCTTTATAAACAATTTGGCTCGAGACTTAGACTGTTTTAGATTTTGGCCTTTTTATGTGATTGACACCCCAGAACTATTAGCATGGGAATCGGGCCTATAACAGAAGTGGGACAAGAGAGGCTTTTGGCTGCTGGGCTTTTGTTGTGGTTTGCACACAAATGTTTATTAACCACTTAAGTACCAGTGGTCTCTGCCCCCTTAAGGACTAGAGACCGCTGGTACAATAATAACGGAATACCGACGAACCGCCGCATATACCTTTCCCAACCGCCATGCACGCCGGGATCCTCAGGACACCCACTCTGTCGTCTCTTCATTGGCTCCTGATTGTGTGTATAAATATAAGCCATTGGGAGTTGCTTACATTGATGGACACGGCCAGGAGCCAATGAAATCTGCTCCTGACCGGCTCACAGGGCTCTGCCGTCATAGAGACAGGCAGAGCAAGTGAGCTGCGGGGAGACAGCAGCGAGTACAGCGGGAGTGACGAAAGCGGCGGATGCGCACAGCAGTGGCTGATTAAAATCTACGCCCTGGCAGCCAGATTTCAATCACCTTGGTCCTTAAAGGACTTCCGAGGCCAAAATCTGCCCCCAAAACATAAAAAAAAGTTAACTACCTGCATGACTTTGTAAGGCACGGAGGATGCCGTCCGCGCCCTACGTGCCGTTCCGCCTGGTACGTTTTGGGGGCGGATTTTGGCCTCGGAAGTCCTTTAAAGAGGAACTGTCGCGAAAATCTTAAAATTTAAAACTCAAACAAATAAGTACATTTCTTCCCGAGTAAAGTGAGCCATACATTACTTTTCTCCTATGTTGCTGTCACATACAGTAGGTAGTAGAAATCTGACAGAAGCGACAGGTTTTGGGCTAGTCCATCTCTCCATAGGGGATTTTCAGCATGGCCTTTATTCTTTATAAAGACATTCCCTGAAAAAGATTTACATAAAGATGCTAGCCAGCCTCCCTGCTCGCTGCACACTATTTTGGCAGTTGGATGGAGCAACTGCCATTCACTAAGTGCTTTTAAAAATAGAGAAACCCCTGAGAGCCCCCCTTCGAGAAGATGGGCTAGTCCAAAATCTGTCGGTAATGTCAGATTTCTACTACTTACTGTAAGTGACAGGAACATAGGAGAAAAGTTATGGCTCATTTTACTCTGGGGAAAAATGTACTTCATATTTGTATGCGTTTTTAAATTTTAAGATTTTCGTGACAGTTCCTCATTACATTGTTAAACCAAAACCGAAATAATTTAAATGTTGAAGCTACATGCAGGTACCATAAACCTACCATTTAAAACATGTGTGTGTACAGTGCCTAGCACACAAATAACTATGCTGTGTTCCTTTTTTTCTTTCTCTGCCTGAAAGAGTTAAATATCAGGTATGTAAGTGGCTGACTGTCCTGACTCAGACAGGAAGGGACTACAGTGTGACCCAGTGTGACAAAAGAAAAAAAGGAACAGCATAGTTATTTGTGTGCTAGGCACTGTATATACACATGTCTACAGTGTTCTCCCCAGAATTTTTTTCCAGCCGGGTGGCATGAAAAAGCAGCCGGGTGGGGCGAGATGAAAATGCAGGGCAACTCTGCTTACAGCATAGGAGAAGGTGAGGAGGTGAGCCGATGACAGCCGGGTGGTCACCAAATCTAGCCGGGTGGAGCACCCGGCTAAGGGCTCTTTCACATAAGGGCAGACTTTGTGCGTTAACGCAAACGGCAGCCGTTTGCGTTAACCAAGGTAAGATGAAAGTCCATAGACTTTCATTTTACCTTTCACACTCGACGCTGCGTTTCGATGCGTTGTGGTTCTGACGCACCCGGGCGCAGCTTTTCCTCCAACGCACCCTCAAGCTGGTGTTTTCCGTCGGGTTTAATTACCAGCTACCACCGCTGATTGCGTCGCACCGCAGATACCCGACGACACGCCGCAGGCAGACAACGCGTGCAGGAGAACGGCTCCTGCTCGCGTTGTCTGATGTGAAAGAGCCCTAAAAGAGCCTGGGGAGAACACTGTGTCTATCTCATCTTGTCACATGTCCCTTCGGATATCCTTTAAGGCTTATGCACCAAACCTCTGCCTGGGGAATACATTGTTACAGATGAGGTGCCTTTATGTTTGTCCTTTGGAATTAACCAGCTCTATGTACAGTTGTTTGGAAGTGGTTTTCTCTAACCACATGCATCAAGTGCTGCTGCTGTGCAGGGAAATGTCTCAGCATGTCTCTATAACATGTGTAAATGGCTGGTTTATACAGCCTTATAAAAGTACTTTTCCATATCATGTTGTCTGTGGTAGGCCATTCAGGATAGTTTTTGTTTTATTACTTATTTTTTTTAATTTGCATTTGTATTTTTGTTCTTTATAAAACAAATGTATGTTATAAGTTTTGAACTCATGTTTTTAAAGTTTTGTTCAGTTTTATCTCGGCATTGGAGAAAAAAAACATTTTCAAATGTTACATGTGGTTCAATTTCATTTTTCTTTGCATTCAGCGTCATTTGATCGTACACTTTGGTAGCATATTCAAAAGAGTAAGAGTTGTTGAGTTTGTCTGCTTTTGTACAGCTATCATACTCAACGCTGCTGGATAATTCTATTATGGCATTAATAAAACAGAGCGCAAGACATGCACTTCTGCATTCACAAAGCTGTTATTTATAGATCACAGGACACAGTCTCTCTGTAGCAGCTGCAATACAGTCTTGCATGCACAGCACATTTTTTCCAGTAACCTCCAGGACAGGTCCACCATGAGACGACATAGGCTCCTCCCAGGAACAGGAAACGTCCAAATTAGAGCACTCTATAAATTTAAATCCAATCCCTCCATCACCAGTTGACGTTTCCTGTTCCAGGGAAAAGAGTACTCTATGTCGCTCGCCGGTCCGTCTAGCCAGGTGTGCTGGGGACCTTGGTTGGCGGCGCATGGGGACCTGCCTGGAGAGGATGGGGGTCCTGTGGAAGGAGAAGGGAAACACTACTACCTTCTCCATGGCGTCGTGGCTGCCCGGGTGGTGGTAGTTCCGAGGACGCGTACGGCGTCCATGATTCCCTGGTGGCGGAGGCTGTGGCGCGCCGGAAGTGACGAGGGGAAGACTGGGCCTCCGGAGGGCTGGCGAAGGTTTTTGCCCTCAATGGCGGCGCTCGTTGGCGTACTTCCGCCCTTACGTGACGTCACTTCCGGTAAGCGTGGGGAAGAGACGCCGGAAGCCTGCATTGCTCGGCATTTCGTTTTGCGAGCGGAGCAGGATGGACGCTAAGCAGGAGCCGGGAAAGGTAAGGTGGCGGAAGGCTTGGGGACCTTTACGGTATGAGCCTAACGCCCTGCTCCGCGTCTATGCTGAGGTCTGTTTTTGATTAGTGTCATATTAAAACAGTTTCCTGGCCACTTAAGCGTCTGATCTGAGGTCTCTATATAGACATTAAGATTTTACATATTATGTCTGTCTGAGGTCTGTAATATGATATAACAATAGCAAGCTATGTTTTTATGTGGTTATGATTTATTCTTATTAAGGTGGTCTCTGCAGCAATATGTTTTAAAGTGACACCTTTTTCTCTAGCTTATTGGCTCACATATATCTATGATGATTTATTTGAGGTCATTTGTATAATGTTCTGCAATACAAGTACCTTTTTTTCTCCTAACTGGGGTAGGGAAGCTTCTTTCCTCACGTTCTGGCATTGATCACAAGGGTGTGGCTTTACAATTATCTGCTTTGACAGACAGGTGACACTTGGTTTTCTTATTGTGTTTTTATTATAGGGCACAGAGTCTGCTGACCCTTCAAGGCCGAGGAGGCGTTGCCCGCTCTGTGACACAAAACTTGCCCATACTTACGATAAGCAGTTTTGCCAACCCTGTTTTGTAAAACTGATTCAGGAACAATCAGGGGGATTAAAAGAGGAGATTATGTCAGCAGTTAAACAAGAGATGTCTGATACAATTAAATCATTAAAAGAGGTTTTCTCTGCTGCCATGACCCCGCCTATAGATACTGGCAATGCAGGCCCTAGTAAGACAGCACCTGTAACTCCTACACCTGATAGTGATGCTATTTATCCCGTACAGCCTGCAAAAAGCAAAAGTAAAAGTAAATCCTCCAGTAAAAGACCTATTATTTCTTCCTCTGAAGAGGAAATGGAAGAGGAAGGAGAGGAGGATGACGGAGACAATTCCGATGCATCTTCAGTTAAAAGTGTTGAAAGTCAGTCAGATATAAAGAAAGTATCTAGGTTCAGGTTTCCGGCAGATGAAACTGACCAGCTTATCTTGGCAATTAATAATACCTTAAAAATTGAGACAAAGAAATCTGAGGAAGTGTCACTGCATGATAAATTGTACCAGGGAATGGAACCAGATGAGACCCTTACTTTCCCGGTACATAAATCTACTAAGAATACTATCCTTAGTCAATGGAGATACCCGGATAGGAAGTTGTTTATGTCGAAGGGGTTTGTTAAAAGATTTCCATTTACAGAATCAGATGCCAAGATATGGGACCGGTGTCCTAAGCTAGACGCAGCTTTTTCTCAAGTAAATAAAGACAACGAATTAGCATTTGAAGACCTCGGATACCTTAAAGATCCACAGGATAAGAGGGTAGAATTCGCTCTGAAGAAAGCATGGACTTCAGCAGGAGCAAATTTTCGCCCGGCAGCGGCAACAACATGTGTATCGAGGGTATTAGCTTTATGGGTTAAAAAAGTAGAAGAGAAAGTAGAAAGAGGGGCATCTAAGGAAGAGATCTTAGAGTCACTTGAGGTGGTTTCAAAAGCCACAGACTACATAACTGATGCGGCTGCAGAAAACATAAGGGTAAATGCTAGAACGACAGCCCTGATTAATTCTGCCAGACGTAATTTATGGATAAAAAATTGGGATGGCAGTCAGGCGTCTAAGGCTAGGGTATGTAACATACCTTTCGATGGGGAGCTTTTATTCGGGGCCCAACTAGACGAAATATTAGAAAGAACGAGCGATAGAAAGAAGGGGTTCCCTAAAAAGAAGAAATATATTCAGAATAAAAGATTCTTTAGAAGAAATAGGCAAGAAAACAGGGATAAACCTCAGCAGAGAAGAAAACCCTGGGCTATCAACAGAGAGGGAACGAAAAAGAATTTTCTTTTTCGAAACCCAGAAGACCAAAAGAAAAAGTGACGCCAAAGAAAGAGTTGGGGGTCGTCTAACAGGATTTTATTCCCAATGGACGAACATAACCAAAAACGATTTCATCCTGAATCTTATAAGTCAGGGGTACAAAATTCAATTTCATGCGCTTCCGGGAAACAGGTTTGTTTCCACTCCTCTTCCAAAGGACAAAGAAAAGCGTCAGGCCTTGCAAAGCATTGTAAAGGGCATGACAGAGGAAGGAGTGGTAGCTCCTGTGCCGTGCGATCAACGGTGCAGGGGGTTTTACTCGACCATATTCATGGTAAAGAAGCCGACCGGGAAATTCAGGTTGATTTTAAACCTGAAACCATTAAACCCTTTTGTGACTTATCAAAGATTCAGGATGGAATCAATCTTCTCTGTAAGAAACTTACTAACCCCCAACTGTGTAATGACGAACATAGATCTAAGAGATGCATATTGGCACATTCCAATAAGAGAATCATCTCAAAAGTTTCTGAGGTTTGCAATAAAGGAAAAGGAATCAATCCAACATTTTCAGTTCAAGGTCCTTCCCTTCGGAATTTCATCAGCCCCTCGAATCTTCACAAAGATAATGGGAGAAGTGATAAAGGACTTACATGTGAAGGACGACTTATTAGTAGTAGCAGACTCTTACCAACAAGCAAAAAGAGACACGAAGAGGGTACTAGAGCAGCTACAGACTCTCGGATGGATAGTAAATTGGGAAAAGTCAGTGCTGGAACCGAAGGCAAGGATACAGTTTCTAGGAGTGGTAATAGACTCAGAAAAAGGAAGACTGTACTTGACAGAACAGAAGGTGACAAAGCTAAAGAACCTAATACAGGACTGTATAAGAAGCCCGATTCTGACAATACGAGAGGTCATGAGAATACTAGGGTTTCTGACATCAACATCACCTGCCATCCAATGGGCACTGTTACACACAAGAGAGCTCCAGAGTTGGATGATGGGAGTATGGAACAAAAAGCAGGAAGATCTAGAGAGAGAAGTGAGATGCCCAGACACAGTACTAAACTCGTTACAGTGGTGGATGTCGGAAAAAATCCTAACAGAAGGAAGATTATGGACAATCCCAACACAAAGATACATTACCACAGATGCAAGTCTCCTAGGATGGGGAGCCCATTTAGAGGGGACGATGTTTCAGGGTCTCTGGCCAAAGCTAGTAAGAGAGCAGTCATCCAATTACAGAGAGCTAAGGGCAGTGAGAGAAGTGCTAGTACAGGTAGTGCAATCACTGTGGGGGCATCATGTTCAACTAAGGACAGACAATACCACGACAGTGGCCTACATAAATCGTCAGGGGGGAACAAGATCAAGGAAGCTTCTAGACCTAACGATGGAAATTCTATTGATAGCGGAGGAAAACTTTCTCTCGTTGACCGCAGTCCACTTGAAAGGATCTTTGAATACCATGGCAGATTTCCTGAGCAGACACAGACTATCAAACTCAGAGATGGAGATATCCAACAAAGTCTTCAGGAATCTAGTCAAAAGATGGGGCCGGCCTCAGATCGACATCTTTGCAAACAGAACAAATACGAAATGCAAGAGGTTCTATTCCCTGAATCCAAGGGAGGGAGCAGAGGCGGTAGATGCGCTCAGTCAAAAGTGGACATTCAGGAAGGCATATGCGTTTCCTCCAATCCAACTAATACCTCGAGTTTTGCAAAAGTTAATGCAGAGCAGAGCAACTTTGATCATGATAACTCCGGATTGGCCGGGAAGGAGCTGGTATCCGATTCTTCTGAAGATGAGACTAGAAGGTCCGATAAGGCTGCCCCACAGAAGGATTCTATCGCAGGTAGAGAAAGGAAGTATAAGTTATATACCAAATCTAAACCTGTGTGCCTGGCTTCTGAGAGGTCTCCTTTAAGAAAGAAAGGGATCTCTGAGAGAGTTATTAGTACCCTCCTCGACTGTAGAAAGAAGGTAACTAGAAAAATATATCTAAAGTACTGGAAGACTTTCAATTTGTGGAAAGAAGAGTCAGGATTTTCAGGAGAGACAATACCAACCGTATTAGAATTCCTGCAAGATGGGGTAGAAAAGAACATTGCCCTTAGTACTTTAAAGGTTCAGGTTAAATCATTATCGACTTATTTAGATCAGAAATTAGCCAATGACCCTCTGATCATACAATTCTTTAGATCCATAGAAAGAAGAAAACCTATAATTAATAAAAGGATTCCGAGTTGGGATCTCTCTTTGGTATTAAGGATCTTGAAGGGAGACCAATTTGAGCCAATATCAGAGATTCCATTAAGGCAGTTAACGATGAAAATTGTTTTTCTAGTAGCAGTCACTTCAGCCAGGAGAGTGAGCGAATTGGAGGCTTTATGTTGTGATGAACCCTTTTGTCTAATATTTAATGATAGGGTGATATTAACCTGCCTGGCGTTCTATTAAGATCGCCAGGCAGGCTGCGGGAGGGTTTTTTTTGAATAAAAAAAAAACTATTTCATGCAGCCAACTGAAAGTTGGCTGCATGAAAGCCCACTAGAGGGCGCTCCGGAGGCGTTCTTCCGATCGCCTCCGGCGCCCAGAATAAACAAGGAAGGCCGCAATGAGCGGCCTTCCTTGTTTTGCTTATATCGTCGCCATAGCGACGAGCGGAGTGACGTCATCGACGTCAGCCGACGTCCTGACGTCAGCCGCCTCCGATCCAGCCCTTAGCGCTGGCCGGAACTTTTTGTTCCGGCTACGCTGGGCTCAGGCGGCTGGGGGGACCCTCTTTCGCCGCTGCTCGCGGCGGATCGCCGCAGAGCGGCGGCGATCAGGCAGCACACGCGGCTGGCAAAGTGCCGGCTGCGTGTGCTGCACTTTATTTGAGCCAAATCGGCCCAGCAGGGCCTGAGCGGCAGGCTCCGGCGGTACTGGACGAGCTGAGCTCGTCCAGACCGCCCAGCAGGTTAAGGACATGTGAAGAATTCCTTCCTAAGGTAGCTACGAGCTTTCATAGATCTCAGGAGATTGTATTACCTTCCTTCAATGAAGAACCAACCTTAGATGTTAGGAGGTGTCTCAGTGCTTATCTGGACAAAGTAGCAGACTTTAGAAAGTCAAGAGCTCTATTTATCAATTCATCTGGAGCTACTAAGGGCATGAAGATGTCTAAAAGAACTATAGGCAAGTGGATAAGATTGTGTATAGAAGAAGCCTATAGGTTGGCAGGGTCTACTTTACTAGGTGCAGTTAGGGCTCATTCGACTAGGGCAGCTGCTACATCATGGGCCTACAGAGCGGGTGCTACGCCAGAAGAAATTTGTAGAGCCGCTACGTGGACAAGCATGTGCACCTTTTCAAGGCATTACAGGGTGAATCTGATGACTGCAAGACAACAATCCTTTGGGAGAAAGGTTCTGCAGGCAGTCGGCCCACCCTAGAATTGGTAAGATTTCTTGCTCATCTTCTCATGGTGGACCTGTCCTGGAGGTTACTGGAAAAACCAGTGTTAGTTACCTGGTAACATCCTTTTTAGTAACCTCCAGGACAGGTCCGTAACCCACCCGGATAACGGGATATATGTATAGATGAATGTGTACAATAATTTGAGTATGCCTCTTTAAGCGGTTAACAGTTCTTATAGTTGACTGGTGATGGAGGGATTGGATTTAAATTTATAGAGTGCTCTAATTTGGACGTTTCCTGTTCCTGGGAGGAGCCTATGTCGTCTCATGGTGGACCTGTCCTGGAGGTTACTAAAAAGGATGTTACCAGGTAACTAACACTGGTTTCTTACTGGGGCACGTTTAAACGCTTATGGCTGAACTAACTAGGGTTGTGTTAGTGTTTCTTTCTCCCAGGGCTGTGGAGTCTGAGTCGGAGTTGTGGAGCCAGAGCAATTTTGGGTGCCTGGAGTCGGGGAAAAAATGCACCGACTCAGACTCCGACTCCTAATGAATTTGTAACTGTAATTAAAATAGAAAATATGATGTTCTATTTCTCACATAAGTCATTAAAAATAATGTATATATACAGTAATAGCTCAGTCCACAAAAATGAAATAAACCAATCAAAATTAGTTACTTGTGCTGCTTCAATAAAGCAGTCCCCGTGTTTTTAAAGTCAGATATACATATATGATTGTGACTGTACAGCACATATGATGTGTACACAGGAATCTCTTATATATACTAAACATCTATGCTATAAGAATAAAGCCTGATGTGTAGCTGTGTCACTAATAGAGATGGTCAATGAGATGGAAATAATTCTGCGTTGATTCTGATTTATGCAAATGTACACACTCTTTGCTCATGAAATCAAATAATTTGATATGTTGTTAAAATTTGGTTTGGTGACTACAAATTAAAGGATACCTGAGAAGGATGACAAGAAAAGTTTTATACATACCTGGGGCTTCTTCCAACCCCCTTCAGGCTAATCAGTCCCTCGCTGTCCTTCACCACCTAGATCTTCTGCTATGAGTCCTGGTAATTCAGCCAGTCAGCGCAGTCCAGCCGCGTGCTGCTCCTACAGCCAGGAGCTTTCTGCACCTGTGTAATAGTGCTGCGCAGGTGTAGTACGCTCCCGGCGGCAGAGTGTGTGCATGCGCACTACGCCAGACAGGCTCAAGTACCTGGGACTCATAGCAGAAGATCCAGGTGGCGGAGGAGGACAGCGAGGGACTGATTAGCCTGAAGGGGGCTGGAAGAAGTACCAGGTATGTATAAAACTTGAATTTCATCTCTCAGGTTTACTTTGTTACACAGTAGTACTATATTCTACATATGCACTCCCCACAGAGCTTCAGAGAATCCACTGAGAATGTTGTGCACATTGAACACAGAGGTGTTGTCTATCACCCATAAACCTGGTTCAGATTGTGCATGAAGAATGTGTAATAGAGGAAGAATCTCCTCATTCCCCTGCAGAGTACCTGCACATCATTCTTACATGCACCCACACTTACATTGCCTAGGGCCTGATAGATGTTCTTTGGTCCGGTTTGTACCTTTTACAAGTACTCTTACCAAGAACTAGTTTTAGTCTAAAGGGAATAAATATAGTAGTCTACATTTCCTTCTCACTTCAGTTGTCTTGTAAAATTCCTAAGCGTTGGCAGTTAAGAGACGAATTTCACGTTACATACTTTTAATCAACAAAATTGTAATATGCAAATTAGAGGAGTCTAAGTCGGTGGAATCCTAAACTGAGGAGTCTGAGTCGGTGGATTTTTGGAGCGACTCCACAGCCCTGCATTCTCCAGTACTTTTGTGACCATGAATTAACAAGCTTTGCAGTTAAGTGGTGCATCCTGTTATTGGCAGTTTCTCTATACAAAGGCACTTTGAAGGTGTCTGACTACTGGTGCCCATACATGATGCAATATTTTCATCCAATCTTACCATTTTTATGTAGTATAAGGGTAAATTAAGTAAATATACTGAGAGGATAATTTAGGCAGTTCCCTCATATAGAAATGGTAAGATTGGATGGAAAAAAATTGTACCATGTACGGGCACCAGAAGAGTCTGACAGAGAATCGCATAGGGCAGTGTTTCTCAAACCTGTCCTCGTGACTCCCCAACGGTTCATATTTTGCAGGCAACCTCATCTATGCACAGGTGGGGTAATTAGTGTCTCAGCTACATGGAGTCCACCTAGCTGAGACACTACCCAGCCTGTGCATAGGTGAGGCTGCCTGTAAAACATGCACCATTGGGGAGTGACGATGACAGGTTTGAGAAACCCTGCCCTATGCGATTCTCTGACTCTTTCCGACTGGCATTTTCCACTTCAGCACCAATGTTGGACATAGTCCTACACAGGAGAATATGGCTGCTGCTAGAATCTAGTCCAGTATGGTGTTGGCCACTTTAGATCAAAGGGTAGGACTAAGTACGACCCTTTGATCAGTGTCGGCCCCATGTAGTCCAGCACGAAATCAGGCTATGTAGATCAAGGTGTCGCACAAAATCTCCCCCACACAGCAAATGCTAGGAAGAACATGGTTTTTGAACTAAATGAATTGGAAAGGGTTGACCTATTTCTGTAATTGATTGCTGTGTGCATTACTGATGGTAAGGTTGCAGCTTATCAGATCTCAGCAGCTAACACTGTCACTAATACATTTTTAGCCCTAGTAGGTCTCTAAATTTGATTGGACATCTGGTGTGTTGCTGCTGACGGCCCAGAATTTGATCCTATTCTTGGATTTGCATCTAGCTTTGGGGAACTGCCAAAGCTGAGACAGCACTGCTGAAAAAAAGACACTCGCTGTGCGGAGTATACTTATCACACCCTACAGATGTTTATTGTTCTTTGTATTAATTTAATATCACTTGCCCATATTTATAGTCTAACATTCAGTTATGTCTATTCTGAAAATGCCAACCACCACCTTCTTTCTTAGTTAAAGGTACTGCTTTTTCCTCATTGTTTCCAGTGGATGGTCTTTGGACTTCAGCAGCATAGAGTCTACTATACAGAGCCTATTTGTTTTTTGGTTTTTTTTAGGAAACTTGATGTGAAATATATGGGAGCTGATATCTGGCTGGCTGATCTGATTTTATACGTCTACGGCTCTGAGCCTGACGGCAACCTCTGTTGTAAGGACAGTTTGCCAAATCATAGGACTCTCCACCAGTCTGCACAGGAAATATAGGGGCTGGGGAGGTGGGACTTTTACTATACAAAACAGATGGTGTTTTTTGTCATCTACCTTCAGAAATGATGTGGTGGACAGACTACTCTACAAATGTCGTGGTACTGGCTACTGCAAATAAGAGTTGATGCAGGATTGTTAACGTTTTGTAGGCATCTTCAAGATGCACCAAATATAAACCTAAACCAAGGTAAAATCTAATCTGTTCAAGCTTAAACTGCATATATTTGCATACAAAAAAACCCCTGCATCAACAGAATTCTTTGCATCAATGACCATCCCAACTATGGATTCTGGATTAAGATGTAACTAATTCCAAGTTACTGCACGGTTATGCATATTTTGTATGTACATTTATGCAGCTTGGAAATCAAATTAAATTCTTTGGTGTTCCATTTTCAAGCTGCATATATGTGCATAGTTATGCAACAACTCAATTTGCATCTCATTAGCCTTCCCTATTGGGGTTTCATTTTTAAATAATGTGGACTACGCCTATAAAGCTGCTTTGATCAAATCTGTAGTGAAATTGTTTTTTAAAAAAAACTTTATTTAATGTTGTATTAATACATTCAAAGTATATCAGTCTTTCAATAGTGATCTTTTGTTGTATACAAAGTATACATTGAACACAGCTCCATTCCAAATAAATAAATGACAATATAATAACTTAGGCAAAATAAATATATACTTTTAGAATAAATATAAACATAATTAAGTAGCACATAGCGGAAATGGTCAACAAAAACCAGCGATCATTTTTTGGTGATCAGGCTCTGCAGTAGATTTAACAGATTTTCAAGCATCTTTTGGGGTTTTTCTAGTACCATACGAAAGACACATTCTTGGCTTTTACATAGCTCCTGAAATTGAAAATATCAAAACACATATTAATAAGGCATGTTTCCCTCTGTATTTCTCAACATTTTATTGGTATATACCCTTTTTACAAGCCTGTGCTCACCAAGTCCCCCCTGCAATGGCAAACCTTAATCCCAAGTACCCCTTGACAAAGATCTATTTAATTGGTCCAAAACTATTTCCGAGCATCTATTATTGCTTTTCATTAGCTAAAATTCTGATTTGGTGCTGTTGTTTATATATGATTTACTATTTTCAAAAACTCTAAATTTGTTGTTCTTCGTTAAGTACATCAAGCTTCAATTACCCCCGGACCAATTTGAGAATTAACCTGTTTTTAAGTGTTGCCAACACTGCAATACACTGCTTCAGTTACTGGTATTCTAGTTATGTGGTTTAACTGCCTCTGTGGATATTTACAAAATATGCACTACTAGTAGCATTCACCAGGCAGTTTAAAGTAAATGCACTCTAAACACAATAAAATTATTAAAAAATATATATATTCTTCAATCAATGTTTTTAAAGTTGCGGACTATACGTATGAACATCAATTCAAGCAGTCTTTTATGTGTTTTGGAATCCTGAATTGATGTCAATACATATAGTCTGCAACTTTGAAGACATTTCGATTGAAGAATAAACAGAGAATTTGTTCATATAAAAACCTGTGCTTCTTGTTTGGTGAAAACTGCTTACAGTTTAAAGTAAATGGTTTTCCTAGTGTTCCAGATAATTCAGTTTGCTAGTATATTTGGTCAGATTTCCATTAAAGTAAACTTAGAGTTAAAAATAAACTGAGATTGTATCTTTAGTCACAATCCTAAACTGCATTTTGCTAAATCTTTTGTGTTTTAAAGCCTACTTTTACATTATAATTTATCAGGTGAACAGTGACAGTTTTGAATATTTTACAGCCAGTCTCCAACTATTGACACTATCTATCCTCTGCAGTTGTTTATTTTGTTGTGTGCAAGAGTTTTATGAACTGTAATATCTTACCAGTGAAAATCCACCACAATTTGACCGCAGAAAAAAGGTACTGCATTTTTTTGGACTATAAGCTACTCCTGACCATAAGATGCACCTAGGTTTAGAGGACAAAAATCGGGGAAAAAAAAATTATACTAAACCTGGATTGTCCATGGTGCAGGGGGCGTCTTGAGGACTTTCTCCCCCCAAGCTGTCCATCTAAGCTACGCAGGCCAGCTACACTAACCCCCTGCTGCCACCCCGGCTACACTGCATTACACTAACCCCTGTTACCCCACCAGCTACACTACACTGCACTACATTACAACTGCAGCAGAAGCTCTCACCTGATCCAGCTGGTGCATGCCTCTCCTCCTCTGTCTTCCTCTGCAGCCGCTGTTACAAAGCCTGACGCTATACATGCTCCGGTCCTCCGAGGGTGCTGACCTTCCTGGTTACAGGTGCCCTCTCTCTGCATGACCTCAGTACATGTGTGCTGCATGTCATGCATGACACCGGTGCACGTGTACCTTCAGGTCACACAGTGAGAGGGCACCAGGACCAAGGCATTATACAGCAGCAGGATTCATCGTTACAGTGGCTGGAGACAGAGGAGAGGACTTAGTACACCAGCTAGATAGGTAAGTGCTTCTGTTGTGCGCTCTTCAACAGTACATTCGCACTATAAGAAAATGTCTCTTATAGTCAGAAAAATGCTGTAATTTAGATAATGCGGTCATGTATTCTTATCTGTTGCAGTGAGGAAAAAAGCAACACGGTCTTGTTTTGTGTAGTAAAGGAACATAAAAGCACCTACCCAAAAAACTACATGTGCTAGATATAAATTTGCCTTCTTAGAAGAGAAGATATTTAAAATTCATCATCTTTATGTAACCAAGAAGAAACTCCCACGATGTATCATTCCTGCACAGTGATTAGTTAAATTTTATTTTTGTCTCTAAAAGCCAGACCTGCATCCATTTCCTCCCAATGTATGGTGTGCCTATAGCCTAATAATTTTTACCACACACCAGTCCTACACACCGATCCTACTTGGAGACAGCTTTCTCAAGTTAAATTGGTCTTCATTTGTGCAAGGCATGGTTTATTATGGTTATTTGGGTAGGACATGGGGAAATGGGAGCTTTAGGCTGCTTACACACAGGGACGTTACAGGCGCACGGTAGTGCAGCCTGTAACGCTCCCCCAACGCACAGCAATGTAACACAAGTGAGCTGTTCACGCTGCCCACGTTGCGTTACATGTAACGCTGCACGTTCTCCCGAAAGTGCAGCATGCTACGGCGTTACAGCGGCTTAAGCCGCGTTACTGTTTGCACATGCTTAGTCAGGTTGGGGAGGAGTGGAGAGCGGCCAGGCACATGGCTAATTAATATTCACTGCACGTTGTGACGTGCAGTGTTTACTTCCTAGTGCGGCCGCTCTGTGCGGCGATTTGCCGGCGGGACCACGTGATGGCGCATGCATCCAAAAGTACTCATCACGGCATCACGGACGCCAGAGTGAGCTGCACAACACGGCTCACTCCGACGTCCACATCGAAGAGCACCAGGCCTTGCGTTAGGTGCACGTTATGCGACCTTAACGTAGCACCTAACGCAACGTCTTGGTGTGCAAGTAGCCTTAGAGTACCCAGCTAAGTCATGGTGAACCTAAACCAATAAGATTCTTTTTTTTTTTTTTTTTTTTTTAGGGGCTAGAAGGAACTCTTGTCACAAAGACCCCAGTCTGCACCACCCTTCACATAGCTTGCATTTACATTAATAATGGTCCTGGACACTAGAAAAGACTCAGTGTCAATAAGTTAGAACCCTTGTCCAATAAGATAATTGTCATGGATCTAATCAGGGACACAACCCGAATAGCTGTTCTGCAAATTAACTTTGCTAATTACAGATGTGCCTTCTTAAACCGTTTTTGTGGGGGTTTTTTGTTGTTGTTTTTTTGTTAGGGGGTTTAAGGTTAGTTTTAGTTCCTTATAAAGACCTAGTGGTTTTGGTTCCTAACTAGGTACTCTATAATGCACAGTTTCACGTTGTGCAGTATTGCAGAGATGCCTATCAGTAATATTGGTGAATGTCGCCAGCCAGCGCATTGAACTGCGGCCCAAAGATTGAGCTGGATTTAGACTGGAGTATACTTATTTGATTCACATGCGTTTTGCCGTACAGAGGAACATTCATGCAAAGTCGTATGCAATGTATGTCTATGAGCTGCACTGCCTAGGCCTGGTGTGTCCAATAAGTTGTTCGCAATCTACCGGTATATCGCGAATGACTGCTGAGTAGATCGCAGTCACATGGCAGCGTCATATCATAATCTGTAGCTGCGGATGCCATTGCAGCATCAGGGAGAAGAGGGGAAAGGCGTGGCTGAAGGGGAGAGGAGCAAATGAGGAGACGGGTCTCCTCCCCTCCAGGCTGTGAGACGTTTACAGTGTCTTCTCCCTCCAGGCTGCCTGGGCGGGGGAGACTGGTTGAGCTCAGCTTGCTTTGGTCGGTGCAATGGAATCCCAGCTGCTGGTGTCCTCCGAGTTCTCTCCCAGTAGGTATCTGACATGTGGCACAGACATTCATTCTGCAGCTCTCTCTGCCATACACTCTTCATGCTGTGCTGACTGGTTTTAGCACTCTGCCTCTGTTTTTTCACAGCTAGCATCTACCTTGTCAGCCTGTCTGTGTTCTGCTCTCAATGTGCAGTTAGCACGCCCAGCCGTGCAGCTGCATGAACAGACCAAACGCCCATCTATCTCATCACGTTTAGGGATGACAGCATGAAAATCTCAATCATCTTCCCCAACAGCTAACTAGCTTGGCTGAGCTAAAGAATCAAGGTGAGAAGGATGTGTGTGTACACTGAGGGGGGGGGGGGGGGGGGGGAGGAGAGAGAAGGGGCGCTTATGCTGCGGAGGGCGGTGTGGTATGGAGGATTGTAGATCTCACGGACTTGGCAGTTTTTTAAGCAGCTCGCGAGCCGAAAAAGTGTAGGCACCCCTGGCCTAGGCTGTTTAGCTATACAGAATTCTTCCAGAACATTCTGGAAGAGCATGTGTTTACTTTCTACTGACTTTGAAACCTGAAGTATACAAACATTCCACAGCACTAAAGATGTCGCCCGTGATTACTTTCAGAACGTAAGGCGGGAGAGGAAAGATTTTACAATGGGCAAACGACTAATTAATAATAAAGTAAGAAATAAGCCATTTTTAAGGTAGCCATACACTGGTCGATTTGCCATTAGATCGACCAGCTGACAGATCCCTATCTGATCGAATCTGATCAGAGAGTGATCGTATGGCTGCCTTTACTGCAAACAGATTGTGAATCGGTTTCAGCCTGAAACCGATCATAATCTGTTGAGCTGCTCCTGCCGCCTGTCCCCCCAGTGACACAGGAAGTTAATGTACGCTGGGATGGAAGCAGGAACAGAGCGGAGAAGATGCCCGGGAGCCAGCGTCAGGTAATGTAGATCGGATCGGCCGCCGCTAGCGACAAGCTCCCTACCCACGGGCGATCGACTGTATTTTTTCCGCATGGCGCGATCGACGGCGTGTGTGTTTAGCGCGAACGATTGGCAACAGATTCGATCCCAGTGATCGAATCTGCTGTCGAAACGGTCGCAAATCGGGCCAGTGTATGGCCAGCTTTATTTTCAGTACAGTTCCCCTTTATGACTTTGTGTCATGACCGTGCATAATTGGAATGTTTGGTTGCTAAAAAGAATCTGAGGTGGGCATTTTTGTAAAACAAAAAAAACATGCTACCTGATCCAAGGGGCTAGCCGGATCAGGTAGCCTCAATTACAGCCACTCCTGCGGCCAGAAATCTTTTAGAGTGTTTCAAGCATGTAATGAACATGCCTCTGTCCCATCTGCATTCCAATCCCCCGCCCCCCGTGTGCTGCCTCGGGTATACTTGAAATTAAATAACCACTGAAGTTAGAATGTAAAGCCTGCCATATTAATTTCCTGTTAACCTCTTGAGGACCACAGTGTTAAACCCCCTTAAAGACTAGGCAATTTTTCATTAAATTGGCCACTGCAGCTTTAAGGCCAAGCTGTAGGGCCACATGACACGGCACACAAGCGATTCCCACCCCCCCCCCTTCTTCCTGTTCTCCCTACCAACAGAGCTCTCTGTTGGTGGGGTCTGATGGCCCCCGAGATGTTTGTTTGTGTTTTAATAAAAAGTGTTGTGTTTTTTTATTCCATTGTAGATTGCAGCGCTGTACCAGTAATTAGACGGAACAGTCTCCCAAGCGACAATCGCCGCTCGGAGACTGAAGGTGGAGCCAAGCATGATATGCGCACACAGCCTTCGCAAAACAGAGCCCCAGGAATTTACATCGATTGGCATTAGGCGGTCCTGGGGCTACCGCCCCATCGGCGTGATGCGGTCGACTAGAAGTTAAATGCTTCAGTTGTCCTTTAAAGGAATCATCAGGGGAAAAAAAACAAAAAGCCGCTTTACTCACCTGGGGCTTTCTCTAGCTCCTTTCAGCCGACTGTCCCATGCTGACCGCTCTGCTCAGTGCCGACGTCCCGGGCTCCCCGTCTGCGCAGTAAGCTGGGGGGAAACGTGGCCGTGATTGACAGTGGCGCTTCACGCAGGCGCAGCAAGGACGACCTTGAGGTCGTCCTCTGCACCTTGCGGGGAGCCCGGGATGGCGGCGGAGAGCGGAGTGGTCCATAATGCTGGATACACACGGTTCGTTCCCGCACTCGATTCCCGTCGATGCGCCGCTCGATTCCAGTCGATTAGTTTATTTCCGACATGTCCGATTCGCGTTTCGATGCATCGTTAGGTCGATTTGCCATACTTTACATGGCAATCGACCTAAAAATCATCGAAATGCGCTCGGAAATGTTCGGAAATAATCGAATCGTCGAATCGAGCGGCGCATTCGATGCGGGAACGAACCGTGTGTATTCACTATAAGGGACAGTCGGCTGCAAAGGGCTGGAGAAGGCCCCAGGTGAGTAAAGCTGATTTTTTTTTTTTTTTTTTTTCCCCTGATGATTCCTTTAAGTAGGAATACATTTTTTTTTTTGTGCGTTTGTTTTGTTTGAACTAAGTCTTTTAGGATCGATTGTACTGGTGCATTTTTGTTTGAAATACCGTTAAAGTAAATCATGGGGGGGTGACTTATATTCAAGTCAGACCTACATTTATGACTTTTACTCCTGTAAAATGCAGGTTCTCCTGTGCCCATTTGCCCTACTAAAATGTCCCCTCCCACACTACCATCTCCCAATAGTGTAACTTCCCATCAGATGCTGGTGCCTGAAGCAGAGCAGCCTACCAAGTACCTACCTGTGCTGCTGTATAGAGGTCTGCTTTCTGCTCAAACAGTATTGTTAAAGTACCGCTTTAGTACTCATAAAGTTTAATTACATATTCTAAGTGCAAGAAGTGCAGAGAATGCTTTAGTCTACAGGTGCACCTCTATATTCCAGAGCTGTGTTCAAGGTTTTATACACTTTATTGGCCGTGTGTCTGCTTCTACCCTGCACTTTTGGTATTTTTATTAGCTTTGTTGAATACTGTATATAATACGGTAAAACTTAACAATGCTGGTTCAGCAGACCTCACATTTTGTTTAACTTGCACTTGTGCGACCCCTTCCCCTTTTTACACGTGCACTATTATGAGGCATTGTTCTGCTGTTACTGACCATGTTAAAGGCTGCACTTGGAGGCCACAGGGTACTATGGCATTTGGGGATTTAAGTCATTAAAGGATACCTTAGCGCAAAATAAGAGGGGGCAGGCATGTTTAGTGGGCGCTCCTCATGCCCACCGCTCCCCCATTCTCCTCCGTCCCTCACCGGTACTACCTACCAACCTCCTGAACTTACTTCCTGATCGGGGTGGCAGCGGCTGACTGCGCAGGCACTGCCCGGCAAACGCGTGTCCTTGATCTTGTGACTGGGAGTGTTCTGTGCAGGCGCACTACGTAGTTGTGATGTCACGACTACGCAGAGGGCCTGTGCAGAATGTCTGCAGGCGCGCAAATGAGTATGCGTGTCGACGGGCATTACCTGCACGTTCAGCCGCAACCACTCTGACCAGTAAGTGGGGTCGGTAGGCAGTACCAGAGGGGGATGGAGAAGGGGGGAGCGGTGGGCATGAGGGGAGTCCACTAAATATGCCTGTTCCCTCCGTTTTTAATCTAATTTTGCGCTAAGGTATCCTGTAATGACACACTTTCCTGAGTCGGGCTTTCACATGAGTCATCAAAAAACTTTAGTTTAAGAGGGTCAAATATTTGGGTCGACTTATACATAAGGTCGACTTGTATACACATGTATTTGACTATAGCCTTTTATTGAACATGCTATGGTCCAATAGCAGGCTTGCAGAGCATTCTGTAACGTGAACCATTCAACACTGCAAAAGGCAACTTGTGTTATGTACATTGAATGTCAGGAAGTCTCTCGCTGACATGTCAAGATGATACAGAGCAGGCAGTAATGTTAAGGATAACGATAGTTACCTTCAACTTGACTTCCTTATGTAAAGTTGCATCCTAAAAGAAAATACAAAAGTTGTGGAAATTTAAAGTAAATCTGAAGTGAAAATAAACTCATGAGATAATGAATTGTAGGTGTAGAATGGATATTTAATAGAACATAAGTAACAAAGGAAAGAATCTCATATTTTTATTTTCAGTTATGTACAGCAAAGTCCACAGTATCCAGCACTGATGTGGAGCGCATGTTGCTGGATACATGTGATCGCCTGATGCTCCCACGCATGGATGCCGGAAAGCGGTTAGGAGCTACACCAAACCTTATAACATATATTCTATCCGGCAGGCTAATGTATTATGCAAATGTTCTTATATGCATCAGGCTATTTTCACACTGGGGTGTTGCGTTCCGTGTAAAAACAGGATTGCAAAGGTGGGGAAACATTGCATTACTTGTTTTTGTATGTTACAGTATGCGTTGCACCACACACTACTACTAAAAACAAAGTATACTTCACTGTAACTGTTAAAGCTCACGTTATGTGGTACCAGATGTGTGCAGATATCACGTTATTCCAATGGATTTGAAGCAATGCAAATGCACCAGTGTAAATGTACCATAACAATCTATTTGCATCGCATTAGTGATGTGATTGTCGTCAGATGCAATGTACCAGTGTGAAAATGGCCTCATGATAGGTTCACTTTGAGACATTGAGAAGCTGCGTTATAGTGACTTAAAATGCAGCTTACCGCAATGCAATTGTCTATGCGACGTTCACAGTGCAACGTTAGCATTGCATTGTAACATGTAGTGTTATGGTAATGCAGTGCATTACCTCTAAATGTACACGTTACCAGGTACAGGAAGGCATACTTTTTATTAACTGTATGCTTTACTGTACCTACTTTACGTGACGGTAACGGTGTTGATTTGCATTACCACGTTTGGTAACTTTACAACGCAACGTCCCACTGTGACCTAGCCTTATGTTACATACACACTTGAGATAAGTCTTTGGAAAAGGCAGGATCACAGACCAATTTTACCCCTTACATGTAGTATGAGAGCATACTCTACACAGTATATTCTATTGAGCTGAACTCTCCATCAGATAAAAATCTTTGCAAGATGATGTACATAAAGATGCCATGCACATGCAACAGATCAGTATCTGCAAAAGATCCGTTCCTGCAAAATGCATTCATAGTCTATATCATCTGCAGTTCTCATACACACCTTGTTTAACAGACATTCATCTGCAGATCAGATCCACCAGGATGGATCTTCAAATCTGCAGATGATTGTCTGATCTGGAGTGATAAGATAACAATCTCACTATGAAAACATCACTACATGTTAATAAGAGAAGCTTCCTTAGTATATTAACACTCAAAATACCCATCGATGTGTGGTGGTAAGTTTTCAGTTGCCTAATTATCACCAGCATGATCTTAGTGAATTGAGGTCAATATGTGAACTTGTCCTGTATTTGACTTCTGCAAATCCCTTATTCCTCTAACTTTGATTTGTTCTTCTTGGGCTTGGGTTAACTTCCCCTAGTGGTGAGCAACTTACTATATACCTGTACCCCCAGACTTTGTTTAATTTGTTGACATCACTCGTTAGGGCTGAACGATCTATCGTTTTAAGATCAAAGTCGCGTTCTTGGAGAAGACGATCATGTGCGGTTTTGAAGATGATCTCATCGCTCTCCTGCTGTGCAGCCAGTAACAGTCAGAGTCCAGTTCTCCCGCTGTGTACTGCTTGTACAGCTTGCTGCTCCGTGCACAGTAGTGGCGGCTCAGTCTTCCTTCCGCCTAAGTCATCAGCTGGGCGGGCCGGCACAAGGATTACAGCATGCAGGGGGTGTGGCCAGGGAGAGAGCTGCCCAATGGCAGCTCTGGAAACCCTGCAGGAACGCCCGTATGTTTACCTCCGAGATAGCGACAAATATTGTCGCTAATCTCAGGGGGCTATAGCGTGGTGGTGTGGGGACATAGATGCATGTTATGAGGCAGAGAACATGCCTGTGTCCCATCTGCCCCCCATGGAACCGGCTTGGGTTCTTTTTAAAAGATACCTGTAACCTCCAGGATGGAACGTTACATACTCTCTCCTAAGAAGAAGGAAGGTTCTGAATCCCTTCCTGTCTTCTCTCTGTCCCTTTGTTCCACTGCCAAACCCCTGTTCCAGCTTCCCACTTTAATGTCGAACTCTCCGGGTCTCCTCGGAAGGCTGCAGAAGTACTTGAGTTTCAGACTACTTCAGAAGATTAACAGCTCCATACTGTGCAAGTATGGAATCCCTCTTTTTCTGAAGTACTCGGAGCCCTAAAGATGCAGCTGGCAGGAGATTTGAACTGAGGCCCTGCGGTGGAACAAGGGGACACAAAGAGGGAAGTGATCCAGAGTCTTCCCTATTGGTGGGTATAAATTTCCCCCCACCACCAATGTAACCATGTCATACAAACTACCCACAACTAAGTTCACCAGTCAATGTAACACCATTCATCATAAAATTAATGTTTCTGATGTAAAGTAAAATCCTTACCATATACCCTTGAATATTGGTGAGAACCTTGTAAATAGTACGGTGTTCTGGGTAGCTCTTTCTCTCCCAGTGTCTCTCCATGCGCACCAATGGATCACCATAGCAGGCGAGTACAGTCAGTGAACAAGCTTCCTAAACACATTTTTACAAACAATTGTGTTAATATATGTCGAGAAGAACGCTATTTCAAGTATGTAAATTTAAAAAAAAAATGTAATTTCTTCCTCCAGTGTTGTGTAACTTCAATTTTCTAAGCACCAACATGGTTAAAATTCAATGTTAACTTGCAGCTCTCTTCACGAAAAAAAAGATGAGCTCTTTCCAAAGTATTTATTGCATTCCATAGATCTGCTTCTTATTTTAATACCCGAAGGAAAATATTTGTAGGTTAGCATACATTTGAAATCGGCGCCGGTAGACTTGGGCGCAGGATACAGCCGGTATATGGCTGATCCTGCTTCTGCACAAGTCCAGGCCGTGTTAATTACTATTTCCCCAGCGATTGTGGAGGCCGAATTATTGTGTTTTAAAAGCAACTTCGGCTCTTGTCTTCTGACAGCGCCGACATTACTCACTGAGCTATAGCTGTAATTCCTATTGCAGTCTACGGTGGCGCCGGCTGCGCCGAAATCTACCTGCGCTGAAAAGCACTGCTCCAGTAGGTTATGTGTCTGTTGTGTCCTTTCTGTAAGGACCCTTACACACTGAATGCGTCAAGTAGCGTTAAATCGCATTGAAACTGAAGAACTAACGCAATGCACTTTTTTTTGCCATAGTTCTAAGACTTTTTCTCTGTTTGCAGCCCACAGCTGTGTTGCAATACAACAAAACGGTGTGTTGCAATCCAATGCAAAGTTGGTGTGCGTTATGCTTCAACATGCGTTATGATGCACTACTGTTAAAAGGCAGTGCTAGTTTGCCTGAAAATAATGTGACTTATTCACAGTACGCATGTGACTTTTGTGAAACTTGCGCCTTTTAAAGTGCACATGTGCATATATAGAGGTGAAATTGCCACCCAAAGCTGATCAGCTGTGCCAAGGTCTTCTTACTGACTAAACCGGGATTCGATGTCTCTGGTGTCAGAGGCAGAGCCCTTAACCAGTTCACTATCCAGCCACTGTATCGGGCACAAATATAAAGGTCCTTTCACACTATACATGTGAGAACTGGAACTGCTAAAACTTTGAGACTGATTATTATGCTCACAGTTTTATGTAGACTGTTGTGTTCATCCTAAATACAGAACACCATTTTTATAAATGAATCATAAAATCAAAATCTTAGCTTATTTATTTAATAGACCTTTTGCCTGAATTGTGTTGCACATCATTTCCTCAGACATCAAAAGTGCAGTAATTGATCTTGCTGTGCTTAAACATAAGCAAACCAATCAAACCCAAATGGTGGATGTATATGTAGCTACTAGATTGGTGTAGAAACCTCCCTAAAGACTTGTTTTCGGCTGTATAATGTCCATCATCCAGGAAAGGGGTTGTTGTCACCTTTTAGTAAGATGTGCCAAGTCGCTGCTGTGCATTGTCTGGAGACCCTTAACCACTTTGTCCTCCTTGACGTATAAAAACGTCAAGGACAGGCGCACGCCCGATCATGCGCGTGCCCGCGCACTCCCGGCCGCGGATTCGGTAGCCACGGAATCAATGTATCGGGCTATGGAGCCCGATCACTGATTCCTCTCCCCCGCTGAAAAAGCGACAGCTTCTCTCGGAAGCTTCGCTCTTTCTGAAGCTGTGTCCCTCTAAGCGTACATTGTACGCTTAGAGTGACGTCATGTAAACAAACTCGAGATTGCCATCTTGTGGCCAAAAAGTAAAACTACAAGTAAATGTAAAAGAACATTACAATACACAAATATTTCCCCAAATAAAACACTTTTATATCCCACCCTCCCAAAAATGCCCACATAAAATGTTTAATAAAAAAAACCAAAAAAACATTACTATAAAAAAAAAAAAACACAAATATTTACCTAAGGGTCTAAACTTTTTAAATATCTATGTAAAGATGAAATATTTCTCTCTATTTTTTTTTATAAGCTTGTAAATAGTGATGTATGCAAAATGGAAAAAATGCTCTTTTATTTCCAAATAAAATATTGTCGCGATACATTGTGATAGGGACATAATTTAAATGGTGAAATAACCGTGACAAATGGGCAATTACAATACATGGGTTTTAATTATGGAGGCATGTATTATTTTAAAACTATAATGGCCGAAAACTGACAAATAATGAATTTTTTCATTTTTTTTCTTATTCTTCCTGTTAAAATGCATTTACAGTAAAGTGGCTCTTAGCAAAATGTACCCCCCAAAGAAAGCCTAATTGGTGGCGGAAAAAACAAGATATAGATCAGTTCATTGTGAGAAGTAGTGATAAAGTTATAGGCTAATGAATGGGAGGTGAACATTGCTCGGATGCATAAGCTGAAAACGACTGAGATGTTAAGTGGTTAATACACTTTGCCACATTTATCCATCATCCTTGTTCAATTGGCAAGGCTGGCTCATACCTGCAGGCAAATACAGCAGAGGCATTTTATCCTACGCCTCCCCTAGCCTTACTGGGGCATACCTATGAAATAGCCGCCAGAAGATTTGGGCTCATGGAAAAGCCAATATACGTCTCACCCTGCTCCTGCACCAGTCCTGGCGGTGCTAATTATTATCCCCCCTCCAGCTCGCCGTGGATGGTAGAGAATGATGCAGTTTGGCTTCTAGCTATTGCTGGGGGCCGAATTATAGTAATTTGAACTCAGTCTTTTGATGGGGCTCAAATTACTCAATGAGCGCAGCTATAGCCTTAATTCCTATTACAGTCTATGGCGGCACCGGCTGCACCCACTGGGAGCCTAATCGCGATCGCTCTACGATCTACGTAAAATGCTGCTTGTAGTGCGTTTTGCGATTGCTGTGAGTCGTGAATTGTCCACGATCGGCGGAAGTGAGATCACTGCCATATAGTTAGTATTGTGCTAGCACTTTGAAAAGCGCTAGCGCTCGTTGGCAAGTAGCGGGAATTGCCTTCTAATTGCCCCAGTTAGAACGGGCCCTGAGCAGCTTTGTTTTTTTCTGTACATCCTAGGCTGGGTAAATATGCATACATTCAAAAGTGCCGCAAAGTAATTTGAGCAGCGGGTTTACTGAAAAAAAAATGTGGTCTAAAGGGTGCAGGAAATAGCCAGTTGTAAAACATTGGTAATTTTTTACTGCTATTTTATTACTTAATTCATATCAGTGAAATATTGGTAATGTATTTGATATTTCACTATGACCTAACTACCCTAGTGACTCAACTGTAACCCCTTAAATCCTACTGCTAAATAGCAGCTTCCCAAATTAGTAATTTTTTTTTATTTTTTTTTTATTTTTTTAGTTTTCCGGAATTATATTTCCAGTGATAAACAAAATCCTAATGAGGTAGCCGCTATTTTTTGTAACTCATCAGTGCTTGCCTCCCCACCCTGACACTCCTGTATGTGAGATGGTACTGGAGCAGTAGAAGCCATCCATGGCATATGAATGAGAAGTATATAGCCCATTAGACATGGATAGAGCTCATCAGAATCCTACAAGCTGGCTGGAAGAGGGAAAAAGTTGGGCAAACTTGCAGTATTATAAAGGTTAGCAGGAACTGATTGGCTCAGCTCATTTACATGCAATTTGCAATAAACCCTCCTTTCTATGCAACATTAACTTGATTTCAGAGCTGCTGCTGTTCAGATTTGGCACCTGGCGCACTTTTTTTTTCCCAGTGCAATGCAAGTAGAGCCCATTGGACAGTGTAAACCTGCCACTGATGGTTACAAGAGAACCACCATAGCACTGCTTCAGAATATTAAACCAGACTCTATCAGTCACCACAGTTAGAACAGAAATTCCAGTTGCACACGTATGGCTGTACAGCATTCTAAACATATATTCTAAAATCGCATTCCATAGAATAAACCTACAAAATGTCTCACAGAATCAGTGCATACAAAGTGATTCACCACCAATGGTCAGGGGACCAAACCCTCGAGTTTTAGGTAGTCTTCCCTAGTAATGTATTCTTAAAAAACATACGTTTAAAAACAGCATGGCAAGCATGTGCAAGGTCTGAGGTAATTCGTGGCGTTTTGGACTCTCAGTCCTTTCTCAAATTGCCACAAAACCAATGTGTTGTGTGATGTGGCAATTTTTGAAAAAGGACTCAAGGCTGTGTTCCCACTTGTGCCGGGGAATGGACATTTTTTGTCCTTCGCTCATAGCTAAATGGACAGTGAAGGGCTCCTACTTTATAAATAGGAGCCTCTCCACACTTGTCACTCTGCAACGGATTTGTGGGATCTGTTGCAATAAGCAGACCGCACTTCTGTGCAGACCGCGATAATCCCGGGCAGGCGGATGTACTCCCCCATATAGCCTATGGGGGTAACACATCTGCACCTGGCTACAGCCGGACCATCGGAGAGGACATTACACTGTCCGCTTCTGCTGATACGACGCAAGTAGGAACCGAGCTGGAGAGCCAGAAATGCAATGCGTCTCAAGTCAGACCCAGCACATGCTTGCTATGCAGCTTTTAAATATTTTTTAATAGAAGAATAATGGATGCAGCAAAAACAAATAGTGCAAGCTGCACGTGGTGGTGGCAGTCATGTTTTTACATATTTTATATAGTTGGGCTTGTCAGTTAGGTTGAGCTGTGACATGGGAGTTATGGCAGGTGATAGGGTTTTTTAGGGTATATAGTGGTCCTCTGTCAGCAGTAGGCTGCAGTGTTTCTCCACACAGCGAAGGGCTTCCCAGCCACCCTCCCTTGTTGTGGTCTCATTTATGTGGCTTGTTAGTCTTGCAAGGTAGGACATGGTCTTTACATGTATTAGGCTGTCCGGGCCATGGTGGTCGGGCAGTAATTTTTTGTAAGTTATTAATTAAACCAATAAATGGGGCCATTGCCATTTCTTATGCCAAGAAATAAACAGTAAAATGACAATATATTTGGTTTCTTTCTGTAGTAAATTAATTTCAAAGTGCTTCATACTACTCCATACTTTTATCAAGATGGTGCAGAGCCTTATGGCTGCTCACAAAATCACAGAAGCATGTCAGAATGGTGAGTTGTTGAGCTGAGGAGCAGTGCTAGCACTCTCATACATCCTCAGCCTTCTTCAGTAGAAGCTGTCCAGGTCTCCAGATCCTGACCTGCTCCAATGATCAAAGCTGAAACCTCAGGTTTGAAATTCATGAATAAATAATTATCCACATACCAAACTGTTCTCAAAGAACGAATGATAATATTGTATTGGCATGTGTCTGCTGAGTTTGGATACATTTGTTTCACTGCAACAAACCTGAAAATGGGACAATAACCTCAATGCAAAATAGAAACTTTGAAAGGCACAGATGTGAACATGACCTTGAAGATCACCTAAGTTATGAGAAAGCATTTGAAGGACCAGTGTCACCAAAAAATGTTTACATTTATAAAACATCTGCTAACAAATAATGTGAATTGCACTATAAATTGCAAAATTACACTATAAATAATTTGTAGACTGTGCCATTGTCACTTATAGTAGGAGGTATTAATCTGATTGCTCTAAACCTCTTACTGACAGGATTTTAACTAGTCAGTCTCCTGCTGGGGGATTCTGAGGCTAGGTTTACAGTGGTCAGTTGCATAACTCGTTATAATCACTGTGAACTGCAATGAAGACTGGACATAGACTTTAAGACAAAGCCTGCATACAGCAAGTTTATTAATTATTTATTGTATTTATAAAGCGCCAATGTATTACGCAGCGCTGAGTTAGAATAACTTGATCCATTACACGTTGCACTATAAACAGGCCCATAGAATTGTATGGGCAATGAGTTGACATGCAGAATTATTCTGCAAAGCAACTGATCACTGTGAACAAGTCCTTAAAATTTCCTCTAGGCCTTTTTCTTCTGAGTTATCTCCTAGGAGATAATTTTTATATTCTCTTCAAAATACCTTTTAAGCATTTTACAATTGAAAAAATTCCCAAAAGTTTGTTAAAACTGTTAAAAAAAAATATATATATATAACATTTTCAGATGTTCATAACCGTGAACTGTTGTGAAATATATGCATTAAAACATGAATTACCGTAATAGTGATATTCTGGGGTATGCTGATTCTGTAGTCCGTCGTCTAGGAGGCGAGAAAAGGTGGGAAACATTAGTAAATAGTAATGCTAATGGAAAACCTTAATAAATAAAATGCCATTGTGCACATGTATCCCGGATCTATATTATAATATATAATGCTATACTTACTTTGTTTAGTTTTATCAACACTTCCAAGTCTCTAATCGCAGTGCTGAGAATTCGCGTCTTACTGATCTCAACTGCAGATAGTAGGGAAAAAAGAGGCAGCATTACTGCAAGTGAGTACAGTGCTTGAAGCTTGTTCATTGTGCTTGTCTCCAGTATTCAGCAAGTAGGCAAATATTCCTAATGAGATAAGTGCAGGTCCTGTATGAGAATTTATATGGGTATTTATGGAAATAAACATTGGGGGTGGGAAGAGAAAGTTCATATATTACAAATAATTGTAGACCGCTGTAACTGTGAGGCTAGAAATATTACTTTCTTTTCCCTCCTTGATGACTCTCTGGAATTTCTTTAAAGTCTTTTCAGCACAGAATGGATGTAGGTAAAATCCCTGATGGTTACTACTAACCCACACTTATACTCTTTACCTTTTCTTCTCGAAGGCATGACGTCTCTGTGAGCCATTTTTTCCTCCTTGTTCCATGTTCCACCTCCAGGCATCAAAATGTAATTTAGCCAATCATTTGCTTGTTACATGCAGCATAAAGTGATTGTAAGAGTCTCTAAGAAGAGATACTGCTATTCTATTAAGAGTGTACAGAACACCTTTGAAAAACCTGTCTACAGGAAATGCTAGCTTCCTGTGCTAGTGTGGCTTTTCCACTCTGTGCAGACGCTGTGGGGAAGACGCATGTAGTCACTGAGAAAAGGACCCTTCTTATTTCTTTCTCTATTCAAAAGTACCTAAAGCCCTCGTACGCTATTCTTGAAAAGCAGATGCATAAGCATTTTCACGTTTTTTTTCCTGTGTGCCGTAATGCGTTTCCTTTCAACTTTATTGTAAAATGTGATGTGCTTTTCTATATACTTTAGCGTGTGTTGTTACAACATGCATAAATGTATTATGCGCATTATTACATGTGTTGCTAATGGCACATGTGTGAATGATAACATGAGTCTATGGCTTTTCTTGTGTCCATGCAGATCACCTGCCATGCAGTTGATTCACTAATTGCTGGTAGAATCGCTGTGTGCAGGCAATGCTATTTGCATAGCAAGCATTAACATTTTAGTAAGAGGGCCTCTTAGGTACGCCAGTAAAATTACCATATGGGCACAATAATTTTACCAGTATTTATACAACTGACATAGTGTGCGTAGCCTGTTACCTTGTTTAAGCGCTTGTTGCTAGAGCTGTGTGAGGAGTCTGACAGTAAGTTAAGGAGGGGGAGGCAGGAGAGTATCAGTGTTTCACTTGACTTGCACAGCAGAAGGGAGGAGGTGGCTTTGCTGTCCTGACTGAGGAGGAATGGAGGATGCCTGACTGAGGGCGAGCAGTTTGTTTGTCACAGAGTCGCAGACTGTGCGATAATTCCAAATGGGGGGGGGGGGGTGGCATTCTCACAAGTTTGCCTCAGGCAGCAAATAGTCTGGTTATTGGTGTTTGCTTTGTATTTGTTTCTCTAATAAAAATGATGAAACCTAGAATACAAAAATGTCCAAGTGCCATTTTAATGCCATAAAGATGTAAGTAGAAGATGCACAATGGCTCCTACAAGTTATTTTTATGGCTTAAGACGCCTGCTAGTGCACACTTGGTTAAGTGACCTGTCATGAACTCTTCAGCAGAAAGATGAATCAGAAAACTTCTATTTCTCACAATAGTAAGGCTACCAAATACATAGTTTAGGTGAATTCTACTTGACATCCTGATCACAAAGAATATGTTCTGTACATATGATATTGTAGGGTGAAGGGCTTCAACATATAACATTTCTCAGGAAAGCAATGTATCGGACAAGTCATTTATAGTTTCAGCACACACTGTACTATAAGCAGATTTTGACTGTTCAGTTTGCCGGTCAATATCAAATTTACCAAGAGGAGTATGACACCAAATACAGTATAATCTCTAAAAAAAAAAATGGTGCCACCTCTGCGTTGGCATTTTCTTTTCTGGAGCACACCCTGCGATTTCTATCCTTTAAAATACCTTACATGCTGTGGTAATTATTGCTTATGTAGGTCGCAGTAAATTGTTGTAAGCCTATAGGCAGAAGCCTTAAAGAGGAACTTCAGCCTAAACAAACATACTATTATTAAGTTTCATTAGTTATGTTAATTAAAATAGATCGGTAATATCTCTTACCCACCCTGTCTTAAAAGAACAGGCAAAGGTTTGTGATTTCATGAAAGGAGGTGACAGGGAGCATGAGACACAGTTCCAACTGTCCTGTGTCCTGATCACCCCTCCCAGCTGCTAGGGAACGAGAACAACAACATCATAAATCCCATCATGCTTTGCACAGCATTAGAGGAAAATGAATGGGCAGATTTCTTTGATGGGGCGGAGCTTAGCTTCTGTGCAGCTAAAAAAAGAGGGTTGGGTAAGAAAAACAAAGTTCTGATGTTGTAAAACTGTTAAAGAAACACCAAGCCTTTTCAGTGCTTCTGAGTAGATTTTTAGTCTAAGTTCACTTTAAGGTGAATGCACACATGCAATTTTGATTGGCCAATAACTGACCAATTTTACCACCTACATATAGTATCAGAACCAACAGACTTTCAATACTATGAGCAGATTTTGTAGGTCAACTCTCATACTACATGGAAGTGGTAAAATGAAATGTGTGTTTGCACCCTTATGAGGAACTCTCTCTCTGATTATGCAGGAGAACAGAGGCGCCAAAAGGAAGCTAAATGAGCTTAAAGGGAACCAGAGAGGATGAAGAAAAGCGTTTATACATTCCTGGGGCTTCCTCCAGCCCCATACGCCTGGATCGCTCCCACGCCGCCGTCCTCCGCTGCCTGGATCCGCCGGTACCGGGTCCCGTCATTGCTGCGAGTCGGCCGGCGGACGTGGCCAATTCTCCGCATCACAGGGGCTCCCTCCATACAGGTACGCGTGTGGCTGATTACTGCGCAGCCGCATGCGTACGGGTATGGAAGGAGCCCCTGTGATGCGGACAATTGGCCGCGTCCGCCGGAAGTGACGGGTCTTTTTTCTATTTTAGCGATGCATTCCTCTCTGGTTCCCTTTAAAAACCAAATTCTTGGTAAATAGAGGAGGTAGTGGTGGACTTGCCTCCTCCAAGTAGACACACAACGACTAGTAAAGACAGTCAATATATTTTATTTATGAACTCCAAATATGCAGCGCATTTCGCAGGTTTGATCCCGCTTCATCAGGCAATAGAAATAGCCTATGTGGTCAGTAGAAGAGCCAGGCACCTCAGTGACTCTCTCTCTGATGGATGGGCTGCTGTAGCAACTACAAATAAAACTGGGCGGGTTATGCATGCACAGGCACACACTGCTTTGATGTAATTCTCCAGCCACTGAAATAAAATAAAGAGTTCATGTTAGGAAAGGATGGAAACAATATTGCCAAAACCCTCCAACCTACTCTGGGAACCTGGTGGGCACACTTGGGAGAGCGTTAATAAACTGACATGAAGGAATATGCTATGTAAGACTTGCAGCTGGATTTATTTACATGACCTGAGTTAAAGGTCACATTACAATAAAATAAAGGCTACATGAGTAATGCAGAAGGTAGAATATCTTTCAGTTTTAGGCCTCATTTACACTCGTGCGCTGTCGGTCTGAATTTTGAGCTTTGGTGATTGCCGATGACCAGCAAAGCTCTGCAGCACAAGTTATTTTATGAGATTTCTCGCACTGTGGCAATTGCGGCACAGTTTCTACTAATCGCAAACGTGCTGCATGCAGCAGTTTTAGGGCGGTTGCATTGCAATCGTGGCAAAGTTGCCGAACACCTTAATGCAAAATCGCAATCACTAGCCGATTTCCAACCAAGATTTGGGGTTCCGAGTGTGAATGGGACCTTACAAGGATACAAAAAGTGGAAGAGCTAAACAATTTAGTATGAAAACTACTGTGACATAAAATGTAACAGCTTTTTAGGTGGAGATGACAAGGTAGATATTGTGTTAGTGTGAGGTTTAAACAAGCAAGCCACTTCATATAGCACACCTAAACTAGTCTACGAAGCAGAAGTTATTGATGTGGTGTCAAGTGATTACAACATACAGTGCTCTGCCTGGGAAACTAACCGTGTGGTGCAGAAAATTACACCTTTTGCATTGTTCGTATAGTATTAAGTTTAAGTAAGCAAGTTGATATCAAGTGAGAGAGAGCTTTAAAACCACTTGGAACACATAATTATTGCCGCCTGTACCGAAGTTTTTTTGATATTGTAAGTATATAGGAGATGCTGGAAGCCAAGTGAGGTAATAAGCTTACTTAAAGAGACTCCGTAACAAAAATTACATCCTGTTTTTTATCATCCTACAAGTTCCAAAAGCTATTCTAATGTGTTCTGGCTTACTGCAACACTTTCCACTATCACAGTCTCTGTAATAAATCAACGTATCTCTCTCTTGTCAGACTTGTCAGCCTGTGTCTGGAAGGCTGCCAAGTTCTTCAGTGTTGTGGTTCTGTGATGCATCTCCCCCCTCCTGGCCCCTCTATGCACACTGCCTGTGTATAATGATCTCTTGAGATACAAAAGGAAGGATGTATACAGCCTGCTTGTGTATGAATGTATTTTCTATGTGTGGACATACTGTACATCAACCTACTTCCTGTTTTGGTGGCCATTTTGTTTGTTTATAAACAAACTTTTTAAAACTGTTTTTAACCACTTTTAATGCGGCGAGGAGCGGCGAAATTGTGACAGAGGGTAATAGGAGATGTCCCCTAACGCACTGGTATGTTTACTTTTGTGCGATTTTAACAATACAGATTCTCTTTAAACATGGACAACTAATAACCCCCCCTGGTGGCCACTAATAACCCCCCCTTCAGTGGTGCCTATCCCCCCCCCCCCCCAATAGGCAACTCACCTTAACCCCTTTAAATCCCCCTCCACACACATGCTAAACCCCCGCAAAAAAATGGGTGCCCACTAAATACGCTTCACTCCCACTATTAGCCGCAGTTTGCATAGTGGGCACCCATTTTTGGCGTGCGTCTTTTAGCTGATCTCACTTTGTCTACCCATGGTGTGTGTGTGGAAAGGGGGGGGGTAAATCTGGTTACCTATGTGGGGGGAACATGGGCCTGTGACTATCAGTGCAATGATATTTAAATTGTCTTTTTTTTTAGTTGAGCATTTTACTTGAGCTCCAAACCACTCCTTAGTGCCTGGAGTCACTTGCAGTGTGAACTATTAGGCAGTGCTAGGTACATTGTCCCTGTGTGAGTACAAACAAAAATTTGAATTCTGGCTTTGGTGGTCGTCTGCTAACCTCACTTACAGTAAATCAATTTTCATGTATCCATTGTTTCTGTACCTCTAGTCATATTTAACCTCCCACTACTTTGTCACACCTTGCCTTGGTCCATGACTCAAACTATAAGCAATTGGTCACCAAGGTATGTGAGTGAAGACATCCTCTAAGCAAGAGGTGTTAATGGGGAGACTAAATAAAAGTTTTGGAAAGCATTTTTACTACCGTGTTTCCCCAAAAATAAGACACTGTCTAATATTTTTTTTTCCCTTCAAAAGAAATGCTAGGTGTTATTCTCGGGGAGGTCTTGTATATTGTTAGGGTAGCAAGAGAACCCTGCCACTTTACCTCCTGATGACACCCTCCTCCATAAAGACGCATCCCCACTCTCCACTGCCCAACATACCAGTAATTCAAATCACAGGACAGTGGTAAACTGGTGATTCCCCCACTGCTGCTTTATTTCCTGCTGGCCCCGTTCTCTATTGCCTGCCATCATAGTGCAAACCATCGATCAGTGGTAAACTGCGGTTAAGGCAGCTAGTTACACTGTAACAGCGCTTTCGTGAACAGGAAGTAAACAGATGTCACTTCTTGTACATGGAAGCGTTGTTACAGTGTAATTTGCTGCCTTAACCGCAGTTTACCACTGATCAGCGGTTTGAATTATGATGGCAGGCAATGGAGAACGGGGCCAGCAGGAAATAAAGCAGCGGTGGGGGAATCGCCAGTTTACCCGCTGTCCTGTGGTTTGAATCACCGGTGTGTTGGCAGGCAGTGAAGAACAGGGATGTGTCTTTCTGGAGGAGGAGGGGGTCAACAAGAGGTAAAGTGGGGGGGTGGGGGGTGAGACAGATGGACTGGACTTATTTTAGGGGTAGGTCTTCTATTTAGAGCAGGCTCGAAATATGGGATAGGTCTTATTTTAAGGGAATGTCCTACTTTTAGGGAAAACACGGTATAACCTAATCTGTAACAAGAGGAAGAACTTGAGACTTTAAACTACTGAAAACAAATCTGTATACAGTAGCAGTAAAAAGTATGTGAACCCTTTGGATATATATGGATTTTTGCACAAATTGGTCATAAAAACGTGATTTGATCTTCATCTAAGTCACAACAATAGACAATCACAGTCTGCTTAAACTAATACCACACAAATAATTAAATGTTTTTATATAAAGTGTACCCAAATTAAAAATACAAGATTTCAGAAATAAAACCTATTTTTAAATTTTAATAATAAATAGCAATTTAATAATAGCATTTTCAGCTGCATGAAGATACATATAAAATATTTTACATTTATTGGAGGAACCCCTCCCTTCACCAGTTTGCCGGACTCTATCCCGGCATTATGAAAGGGAGTAGGAAGTGTCCGGCAAAGGAGGAATGGCTAATGGCTGCCACCTGTATAACCCTAGTTATGAAAAGAGAAGGGTGAAAAGCATGCACTGAAATGATCATAGGCTTGAAGGAGTGTTTATTTATCTTTGTATGTGTCAGAATGGTGCAACTAAATATTTTGAATTAAAAAAATGTTTGGTTTGGGTCTGCTTGAACACACCATGTAAACATTCACAGTGCAGGTGGAAAAGGTATGTGAACCCTTGGATTTAATAACTGGTTGAACCTCCTTTGGCAGCAATAACTTAACCACTTGCCGACCGCGCACTCATAACGCGCGTCGGCAAAGTGGTAGCTGCAGGACCAGCGACGCACATCTGCGTCGCCGGCTGCAGGCTAAGTAATCAGGAAGAGCGGCTGCTTCCTGTCAATTGACGGCGGGGGAAATAATCCGCTTTGTTTACATTTTTACAACGCTGCTAACAGTAGCAGCGTTGTACTAGATCAGCGATCCCCGGCCAATCAGCGGCCCGGGATCGCTGTCACATGACAGGGAGGAGCCTGTTAGAGGCTGCACAGGACAGATCCGTTCCTGTGCAGCCTCTGATCTCCGGGGCAGGGAGGGAGGAGGGGGAATCCTGCGGTGGAGGGGGCTTTAAGGTGCCCCCCCCCCCCTGTGCCAGCCACACACAGGCAGGAGCGATCAGACCCCCCCAGCACATCATCCCCCTAGTGGGGAAAAAAGGGGGGCGATCTGGTTGCTCTGCCTGGTATTTGATCTGTGCTGGGGGCTGTAGAGCCCACCCAGCACAGATCTTAGAAATCAGTGCTGGTCCTTAAGGGGGGGGGGTAAAGGCTAAGTCCTGAAGTGGTTAAAGGATACCCGATGTGACATGTGAAATGATGAGATAGACATGTGTATGCACAGTGCCTAGCACACAAAAAACTATGCTGGGTTACTTTTTTTTTCTTTATCTCCCTGAAAGAGTTAAATATCAGGTATGTAAGTGGCTGACTCAGTCCTGACTCAGACAGGAAGTGACTACAGTGTGACCCTCACTGATAAGAAATTCCAACTATAAAACACTTTCCTAGCAGAAAATGGCTTCTGAGAGCAAGAAAGAGATAAAAAGGCGAATTTCTTAACAGTGAGGGTCACACTGTAGTCAATTCCTGTTTGAGTCAGCCACTTACATACCTGATAAATAACTCTTTCAGGCAGAGAAAGAAAAAAAGGAACACAGCCTAGTTATTTGTGTGCTAGGCACTGTACATACCCATGTCTATCTCATCATTTCACATGTCACTTCGGGTATCCTTTAAAGTTTCCTGTAGTTGCAGATCAGATGTGCACAATGGTCAGGAGTAATTTTTGACCATTCCTCTTTACAGAACTGTTTCAGTTTGGCAATATTCTTGGGATGTCTGGTGTAAATCACTTTCTTGAGTTCATGCCACAGCATCTCAATTGGGTTGAGGTCAGGACTCTGAACGGGCCACTCCAGAAGGCGTATTTTCTTCTGTTACTTCCATGCTTTGAGTCGTTGTCCTTTTGAAACACCCATCTTCTGCTGAGCTTCAGCTGATAGACAGATGGCCTTCTCCTGCAAAATGTCTTGATAAACTTGGGAATTCATTTTTCCTTTGATGATAACAATCCGTCCAGGCCATGATGCAGAGAAGCAGCCCCAAACCATGATGCCCCCACCACCATACTTCACAGTTGGGATCACGTTTTGATGTTGGTGTGCTGTGCCTCTTTTTATTCACACAATGGGGTCAATTCATAAAAGGCTGTAGGAAAATATCGCATTCTGTATTTTAGACTTTTGTGTGCTAATTCATATGTTCACAGGTTCGATAGAAGTGCTGTAAATTACCGAAGCCCATTGACAAAAACCTTTGCGGTAACAGTTCATTACAAGCCGTCTCGTGCAGTGAGGGCATAGCGAGGCATCCCAGCATCCCTTTAGATGTACATGTTTTTGTTATACTGCCTCTGCTTGCTCTGAATCTGCTCTGAATCTTTCTATTAGTCTTTCTTAACTTTTTATGTAATTGCCACAGCTTAGATTAACTTCCAAGAAACTTTACACATGTACTGCTTGGGTGATTTTTCCCACTAGCTCCTAACAGGTACCCAAGAGGTTAAACAGGCACATAGCCTAAGGCCCCATTCACACCTAAAATCGCTAAATGCTAGTGATTTGCATTAGTGTTTTCCGCGGGTGATTTTTGCACGAAAAATCAGTGGACCAATATGCGTTTTTGGAGCAATCGCGATTAGCGGCTCAATATATGCTAATGCGAACGCTCCAGAATCGCCCGAAAAATTCTGCAGGCTATGCGTTTGCGTTTCAGCTAATCTCTGCAAATCGCAAAACACTTAAATGAGAACAGCCACATAGACTAACATTGCACAAGTGCTTTTTAAAACGCTAGCGATTTCCAGCTATGCTGAAATCGCCTGAAAAGTGTTCTAGTGTGAATGGGGCCTAAGGTATTCAGGGGATTCCTGTTTTTTTCCGATCTCGCTCTGCTGCTGCCTGGGGGTTTAAAAGCTTGTCCCGCCGGCGAAGGCTGCGGGGCCTATCAGATTCCAACATTCAGAGTTGCTGGAGAACAGGGGCTGTTTTTATTGACTCCCTGCTCCTGTCGGTCACAGCTGCCTCTGCTTCTGCCTGTGAGCCACACTCCCACAGTCTACTCTCCACATTCTTTTCGCCACTTCAAAGCAGATGGTATTGCTTCATGGCTTTACCGCTCATCTGCTTTATGACTTGACATTTACTGACGTGTTGAGGTAATTGCCGCACAAGTCTGTAATTTACCTCACTGCTCAGTAATTGCAGCTTTTCATGCTGTAACAGCCTTGATGAATTGACTTTTTCCTAAGTGCTCGGCAAAGTCAGCTGTTTTCTGCATTACCGAATACGGTAATGCTTTATGAATCGACCCCATGGTGTTGTTTGTTTCTTCCAAACTCCTCAACTTTGGTTTTATCTATCCACAGAATATTTTGCCAGTACTACTGTGAAACATCTAGGTGCTCTTTTGCAAACTTTAAACGTGCAGCGGTGTTTTCTTTGGACAGCAGTGGCTTCCTCTGTGGTAACTCCCATGAACCCCAATCTTGTTTAGTGTTTTACATATCATAGATTCACTAATAGGGATGTTAGCATATGCCAGAGACTTTTGTAAGTCTTTAGCTGACACTCTTATTCTTCTTCACCTCATTGAGCATTCTGTGCTGTGCTCTTGCAGTCATGTTTACAGGACGGCCACTCCTTGGGAGAGTAGCAGCATTGCTAAACTTTCTCCATTTATAGACAAATCGTCTTACCGTGGACTGATGAACTGCAAGGCTTTTGGAGATACTTTTATAACCTTTTTCAGCTTTATGCAAGTCAATAATTCTTAATTGTAGGTCTTCTGAGAGCTCTTTTGTGCAAGGCATCATTCACATCAGGCAATGCTGCTTGGGAAAAGCAAATCCAAAGTTGGTGTGTGTATTTTATAGGAAAGGGCACTGTAACCAACACCTACAATCTAATCTCATTGATTGGACTCCAGCTGGCTAACACCTCACTCCAATTAGCTCTTGGAGATGTCATTAGTCTAGAGCAGGGGTCTCAAACTCAATTTACCCGGGGGGCGCAGGAGGCAAAGTCAGGATGAGGCTGGGCCGCATAAGGGAGTTCACGTGTCCCCGCCGCAAAACGAGGGCTGCAGAGCCCCCAAATCGCCCCGGGGGGCAATCCGCCTGCATTTCCTGGAAGGGGCAGAGCTTTCAGCTTCAGCTCTGCCCCTCCTGACGTCAATCGCGGCGGATCACCGCCTCTGCCCGCCCCTCTCACTCTTCCTTCACAGAGAGGGGCGGGGGAGAGGCGGCGATCCATTCGGCGATTGACGTCAGGAGGGGCAGAGCTACAGCTGGAAGCTCTGCCCCTCAGCGCAGTCGTGGATGTTTGCGCGGGGGATTTGGGGGTCTGCAGCCCTTGTTTAGCAGCGGGGATGCGGCGGATTACTTGGGAGCACTGAAGCGAACTATAAGGTAAAATGGGCAAATATAGTTCGCTTCCGTGTCTCTTTTGCTTTTGCCGGCAGGCAGGGCCGTTTTAAGCAACAATGGGGCCCCAGAGCAAAATAAACCTGCCCTCCCCCCCCCCCCCCCCCCCCAACAGATACCCTGGAACAAAAATCGGCATTAAGGGACCTTTTTTGCAGCTGGTATAGTCAGGGTGTGAAGCCCCAATCGGTCGGAGTTCCACATTCTGGCTACCCCAGCCTGCATGGGGAACAAGGGGTTAAAAAGTTTCAGGAGGGGGGACCCCACATAATTTTTTTTTTAAAAATTCCCACACTCTAAACATAAAAAAAAAAATGGGAAAATAGGAAAAAATGCCAGGAATCTTCATACAGCCATATTGCGGCTGTATAGCGATCCCTGGCCAAAGCGCTGCGGCTGCGTATGGACCCCCTGGAAACCCTGTCTGGAAATGTATTGCTCTTTCTTTTGATACATGTAAAATTACACTACCGTTAGGTTTGCTACTAAAAGTGACATTTACCGCATTTAAAAGTATACTATTTTCCTTCGAAACTTTAAAATCGATTTTCTCAAAAACTATAAGGTCTTTTTGAAAAATTGTTTTTTCCTCTTATTCCTAATGATCTCCTTAACATATCCTGCAAATTTAGGGTTTCTAGCATTTGAGGTGGATTTGCTATTAACCATTAAAGTCGGCGGGTTTTTAAATGTGTATTTTTTTCCTTTGCAACTTTAAAATCGATTTTCTCAAAAACTATAAGGCCGATTTGAAAAAAAATTTTTTCCTCTTGTAGCCACTGGGGGCCCCTTCAAGCTCTGGGGCCACAAAATGTTGTATCGCGGGCCGCGAGTTTGAGATCCCCTGGTCTAGAGCAAGGGTCCCCAAATGTTTTGGGTCGAGTGGCCGGGTCAACATAGTTCAGACTGCTGGGGGCCAGAGTATACATAGAAGTCTTTGCGGGCCAGACAGTGAAGCATACCCGGGTGACAACATGCAGTCCAATTGGATAACAGTGTCACCTGATGTGGAATTTGATTGGAAACCAGCAAATTACTGTTTTCTAGCTTCATTCTATATGCGGACCATCAATATTTAAAGATGTAGCTGACAGCATCTGTAATACATTTTGTGTGAGGGGGGCCAGTAAAAAACCCTCAGGGGGCCACATTCGGCCCTCGGGCCTGAGTTTGAGGACCACTGGTCTAGAGGTTCACATACCTTTTCCACTTACACTGTGAATGATTACATTGTGTGTTCAATAAAAAACCTGGAACATGCTGACTCTGGATGAGCTGCAGAGATCTACAGCTCAGGTGGGGGAATCTGTTCATAGGACAACTATTAGTCGTGCACTGCACAAAGTTGGCCTTCATGGAAGAGTGGCAAGAAGAAAGCCATTGTTAACAGAAAGCATAAGAAGTCCCGTTTGCAGTTTGCCACAGGCCATGTGGGGGACACAGCAACCGTGTTGAAGAAGGTGCTCTGGTCAGATGAGACCAAAATATAACTTTTTGGCCAAAATGCAAAACGCTATGTGTGGCGGAAAACTAACACTGCACATCACTCTGAACACACCATCCCCACTGTTAAATATGGTGGTGGCAGCATCATGGTCTGGGGGTGCTTCTCTTCAGCAGTGACAGGGAAGCTGGTCAGAGTTGATGGGAAGATGGATGGAGCAAAATACAGGGCAATCTTGGAAGAAAACCTCTTGGAGTCTGCAAAAGACTTGACTGGGATGGAGGTTCACCTTCCAGCAGGACAACAACCCTGAAACATAAAGCCAGGGCAACAATGGAATGGTTTAAAACAAAACCTATCCATGTGTTAGAATGGCCCAGTCAAAGTCCAGATCTAAATCCAATCGAGAATCTGTGGCAAGATCTGAAAACTGTTCTTCATAAACGCTGTCCATCTAATCTAACTGAGCTGGAGCTGTTTTGCAAAGAAGAATGGGCAAGGATTTCAGTCTCTAGATGTGCAAAGCTGGTAGAGACATAACCTAAAAGACTGGCTGCTGTAATTGCAGCAAAAGGTGGTTCTACAAAGTATTGACTCAGGGGGCTGAATAATTACACACACCCCACTTTGCAGTTATTGATTTGTAAAAAATGTTTGGAATCATGTATGATTTTCGTTCCACTTCTCAGGTGTGCACCACTTTGTATTGGTCTTTCACGTGGAATTCCAATAAAATTGATTCATGGTTGTGGCAGTAATGTGACAAAATGTGGAAAACTTTAAGGGGGCCGAATACTTTTGTAAGCCACTGTAGATGAAGATCAGATCACATTTTATCACCAATTTGTGCAGAAATCCATATAATTTCAAAGAGTTCACATACTTTTTATTGCTACTGTATATGATGTGTTCTGTGTTTTTCAGCAGTATAAAGACCACATGCACACACTTAAGATATCACGTTGAAAACTTTTAAAGGGGACAAATCGTGAAACTCCTGTGTAAAGACATATCCACTTTCTTACAAACATATGTAGATCAAGGAAGGTTGGTCAAGGAAAGCTGCTGATAGAAGAGCAACTGCGCCTGTGTCTGACTGGACTGTTCATGGTCATGTTAGGCAACAGTAGACACTATAGGTGCACTTGTTGTACGTTAGTCTTCCTGTCTTAACTCTCCTCAGGGGGAAAAAAGTGAGTGCACTGTCATGCTAGATAAACATTGCCTTGTTTACAGTAATTAAATAATTAGATAAACAAAAAAGTGGTTTGGATATGAATGCGCAAATGTTGGGGTTGTTCAATAAGATGCAAAAAATCTTGATGTTGATCAGGCCTGGATTGACATCGCTGAGAGTCAGGTGAGTAGCCTCTCATTTAAACTCAACTTGGGCCTTTGCACAGGGAAAGAAGAGAGGGAGGCACTCAGGGAGGGGAGTCAGCCATCTTTCCATCCTCTGGCGCCTGTAGGCATGTGCCTACAGTGCCTTATGGTGAATCCGCCTATGATGTTGATGAATTATACACATTTTGTATGAATATTTATACAGCTTGAAAATGGACCAATGGAATCCTACCGTGGCAGGGTTCGATTGGTCCACGTTCAAGCTGCATAAATTTACATACAAAATGTGCATAATCCTGCATTAACTCAAAATTATTTGCATCTCATTGAACATCCTCAGTGCCCTGTAATGAAGGAGTAGGGGGTACATGGTACTTTATAATTGCTTCAATAACACAACACTCCACTATGCACCCCTGTCAGTCCCTGTCTGGACTGGTCTGAAGCCTTCCTTCAGCTTGATTTTAATGCAGCTTTTTCTGTACTTGATTGCAGGCTTTTACCAAGTGGGAGATACAGCTTCCAGCATCTTCTTGCTTAGAGCTTTGGTACTTTACTAACATAATCCCATCCACCACACTTGTATTTATACATCAGTCGGGGTGAGGTTATCAGCCCAGCCTTGTATGGGATCTCCCTTATGAGGAGATAAACTTGTACGAAATGTAAGTCTTCCTAACGCTGCTATCTTGTCTAATTTTTCTCTTGGATTGAGCATAAATGGTAAATGCTAGGCCAGCTTCAGTCAGTACTAGTGATGGGTGAACAGTGTTCGCCACTGTTCGGGTTCGCCCGGATTTTGGCCTGTTCGGGTTCGGTTCGGCACCCCCCCCGAACACCTCATGGTGTTCGGGAGGGTACTCGGGCACGCTGCCCGAACCCGATCAGGCCTTCTGTGTTCGGCCGAACACAGCCGTGTCCGGCCGAACAAAGCCCCCTATAGAGTCCCAGCATAAAGGGAGAGCATGCCCCGAGCGTGGGGGGGGGGGGGTCGGAAATGCCCCCCACCCCTCCCCGCTAAGCTCTCCCTTCTGCTGGACCCTATAATATTAAATAGAAGTCCCCCAAAGTACCTGTAGCAGGCTGGCAGGAAGAGGACAGGAAGCGGGCAGCCGGCGATCACAGGCGCTAGTACCATCTGGTACTTCCGCCCTCTCTCTGAAGTACCGCGATGACGCGTACGAGGGTACGTGTCATCATGTAGATGACGCGTACCCTCGTACACGTCATCGCGGTACTTCTGCTCTCTCTTGACGCGACTTACAAATGTAAACAGGAAGTGCATCAGAGAGAGGGCGGAAGTACCAGATGGTACTAGCGCCTATGCTCTCCGGCTGCCCGCTTGCTGTTCTCTTCCTGCCAGCCTGCTACAGGTACTTTGGGGGACTTCTATTTAATTTTATAGGGTCCAGCAGAAAGGAGAGCTTAGCGGGGAGGGGTGGGGGGGGCATTTCCGACCCCCCCCCCCCCCCCCCCCCCGCGCTCGGGGCATGCTCTCCCTTTATGCTGGGACCCTGTAGGGCCCCAAAGGGACATGTTCGGGTTGGGTTCGGGGTTCGGCCCGAACATGCCGAATATCGGGGGCATGTTCGGCCGAACCCTCCCGAACCCGAACATCTGGATGTTCGCCCATCACTAGAGTACTGTTGTGGTACAGCGGTTAAGGTACTTGCCCACCACACAGTGAGACCTGGGTTCAATTCTCAGCTATGGTATGTAAACTGGCTTTTGAAATAATATAATTCTCTGGCAGATGAGGCCCTCCTACCTCCGGTAGGAGGGAGGAGCCCACAAGAGCCTAATTAAAATCTCCCTAGCAGAGTGTGTAGCAGCTGTCCCTTAACTAATTAGTGTAGGCAGACAAGTGAGTCAAATGGTATAAGTACCTTGCTTGGAGGAGGGAGGGCCTCCAGCATTGAGAGCAGTGTGTTTGGCAATAATGTGTCTGCTGACTGTGATGTAGAGGGTCAAAGTTGTGCTCCATAGAGCATTATGGGGCGAATCGAACTTCCGGGAAAGTTTGCGTTTGGTAGGCGAACGCGAACCACCGAAGTTCGCCTGAAACCGTTCGCCGACAAACCGTTCGGGACTTCTCTACTCACCTGTCAGAAGTCTCCTCTCCCGGCCTCTGGCGCGCTGACAGGCAGAGTACAGGGCTATGGCAAGATGGCTCCCGAAGCCCTGTACTGGAGACACAAATAGTCTCCAGTGCAGGGCTTCGGGAGCCATCTTCCTGCCTGCCGGGAGACTGCGGGCTGCAGGGATTCGGGGAATGAACTGGCGCAGCGTCTATTAGACGCCGCGGCCAGTTGAACACTTGGCTGGGGGGTCCCAGAATCGGACGGGCAGCAGCACTCCCCCCGCACACCGCTGGCGGGCCCCCCTGCGGCTGATGGGGTCGCATCCCCGGTAGGTACGCCGGTGAGACAAATGCTTCTTGCTTGGACATGTTCAGGTTGTGTCCAGCCACCATCCAGCTAATTTTCATATGACAGACATTTAGAGAGAGGATGGATATATTTTAAAAATGAATATTCTTTATTTCTAGGTTAATTAGAGGACATTTGATTTCCTTTGCCCCTGACAGGAGATGGGGGGTTTACAACAGGGACCTGGTTTCTGGTGCCTTGACTTCCTTATCAGTATTCTTGATCAGAGAATGTTAGGGGGTGCCCATGGAAAGTGTAAACACCTTCTATAGACACATTTTTCTTTTTTTAAGCAAAACTAAAACATAAAGGGGTATTCCGCAGCATACCTTTGTGTGCATACCTTCATGCGAGGGGCGCATCTGGTGCAGGTGAATCCTTCACAATGCTGACTTGCTTTTAGCAAGTGTTGGCTGGAGTTTGTTAGGGATTTCCCTGAATCCTGCAGAATTTCTAATCACTTGTAAGTTCCACCCAACTGATAATTGATTTCTAGGAAAGCCAGCCAGTTGTGATGCTGAATTGTGACTTAGCCTTATTAACCACTTAAAGCGGTATTGTCACCATAAAAATCTAATTTCAACAGCAACTGGTCTGATTGTATTAAGTGATAAAGATGCTAATCCTGCATTGAAAACTTGCAAAGCTTTTTCTGCTGTTATGGTTTGTAGTTATCATATACTTTAGGAGCACTGGCCCTAGTGCCAAAGAGTTGAATGCTTGGAGTTCTTTTTATCTATAATATATTCCTCCTCTTCCATTTATTTCCCTGCCTAGCTGCTTATCAGAAACACCCTCTAATTACTTGTGTTAACAAGCAAGGCTGAGACTCAGTGATTGGATGTGTAAATTAAAAAAAAAGACAGTGCAGTTGTTAGTATACGAGGGCGGTCCCAGAAATACCCAGCCCGTCCAGGAGATGGCGGTAGTTGTTTGTCTACTTTCTAATACAGTGGTATTTTTCAATCTATAAAGCATATGTTTCAAGTTTGAAGACTCCACGTTCTTTAGTATTTGTTTGGCAGCCATCAATAGTGAACATGTTCAGTGAAAATGGAGAAAATTGGTCATCGTTATGTGATACAATACTTTTATTTGAAAGACCTCAGCCCAACTAATATAAAAGCTGAACTGGATTCTACTCTGGGTGAGTCTGCTCCTTCATTTACAACAGTAAAATATTGGGTAGCAGAGTTTAAACGAGGTCGTACGAGCTGTCAAGACGAGCATCGCAGTGGTCGACCAAATGAGGTGACAACTTCAGAAATGATGAAGAAAATCTACAAAGTGGTATGGTTGATCATCGAGTGAAAGCGCGCAAGCTAGCAGACAAAAAAATTTGGACATGAGAAAGCTGTGTGCAAGATGGGTGCCACGTTTGCTCACACTTGAGCAAAAACAGTGTCGTGAAGATGTTTCAATTGAGTGTTTAGCTAAGTTTTACAGCAACAAACCAGAATTTTTGTGTGGTTTCATAACCATGGATAAAACATGGGTCCATCACTTCACACCCGAGACAAAAGAACAATCAAAACAAATAGACTGAAAAGGGAGAACCCGCTTCAAAGAAGGCAAAGACCGTTTCATCTGCTAGCAAGGTCATGGCGTCGGTTTTTTGGGATGCGCGTGGGATAATTTTCATTGACCATCTTGAAAAACGAAAAAACTATCAACGGGGAGTATTATGCAAACTTATTGCAACGTTTGGGCGAAGAAATCAAGCATAAACGGCCGCATTTGGCTAAGAAGAAAGGGTTGTTTCATCAAGACAATGCACCAGCTCACAAATCCGTAATTGCAATGGCCAAAATTAATTAATTAAAGTTTGGATTGCTACCTCATGCACCCTATTTGCCAGATTTAGCCCCCTCGGATTATTTTCTGTTCCCAAACTTGAAGAAATGGGCAGTGGTCAAAGATTTTCCAGGAATGAAGAAGTGATGGCGGCAGTTAATGGCTAGCAAGACGGTTCCTATTATAAAAATGGTATCTAACTTATTAAACATCGTTGGGAAAAGTGTATAGAGCTGAAAGGAGATTATGTTGAAAAATAAATATATATTTTCCTCAAATTTTTGTATTTTCTTGATTGGGTCGGGTACTTCTGGGACCGCCCTCGTACACCTCAGTGGGAATGTCTGAAGACCCTGGGAGGAGGGCAGCTAATGAATACACAATGAGCAAGAGAAGGGAGGGGGGAAAACGAGTCAGGGAGGATATGATGTCAGCATTAGCTTGGCAAGATGGCCACTGCCTATAATAGGATTTTCTACTTTTCCTTTATAAAATTCACAGGAATCATTACGTGAATACATCTGTTATGTAAGTAGAAGTATTATTTATCTACTTATATGTGTGTTTTTTATTTCTAGGTTAGCATGGGTGTCGCTTGTTCTTTAAGGACCACAGGCTTACAACCCCCCAAGTGACCAGGCGATTTTTTACAATTCAGTGCTCTGCAGCTTAAAGGGCCCATTCACACTTGCATTTGCAAAACGCAGGCGATTTTTGCAGGCATTTAGGAGAAGTGATTTTTCCACAATTTCACCTGAAAATGGTGCAGGTGGCGCCTTTGCATTTCGCTATTTTGAGCGATTTTGCTGCAATTAGCGCAAATCACCCAAGTAAGAACGGGCCCATAGGGTTGTATTACATCGTTTGAGCGTTTTGCCAAAATCGCGGCAAAACACTCTAGTGTGAATGGGCCCTAAAAGCTCGCTGCAGAGCCATACAATTTAGCAGCCAAATTAATCTTGGCTCCTTTTCTGCCCACCAACAGAGCCTTCTGTTGGTGGGCTCTGATCCCTGCTGCAAGCATTATAATTATTTATTTTATTTAATTTGTCTTTTTTTTTTACAATAAAAAACATTTATTTTTATTCCCTCCCCCTGAATGCCAAGCAGGGCAATCGCCTCTCATAGGAATCAGCCTATGAGAGGGATTGCTTGTCGAGCCCATCCAGGGGACAGCCAAGTGACAGTGCTGTCCCCAGTACAGCGCTGCAGTACATCGCAGCGCTGTACAACGAAAAGAAACTGCCATTTCTTTCCTGTTTGCTAACGGCTCCGCTCTGTCACTCAAGCGTGGTTTCCCATGCGATCCCCTGCAAACCACTCCTCCAGGACTTGGCGCCAATTAAGCGGTTACGCGGTCCTGGGGGAGCCACCTTGCGGCCGCCAGTCTGTGTTTGGCGGTCGAAAGGAGGTTAAAGCAAATCTGAAGCTAAAATAAACTTATAAGATAATGAATTGTATGTGTGCAATGGGGAGAAAATGAAATGGTCGCGCATCTAACCAAGATGCACCTGATAGATACTCACTGCATAGGGCTAAAAAGCCTCTCAAAGGCACAAGTGTGCTCATTGCAGTGAAACAGGTGCATTAAGAACTAATGCATCTCACAATATAAACAATGGAAGCAAATCCATGCGTTACACATTATCCGGGGGCCTTACCCTTCTCTTATTGAGAGAGACATCTGTTCCACGCTGCAGAGCATGTTAGCAGGGACGGCTCGTGCAGCCTTCTCTCGGGGTCCCCACCCTATCTAAGTTTAAAATCACCCCACATTATGGGAACATGCTAGCAACGTTGACTTGGGAGCAGCAGGCCATATAAAGGGGTGTGGCGTGGGCGGCGCCCCAGGAACTCTCACTGCTTGGGGACACCACCCACAACCCAAACCAAAGCGAAAGAAATACAATACTATGCACTGGGGAGAAAATGAAATGGTTGCGCATCTAACCAAGATTCACCTGATAGATACTCACTGCATAGGGCTAAAAAGCCTCTCAAAGGCACAAGTGTGCACGAGCCGTCCCTGCTAACATGCTCTGCAGCGTGGAACAGATGTCTCTCTCAATAAGAGAAGGGTAAGGTCCCCGGATAATGTGTAACGCATGGATTTGCTTCCATTGTTTGGATTGTGAGATGCATTAGTTCTTAATGCACCTGTTTCACTGCAATGAGCACACTTGTGCCTTTGAGAGGCTTTTTAGCCCTATGCAGTGAGTATTTACAGTCGGTTGCAAAAGTATTCGACCCTCTTGAAGTTTTCCACATTTTGTCACATTACTGCCACAAACCTGAATCAATTTTATTGGAATTCCACATGAAAGACCAACACAAAGTGGTGTACACATGAGAAGTGGATAGAAAATCATACATGATTCCAAACATTTTTTACAAATCAATAACAGCAAAGTGGGGTGTGCATAATTATTTGGCCCCCTTTGATCTGAGTGCAGTCAGTTGCCTATAGACATTGCCTGATGAGTGCTAATGACTAAATAAAGTGCACCTGTGTGTAATCTAATGTTAGTACAAATACAGCTGCTCTGTGAGGGCCTCAGAGGTTGTCTAAGAGAATATTGGGAGCAACAGCACCGTGAAGTCCAAAGAACACACAAGACAGGTCAGGGATCAAATTATTGAGAAATTTAAAGCAGGCTTAGGCTACAAAAAGATTTCCAAAGCCTTGAACATCCCTAGGAGCACTGTTCAAGTGATCATTCAGAAATGGAAGGAGTATGGCGCAACTGTAAACCTACCAAGACAAGGCCATCCACCTAAACTTACAGGCCGAACAAGGAATCTGTCCATAAGACAACTATTAGTCGTGCACTGCACAAAGCTGGCCTTTATGGAAGAGTGTCAAGAAGAAAGGCATTGTTAACAGAAAGCATAAGAAGTCCCATTTGCAGTTTGCCACAAGCCATGTGGGGGACACAGCAACCGTGTTGAAGAAGGTGCTCTGGTCAGATGAGACCAAAATGGAACTTTTTGGCCAAAATGCAAAATGCTATGTGTGGCAGAAAACTAACACTGCACTTCACTCTGAACACACCATCCCCACTGTCAAATATGGTGGTGGCAGTATCATGCTCGGGGGTGCATCTCTTCAGCAGGGACAGGGAAGCTGGTCAGAGTTGATGGGAAGATGGATGGAGCCAAATACAGGGCAAACTTGGAAGAAAACCTCTTGGAGACTGCAAAAGACTTGAGACTGGGGTGGAGGTTCACCTTCCAGCAGGACAATGACCTTAAACATAAAGCCAGGGCAACAATGCAGTGTTTTAAAACAAAACATATCTATGTGTTAGAATGGCCCAGTCAAAGTCCAGATCTAAATCCAATCGAGAATCTGTGGCAAGATCTGAAAACTGCTGTTCACAAATGCTGTCCATCAAATCTGACTGAGCTGGAGCTGTTTTGCAAAGAAGAATGGGCAAGGATTTCAGTCTCTAGATGTGCAAAGCTGGTAGAGACATACCCTAAAAGACTGGCAGCTGTAACTGCAGCAAAAGGTGGTTCTACAAAATATTGACTCAGGGGGCCGAATAATTACGCACACCCCACTTTGCAGTTATTTATTTGTAAAAAATGTTTGGAATGATGTATGATTTTCGATCCACTTCTCACATGTACACCACTTTGTATTGGTCTTTCACGTGGAATTCCAATAAAATTGATGCATGTTGCAGTAATGTGACAAATTTGGCCTCAATTCACTAAGGTTAACTCCTGTCTTTAATAACTCTTCTGAGCTGGTTTACAGTTATCACCATGGTGATATAATTGTGATAACTGTAAAACAGCTCTGAAGAGTTATTAAAGACAGAAGTTAACCTTAGTGAATTGAGGCCCTAGGTATTGTATTTCTTTCTCTTTGGGTTGAATTGTGGTTGTGGGCGGTGTCCCCGGGCAGTGAGAGTTCCTGGGGCGCTGCCCACGCCACACCCCTTCCCCTTTATATGGCCTGCTGCTCCCAAGTTAACGTTGCTAGCATGTTCCCATAATGTTGGGTGGTTTTAAACTTAGATAGGGTGGGGACCCCGAGAGTAGGGTGCACGAGCCGTCCCTGCTAACATGCTCGACAGTGTGGAACAGATGTCTCTCTCAATAAGAGAAGGGTAAGGTCCCCGGATAATGTGTAACGCATGGATTTGCTTCCATTGTTTGTATTGTGAGATGCATTAGTTCTTAATGCACCTGTTTCACTGCAATGAGCACACTTGTGCCTTTAAGAGGCTTTTTAGCCCTATGCAGTGAGTATTTATCAGGTGCATCTTGGTTAGATGCGCAACCATTTCATTTTCTCCCCATTGCAATGAATTGTATGTGTAGTACATACAGTATAACAAATACAACATTAGTAGCAAAGAAAAAAGTATCATGTTTTCTAGTACAGGAAGTTGTTTCCTGTGCAGAAGACCTTCTGTGAGCTATTCGACCTACTTGGTCGAACTCAGTCCTGTTTTCTGAACTTAAACAGCCAAGAAACAGCAAAACACAGTAAAACCTTATTACTGCAGGAAAGTTCAAAGGTCATTAGTTCTGCTCTGTTACAGCTTAAAATGCAGAGTGTATTTTCTAAACTGCAAATTTTTCTTTCCTACTAATGTTCAACTGTATTTTTTACGGTATAAGACGCTCCAGAATATAAGATGCTTCTAGTTTTAGAGGGCAAAAACCAGGGGAAAAAATATATACAAAACCTGGTGCATCTATGGTCCAGGAGCATCTTGTAGATGTTCTCCCCAAATTATTGTGTCCCCCAGTATGTGCCCTACTCTGCCTAGTTTGTCCTCCTCTGCCCCCTGTTTAACTTCCGCTCCCCCTTTTGTCCTCCGCTTCCCCCTTTTGTCCTCCGCTCCCACCCATCCCTCATGTCCTCATCTGCCCCGTGTAAAATTAGAATCGGCAACTTGACTTTCCTAAACCACGGGTCCATCAGCGATCACAGACCTCTCCTTCATGCACCTCTAGTGCCGGCTTCTGCTGTTCGCGATGAGATGAGCCAAGCTTCCAATTCTGATAGTTATACACCGGGGCAGAGGAGGACGCATGGGGGAGGGGAGAACAAACAGGGCCATTGCAGGGAGTCCCCAACATTGCAGTGGGTTGGCGGTTCGAATCGGTGGGCGTTAATAAGTCGGGGACTCCCTGTATTTTGTCTTTTATGCTGAAGAGTAAAGAGTAAAGGAGACATCAAGAGCCCAATATAGTGTAGTATGTACTGGTATATGGAATAATGGAAGAGTACAAAAGTTTTATACTCACAAATCAGGGTTACCTCCAAGACAACCACTGTATAGGCAGGTGAGGATTAAGAAGTCGCACTTTGTAGATAGGAATGAAAAGGGGGGATCCCCCTCCACCAAGGGTGGATGCAAACTAGCAAGATGAACAGAGGCGCCAGAAGAGTAAAAGCAATCCTTAAAAATGTTGAAAAAAAAGGGGGAATACCCCTCCACCAAGGGTGGATGCAAACTAGCAAGACGAACAAAGGCGCCAGAAGAGTAAAAGCAATCTTTAAACATGTTAAAAAATGCTTGGAAGGCAGTGGTGGACTTACCTCCTATATGCGGACACTAGAAACTGTCAATTATTTAAACATACGATTTTTTGGCATACTCCAAGGTAAGTTGCAATGCGTTTCGCAGGAGTAACCCTGCTTCCTCAGGCAGTAACAATGGGGAGCATACAACAGTAGTCCAGTCTGTAAATGCCAGACACCCCTGTCTCTGTTGGGGATTCCCTGTATTTTTCTTCCATGTGTTTTATGCTGAAGAATACAGTAAGTAACCATACTACGCATACAAATCATCCTATACAATAAAAGCCCTGTGTCGCTGCGTCCAGTAGTTTACCAGTGTCCCTGTGTCACTGGTAATTTGTTACTGCGCATGTGCGCGGCGGGCATGCGCATGCACAGTGACTGGTGGCAGCGGCGGCATTAAAAAAAGACCTAGAGCCCGTTTTTAAACGGGCTTGGGTCTACTAGTTATCTCATAAGTTTATTTTTGCTTCAGTGTCACTTTAAGTACGATAAGGTTTATTTTGTTTTAGCATTTTACTTCAGGTGTAAACCATTCCTTAACCTATTTTGGTTCCTGGACGTCCAGGAACCATGCGCGCTCCCGCGGCCGATCGCGCGCGTGCACGCGCACTCCCGGCCGCGGATCCGGTAGCCACGGAATCAATGTATCGGGCTATGGTGCCCGATCACTGATTCCTCTCCCCCGCTGAAAAAGCGGAAACTGTGCTTTTTCTGACCGTTTCCTCCCCTCTGCGTCACTCTAAGCGTGTGTTACGCTTAGAGTGACGTCATGTAAACAAACTCATTGCCGCCATCTTGTGGCCAAAAAGTAAAACTACAACTAAAAGTAAAAAAAAATTAAAACCGCACACAATTACATTATAAAACTATAGTTTACATCCCACCCTCCAAAAAATACCCAAATAAAATGTTTAATATAAAAAAAAAAACATTACAATAAAAAAAAAAAATGTAAATATTTACCTAAGGGTCTAAACTTTTTAAATATCGATGTAAAGATGAAATATTTCTATATATTTTTTTATTTTAAACTTGTAAATAGTGATAGATGCAAAACGGAAAAAATACATCTTTATTTCCAAATAAAATATTGTCGCCATACATTGTGATAGGGACATAATTTTAATGGTGTAATAACCGGGACATATGGGCAAATACAATGCGTGAGTTTTAATTATGGAGGCATGTATTATTTTAAAACTATAATGGCTGAAAACTGAGAAATGATTTTTTTCCATTTTTTTCTTATTCTTTCTGTTAAAATGCATTTACAGTAAAGTGGCTCTTAGCAAAATGTACCCCCCAAAGAAAGCCTAATTGGTGGCGGAAAAAACAAGATATAGATCAGTTCATTGTGATAAGTAGTGATAAAGTTATAGGCTAATGAATGGGAGGTGAACATTTCTCAAGTGAAAACGACGGAACGCGAATGGGTTAATGCCAGTAATTACTTACAGTGTGACCTATTTTACCGTGCAAGGTAGCACTGTGTGGGTAAAAAAAAAATGTTTTGAATTCTGGTGGTCATCTGATAACCTCACTTACAGTAAATCAATTTTCATGCATCCATTGTTTCTGTACTTCTAGTCATATTTCACCTTCCGCTATTTTGTCACACCTTGTCTTAGTCCATGACAAACCATACACAGTGGTCACCAAGGTCTGAGAGTGAAATCTAACGCTAAGCAAGAGGTGTTAATGGGTAGGCTAAATTTGAAAGCCTTTTTAACACGGCCCACACTAGCTAGATGAAGAACGTAAGACTTTTAACTACTGACATCTAATCTGCATACATGAGGTGTTCTGTGTTTTTCAGCAGTAGAAAGACTAAATGCTCACACTCAAACTTTTAAAGAGAACAATTCATGAAATTCCTGTGTAAAGACATATCAGCTTTCTTTGAAATGAGTGTCTAACCTTAACCCCCACCCCCGAATCAGGTAATTTTTTTCACTCAGCACCGAGCGCCGAAGTTAAGCGCAGCTATAGCACTAATGCTGTGCTGTGCACCCCACATAAGGGTAATTCAGGGGTCCAGCAATCGCCAAACCCCGAATTACATCTTCCTCCAAGTTGCTACAACTCGGAGGGGTTATAGTATTTCACACGGCTGGGGTATTGAGTGGCAGCAGGGACAGCAGTCATTCAGCTCACCCTGCGCCCAGCTCTAGCGTAGCTGAAACATGTATGCCCCTTTCCAATGGTGCCTAACCTTTAACCATCCTGGGCGCCTTAGGGCCTATTTCCACTACACGCAGATTCAGCTTGCGAATTTCCACATCCAAAATGCAACACATGCTAGTGAATGGAGCTGTTTCTATTCAATGCAAATTTTTGGATGCGGTGCAAATAAAATCTGGATGGTATGCTGCATTTTTTTACATGCGGGTGCGATCTGGATGCGAATCGCGGCTAATGTAAGTCAATGGGGCCGCATGTATAATTTGCATTGCGAATCCGGATTTACCCAGCAAGCGCATGTGAGTCCAACGTGTTGTTGCTAGACATTTTTCAAATTGCAATGCAAATTTTCGCTTAACAACGCAATGGCATAACTCGTATCTGCATTAACCACTTTACCCCTGCCCGTACGCATTTCCCCGTCCCTTTTTCCATCCTTTCACCCCCAGGGACGGAGAAATGCGTACTTTCCGCGCTCCCACGACTGCCCGCGCTCTAGCGCGCACTCCCGCTAGTAAACACGCCGCCGGCCGCTCGCCCGTAGTTCAATGAACGGGAAAATCCATTCCCGATCGTTGATCTAAGCCCCGCAATGATCCGCTGCTTATCCGATAAGCAGCGCGACCATTGTAAAAAAAAAAAAAAAAAAAAAAAAACGTTCTCAGCCTCCTAGTACTTCCTGCAAGCGTCCTTGCAGGTCACATTAAACAAACAGTTACTGTTGCCATCTTGTGGCCAAATAGTAAAACTACACCCTAAATCATTTTTCACATACAAATAAATGTTTTACACTAAAAATTAACTCTTTACCTCCCACACTCCCCCCCAAAAAAAAGTACAATGAAAAAAAATACATAAATAGTTACCTTAGGGACTGAACTTTTAAAATATTTATGTCAAGAGGGTATAACACTGGTACTTTATAAACTATGGGCTTGTAATTAGGGATGGACGCAAAACTGAAAAAAATGCACCTTTATTTCCAATTAAAATATTGGCGCCAAACATTGTGATAGGGACATAATTTAAACGGCTTTATAACCGGGACAAAAGGGCAAATAAATTTCATGGGTTTTAATTACAGTAGCATGCATTATTTCAAAACTATAAAGGCCAAAAACTGAAAAATAATAAATTTTTTCCCCACATTTTTTCCTATTTTCCCATTAAAACAGATTTAGAATAAAATAATTCTTGGCATAATGTCCCACCTAAAGAAAGCCTAATTGGTGGCGGAAAAAACAAGATATAGTTCAATTCATTGTGATAATAATAAAGTTATAGGCGAATAAACGGAAGTAGCCCTGAAAGGTGAAAATTGCTCTGGTGGTCAAGGGGTAAAACCCCTCAGTGGTGAAGTGGTTAAAGACTGATGCAGATTTCCGGACACTATTTAAATGCGTGCTAGTAGAAATAGGCCGTGATAGAATAGCGGGCCTGCTACAACAGGCAGCTCAGGCACCCTTTACAACAGGATGTGTCTCACACCCTTTTTAACCGCTCTAGCTAGAATGTCCTGTATCTGAGGTGAGTATCTTCCTGGTTAAGTGTTTGTATGATGGAGAATCAGGTTTTTGAACATGAAAAATCATCCACTTTAATAATGAAAGACCTGTCTTGAAGCACAAAATATCCAATGTGAGAGGCTTCTGCCAACAAAATCTCCACTTTCCCTAAGAAAAACTACAGTATGCTCTTTAAATATTCAAGTATTTGAACAACCTGCATTAAACTGAAATTACCCTATATACTCGTGTATAAGTCTAGAAATTTAGGTCTGACTCAATAAATAAAAGTTTAGTGGTAGACTCATACACACGAGTCACGGGAAACAATGAGCACATTGAGTAATGTGCGCAGTATTATTGACATTCCCATTTTCAGTAATTTAGCCAGTGGTAAGTGGCACTTTCTTGATATAGGAAATGCCAAGAAAACACAGATCTGAAAGTCCTGGCCACAACAATTAACAAGGAAAGGGGTGGGGGGGGATAGTACTGGGCTACAGGAGGGGGGAGTGAATAATTGTTGCACTTGTGTGACGGATTGCGGAGAAACCGCTGCGCCTTCTGACAGTGAGGTGGCGGTGTCTGCGCACAGAGTGGCGGTTTCCCCGCAGCAACATGCGTCTGGTTTGGCTGGACCCAGTAGTGCACACAGATGGAGAGCTACACGCGCACCGCAAGACAGGCTCTTTATGCCAATAGGAGAAGGGTCAGCTGATCGAGGCGGTCAGCTGATCCCAGCTCAGTGGTTGATTGGTTGATGGGAGCTGGGTGGCGCTGGAGAGCGCTCCACTATATATATCTCTTGCTGTTCAGTTGCTGGTTGTCTGGCGTTGCGAATACCTATGTGTTAGCACTCAGACCTAGTCAGATCTTTCAGTGTGGTGGAACCAGGAGGACCTGGGAATCCACTCTTAGCCAGTTTACTGTGTATTATCTGTGTTATTCATTAGACCAGTTCCAGGGTGTAGAGACCACAGACCTCACACCCCAGACTAGGAATACTGTGTATCATCTGTGTTATTCCTTAGACCAGTTCCAGGGTGTAGAGACCACGGACCTCACACCCCAGACTTGGAATATTGTGTATCATCTGTGTTATTCCTTAGACCAGTTCCAGGGTGTAGAGACCAAGGACCTCACACTCAGACTAGGGAACTTGTGTTATCATTCTGTTATACATCAGGCTAGTTCCAGGGTGTAGAGACCACGGACCTCACACCCAGACTAGGCATTGTTTGATATCTGTTATGACGTATTGCTTTCCTGACCACTCCTCTGATCTCTGATTCGGTACCTTGCACTTCTGATATTCTGTTGCCAAACCCTGCTTGCCTTGGATACCGAATCAGCTTACCGTTTTGTACTTTATCTGTCAGTGTGTTGCCGACCCGGCCTGCCCGACCTTTCTGGCTGTCACCCACCCCTTGGGTGCTCAGCCTCCCTGCAGGGGCCCTCTGCTTCTCAGAGGGGGCACTGCTGCCAAACCAGTCAGGGTCTCCTTCTCCTGGAGTCCTTGACTGCAGTAGAGTCTGTCTCTACTTATTGGACCACCTGCTACCCCGGCGGTCCAATTTCTACTGTTACACCAAACACTCACACACTCTAGGTGTCCAGAGGTTTGCAATATATCTGTATTATCGGTGATTCTGCAGATCATCAATAATCAGGTATATATCTGTATTCTTGGTGATACTGCAGATCACCAATAATCAGATTCTCTCTGCGTGCTGACACCAATCCTTACAACTTGGGGGCAGGAGGGGTTAATGGCTGCAATACTGTATGCAGTGCAGTCGTTTACCCCTCCTGGGCCCCAAGTGCAGCTGTTAATTCTTTCTGATCGCCAAGAGCAGCCAATAACTTTGCTGGGTAAACTTTTATACTTGAGTCAATAAAAAAAATTCTAGTTTAAGAGGGTTTAATATTGGAGTCTACTTATACATGAGGTCGACTTGAATTCGAGTATATACGGTAGTGTGATTAGTCTGGTGTTTTCCATAATCTCTCCTCTGTGTCTTTCCCTAACATTTACTGGGAAATTGACTTGTCATTATTATTTATGATGTATACAGTATCATTATCTTCTAAGGCGCTGCACAGAGTATGAAAGCAAACATGAGTAAATAAAGATACAGACATTTGTATATGTTACGGCCGGAACCCGAAGTCTGGCCACTTCGGGTTCTGGCCGGTCAGAATGCAAAGTGGCCACCTGATTCAGCCAATATGCGAAACGATCCTCCATTTCGGACTTTGGCCGGCCAGAACGCGTTGTAACTAAATGTGGCCAGCCAAGTCCCGAAGCTCACCTCTCTGCAAGTTTCCCCCCGTCCCCAAGGTGTCCCGCTCAGTTCTCCCCACACTGTCCCCGCTCAATTCTCCCTGCGCTGTCACCGCTCACTTTTCCCCTCGCGCTGTCAGTGTCCACGCTGTACCATGAGGCTTGTACCGCTCCCATCCTGCCGCAAGGTACCTCCTCTTCCTGCTGTTAAGAACCGCCGCCCTCCAATTCCGCCTCCTCTCCCTGTAATCCTTACCCCAGGGCTTCTTTTCAAGCTGCCGGCTGCAGCTGCTTTCTAAGTGCTCTCCTGCATGGACCCAGGGCTGGCTGTAGCTGCATTCTGTCTTCATGTTTGGCTGATCCCCAGCAATTCACCGCTCCCGGCAGCCTTATTAAAAGTGGACCTGAACTCTTGCACGGGACAGAAGGAAAGCATAGAGAAATGCACCCCGTATGTATTTAGAGAGTTTAGCCTGTTAATTCCCAACTCATCTGTGTTTAATCACAAGTTGCAATTTGATCTCTGTCACCTGACCGCCACAGCAGAGCAGCTAAATTTGAAAGCACTGAATGTTAACAATATGTCTGCTTCCATGAAAGCAGGAAGTAGACACAGCAGATTTATTGCAGGATTTGTATCAGCTGTAACAAAGAATGTTTTTCTTTAAAGAGAGCCCGAGATGGGCTCATAAAATAATAATAATAATAATAAAAAAAAATCGGCTACCTGATCTGGGGGGCTGAGCGGATCAGGTACCCGCCATCTCCGCTGCTTCTGTGAGCCGTACTGGCCCACTTTCACTTTTCTGACCTCTGGGTCACGACACTGGAAGGAGAGATTGATTCTCTCTCCCAGCGTGCAGGGAGGCGGGGGGCTCTTTAAAGGTTGTTATGCTGTTGCGTATCTTTCAGAGCACAGAGGAAGTTCCGAGTGCCATTCATGGTGCTGGACAGGACCCGGGATGTTCTGGGATTTGCACATTTTGGGCTTTGGCCAACTGACTTTGGCCATTTTGCAAACTGGCCGGCCAATGTCAGAAATTCCCAGCATTTTGGACTTTGGCCGACATCAAATCGGCCAGTTCTAGAAACGGCTGGCCAATTCCCACTTTGGCCGATTTCTGGCTTTGGCCGTAACATATACATAACACAGAGATCAATACATTATACAGCTGCGGTAGGCAATATAATTGTTATAGCAACAATTGTATGGTGATTAACACAATATCCATTACAAGACACAAAACTGAGCATAGAATAATTTCCCTCAGCTCCTGTGTATGCAGGCCTTCACCCCTCCTCTTGACAACAAACAAGCTTTTCACAAATTACTAATAAAGAACATGATATTTTATATCTACTGTATATCATAATGAGCATCGTCTACATAACACAAGTTGCGTTATGTGCGCCACATTCATTACATTTATTACGTAAACACCAGTAAAATTGCCATGCACTATTAGGGCATGGCAGGTTTACTGTAGGTTATTGAATCATCCCCTATGTGTATTGCATCATGTTCTGAGCTACAATGCAGGCATGATGCAATGCACATTCTGCACATTAAAATGCGCTCATTTCATTGTGTAAAGAATTGCTATGTAACATGCACGTTATCGGACACATTATCTACAAACTCACTGTAGAAAGTGCATTCGGATAACGTGGTCTATTACAATGCTGAAATGTATATACAATTTTAATGGCAGTACATGCCCCAATGCGCATATTATAAATTCACTCTTATTTTTGTAGTCTCGATATCTCTCAGAATAAATAACAGTTGTGTAACATTAACTGGTTCCGGACTGACGCAGTACGAATCTATGTCCAGCAAGTGGTGCTGCAGCTCTGACTGGACATAGATTTAATGTCACACTGAATCGCGCGTTACCGCCGATACTGCCCATCTCGCCACTCTGCGCCCGCCGCAATTGGCTCGCTCTGCCATCTATAAGACGGCAGAGCTCCGTAAGCCGTTCAGGGGCCACTTTCATTTACTCCTGACTGCGTGATCACGGAGAGCCAATCATATTGGCTCCCATTGATAGACCGTGTCAGGAGCCAATGAAAGAGGCTCCTGACCGGCTGTCAGCACTCTGCCATCAGAGAGAGGAGCCTGTGGCGATGGGGCAGCGTCGTGACCGGCGAGAGTAGTGGGAATGTGCGGCGATTCGTCGGGGGGCGTCATTTTACCATACCAGCAATCTCTGGTCCTTAAGGGGGAAGAGACTGCTGGTACGGTAGGGGTTAAAGCAAACCTGAAGAGAAAATAAAATTAGATCATGCATTGTATGTGCAGTACAGCTAAGAAATAAATTATTAGTAGCAAAGAAAAGAGTCCCATATTGTTTTCCAGTACAGGAACAGTTAAAAAATCTTGAGTTATCAATGCAAAAGAGCTTGTCTGATCTAGTTAACCCAACTTGGTCTAATACAGTCCAGCAGTTAAACATCCAAGAAACAGAGAGAAACAGCTTTTCAAGATTTTATTGCAGGAAAGTTCAAAGGATCATTATTTCTGCTTTGTTTTATAGCTTAAAGGAAACCAGAGAGGAATGGGGGGTGAAAAAATGAAAAGATTTTATACATACCTGGGGCTTCTTCCAGCCCCATAAGCTTGAATCGCTCCCACGCCGGCGTCCTCCACTTCCTGGATCCGCCGGTACCGGGCCCGTCACTTCCGGCGGACGTGGCCAATTCTCCGCATCACAGGGGCTCCCTCCATACCCGTACGCATGCGGCTGCGCAGTGGGCAGCCGCAAGCGTACGTGTATGGAGGGAGCCCCTGTGATGCAGAGAATTTGCCGCGTCCGCCAGCCGACTGGCGGTAATGACGGGACCCGGTACCGGCGGATCCAGGCAGCGGAGGACGGCGGCGTGGGAGCGATCCGTGCGTATGGGGCTGGAGGAAGCCCCAGGTATGTATAACAGCTGTACTTTTCTCCTCTCTGGTTCTCTTTAAAAGATGGAGTGTGGTTTTAAAACTGTGACTATGACAATACAATGCAATGTTATTTAAAAAAAAAAAAAACATAAAGCTGAAAGTGTTTTCTCCAAGTTTGCTTTAATTGTAATCATACAGCAGTGAATGGTGCAGTAAAAAGTTCAACAACTAAGTTCATTGCAGATTTACTGAAAATTAGAGTCATGTTTTCCCAACTAGTTTTTCTTGTATGACTATTCTTCATGCTATGGGACATTTGTTGGATCTCCTCATAAATACTGGTGAATGAATGGTGCATGGGAATACCCTCAGTTTCAGGTTTAAAGGAAAAGGCACTGATGCCGTAACACAAAGTATGGAATTAAAGTCAGTCTCCTTCTGAAAGCTGTCTGTAATTTCCCCTTGTCTTGGGTAGAATGATGTGGGCTAAGGAAGGGTATCAGAAAAGATGAAGCATATGATGAGGATGAACAACACAGCAGGCTGTGATATTTCTAATTATGCAACAGAAGATTTCCACAAAGTAAACCACAATAACCATACACCATTGGACAACTCAAACAGTGGCGCCTTGAGCCTGTGTATGAAAGATCAAACATAACTGTAACAGTCACCCTGACCAAACCCTAGATTCACTTTATTCTCACACTTGCAACAAGTGTGTGTCATTTAAGCTAAAGCAAAACTAAACGTCAAAAGTCAGGCACTGTGGTTTGCTCACATATCGTATCTAAATGAAGTCATAAGAATATCTAGTACATGGCAGTGACCTTTTGTTGGTCGAACTATCCAGTAACATAGTATAAGTCGCACAGTCAAAGCCAATTACAAGTCATAAGAAAAAGGTCATTTTTTTCAGAGATGAGTTCTGAACAAATTCTCAAATCATGAGAAATGCTTGGTGTAATTTACCTTCTTAAAACAGAAGGTACTTGCGATAACTCAGCTTTATGTGAAGATCTGTAGCAGCCCCGAGCCGCTGCCGATGAGGCAGGGTGAGGCAGGTTTCTCAGGTAGCGGAAGGGGAGGCACTGAGCTGGAGAGGGTAGCAGCCAGGGAGAGGGAGTAGCGGGCACAGCAGTGGGGAGGGGGGTCAGACACTCTCCCTCCCTCACTTGGGGCTCCCCCGTTCGTGCTCCCCCTCCAGCTATTTGCTCAGCATTACCATCAGAGAGGAGCGGGGAAGCAATTACTCACCTCCTTCCGGTCCAGGTATTGCATTCCAACGCTTATGTCACTTCCTGCAATGCTGCCCACTGTACTTCTGCAGTACAGTCGGTGCATTGCAGGAAGTGATGCGAGTGGACCAGTGGTGACTCCAGGTTCTCTTTCATATAGGAACACAATTTGGACAAAATATCTAGCTGTTTGGACAACATGAATACAAAAAGGTATACAGAATACATTTTAAACTACAATCCATAATCCTATATAATAATAGGCAACTGTCCCTGCGTACAGCAGGGACTGTTGTCTCTATGTAGCTGGGTCCGTGCTTTTTGCTACTGCGCATATGCGCAGCACAGACCCAGCCTCACACAGACAGGAGGACTGGCATGGGTGGGCGTGTGAGAGGGCGGCCGAGTGTGTGGCCTGAGCGCGCTCGGCGGGTGTGCGGGTGCGCACTAACAGGCGGCGGGGAATCACAGACCTAGAGCCAGTTTTTAAACGGGCTAAGGTCTGCTAGTGATATATAATTAGTACAGGTCTGATAAGGACAAACTATGTTTGTTTTTTAACACTACTTTGTTTCCTATACTTCAGGAAATATCAAAAATGTAAAAGAGTTAAAGGACAACTGTAGCGAGAGGGAGATGGAGACACGCACACTTTATGCATATACATGCTATGCACTCACAGTGCTCATATACCTACGCAGTGGTGTAGCTAAGGAGCTATGGGCCCCGGTGCAAGTTTTACATGGGGCCCCCCAAAGCACTCTATACATAACAATTGATACGGCGCACCAAAACCTGCCAAGGACAACAGTGTCAGAGGTGCAAGTAGAGGATGGGGGACAGTTTGTTAATGATTACTGCTATTTAAAGTATCTAAAGAAGTGATTATTACTAACACAGGGCCAATAGAGAGCTAATATTGTGCTTGAGGAAGAGCTCCTCTGACCCAAGGGCCCCAATGCGGTCAATACCTCTGCAACACCTATTGCTACGCCACTGTACCCACGCATTGTAAATACACGGAATACACATGCACTGTATACACAAGCTGCACATACAGTAGCATGCTTGTTGTATGTACATGCAGTCATGCGCTGTGTACAGGTGGGTAAAGTATCAGCAATCATTTCAATAATGATAATACTAAATGTAATTCTTCCTTTTTAAAACAAAAGGTATTAGCAATAATTCAGCCCTAAGTGAGTAACTGGTTTCCGATGATGCTTCACTACTGAATATCAAATACTCTTTATGCCCCTGAAAGCCAGGCTGCAAATTAAGAACTGCTGGTGTCTAGTGAGCGTATAGCTAATGAATTTTACAGAGCAACACCAATCCAACAAGCACACAGTCCTATTTCGGACTTCCTGGTCCTCATCATTGCATGCCATGGATCGAGTTGGCTCTATGGGATAGGGCTTGGACCAGTACAAAATAATACTCAGATAGCTCATGGTGACCAAGAAACACTGGGAAGGTGTAAATATTTAAAATACTGATAATAGTGATTGAAATGAAAGCTTATTGCCAACGTTTCATAACTGCAGAGACCTTTATCAAGGTTTTCTACCAAGTTTAATTAAACACCTGTAAAGACAATCACAAAACAATAGTAAAAATAAAGATGCAGACTATATACACTTAGCAGAAGAAACAAAACAATAAACGCCCATTTGAGTCAAGCTCCAGTAACCAAGAAGACCTGATCAGTGCAGCACTGAAAATCGTTAAAGGGAACCCAAGGTAAGAGTGATATGAAGGCTGCCATATTTATCTCCTTTTAAATAATGCAATTTGCCTGGCTATCCCACTGATCCTATGTCTCTAATAATTTTAGCCATACACCCTGAATAAGCATGCAGATCAGGTGCTCTGACTGAAGTCTGGTTTAGCCACATGCTTGTTTCAAGGTTGTGACTCAGACACCACAAATGTCAGATCAACACAGCTGCCAGGCAACTGGTATTGGTTATAAGGAAATAAATACAGTGGGTTGCAAAAGTATTCAGCCCCCTTGAAGTTTTCCACATTTTGTCACATTACTGCCAGAAACATGCATCAATTTTATTGGAATTCCACGTGAAAGACCAATACAAAGTGGTGTACATGTGAGAAGTGGATCGAAAATCATACATCATCCTAAACATTTTTTACAAATAAATAACTGCAAAGTGGGGTGTGTGTAATTATTCGGCCACCTGAGTCAATACTTTGTATAACCACCTTTTGCTGCAATTACAGCTGCCAGTCTTTTAGGGTATGTCTCTACCAGCTTTGCACATCTAGAGACTGAAATCCTTGCCCATTCTTCTTTGCAAAACAGCTCCAGCTCAGTCAGATTAGAAGGACAGCGTTTGTGAACAGCAGTTTTCAGATCTTGCCACAGATTCTCGATTGGATTTAGATCTGGACTTTGACTGGGCCATTCTAACACATAGATATGTTTGGTTTTAAACCATTCCATTGTTGCCCTGGCTTTATGTTTAGGGTCATTGTCCTTCTGGAAGGTGAACTTCCACCCCAGTCTCAAGTCTTTTGCAGTCTCCAAGAGGTTTTCTTCCAAGTTTACCCTGTATTTGGCTCCATCCATCTTACCATCAACTCTGACCAGCTTCCCTGTCCCTGCTGAAGAGATGCACCTCCCGAGCATGATGCTGCCACCACCATATTTGACAGTGGGGATGGTGTGTTCAGACTGAAGTGCAGTGTTAGTTTTCTGCCACACATAGCGTTTTGCATTTTGGCCAAAAAGTTCAATTTTGGTCTCATCTGACCAGAGCACCTTCTTCCACATGGTTGCTGTGTCCCCCCACATGGCTTGTGGCAAACTGCAAACGGGACTTCTTATGCTTTCTGTTAACAATGCCTTTCTTCTTGCCACTCTTCCATAAAGCCAGCTTTGTGCAGTGCACGACTAATAGTTGTCCTATGGACAGATTCCCCCACCTGAGCTGTAGATCTCTGCAGCTCATCCAGAGTCACCATGGGCCTCTTGACTGCATTTCTGATTAGCGCTCTCCTTGTTTGGCCTGTCAGTTTAGGTGGATGGCCTTGTCTTGATAGGTGTACAGTTGTGCCATACTCCTTCCATTTCTGAATGATCGCTTGAACAGTGCTCCTAGGGATGTTCAAGGCTTTGGAAATCTTTTTGTAGCCTAAGCCTGCTTTAAATTTCTCAATAACTTGATCCCTGACCTGTCTTGTGTGTTCTTTGGACTTCACGGTGTTGTTGCTCCCAAGATTCTCTTAGACAACCTCTGAGGCCCTCACAGAGCAGCTGTATTTGTAGTGACATTAGATTACACACAGGTGCACTCTATTTACTCATTAGCACTCATCAGGCAATGTCTATAGGCAACTGATATTTATTTGTAAAAAATGTTTGGAATCATGTATGATTTTTGTTCCACTTCTCATGTGTACACCACTTTGTGTTGGTCTTTCATGTGGAATTCCAATAAAATTGATGCATGTTTGTGGCAGTAATATGACAAAATGTGGAAAACTTCAAGAGTGCCGAATACTTTTGCAACCCACTGTATGGCAGTCTCCATAGCTCTCTCACTTCGGGTTCACTTAACCTCCTGAGCATTACGCCGCTGAGGAGGTTTTGTTACTTTTTGCTCGATTACAAAATGTTTGTCCCAAATGACTGAAAAGCTTATAGCTAGCACTAGGCTAGCAAGTAGAAGTCTCCGACACCTAGCAAGTAGAAGTCTCCGACACCCTCCGCTCCCCGCTGCTCCCCCGTTTATACATTACCCCCTTGGATCCAGCGATCGGCGCAGCCTCCCCGGACAGCTCTGGTCTTCACTATGGGGAGGATCGCAGATGACGTCGCCGACGTCCTGACGTCATGCACAAACCCGATCCTCCCCATAGAGAGACCGAAGCTGTGCAGGGAGGCTGCGCGATCGCTGGATCCAGGGGGGGGGGGGTAATGTATAAACGGGGGGATCGCAGGGTAGCGGCTGGTGCCTGACACTTTTACTAGCTAGCCTAGTGCTAGCTAAAGGGTTTACAGTTATTTGGGACCATAATTTTATAATGGGGGACTCCTGGGGCCACAGAGCGGTATGCCCGATACAGTGTGGTATGCCTGACACAGTGTCGGGCATACCGCTAAGGAGGTTAAAGAGTGGCTAAAAGGATGAAACCCCTCAGAATTGGAAGCAAGGCAACTCAGCACTAGGGATAGTTGGAAATGCCAAATTCCAATTCCGCGGAAATTCCACCTTCCACAAATGCCGATTTCCGATACCATTTTATACCGACAGTCTTTCCCTTTCAATTTCTGACAAGATTTCTGCATACCGCACTACAAATCCTGGTTCTCTGATTAGCTTATTCATTCCGAGGCTTCTTATATTTTGATTGGCTTTAAATTATCGAATATCGGTATGACAGATTTCCACCCAAAAATTTACGCTTACCACACTACAAATCCTGATTCGCTGATTGTCTTATATTAGCAGAAAATCTGCTTACCGCAATCTGATTTCTGCATTCCGCATACCAATGTGGAATTGCAATTTCCGATCAGAAATGCGGAAATTTCAATTCCGCAGAATCCGAATGAGCATCTCTACCAAGCACATAGCCAATGTGGCTTATTTGCAGATAGCTCCACTCATCCCCAAATGCCTGGAGAAAATCGTCACCTAATATCATTATTATTACTATTATTATTTATTGTGTTTATAAAGCTCCAAGATATTACGCAGCGCTGGACAATAAATAGGGATACATACAATGTATACAAGGGGTGGCAGACAGAGAGGCAGCAAACGGATGTAGAACATAGCACAAGGTTGTCCATGCAAATGGTATAAGATGCATGATCATGTGATTTTACAGAGACCCAGCAATTGAAGTCAGAGTTAGTCCATGAGAAGGGTGTCCTAGCTGGGGTTGCAAGATCAAGAAGGATACACTAAGGGCAGGGGAGGACTGGGACCTTTTGGCCTGGGGGGAAACACAAATCAGAGGCCCGTTATCGCAGCCCCAGCCAAAATGATGTCTCAATACTAAATAATAATATCAATAATTTGCCTCACCAGGTTTGCACTTTTATTTAGCTTTCCTGTATAAGAAGAAGACACAGACACCCAGCACTAGGGGAAAAGGGAAACAAAGGTGAATGAGAGAGGGCTGGTGCCAACCAAGAGGGCTTCTGAGCATTTTTCAAATCGACAGTGATTTGAAAATTGCTTGGCTAATGTTACCCTATGAGCGTGTTCTCACAGCAGTGTTCTGATTTTTTAAAAATCGCAAACACACTGCATGTAGCATTTTTTAGAGCAATTCATTCAAAAATCGCTTCACAAAATCGCAAATTGCTAGCGATTGCTATTGTGATTTTGGCGTGTACTAGCCCAGAGAGAGAAGGAGTGGAGAGATACTGAGAATAGCCTGAGATGGAGCAGAGAACTTATCTGTACACATCACACAGAGGCTACTTGCCTGTAATAGGACTCCTGTCCCTGCTGGTCTCTCACACAAGTCAGAAAGCAGCCCTCCTGGAGTCTAGGGACTGTCAAAAACTTTTCAACTTTTTTAACACCTTATCCAGGGGCGTAACTAGAAATCACTGGGCCCCCCTGAGAAAATTTGGATGGGGCCCCCCATAGGTACCAAATAATTGTAATGGGGCAGCGTTTCACTATAAAATAATTGTAATGGGGCAGTGTTTCACTATAAAATAATAAATGCACCAGAAATTCATCGTAAAGTGGGCAGCATTTCACTGTAAAATAATCGTAAAGTGGGCAACATTTCACCAGAAATTAATCGTTAAGTGGGTAAAGTGGGCAGCCCGCCATAAAATAATCGTAAATAGGGCAGCATTTCACCATAAAATAATCATAAAGTGGGCAGCATTTCACCATAAAATAATCATAAAGTGGGCATCATTTCACCATAAAATACTCGTAAAGTGGGCAGCATTTCACCATAAAATAATCGTAAAGTGGGCAGCAGTCACCAGAAAATCGCAATGTGGGCAGCAGTCACCAGAAAATCGTACAGTAGGCAGCAGTCACCAGAAAATCGTACAGTGGGCAGCAGTCACCAGAAAATCGTACAGTAGGCAGCAGTCACCAGAAAATCGTACAGTAGGCAGCAGTCACCAGAAAATCGTACAGTGGGCAGCAGTCAACAGAAAATTGCAATGTGGGCAGCGTTCACCAGAAAATTGTACAGTGGGCAGCAGTCGCCAGAAAATCGTACAGTTGGCAGCAGTCAACAGAAAATCGCAATGAGGGCAGTGTTTACCAGAAAATCGTACAGTGAGCAGCAGTCACCAGAAAATCGCAATGTGGGCAGCGTTCACCAGAAAATCGTACAGTGGGCAGCAGTCACCAGAAAATCGTACAGTGGGCAGCAGTCACCAGAAAATCGTACAGTGGGCAGCGCTCACCAGAAAATCGTACAGTGGGCAGCGCTCACCAGAAAATCGTACAGTGGGCAGCGCTCACCAGAAAATCGTACAGTGGGCAGCGCTCACCAGAAAATCGTACAGTGGGCAGCAGTCACCAGAAAATCGTACAGTGGGCAGCATTCACCAGAAAAATCGCAATGTGGGCAGCAGTCACCAGAAAATCGTACAGTCGGTCGGCAGCAGTCAACAGAAAATCGCAATTCCCTTGGGCTGGCCCGGGTCAGAATTGTATTATGTGGGGGTGGCAACTGGCAACAACAAGAAGTACACAATCAAAATGTATAAAAAACCTTGCCTGGCGAGTGGCGACCTGGACCCGACCTGATCCCTCCGAGTCTGACTCCTCCTCCAGTCAGCCCAGCAGAAGGCTCCCTCTGACAGCAAGGCTTCTCCTCAGCAGATCAGTGAGCTGAGCGGGAATAGCTGATGGCTCCAGGCGGGGGGCGAAGTCAAGTCAAGTGAAGTCCCGACTCCCAACTCCCAGCCAAATAGCGTGAACACGCTCATGCAGCACGCTGCCTGCACGCAGCCTGCACGCAGCCACGCACCAGGGCACGCACGCCACGGCCATGCCGCCTCAGCCCGATTGGTTACTTGAATTACAAGGGGAGGATGGAGGCGGACCGATGCAAGCCGTGCATCTTTATTCATCAGCCTCTGCTCCGCCCATGCAGTAAGTCTGTCTTGTCTGACTATAACAGGGGGGTGGGCTGGGGGCTGGCTATTGAGCGGCCGTGGTAAACATCGCGCGTACAGCTCACTACTGTAACTATTCACTGCGGTCTGCACAATTGTCCTGTGCTCGCACGCGCCGCCGGCCCTAAGTACTTGGTATCTGAACGGCCCGGGGGGCAATTGCCTCCCGTCCCCCCGGGTCAGTCCGCGCCTGACTAAGGGGGTGAGACCCAGCCAAAGGCTTACAACCTAAAGGATTGGGGGGGAGGGTGACACATAAGGTAGGGCTGTGGAAAGGTGCACAGCTGAGAGAGTTAGTGTGGTAGATGGGGGTTAGGCCATTTAAAGAAATGTGTCTTGAGGGCTTGCTTGAAGGTGTTGAAGGAAGGAGCAAGTTTGGGGGGGGGTGGGTTCCATAGGGTGAGGGTGGCTCTTGAGAAGTCCTGTAGTCGTGCATGGGAATGAGAAATGCGTGAGGCGGTCAGGCGGAGATCATGGAAAGACCAGAGGGGGCGGGCAGGTATATATCTGTGGACGAGCTCAGAAATGTAGGTTAGACAGGTCTTGTGCACACATTTGTAGGTAAGGCACAGAATCTTAAAACTGATCCTGAAGCAGATAGGGAGCCAGTGTAGGGCTTCGCAGAGGGGAGAAGCGGAAGCAGAGCAGTGGGAGGAATGAATCAGTCTAGCTGCTGCATTCATGACTGATTGAAGGGGTGCAATATATTTCAAGGGGACTCCAAACAGTAGGGCATTACAATAAACAAGGTGGGTGATGATGATGGCATGGTTGAGAAGCTTGGTAGTGTCTGGGGTCAAAAAGGGGCGGGTTTTGGAGTTTGTCACCCACAAGTGACAAACTCACTCCTGGATCTCCAAAAGGAAAAGCCAACAACATAAACATGCCTGTATAAAGATAAACATGTGGACAGCACATGATCATCAAAGGTAATTTTGTTTACAGATGTTGAATTCACATGGGTTGATTACCTTGATAAAAGAGCTCTCAACAGCCACAAAACATTGAAAATAAATAAGCTTTTGTGTTCAATCAATGTTATCAATATTGGAGGGCTTGCTGATACCTACCTGAGCCAACAGTTCATAGCATCCTCAGCTTTTGACATACACTTTAAAGAGAAACCGTAACCAAGGATTGACCTTCATCCCAATCAGTAGCTGATACCCCCTTTCCCATGAGAAATCTATTCCTTTTCTCAAATGGATCATCAGGGGGCTCTGTATGACTGATTTTGTGGCAAAACCCCTCCCACAGTGTGATGTCAGCACCTCACAGCACTGAGGTACTGACATCACACTGTGGGAGCCTTGTTGCATTGTAGGAAATAACAGTTGTTTACAACTGCTAAAAAAGGAAGCAGCATCTCCTTCCAGTGACATCACCTGCCAGCAGTAAAAATGTCACCATGTGATAAATATCTGAATGTAAATCAGGGAGAGGAAAGATTTTTCGATGAGTAAACACTGACTAAATCATTTATACATGATTATTGTAAAAATTAAGCACTTTTTTAATTACATTATTTGTACTGGAGTTCCTCTTTAACTACTTAAGGACTGCCTCACGCCAATGGGCGTGACCGCGGCGGCAGCCCCAGGACTGCCTAACACCAATTGGCGTCAAGTCCTGGGGCTGCAGTTTCCCAGGGAACGGCCGAGCGCATGCGCGATCGTTCCCTGCCGCTTCACAGAACAGAGCCGACCGCGGCTAGCAGGCTGCTTGTAAACGTAAGGGGTAAGAAATCCCCTTTGTTTACAAGCGTACAGTGCTGCCGGGGCCGCAGCGCTGTACAAGATCGGCGATCCCTGGCCTCTGATTGGCCGGGGAGCGCCCTCTTCTCATAGGCTAATGCCTATGAGAGGCGGAACAGGACGGATCGCCACCCTGTTCCAAATTAGATGACGGAAGAGAGGGAGGAAGGACGGGAAGAGAGAGAGAGCCTCGCTGAGGCATCTGAAAAAAAAAATAAAAGCCTGCAGTGATTGAACCCCTCAGTCGGCATGTCCCCTTAGGGACAAAAAAAGGAGGTGAGTCTGATCGCTGGGCACCTAAGCTGGGCTGTGCGGGAGGCTGAAAAGCCTGCACAGCCCAGCACTGCAAAAATGAGCCTGTTCTTTGGGGGGGGGGGGGTACCACTGCTATCATCAAGTGGTTAATATACCTATATAAATATGTCCCAAATCTTTAGAAAAATCTACACTGCTTGTTGGCTCTGGTATTTATGCTAGTCATTTGTATTATATACATGCAATCCTTGCAGACTAGGATGCTGTGTTAGGGGGATTACCACAAGATTTTTTGTATATGGTATAAAAGGAAATCAACATGACTTTCTTGTGGTTACTTGTGTCATGATGCAGGACAAAATCTCATAGATGCATAAAGGAAATACCTATCTTGAGGCTGACTCAGGAGTGATGGGTTTTTACATTGCTTATATTCAATAATTAGTCTTTGATTTCCAACAACTCTGCTACACAGCAAGACTTTTGTGACAAATACAAAAAGGTTTACTAATTGGGGGGCATATGTATGAAGCCTCATGCTGGTTGGAAGCAGAGAAACCTTCCATTAAGCCAGATGCCAAGAGCAGCTTCCTGAGAAAAAAGATTGAAAATTCTATCCACCTCCATCTTGAAGACAAGTTCTCAGAAAACCCTTTCCAAACTGGTTGCAAGACACATCAAAACCCATCATCCAGATCTCCAATCATCTAGTCATGGCAAGAGATGCATGTTAATGTTACATCCTGATTGATGACATTTGATACAGTTGACTACTATGAAATCTTAGTAAGTAGGTTACAGGAGTACTGTGGAATAGATGGCTTAGTTCTCTAGTGTTTCAGATCCTTCTTGGCAGGCAGAACACAAAGGGTATCCTTGAGACTAGGGATGGTCAGTGAAATGCAAATAATTTCAGGTTTATGCAGGATTATGCAAATGCATGCAGCTTCAAAAATTGACCAGTCAAATCCTGTCAAGATGAAACTTTATTGGCCCATTTTCAAGCTGTGTATATTTGCATTTCGAATTTCCATAACACTCTCTCAACTCACAATTGTTTGCATCGTATTGATGATCCCTTCTTGGGACCTTTCCAACCCTGTTTTACTAATACATGGTATATCCCAGGGCTTGATCCTATACTTTTTGCTACTCATAATGCACAGGATATCTTATGCAAAGGTCATCTAAAAACTTGCTCTGAGCCACCACTGCTATAACTGCCAGTGAGATTTTTCCTAAAATCTGGTGTGACAGAACCCACTGCAACAATAAACATGTACTTATCTGAGCTACAGGAAAGAATGACAACTGACTGAATCCAAACTCTGACAAAACTGAAGTTTTTGTCAACACCTGGTAGAAAAAAAGCTAATTTCTTAATCAGCACTGTTGAGGGTCGGGAGCTTCAATCTAGATAGCTCTGACCTTGCACGCAGATGAGGGTATTATAGGATGAAGAATAAACTTCAGAAATCAATTTTCTGCTGTTGTGAAATCTACTTAGTTTTCAACTGTAAATCATTACAAAAATGACTCACCTCATTCACCCAGGAGATCTGCCAACCCTCACACTGATCACATCTCAACCGCACTATTGCAACGCCCTCTATACAGGCCTTCCAAATAAGGACCTTTTCCACCTGCAGTTAATAGAGCCAGGTAACAATGCCAGGTTGTCAACAAACCAAGCCCACCACTGTCACAATTCACAGATTCTTTACTTATTTCACTTATTCACGTAAAAAAAATTAAAATCAACATTAGCCCTATAACAGTAACCTTAACATAAGTCGTTAATTTAGGCCATGTCTCTCTGAAAGAGTTTTTGCAATTGCACCATACCTCTCAACTTCAAATCAACAGGTTTACAGTAATGTGGTCATCCCTGTCTATTTCAAGACCTTTGGATCTACAGCCTTCCGTCATGCTGCCTCTACCCTTTGGAACTCCATATCACAATCAAATAAAGATCCACCAGTAGTGGTATATAAATCTAGGCTGAACGGCCACCTGTTTAGTCTGGCATTTGCAGATATGTAACTTTTCTCCTCTGTAACATATTCCACCTTACTACTAATTACTGGTTTGAGACATACCGTACCATGCATTTTTGACCTTTTGAGTCTTTTAGGAGAATATCTGGAGCTGTTTTTCCAGCAATTTCCTGCAACACAGACTTCTAAAGATGTGCAGTAAGTAAGGTTTTCAGACAGCTCTGTATGTGCATTACCCGAAGCCCCTGCTATTAAAGGGGCACTATGGCGAAAAAATTTTAAATATGTGCAAACATAGACAAATAAGAAGTATGTTTTTTCCAGAGTAAAATGAGCCATAAATTACTTTTCTGCTACGTTGCTGTCACTTACAGTAGGTAGAAGAAATCTGACAGAAGTGACAGGTTTTGTACTAGTCCATCTCTTCATGGGGGGATTCTCAGGGATTTATTTATTTTCAAAAGCACTTAGTGAATGGCAGTTGCTCTGTCCAACTGCCAAAAAACTGTGTAGCGAACAGGGAAGCTGGCCAGCATCACTGTTTAAATCCTTTTTAGGGAATATCTTTATAAAGAATAAAAGCCATGCTGAGAATTCCCTATGAAGAGACGGACTAGTCCAAAACCAGTCACTTCTGTCAGATTTCTACTACCTACTGTAAGTGACAGCAACATAGGAGAAAAGTAATTTATGGCTCATTTCACTCTGGAAAAAAGTACTTCTTATTTGTCTATGTTTGCACATATGTTACATTTAACAATTTTTCACCATAGTCCCCCTTTAACTTTATCAGCTTGGCTGTTTAAGGAAAAACATTTTTGAAACAAAGGTTGTATTTGCCATAAAAGGTAACATTGTCTATTAAATTGTCAGATGGTATATTTAGATCTGAAAGCTGATGAGGTTAACTAAAAAAAAAAATAATAATAATTCTATAACAAACTATGGGGCGTATGCTAGAAAATAGTTAATTACACTGAGCAATAAGCGCAAGAAGGGAGTGTTGCTAGGATAACACATGCTATGCAAGAAGCGCAACATGTATTTTATTAGTGGCATTAGTTTTACCTAGGTAACGTGTTGTGTTAATTGTGCTACATGCAGAGGATCAGATGACAATTTTGGAGGAGGTGGAGAACTGTAACTCCTTTTTGGAGGTGAAGACTCTAAAGATAACAGTAAAGTTGCTGTGCACTCCTTACACATGACAACGTTACTGGACTTTCCTGCATATGCCCGTTTTGTTATGTTCCCCAATTCATTTTATATTCAGTGTAATGTTACTGTCCATGGCAGAATCACCATTCTGAAGAATTAGATATATTTCACAAATACCTGAAACGGCATATACATGTACCGGTATATTTATTTACATTTTCAATTTCAAGTAGTGTTTCATCCTTCTCTGTAAACCCCCCATATTATGTATACTCCTCATTATTGTAGTATGTGAAGCTAGCACATATTTTCCATGCATTTTTTGCTTGACTTGATTTTTTACGATCAGGCTGGAAAATGTGTAGGTTGGAATGTAATAGGCTGCAAAGGGCAGAAACATACTCTGGAGCTCTCAGTGTTGTAAAGTTATATTTTCTTTTATGACAAACTTTTTCCTTCATTTTTGCCACAGATACACACTTTAAAGGTGAGGGTTTTTTGTTTTTTACAATACACACATTTACATTATGCTAACTGCTGATAATGCCTTTATTAAGGAATACTTTTCATTGTTTAACCACTTAATGACAAGCTGACTTATAAAAACGTCCTACTAGAGTCTCTTGATGGCTCCAGGACGTTTTTATAAGTCAGACAGTGCTGCTGCCGCTATGTGCGTGCACGAGTGTACACTCCCGCGGGTGCATTCCCGTGCACGTGCACATGAAAATAGTGGGAAATACCTACCATAGAAAAAATACACCTTTATTTCCAAATACTATATTGTCACCATACTTTGTACTAGGGACATAATTAAAATCTTGTGATAACCAGGACAAATAGGCAGATAAAATTTTATTTTTTTATTTTTATTTAACCACCCTGGCGTTCTATTAAGATCGCCAGGGCGGCTGCATGAGGGTTTTTTTTAAATAAAAAAAAAAACTATTTCATGCAGCCAACTAAAAGTTGGCTGCATGAAAGCCCACTAGATGGCGCTCCGGAGGCGTTCTTCTGATCGCCTCCGGCGGCCAAAAGTAACACGGAAGGCCGCAATGAGCAGCCTTCCGTGTTTTGCTTACTTCGTCACCATGGCGACGAGCGGAGTGACGTCATGGACGTCAGCCGACGTCCTGACGTCAGCCGCCTCCGATCCAGCCCTTAGCGCTGGCCGGAACTATTTGTTCCGGCTGCGCAGGGCTCAGGCGGCTGGGGGGACCCTCTTTCGCCGCTGCTCGCGGCGGATCGCCGCAGAGCGGCGGCGATCGGGCAGCACACGCGGCTGGCAAAGTGCCGGCTGCGTGTGCTGCTCTTTATTTGATCAAAATCGGCCCAGCAGGGCCTGAGCGGCACCCTCTGGCGGTAATGGACGAGCTGAGCTCGTCCATACCGCTAAGGTGGTTAAAAGGGTTTTATGTACAGTAGCAGTGTTTATGATAAAACTATAGGGGATAAAATTGGAGAAATTGTGTATTTTTTCATTTTTTTCCTTGTTTTTCCCTTTAAAATGCATAGGAAAGAAAGTAATTACTGAAAACAAATATCAACCCCAAAAAGTCCAATTGGTGGTGAAAATAATAAGATATAGATCATTTCATTGTGATTAGTAGTGATTAAGCTATTGGCAAATAAAAGGGATGAGCACTGAAAGGTGAAAATCGCTCTTGTCAGTTAGGATAATAACCGATTTGGGGTGAAGTGGTTAAAAAAGAAAGTTATAAATCAATGGTATACTCTGCGTCAAATCAGTAAATACAGACAAATAATATTTCAGTTGAATACTCATGGTGAAATGGAATGTTTAACTTTATAATTCTATTCTATAATAATACATATAACTTTATACTTAAATAATGACACCAGTTCAATGCGATCAAAATGGACACGGCCCTTTATTAGGGTTAAAAGTAGGTATAAATACCAAAATTTTATTTAAAACAAAAAAAAAAATCATACAAGAACATTTTAAATAACACTGAACAATGAATAACCATCTGCATAGCTCTTCCCTATAGCGTGAGCAATGTGAGTCCAAAACACCAGAATCCAGTGGGTGAGCCATCCCCATCTGACAGGCCTAAGAGACTGTCTCCCACAAAACCTGCGGCCATTTTGATTGCCTCTTGGAGGTTGACATTGGGAATATCTAATCCTATCTCTGATAAATGGACCCTGTGCACCCCAAAAAAGGACAGAAATTAGACCCTCTAACTCTTTATGTCTATAAGAAAAAAAAAACATGAACAGGAGGAACTTACATAAACTGCTATTGATTCTCACCTTTATTTTAAAAATAAAATGACGAGAAAGGTCTGACCAAACTAACCTCGGAATAATTTCCAAAAAAACCCAAAACTGGCCTTAGGAACAATTAATGTGTAACCGTAAAATCTGATTGTATCTTATGCAGCAAACTCAGGCTACCTAACCTACCTACATCATTGCCCCCTACATGCAGTAACAGAAATCTGGCTCTTGCCAATCCTCCTTCAACTCTTCCAGCTCACTGACAACATTCTCCCATCTCAGACCCCTAACACTTTTTCAAAACAAACAAAAGTGAGAAATGTCCAAAGACAAATTGTCTGAGTAAGGTCGTACTTGAGCTCGCTTGTTCGTCCAAAATATATATGAGTGGCCTACCAGCCACAGGACAAAAAAATGACCTGAAAGACAAAAATAAATATTAATAAGCAGAGAAGGCTGGTCTCACATGTAATATGAATCTCTCAGATTTCTATCTGTCAATTTTCCAGATTGCTTTTTCTCTCAAACCTAAACACGCAGCGTTCATCACTGCCCCTTCATATTCTGCAAACCCAGCTTGCACAAACACTACTTAAAGCGGATCTGAAGATTCGATAAAAACAAACAGTTTCCCTTACCTGGAACTTCCCCAATCCCCCTGCGGCCGTCCTGTCTTGCGCGGGCCCTCTATGATCCGTCCTGCAGTGGACAGTAAACGCGAAGAAGGATACACGTGGCCAGGCCTGCACAAGCGCAGTTGCCATTGACTTACAAGTCGGCGGTAGAGAAACTGCACTGCGGCGGGAGAACAGAGGATCACAGAGGACCGACGCAGAACAGGATGGCTGCAGGGAGCTTAGGGAAGCCAAGTAAGGGGAACTGTTTTTTATTGAATCTTCAGTTCCGCATTAACGCCTGTGTTAAACTGGAAACAGGAAAGCGGTGGCCCGTTTTAGTGGCACAGATTGGGACCAAAGAGTATAAAGTGGCTGCCTTTGCGGACAACATTATTTTTTATATTACACAACCACTGGTTTCAATACCTAATCTGTTACAGGAGTTTAAGATCTTAAGATTACCTTTCTGAAATCGGTTGCAATGGATGTTTCACTCCTTGAGCGGACAATGGAAGCATGCAAAGCTAATTTTCCCTTTGTGTGGAAGTCAGAGTCTTTTTAATATCTAGGGGTATAGATTACCAGGCACATAGGAGAACTCTTCAACTACAATTTTCAGCCTTTGTTAAGCCAGTTTCATGGGGCCTTGAAAGAGTGGAGAGAGAGGCCACTATACTGGTTTCGGCAAATTGCCAGCTCAAAAATGACAGCCCTGTCTCGCATTTTATATACGTGTCCCCATCTTGCTTCCGTGGAAATGGTTACTAGATATGCAAAAATCACTAGTCGATTTTGTCTGGGCGGGTAAACCTAGATTACAGAAACATAAACTCTCTAACCCTAAATTGAGAGGTGGTCTGGGCCTTCCAGGCTTGCCAAGTTACTATCAGGCCTCGATACTGTCCAGGATCATAGACTGGCACTGCAACACTGCCTCCAAAGATTGGGTCACGCTGGAAAATGAGTGCTATGGGATCCCACTCAAATGGCTCCTGTGGGCTCAGAACCTAGGGTTACCCAAGACAACATTTTCTGATTTGAATTCCCACCCCTTGCTTGCACCTATTTTTAAACGTTTTAGTACCATAGTTAAAACTTCCAGGGTCTTGTCTGTGCCAGCTCCCTTGTCTTCCCTCAGATTTTGTCGAGATTTCCCTCCTGGTGAACAGCCAAACTTCCTAAAAGGGTATTCTATATACCCAGACTTACTACTGAAAGACCTCATCAGGGAGGGTGGGAACCCTATGACTAAAACTTTACCTGATCTTAATTTAAATGCTGAAGGGCCAATACGCTTCTGGTCTTGTTTGCAGAGTCGTAGCTACATATCATTGCCACAGAAAGAAATCTTCACCTGACCTCTTACAGTTCTGGAATCAATATCTGTTCAAGCTCACCCACAGCGCCACTTGCTCTCTAGACTATATCAGGAGTTTTTATTAAACACTCTATCCCCTCCGTTTCTTTTTCTTGACAAATTAGAGAGCGGCCCTTTGGAAACACCTTCAACGGGCAGGCGTGGATAAAAATATGTAATTTAGCTCATAAAAGCACCCTTAACGTCTCTATGCAGGAATGTGACTTCAAAATATTGTCTTGGTGGTACTACAGTTTTCCTCAACAAGATTTATAGCTTACATTCTGATTTATGTTGGAGATGCACTGCCCAACCGGGCAACATGCTCCATATATGGTGGTCGTGCCCCCAAATCTCAGGATATTGGAAACAAGTTCAGAAGCTGATTAAAACTATTGCCGTATTTAATATACCCTGGGAACCAGAGACCTTCCTATTCCACCTGATGGCTGGGACAGGTAGGAGGTACAAAGGCTCTCTCCTATGTCATCTGCTTAATGCAGCTAAATCTTGTATCCTGGTCCTCTGGAGATCCCTCAACTGTCAAAATGTGGTTTGAGAGGATGCAGGTTATAGCCAACATTGAGGAACTGATCTCCCTGAAGTATGATAAACTGGATAAATACACCAGGACATGGGCTCTGTGGTTTGATTTTAAAGATAAGGATCAAATATAAGAATATATTTGCTGTGAAGTGAGACAATCTTTGAGTGCTTCTTTTTTGTGAGTTGGGACTTGGGAGGGCCCACCTGGTGGGCGGAGAGACCTTGCATTTGTGGTTTGGCGGCTTTTTTCTGATAGATGCTTTTTCTGCCTGGACGCCTTGGAGGGGGCACCATTAAGGGTTTTTTTTATGCTTGGAAATGTTGGTCATGCCTTGCTTATTTTATTTGCTACCTTAACCTCGCAGCCAGGGCTATCTGATCTGGTTTGATTGGGAATTTGATTAAGTATTTCCCATTCTTCTGTGTGCACTTTTTGATCTTTACTTAATGAATTATGTGAAATTATGCATATAGTGTGTATTATATACTTCTCAAGCTTTTTGTACACTGTACATGTCTTTTTGCATACTTGTTCAGTAAAGAAATTGTTATAAAAATTGCCTGGGTAAATAGGAGAGTCTAAGTAAAACAACTATACCCAGAGCTATGCAAGAAGATGTGAACCACCTCTATTTTCACAATTATATCTGTTACTAACAGGCCCCTGTGTACATCCCTATACCTGTAACCAAGCTCCGATATGCGAAAAGCACCAAAAAAGGCCAAAGAAAAAGACACCCCAAACAAATTCTGAAAAACAAACATGAGCCATGACCATAATTAAATCTGAAAGAACCAAAAAAGTAATGGGACGGCGAAGATCCTGTGACAAATACCCGCCAACAGTGTATGTAAATAATCTATAGCTACAACGCTCTGATATCTTTTCGCAAAAAAAAAATTAAATAAAATACTACTGGAGTGTCCAACAAAGATGACAAACCCATCCCTCTCCCACAATACTGCACCACCCGAGACATACTGTAGAATAAGCCTCCCGCATTGCAGGAGCCACAGACTTAAGAATGCATTCTTCCATCAACTTCAAACTATTCCCTCAAATAACTCCGGGCAAGGTATTCCATACCAGAGGAGTAGCTATGGGGGGGGGGGGGGGGGGGGGGTAAGGGATATATCGGTCCCCGGGGCGCAGCATCTGGGGGGGCGCAGTTACAGGTTTTACTTTCCCTGATGCGTCCCCGTTGAAGAGTCTATGAAAGATGGTGAAAGGATCCAATCTTCTCCCCTGCTTCCTCCTTCTCTCTACCCCGGAGTTTTGTTTTATTTTATCTCCCTGCTGTAATCAGCACTTGCCATGTTTGCATCGGCAAAGTAGATCATGTGTATTTCTGCATATCTCCCAACTTTCTAATGCCTGGTACACACAATGCAATTTCCTGCCAGATCGATGGGCCAAATTGATCATTTCCGGCATGTCCGATATGCTACTGAGGGAGAACGGAATCGATTTTGTGCAGTGCTGATCTTAAAATCAATCCTGTTCTTAATTAGGTGCAGATCAGACATGCAGAAAATTATTCTAAAACTCAAACATCTCTGGGAAAGCATGATGGACCCCCTTATGGTTCACACCTTGTCACGAGGGGGCACAAAAAGTGATTTTGTCCCCAGGTGCTGAAAACCCTAGCTACACCTCTATTCCATGTGCCTCCGCTTCTGGTAAAAGAGCCCGAAATTCTTGCAGCCTCTGTCAAGATAAAGCATCGGCCAATACATTCAAGTTACCTGGCAAGTACCAAGCTTTTAGCCAAATGTCATGTTGCAAACAAAATAGGACTAAGAAATGTAAAAGTGTTAATACTAACAGGGCTCTAGCAGATGAACAATCACATAGAGAACCCCTTTATTGTCATTTTGTAATACAATTTTTTATTAGCAAATGTTTCTCCCCAGATCACAACCAATACTATGGACCTAACTATATATGAATCACCAGTTTTTTTTTTTATCTCCTCCAGGACAGGTCTCACCGGCACTGCCCTTCATTGCAATAGAGTACATCTCAGCAGATCAGGGCAAACAGAAAGCTTATCAAAATCCAGGAGATCTTAAGGTTGCTACACACCATACAATTTTTTAAATATCTGTTCAATTCAAGAATAGCAATCAATTTTTCTGACTGATTGTAACAATTCAAAAATCTGACCAATGTACCACACACCTATGTTTAATTTTTCCCCAGTCATGAATAAAATAATTGAAAGCTCAGAAAAATGTATTGGAACTATACATCAAGTAATTGACTATCCATCACACACCATACAATTCTTGATAAAGTTGGTCTGAAATTTCCAATATGTCCAATCTCCAAAAATCAAAGAAAAAAACGGAAATTATCGATCGAAAACAAACAGAAGCTTTCAATTTTTCAGACAATCAATCGAAATGATCGAATTAGTGAAAATTTGGATCTTTTAATTGTATGGTGTGTGGCCACCTTTATTAGCCTCTTAGATGTTTAAATATATCCTCCGCATCAGTAAAGCATAACAACTTGCATATAACATCCCTGGGTTTCTGGGGTGGTCAGTGTTTTTGGGGAGAAGAGCCCGATGCACTCTTTTAATATCAATAGGACTTTGTGCAGTGTAATATCAAATTAAAAATGTCCGCCACAGGTCTTCTTGTTCTGTAGCCTCAGGCAGCCCTCTGATGCGTATATTTTTGCGGTTGCCTCTGTTTTCGTAATCCTCAAGTTGCGTTTTAAGCACTTCTAGCTCTTGTTCCTTGGCCTCCTTTGCGATCATGAACCACCACTGTGGCAGCATTCTTCCCTCTCTTCCAACCCTCTAGACCACCTTGTGACCAATCCCTGCTATGTCTCTATGGAGTTCATTGAGTTCCCTTCGAAAAGACTTCTCTAATTTAGATGCAAAAGAGTCCAGATCTTTTAAAGTGGGGAGGCCATAAATGTACTCTCTCAGGTCTGCATCCATGTTAAGGGACTTAGTGCGGAGTGGGAAGGCCTGTGCCTGCTGCACGGCCTGGCTACAGCTATGTGCTGTCTCACCAACTGCAGAGTGGTCATCAGAGTCCTCATCCTCTGAATCTGTGCGGTAGAGCTGTTTCTGGCTTCTCTGACTCCGGGTGCGAGCCTGTACCTGCAGGTTCCGGCGACTCCCTCTCTCACTGAACGCTGTGAGCCCCGCTCCGGCACCATCTTGGACAGGATGGCTGGGCCTGATCTCCCCTCCTGAAAAAATTGGCTGATCTACTATGTGTCTGGAGCCACTTTATCTCCTGCTTTTGGCTTCCTTTCCCCTTCCTAGGTGTCATATACCTTCTCTGGGGGCCTGTGAGTTCCGTTTTTGTGACGCTGAAAGAGTGCTTCAGTGTTTCTGGAGCAGGAGCTCATTCACTCCAGTCCGGTCTCAACCAAGGCTAGCCATTGCCCTCCCCCCCCCCCCCCCAATCTCGGCCTATTGAAAGCACTTCCTACAGATTTGGATCGGCCCAAATAAAACTGCCTGCACATGGCAAGTCTACTGCAGATTAGAGAATAACAGTAAACCCTCTGATTCTCAAATTTATTGCCACCTACAATGCAAATGCTACTGCTGCACAAAGCCTATGTTTGCAAACACCAATGTCTGCACACATGCACTCTACAACCCCTGCAGTGCATCTGTGCATCATTACACCCTCACATATCATTTAGCAGCAGATGCACATTAAGGTTGCTATGGTAACCAAAACCAGCTTCCAGAATCATTAACCTCCTGCATACAATCCCCTTGCCATTACAGCGGCCTTGTCTATACTTCTCCCCCCCCCCTCCACACACACCTGCCATGCCCTAGCATCCCCTGCAGCACACCCCTCGGTGACGGGTGGGTCTCATGCTCCTCCTGCTTTTTGCTATCTGTCCTCTGTTCCCTGGTGATGGATGAGTCTTGTGCTCCTTCCCCTTTCTGCCATTGCTCCCCGAAGCATGTTCCCCTGGTGATGGGTGGGTTTCACGCCCCCCTCCTTTCTGCCATTGCTCCTTGACAGCATGCTACCTGGTGATGGGTAGGTCTTGTGCTCCCCCTCCTTTCTGCCATTGCTCCCCTGCAGCATGCTCCCTGGTGATAGGCGGGTCTCATGCTTACGCTCCTTTCTGCCATTGCTCCCCTGCAGCATGCTCCCTGGTGATAGGTGGGTCTCGCGCTTACTCTCCTTTCTGCGATCATTCCTCCACAGCATGCGCCCAGGTGATGGGTGGGTGTCACACTCTCTCTCCTTTCTGCCATCATTTTTCTGCAGCATGCTCCCCAGTGACAGGCAGGTCTCCCACTCCCCCTTTTTTCTGCCATCGCTCCTCCACAGTACACTCCCCGGTGGCATGTTGGTTTCCTTTCTGCCATCACTGCCTAGCCAATCAGGAGGCACAGTGACATTGTTGTGACTTGGGTCAATGAGAAAAGCCTGCACTTGCTCTAACTACAGTGCGTCCGTGCATACTTACAACTGTGGATTAGTAATATAGATGCCCCTGTATTCCTTATCTACCTAATTGCTATTAGAATGTGTATTTTTCATTTCTGAGTATAGGATATTTAGTGTATCACCCTATTGTATCTTGCAGACCAAATGGCATGTTGCGTTACCACCGAACATAGAGGAGCATATTCACCTGCCTAGTAAAATTGCTGTGCACAGAGAATGCATGGCAGTTTTACTATTCACAACCCTATCAAGGTAGGACACATTGCGCAATTAGGGCGACTCACGTTACCTAGGCAATGTGAACATTGCTATGATTATGCAGCATGTGCTACCATGACAGGGTTGTTAGTAGTAAAATTGCTGTTCCTCTCTGTGTACGGCAAGTTTACCGGACTTTTGTGAATATACCTCATAGAGTGGATTATGGTTTTAAGACCTGAATCATACAAAGCAGGAAATATGGTAGTTGTCTAGCGGTCACTTGCAGTAGTTGTCTTGAGGTCACTACAGTTCACCTGTGTGCCTGTATAGTTGGAGTTTTTCATTCAAGTTTGGGGGATACCATTATCGCCTGACTGAATGATGTTCATGCTGATATTTATTACCCATAATGTATATGTACTGTGCCTTTTACTTGTATGCCCAGAGATGAGGGGAAACCCCATCTTTCCGTTCCATTCAACCCACATGGTTAGGTGCTATAACTCAGTTGTACTTGTAAACCTATAGCTGTGACCTGTACGATACTACGAGAGGATGTACACATTTCCTGTTTTTGCTTGTGAAGAAAAGGTGCTTTCTCGCAGATTCACTAATCTGTGGTTATGATCTTGGAAATTGAAATATAAAAACTTATTCAATTTTAACTAGGAAGTCAACTGATTCCTATTATCCCGCTGGCAGTAAAGATTTCCTTATACGACCTTAACAGAGGATCAGTGATTGAATGGAGACCGAACCGAACTGATAGATCGGTTTGGACAATAATCAGTGTTAGTTGAATGATAAACAATCGTACCATTCAAAAAACTCACACCTGGCTAGTTACACACTTCCAGTTTAGCACTTCTTGTAACGATTCAATCGGTAGACTGTCATTGTGCAGTGGTTACATTCACAGAAGTCGTTTTTTTCTTCATTGCTGTTTGTAAAAGTGTGTGGATGGAGCTTAGAAGATCAATACACGCCCATTTTACACCTGTCATGTGCCATTCACACTTGTCCTTGTGAAAAAAAGCATGTGATTTTCCACACACAATTCTACGTTTACAATTTTAATGAACTTAATGAATTTCACTTTCTGATTTTTCTGTGAATGCTGATGAAATTAATTTACATAAGAATCCATGTAATACTTTTTAACATTACATGCAACTGTTCAAGCAAAATGCAGGATGTTATGCAAACTTTCTGAGTTCCCATAGGCATCCATTAAGACACAAATCGCACACAACAAAAAGCAGACCTGCCATCCAAATTTTATACACAGAAAGATTTGCAGATACAATTTCCCACAAAATCACTAAAAAAATGTGATGCCATTGCAATACATTATATCTGTGGCTAATGCGTTTTTGCAATTTCACAAATCACACCCAGATTTTAACAAGTGTGGCCCCTGCCCTAATTATTTTTTCAAATGTAACTTTTGATTGGTACTTGTTAGAAGACAATTACAACATAAGCGTTATATTGTACCGGTAGAATTTCCTTAACATCAAACATTCGGTGAAAAATACCAAAAAAGAGCAAAGTAGAACACTGCATATAGTATTCACAATATAACATTGTAATATTGTTGTTGCTAAATAGCTAAACTTTTACACATAGCTTTGTTCATGTAAAGTAATTACATTTTAGCTGATCATATTTCTTAGTAATTATTGTTACATGATCAATACTTTGCTAATGTCTTTGAAACAACTGCACGAGAATAGAAGCAAGGCATTAAAATATATAAAAAAAAAATAAATAGAATAAAATTGAAAACTGTAAAGACCAGATCATTAATAGTAATACCATATAATAGTAATTGACAATCTTGTGTGGGCTTATCTTACATTTCCATACTTCATTGCCTATTCTGAGCTTAATTATGGCTTATATTTCTGGGTTAATATAAATATTATTTACAATGACTGAGTGTATCTCTACTGCAGGAATAAACAAAAGAGGGTCTCCATCTAAAGGTGTCACATGTTCTCTGCTTTTGACGTACCATTCCATTCTTAAGTTATATTGAATGCTATTTATTAATTGAGGCATTGAAGCTATGTCATCTGTTTTCCAATATTTGCCTAATAAATTACGTGCAGCACACAAAACATGTGTAGTGATAACCTTATTGCGTAACCCAAAACCCCTCAGACCAATATTTAGTAAGGCCAATTGCGGTGTTAGTACTATTTGTTGTGATAAGGCCTTTTGCAGAATTAAAGACACACATTGCCAATATTGTTTAACTTTGGGATATTCCCAGTAAAATATGTGCTAATGTTCCCATATTCATACATCCTCTCCAGCACATAGGGGAATTGGAGGGTGAGAACTTAGCTAATTTAGCTGGAGTAAGATACCACTTAACTACTCTAAGACTGCTCCACGCCAATGGGTGTGGCCACTGTGGCAGCCCCAGGACCGCCTAACGCCAATTGGTGTCAGGTCCTGGAGCCGGCTACTGAAGGAGATCGTGTGCAGGCTGCGCGTGCATCTCCTTTTCGGAGGCACCGCTCGGGAGACTGTTAGACAGCGTGATCACCATCTATTTACACAGTACAGCGCTGCGATCAGCAGCAGCGCTGCACTGGGGACTGCCGTGTGACACGGCTGTCCCCCTGGGAGACAAGAGAGCGATCGGCTCTCATAGGCAGAAGCCAATGACAGCTGATCGCCATGATTGGCTGGCGGGGGGTGGGTGGGATAGTGGGTAAAAAAATAGATTTATTTAATAAAAATAATGACAATAAATATAAAAAAACAAACAAACAACTGGGGGGTGATCAGACCCCACCAACAGAGAGCTCTGTTGGTGGGGAGAAAAGGGGGGTAATCACTCGTGTGCTGTGTTGTGCGGCCCTGCAGCTTGGCCTTAAAGCTGCAGTGGCCAATTATGAAAAAAACAGCCTGGTCTTTAGGGGGGGGGGGGGGGGGTTTACCACTGTGGTCCTCAAGTGGTTAAAGAAATCCTGTAATAAAAAAATACCCCTCTGGGGGATACTTACCTCGGGAGGGGGAAGCCTCTCGATCCTAACGAGGCTTCCCCCATCCTCTGGTGTCTCTTCATTAAGTGCCCCGGGTCCCCCGAAGTGCGGTGATGTAAATATTTACCTCACCGCAATCCTGCGCAGATGTACTAGTGGCTCTTCATTCGGGTAAGGCGTAAATAGCTGAACCCAATCGATCCACTCTACTGAGAAGGTGCAAGTCCTTTTGCACCTGCACAGTAGAGCGGATACGATCTGGCTCGGCTATTCCCACCTAGCCTGAAGGAAGAACCGCTACTGAGCCTGTGCTGAATCCCGGAGAGGTATATAAATCATCCCTTGTCAGGCCTGTCGGGGGAGGATTGCGGGAGGCTTTGGGGGATCTACTGGTACAGCTACAGGGATGGGGTAAGCCTCATTGGGACCCTGAGGCTCCCCCCTCCCAAGGTAAGTACCCCCAGGGGAATTTTTTTTAGATACAGAGTATTTTTAAGAAGGATTTTTTTTGCTGAGTTTCCCAGTGCGTAACACATCTAGAAGCTCATAACACCACTTTAGTGGCCTCTTGTATATCCGATATTACAATATTTGTATTCAGTAATTTTGACCAACCTTCCACAAAGGGTCTTATATCACCACCTCTGTGAGACATTAATATATCGTACCAGTTAGAAATGCCTTTTTTATATTCTGGGTAGATGAGAGGATTTTCCATACTTGAATCGGGACTTCTGGGGCTAAGATTTTGTACTTTTGTACTACCTCCCTTATTTGTAGGTATAGAAAGTGGGTATTGTTTGGGATGTTAAACTCCTCTTTTAATCACTGAAAAGTTTGAATGTGATTATTTTCCATGATGTCATTTACAATATGTATTCCTTGTTTTTTATTCCCAAGGGGGGATACTGTATAAAACTCACTGTTTAGAATGGCGAGGACCCGGAGGGTTAATGTCAGCTTTATATTATTACCCTTCTGTTTAGGCAGACAAGAGATACTTCCATGGCAGATATGCACTCTGTATAGTAGGATAAATGTTGCTCAGTTTGAGGGGTTTTATTGAATTAGCTATTAAAAACATTCTAGGGTGGCAGCCCAAAATATCTTGCTCAATATTTTTCCATAACTTATCTTCTCTGGTAGACCACCAATATCTTGTTTGGCCTAAGATACATGCATGATAGTACGTTTGCAGACAGGGTAGTCCTCATCCAGCTGTATTTTTCTGCCCTAATTATTTTATCCACTTCTGGGCACCTCCTTTGGCTACTAGTTCTGAGTATTCACACTTGTCCTTGCAAGAAAAAAAAGCATGTGATTATCTGCATGCACGATTCTGTTTACGATTGTTATCTTTGAAAGAATATTTGTGCACTTTTACATGCGTTTGTATACGAAATTTCACTTTGTGATTTTTCTGTGAATACCAAGGAAGTTAATTTACATAAAAATCCATCTAATAAACTTCAAAATCGCATGCAAATTTTAGTGCAAAAACCCACATTTCTATGTGGATTTTCTGCATTTACATCGTTGTGCATTGATCTGCCATCCAAATTTGACAGATCCGCCATCCAAATTTTAAGTGCAGAATGTTCACAAACACAATTTCTCACAAAATTGCTACCACAATGTGACGCTGCTCACACATACACATTTTAATAAGTGTTACCCCTGTCTAAGCCTCCCCAGGTCCACTCTCCTTTGCAAAAGAAACTTACTGGATTGGATAGTGATAAATAACTTGTGACTGTGTTTAGGGGTGTTCCAAATAATCTAAACTCCTGAAACCTTTCTGGCGGTTGTCTTTTCTGGAGGCAAATCCATCTATACAGCAGTAAAATTGCCTTCTGCAGGGAGTGCACAGCAATTTTACCGGTGTTATAAACAGGCACGTAGTGCGCTTTGCACAATTAGTGTGACGCACGTTCTTAGTACAATTGCTAGGATACCAAGTGCTACACAAGTGATGAAATGCGCATTAGCTTGGCAACTTACCCATCGTGTAGGTAATGCGAGAACAGAATATACATACATACTGTGACACACACGTAATCCGGAAAGTAACAGCAGTTTTCAATTAGGTCTCCTTCATGCATGACAGAATTAATTTGTGTTTTCCATTTTGTGCGAAATCACATTTGCTGCACATCTATTGCACATCAATAGCATGTTTGATCTTCGCTGTAGTACGATTTTTGCATCTGATCTTTCAGCATAGAAAAAAATGGCATGTATACTGTTTTTTGGAATGGACTTGCAAATCGCATGCAATGCAAGTCAATGGAAATGCGAAAATGTGCATGGTATGACCGGCTAAGTCCCGAAGAAAGCTTTGCTGCAAGAGAGGGTTCAATGGCATCTGCAAATTCCCTTTCCCCCCACAACTCCTCTTTTCTCCCAAACCACACTGATTTCTGGTGCCACCCCAGCCCTCCGTCTCCCGCTCTGCACCTTCAGCCCTCCACTGCTATTTGCCTTGTAATAAAGTAGCACAGCCATGGGAAATGCTGCACACTTCCTCAATTGGCAAACTCATCTCCTCCCTGGGCTTCAAATACCACCTTTATGCCGACAACACGCAGATTTACCTCCATACCCCAATCTCTCAACCACCACCATGGACAAGGTCTCCTCATGTCTTTCAACAATTTCCTCCTGGATGTCAGCTAGGTTCCTGAAGCTTAATCTAGACAAAACTGAGCTCCTGATCTTTCTACCCAATGCTGCTGCACTCCTCCCAGATTTCCACCTCACAATCGACAACACAACCATTCATCCTACCTCCCAGACCTGCTGTTTGAACGTCACCCTGTACTCTGACCTCTCCTTCATCCCCCACATCCAGAACATCACCAGAACCTGCAATTTCCACCTCCATAATATATCCAAGATCCGCCCGTTCTTAACCCTGGACATGACCAAGCTGCTCATTCATGCCCTCATCATCTCCCGCCTTGGTTACTGTAACTCCCTTTTGTTTGGCCTCCCCTTGAACGCATTGCCCGCCTTCAATCAGTGATAAACGCAGCTGCAAGACTCATCCATTCTTCGCACCGCTCCGCATCCACATCTCCCGTCTGTAAATCCCTGCACTGGTTCCTTATCCGATTCAGGATACGTTTCAAGATTCTATGTCTGGCGTATAAATCTGTGCACAAAACCTTACATTCCTACATCTTGAAGCTTATTCACAGGTATGCACCAGGTCACCCTGTCTAGTCCCTACCAACGGCCTTTGCCTCACCGCCCCATGCATTTTCCACTTCAATGCGTGCCTGCAGGATATCTCAAGAGCCACCCCCACCCTGTGGAACTCCCTTCCACCACCCATCAGACTTGCTCCCTCCTTCAACACATTCAAGCAAGCCCTCAAAACCCACCTCTTTAAGAAGGCCTACCCACCTTGCACACAGTAACTCTCTACTGAATATTTATTCCATGCCCTACCTAGTGTTTTTCAACCCCCAGCCCTCTCCCCCCCCCCCCCCAAGTTGGATGCCTCTGGCAGGTTCCTCTCTTTCCTGGTGCAGTCTACATGATCGTGTGCTCCTTTCCTATGACAGCCTGTATTTGTATTGCTGGGCCTACCTAAAAAGCCCATAATCGCATGATCATGTATCTTGTACTGTTTGACTTGTACAACTTTGTTCTATGTCGTATAACCTTGTTACGCCTGTCGTTCTTGTATCATTGTATATATTTATTGTCCAGCGCTGTGTAATATGTTGGCGCATTATAAATACAATAAATAATAAGCCTGTACATTCTATTTCTAGAGCTGGACATCAGAGGTGAACAGGAGTGGAGGCACAATAAATTGGTGAGGAAGCGGGGGAGGGGTAATGGGGGGAGGCTTGGGGCAGAGCAATGCCATTGAACTCTCTTCGGGACTTTGCCAAATGGGTCCAGTCATTTTGCATTTTGGTCGGCCAGAGTCCAATAAAGGAAAAATGGGGGCATATTCACTAGACAGAAGTGGCCAAGTAGAGCACAGAAATTTTGATAGTAATGCCACTGAGGGCTGGTTCACACGGCAAGAGCTTTTTAAGCGCTAGTGATTTGGAAAGCTCTTGCTAATGCAATGCTATGGGCGATTTTTACAAAAGATCTAGTGAGAACACACACATTGGATAACATTAGCAAGAGCTTTTTAAATCAGAAAGTGCTTAGAAAAGCTCTTGTAGTGTGAATTAGCCCTTACATAGGTAACACAAGTAGCACCAATTGTGCAACGTGCACTAAATAATGCCAACATTGCTAATGTAACACACGTTAATGCTATTTGCATAGCTTGCGTTACACTAGCAGCGCTGGTTTTACTCTGGTAACACACGTAGCACTAATTGCGCATTGCGCACGGCAATTTTACTGCTGGTTACAGAATATACACCAATTTTACACATGTGGGTGAGTGCATGAGCTATCATTTCTGCAGTATACATACATTACAGTCTAGGTAATAATGGTAATTCTCTTTGGCCATTCTCTTTAAACAGTTTTAATTCATAATGAAGATTTTTGAAATAATTCTCTATAATCCAAGTTATACTTTAGAAATGGCTATGTCAGCACAAGCATTAATGTATGTTTCCACAGATTAATGTAAAAAAACATATCCACATTTTTAGCAGTATTTTACATTTGCATAATCATGTGTAAGCGTGATTGTCATTTATTGTTTGGTGAGGGGGTTATGTACTTTCAGAAGCAGACAGATGATCTGAGATGGGGAATTGTCAAGGTCCTTTCCTTTAAGTAACCACAGTATTGTATTGACGTGCAAGGCTTTTGCTTAGCCTAGCATGGTGGCTGGCCACACAGGTTGCTGGTTCCCCAGCTCTGATGATGTAAGCCTGAGTGATTCTTCTGTGGTGTGTTTGATGGAGTGGGGACAGGTTTGTGTGTATTTTTTTTATTATCAAAAAATTTTGTTATGACATAAAACTGAAGGGTATACAGGCCTTTCCACATACATATGTGATTTACACGGCTTATATAGGTCATTTAAACCGCGTTCAAGCAGCACATGAACAGTAACATACAGGATTTAAAAAATATATATACTGCAACAAAATCCCCTTTAGCAAGTATAATGTACTGAAGTATTAACCCCAAATTACAAAAAAAAGAGAAAAGGAAAAGAGAAAGATTTTTGGTAATATAACTTGAAGGCCTCCTTCATGTACAGAACACTTTAGATTTTATTGTTAAGATTTATAATTTTCCAAAAACTTTTTTGTTTATGTGGATCTCTGCCTGCAAATATATAAATATTTTTTGTATTAGATGGTGCTGAGAAGGGTTTAGGACATCTGCATTAGCCTTTACTGGTGCATGCGCTTATGGCCTCTCAACATTATTATAGCATTTACCCCCTTTATTACTGACCGCATTTTCCATGTACCCCCTGCTGTGGGTAAAATCATCTCAAGAACCCCTTGATGCATATATATTCCTAAGATGTGTTCCACAATTGTCCATCAATGCTTTGTATACAATCTTTGATATGTTTCATTGACTATGAAGACTTGCTTATATATTTATAATTTTATCATTTTTATGTTAAAACAAAGTGTATGTACAGTGCCGCCCATAATTATATATATCCCCAGCAAATGTTGACATAAAGTTACTTTTATTTAACCAGCAAGTAATTTTATGACGGGAAATGACATGGGTGTCTCCCAAAGGATAATAAGACGATGTACAAGAGGCATTATTGTGGGAAAAAAAATCAGCTTTTATTTACATTTGAGCAAAATGTGTCCAGTTCAAAATTATTAATACCCTTCTCAATAATCAGTAGAAAAGCCTTTATTAGCTATTACAGCAATTAAACGCTTCCTATTATTGCAGACCATCTTTTTGCACGTCTCCACAGCAGTGGCGTACCTAGGGCATTTGACACCCGGTGCTGGGTATTATAAGACACCCCCCCCCCCCCCAAAAAGGTAAAGGGGCACAAAATGGGCGTGGCCATGACCGGATGAGGGCGGAGCTAACTGTAATTTGCCGTGAACCCGGGTGAGAGTGATATGGAGGCTGCCATATTTATTTCCTTTTAAACAATACTAGTTGCCCTGCTGATCTATTTGGCTGCAGTAGTGAACTGAATCACACCAGAAACAAGCATGCTTGTTCAGGGTCTGTGGTTGAAAGAATTAGAGGCAGAGGACCAGCACGGCAGCCAGGCAACTGGTATTGCTTAAAAGGAGATAAATATGGCAGCCTCAATATTATTCTCACCTCGGGTTCCCTTTAAAAGTGCAACGCAAAGACAGTGGACCCAAGTTTTGGTGACCCTTTCCCCAGAACATTCACATAATTGTGCAGGTTTTCTCAAGAAAATACACGTAATTTGTGCAGATTTGCCCAGAGAATACGTTCAATCATGTCGGCAGATTTGCCCAGAGAATACGTTCAATCATGTCTGCAGATTTGCCCAGAGAATACGTTCAATCATGTCTGCAGATTTGCCCAGAAAATACATGCAATCATGTCTGCAGATTTGCCCAGAGATTACGTTCAATCATGTCGGCAGATTTGCCCAGAAAATACATGCAATCATGTCGGCAGATTTGCCCAGAAAATACATGCAATCATGTCGGCAGATTTGCCCAGAAAATACATGCAATCATGTCGGCAGATTTGCCCAGAAAATACATGCAATCATGTCTGCAGATTTGCCCAGAGAATACGTTCAATCATGTTGGCAGATTTGCCCAGAAAATACATGCAATCATGTCGGCAGATTTGCCCAGAAAATACATGCAATCATGTCTGCAGATTTGCCCAGAGAATACGTTCAATCATGTCGGCAGATTTGCCCAGAAAATACATGCAATCATGTAGCAGATTTGACCAGAAAATACATGCAATCGTGTGGCAGACCTGTCCAGAAAACACTTCAATCGTGTAGCAGACCTGGCCAGAACATAAACGCTACCCCTGGCTGCTAATATAAATTAAAAAAAAAAACATTTACTCACCTGCAGCAGAGCTCCTGTTTCGGCCTCCGTCCAGTGCGCAGCTCCCACGATCCTCTGCAGCCAGCAACTCCCAAAGTCTCCAGAGCAGGGCTTCGGACATTTTACTATAGCCCTGCTCTGCCGCTGCGGTGAACTGATACGGCATCTATTAGATGCCGAAAGTCAGTTCACGCTGGGGGGTGCTTGGAGAATTTTAAGGGGTGCTTCAGCACCCAAAGCACCCCCCCCCCCGGTGCCGCCACTGCCCCCAGTATAGGTAGCAGTTGCCCCCAGTATAGGTAGCTAGTTGCCCCCAGTGAAGGTAGTATAGTTGCCCCAATATAGCTAGTATAGTTGCCCCCAGGATAGGCAGCATAACTGCTGTCCCCAATGTAGGTAGTGTTGCTGCCCCCAGTGTAGCTAGTATAGTGGCCCCCGTACAGCTGCCCTCCAGTATAGCTAGTATAGTGGCCCCCATAGTTGCCCCAGTATAGCTAGTATAGTGGCCCACAGTTTAGATAGTATAGTTGCCTCCATTGTAGCTGGTATGGTGCCCCCCCCCCCAGTATAGGTAATATAGTGGCCCCCATAGATGCCCCCAGTGTAGCTAGTATAGTGGCCCCCCCTTTAGCTGCCCCCAGTATAGTGGCCCCCAGTATAGCTAGTATAGTGGCCCCCAGTTTAGGTAGAATAGTGGCCCCCAGTTTAGGAAGTATAGTGGCCCCCAGTTTAGGTAGTATAGTGCTCCCCCCCCCGTGTAGCTAGAAGGAGGGGTGACAGCAGGGATAGTGGCGGGGAGGGGGGAAATATCCCCCCCTCCCTCACCTGGGTCCCCTCCTTCTGCCTCTCTTCTCCCCCAAAAAATGCGGGCCGGAAGCAGTGGGCAGCGAGCAGGCTGGCGCTGAGAATACTCACGTTACTTCCGCGTATCAGCCTGGAACGCTGCGTCGCCATCACGTGCCTCTACTGCGCCTCCAATGATTGGAGGCGCAGAAGAGGCACGTGATGGCGACGCAGCGTTCCAGGCTGATACGCGGAAGTAACGTGAGTATTCTCTGCGCCAGCCTGCACGCTGCCCACTGCCCCCGGCCCACTGCCCGCATTTTTGGGGGGAGAAGAGAGGCAGAAGGAGGGGGACCCAGGTGAGAGAGGGGGGATATTTCCCCCCTCCCCGCCGCTATTCCTGCTGTCACCCCTCCTCCTAGCGCTGCTCTTCCCCTCCTTAGTCAGGTGTAGGGGGGTAGTGGCGACACCCCCCTGGCTGTCTGGCACCCGGTGCGCCACGCCCCCCTGCGCCCTTAGGTAGGAACGCTTCTGCTCCACAGGTATTTTTGCCCATTAATGTTTAGCAATGAGCTCCAAATCTTTCAGGTTGGAGGGTCTTCTTGCCATCACCCTGATCTTTAGCCCCCTCCACAGATTCTCAATTGGTTTCAAGTCAGGACTCTGGCTGGGCCATTCCAAAACGTTAATGTTGTTGTCTGCTAACCATTTCTTAATCTTCATCAATTTTGCTGTGTGTTTTAGGTAATTGACATGCTGAAATGTGCACTGGTGCCCAAGGCCACGTTTCTCTGCAGACTGCCTGATGTTGTCATTGAGAATCCTCACGCATTGCTCTTTTTTCATGGTTCCCGTTTACTATTAGATTCCCTGGTCCATTGGCTGAAAGACACCCTCAAAGCATTAGGTTCCCACCACCATGTTTGACAGTGGGGATGGTGTTCTTTAGGTTGAAGGCTTCTCCTTTTTTATGCCACATGAAGGAAACATCATTGTGACCAAACAATTCAATTTTTGTTTCATCTGACCATAACACAGAAGACAAGAAGACTTAGCCTTTGCAAATGCTCATCTGGACAAAGAAGAAGTGAGCTTATGTATGCCTTATCTGAAGAAGTGGTGTCTTCCTTGGTCTGCATCCGTGGAACCCAGCAGTATGCAGTGTCTTTTGGATTGTGTGCCTTAAGACATTGTCACCAGCAGTGTCCAGTTTCACCAGAATGGCCTTGGTGGTGATCCTTGGATTCTTTTTCACCTCTCTCACTATCCTCCTGGCCAGCACAGGTGTTTCTTTTGACTTCCGACCAAGTAATATGAGATTTTCCACAGAACATCTTGTATTTTTTAATAATACTTTGCACTGTAGCCACTGGAACTTGAAAACATTTTGAAATGGCCTTGCAGCCCTTTCTTGACTCGTGAGCCAGTGGCGTAGCTAGGGTGTTTGACACCCGGTGCGGATAATTTACCGACCCCCCCCCCCCAAAAAAAAAAAAACACAAAGCACGCCGCTGCAAAAAATGTGCTTGGTCATGCCGTGAGTGGGCGTGGCCATGGGGGGGCAAACATACATGAACTTAGCAGCGGTGTAAGCTACAGATAACGGGCCTGCCCATTGAAATACTGGATGGAGCCCCGTCCTTTATTTAGATAATTTACAATCAGTATAGGCATAGATCAATTTTGATTGGTCAATCAATGACCAATTTTACCACCCCCATGCAGTAAGTGAGCCAACAAACAATGAATTTGATGAACAGAGCTAAAATTGGCTAATCAAAATTGTATGTGTGTACCAGGCTTTACAGCTAATACTGTACCTACTGAAAGTAGCAGGGATCAGCATACAATACAGCTGGTTTACAATCAGGCACAGAGTAACACCTTATACTGTACACACTGGAGGTAGATCAGCACATCTAGTGCAGGCACTAGAGAACAGCTTATACTGTACATACTGTAGGCAGCAGAGATCAGCACACTGCAGCTAGCTTGCTGAAAAATATGAGGGTTACGTTGTGCGGCGTGTGTAGCTGAAAAATAGGTGTGGCCACGGGTGGAGACAAATTTACATGAAACTAGCAATGGTGGGACATTAGACTAGGACAGTAGTGGCAAACTTTTTGGAGGCCGAGTGCCTAAACTGCAACCCACAAGTCACTTATCGCAAAGTGGCAACAGCAATTTAAACTAAATACAAATGTTTTAACTCATACACGAAAATTATGGAATACCCAAGTTGAAAATAAACTGTGAAGATAAACAATTTCATCCATCCTACTCCTGAATAAATGAATTCATTTTTTTAGAACCTCCCAGTTTTATTTTCTGTTTTAAAAAGCTAAAAAAGTAGATTTAATGCTATTGTCTCATATGATGATTCAGCTTTTCCCATAGTCTCGCAGTTAGCAATCATGTTACCCCAAACAAGACAAATTAAGCAATCATGAGGCCCCTATCAAGACAAATTCAGAAATCATGAGGCCCCCAACAAGACAAATTCAGCAATCATGAGGCCCCCAACAAGACACATTCAGCAATCATGAGGCCCCCAACAAGACAAATTCAGCAATCTTGAGGCCCCCAACAAAACAATTTCAGCAGTCATGAGGCACATAAATAGACAGCATTTCACATATATAGGCAGAATGCCCCCTTAATATGGTAGACACCTCTCACCTGGCTTCTCAATTCTCCTCTACTGGCTGCTGTGCCTGGCAATACTGTTTTTGGCTGGAATGGTGGATGATGTGTGAGCTGAAAGGCCTGGCAGTGATGCTGTGGCCTGGCTGGCGGTGATGCTGTGGCCGATGTTGTGGCTGGGTTGGCTGGCAGTGATGCCGTGACCTGGCTGGCGGTAATGCTGGCCTGACTGGTGCTGATGCTGTGGCCTTTTTGACAGTGATGCCGGGCTGGCTGGCCTGGATAGTTTAGGTAGCGCCAGGAATCCCCCAATTTAGGTAGTGAGTGACAGGCGCCCCCCATTTAGGTAATGAGTGACAAGCGCCCCCCCATTAAGGTAGTGAGTGACAGGCGCCCCCCATTTAGGTAGTGAGTGACAGGTGCCCCCCATTTAGGTAGTGAGTGACAGGGCCCCCCATTTAGGTAGTGAGTGACAGGGCCCCCACGTTTAGGTAGTGAGTGACAGGGCCCCCAGTTTAGGTAGTGAGTGACAGGGCCCCCCCGTTTAGGTAGTGAGTGACGGGCCCCCCCGTTTAGTGAGTGATAGTCCCCCCGTTTAGGTAGTAAGTGATGAAGCCTCCGTTTAGGTAGTGAATGACGGGACCCCCATTTAGCTAGTGAGTGACAGGGACCCCCGTTTAGCTAGTGAGTGACAGGGACCCCCATTTAGGGGGTGAGTGACAGTGACGCCCATTTAGGGGGTGAGTGACAGGGACCCCCATTTAGGGAGTGACCGGGACCCCCATTTAGGGAGTGAGTGACCGGGACCCCCATTTAGGTGGTGAGTGACAGGGACCCCCATTTAGGTAGTGAGTGACAGGGTCAGGGACCCCCATTTAGGTAGTGAGTGACAGGTGCCCCCATTTAGGTAGTGAGTGATAGGCGCCCCCATTAGTGAGTGACAGGCACCCCCATTTAGGTAGTGAGTGACAGGGACCCCATTTAGGTAGTGAGTGACAGGGACCCCATTTAGGTAGTGAGTGACAGGGACCCCCATTTAGCTAGTGAGTGACAGAGACCCCCGTTTAGCTAATGAGTGACAGGGACCCCCAGTTAGCTAGTGAGTGACAGGACCCCCGTTTAGCTAGTGAGTGACAGGGAACCCCGTTTAGCTAGTGAGTGACAGGGACCCCCGTTTAGCTAGTGAGTGACAGGGACCCCCGTTTAGCTAGTGAGTGACAGGAGCCCCCCCTCTTGCCGCCGCTCCCCCCACCTACCTTGTAGCATCAGTCAGACCTCAATCAGCGGGCGACCCGACCAGTAAGAGCGGGCACACCATGCTCTATATGTCACTTCCGCATATCAGTGCGGTGTGCTAGGTCCTAGCGCCCGCACTATTGATCGCCGCCTGATCGAGGTCTGACGCGGGTAGAAGGGGGGGGGGATGCGGCGTGTCGGCCAGGGGGGGCAGCGGCGGCCAGGGGGGGCAGCGGGCAGCAGCCGCCAGTTTTTGCCATAAAGTGCGGACGCCCATGCCCTGAGCGCACCCCCTCTAGGGCGGCTGGGGTCACCCCACCTGGTGCGGGTCGCACCCCCCGCACCCCCATCACAACGCTACTGTTGTGAGCAGCCACAATGCGCAGCCGCAGGTCCTAACTGAGCTCGTTTGTCTTCGCCACGACTGTCCACAACCACATGCAGAGCTGCTGTTTTTCACCTGTTGAGTTGATTAAAACAGCTGTTCCCAATTAATCAGGGTAATTAAGGGTAATTAAGATGCTTTAGAACAGCTTGGACTATTTGGAAAGGTATAAAACTTTGGATAATCTCACAGACTGACAGTTTGTGAAGGGTATGAATATTTTGCACTGGACACTTTTTGCTCAAATGTAAATAAAAGCTGATAAATGTTTTTTTCCATAATACTGTATGTTGTACATCGTCTTATTATCTTATTATTATCTTTTGGGAGACACCAATGTCATTTCCCGTCAAAAAATTACTTATAGTTGTACAAATGTAACTTTAAGTCAAAATTTGCCAGGGGTATGAATAATTATGGGCAGCACTGTAATGCATTGATTAGGACAAATTCAAGTACCCCTTGGGCCCTACTAAAGTACCTCCTGGGGTATACTCGCTACGTGTTGAGAACCTAGGTACTAAAGGACACCTGAACTGAGAGGGATATTAAGGCTGACATGTCATGTATTACATTTTAAACAATACATATTGCATGACTGTCCTGATAATTAGCTGCCTCTAATACATTTAGTCATAGACCCTGAACAAGAATGCAGATCATGTCGTCTGACTAAAGTCTGACTAAATTAGTCACATGCAGACAGTACTGCAGCCAAAGAGAACAGCAGGACTGCCAGGCAACTGCTCTTGTTTAACCACTGTTAAAGGAAAATAAACTTACTCAATGAGGCTTCTCCATTTCTTGCCAATGAAAATGAAATCTTTATTTACTTGCACAAGGACTTTTCTAACAGCCAGCATATATATATATATATATATATATATATATATATATATATATATATATATATATATATATATATATTGGGACTGCAGCTACACAGACCCTGCACAGCAGTAGAAAAGTGGCTCCTCCTGTGTGCAAGGAACTTTTATACTCTAATCAATATGATAAAATATTCCTCCTTTTGGGCAGTTCTTTCTGGAAAAAGTCCAATCAGCATGTCCAGTTCCTTCTTTTGGGTGAGGTTGCTCAATTCCTCTCTTGTCCTTCATGAATAAGTAAAAGTCAACAGAAAGAGGAAGTCTTCTGACATCAGTTCCTTGTCTCATGTCCTTCAAAATCACCCCCACCTCCAGAGAACTGGTTTAGACTGCTCCTTCCAACTTGTTTCCTCTGTGCCTGGTACTCCATGACACAGAGGGGGTGGGGAGGTGTTCTGGAATTTCACTGTGAAGGACATAAGAGACTATGCACAGTAAAAGGTTCAAAAAGCATATATGACATATATTCAGTGATATCGTGATAACTCCTTGGTTAATAATAATCCTATTACTTAAAGTGTCACTCTAACACACTAGTCTGATTCTGTGCATGTGGTCCTTATAGCCACATAAGAATATAAAGGATATACATAAAGATTAACAGATTAATTATAAATTTCCATAATTCTTTCCACACCACATAAGCCCAACTGGACGAACATTCTCGTCCAGTTGGGCTGCGCGCACTCCCTTGGGCTGCGGTTTTTCTGAGTTACAAAAAGTTCCCCGTCTTCATTCTTCTTCCTGGAAGCGTACGATCAAACTTCCAGGACTTTTTCACTGTGGCCATTTTGTGGCCAAATAGTAAAACTACACACATCCATTTTTTTTACATTAAAAATTAGCTGTTTACCTCCCACACCAAAAATTACCCACATACAATTTTTAATACAAAAAAATAACAAAAATTACAATAAAAAAAAAAACCAAAACATAAATAGTTACCTAAGAGTCTGAACTTTTTAAATATGCATGTCAAAGGAGTATATTAATATAATTTTTTAAATTATGGGCTTGTAAATAGTGATGGACGCAAATTGAAAAAAATCACTTTTATTTCCAAATAAAATATCGGTGCCATACATTGTGATAGAGACATAATTTAAATGGTGTAATAAGCGGGGCAAATAAAATACCTGCGTTTTAATTACAGTAGCATGTATTAATTTCAAACTATTATTGCCAAAAACTGAGAAATAATGATTTTTTTCCAATTCTTTCTCAATATTCCTGTTAAAATGAATTTAGAATAAAATAATTCTTAGCAAAATGTATCATCCAAAGAAAGCCTAATTGGTGGTGAAAAAAACAAGATATAGACCAATTAATTGTGATGAGTTGTGATAAAGTTATTGGCAAATGAATGGGAAGTGAAAGTTGCTCAGATGTAAAAAAATAAACAACCCTTCAGGCTTAAAGGGAAGGTTCAGGGTCAATTAAAAAAAAATAAAAATCCACATCCACTTACCTGGGGCTTCCTCCAGCCCGTGGCAGGCAGGAGGTGCCCTCGGCGCCTCTCCGCAGGCTCCCGGTTGTCTCCGGTGGCGCGCCCGACCTGGCCAGGCCAGCGGCCAGGTTGGGCTTCTTATGCACTCCAAAATGCGCCTCACGGCGGCGCACTGACGTCATCGGACGTCCTCCGGGCTGTACTGCGCAGGCTCAGAACTACTGAGCCTGCGCAGTACGGCCCGGAGGACGTCCGATGACGTCAGCGCGCCACCGTGAGGCGCATTTTGGAGCGCACAAGAAGCCCGACCTGGCCGCCGGCCTGGCCAGGTCGGGCGCGCCACCGGAGACCACCGGGAGCCTGCAGAGCGGCGCTGAGGGCACCTCCTGCCTGCCACGGGCTGGAGGAAGCCCCAGGTAAGTGGATGTGGATTTTTATTTCGTCCCTGAACCTTCCCTTTAAGTGGTTAAAACAATATAAATATGGCAGCTGTCATATGGCTCCTAATTCTGTTTCTCTTTAAAGGGACCCTGAGCACTCACTAAAAATTAAATAGTGACTTACCGGAGGCTTCCTCTAGCCCACCGTAGTCCGCAAGGTCCCCGAGCGTCTTCATGGCTCCTCTCTGCCTGAAGTCGTCAGAGTTGCTTCTTGCTTCCTCAATTCGCGACATCATGCCAGCTGACTACACGTCATCACACCGGCCGGCATGAGAGTCCTGGGCATGCACGGTTTTCTAATATTGAACTGCGCATGCGCAGGACTCCCACGCCGGCCGGCGTGATGACACGTAGTTGGACGGCGTGATGTTGCGAACTGAGAAAGTAAGAAGCAGCTCTTGCAACTTAAGGCAGAAGTCGTCCCATAACGGAGCCGCCAGCAGGGAGCGGGAGAGCAGCCATGAGGTTGCCGAGGGACCTTGCGGCCTACCGTGGGCTGGAGGAAGCCTCAGGTAAGTCACTATTTCATTTTTAGTGAGTGCACAGGGTCCCTTTAATGAGCGTCTCATCTTTATTCTAAGCCACATAGATGCAACATGTATGTAAGCAGAGGAGGCAGGAAACACACTATGCTCACTTGTGTTTAACCTCCTTGCCGGTTATCCCGAGCTCAGCTCGGGGTAACCTGCACAGGAGGATTTCTCAGGCCCCGCTGGGCCGATTTGCATAATTTTTTTTTCCTACACGCAGCTAGCACTTTGCTAGCTGCGTGTAGTACGCGATCGCCGCCGCTACCCACCGATTCGCCGCTACCCAAAAAAAAAAAAGGAAATAAATATGGCACTCTCCATATCCCTCTCACTTCGGGTGTCCTTTAACCTGCTGAGCGGTCTGGACGAGCTCAGCTCGTCCAACACCGCCAGAGGCTGCCGCTCAGGCCCTGCTGGGCCGATTTTAGTCAAATAAAAAGCAGCACAAGCAGCCGGCACTTTGCCAGTCGCGTGTGCTGCCTGATCGCCGCCGATCCGCCGCGAGCAGCGGCGAAAGAGGGTCCCCCCAGCCGCCTGAGCCCAGCGTAGCCGGAACAAAAAGTTCCGGCCAGCGCTAAGGGCTGGATCGGAGGCGGCTGACGTCAGGACGTCGGCTGACGTCGATGACGTCACTCCGCTCGTCGCTATGGCGACGATATAAGCAAAACAAGGAAGGCCGCTCATTGCGGCCTTCCTTGTTTATTCTGGGCGCCGGAGGCGATCGGAAGATCGCCTCCGGAGCGCCCTCTAGTGGGCTTTCATGCAGCCAACTTTCAGTTGGCTGCATGAAATAGTTTTTTTTTTATTTAAAAAAAACCCTCCCGCAGCCACCCTGGCGATTTAATCAGAACGCCAGGGTGGTTAAAGAGGAACTATCGTGAAAATCTTACAATTTAAAACACATACAAATAAGAAGTACTTTTCTTCCAGAGTAAAATGAGCCATACATTACTTTTCTCCTATGTTGCTGTCACTTACAGTAGGTAGTAGAAATCTAACATTACCGACAGGTTTTGGGTTAGTCCATCCCTTCATGGGGGATTCTCAACATGGCCTTTATTCTTTATATAGACATTCCCTGGAAACATTTATACAAAGATACTGGCCAGCCTCCCTGCTCGCTGCACACATTTTTGGCAGTTGGACGAAGCAACTGCCATTCACTAAGTGCATTTAACCCCCTTGCCGGTTATCCCGAGCTGAGCTAGGGGTAACCTGCGCAGGAGGATTGCTCAGGCCCCGCTGGGCCGATTTTCACATATTTTTTTTAATTACACGTGCATAAGTCGATCGCCGTCGATTCGCCGCTACCCGTCGCGCCGCGCCGCCCCCCCCCCCCCCCCGACCCCTTGCGCAGCCTGGCCAATCAGTGCCAGGCAGCGCTATGGGGTGGATCGGGATTCCCTCTGACGCCATGGCGACGGAGGAAGCCCTGCAGGAAATCCTGTTCTCAACTGGATTTCCTTCTTGCACAGATCGCTGGCGGCGATCTAAGTAGATAGGGGGATGCCGCTTGTCAGCGGCTAACATGTAGCTAGCGCTATGCTAGCGACATGATTTAAAAAAAAAATGAAAAAAAAGTGCTGTGCTGCCCCCTTACCGCAGTAATTGGAACGGCAAGGGGGTTAAAATAAAGAAAACCCTGAGAAAAGTAGTCTTAAAATTGCTACCAGTGAAAACATCAACGTAAAGTGGTGAGTATGGGGTAAGTGTTTAAAGGGGCACTACAGTGAAAAACTGTAAAATATGTGCAAACATATACAAATAAGAAGTACATTCTTTTCCAGAGTAAGATGAGCCATAAATTACTTTTTTCCTATGTTGCTGTCACTTACAGTAAGTAGTAGCAATCTGACAGAAGTGACTGGTTTTGGACTAGTCCATCTCTTTATAGGGGATTCTCAGTGATATATTTATTTTCAAAAGCACTTAGTGAATGGCAGTTGCTCTGTCCAACTGCCAAAAAAAACTGTGTAGGGAGCCAGGGCCGGCCTTTTGGTGCACCCCCCCCCCCACATTTATCCTATTTGCGTGTGAGCGCACCACACACACACATACATACACTAATAGGGGGGGCAGATCCCCCCTTTAGTGTATATAGGCTACTAGTCTTGTATATGTAGGCAGATCCCCCCTTTAGTGTATATAGGCTTAGGCTACTAGTCTTGCAGTCGCAGATCCCCTTTTAGTGTATATTTGCGTGTGAGCGCACCACACACACACATACATACACTAATAGGGGGGGGGGGGGGGCAGATCCCCCCTTTAGTGTATATAGGCTACTAGTCTTGTATATGTAGGCAGATCCCCCCTTTAGTGTATATAGGCTTAGGCTACTAGTCTTGCAGTCGCAGATCCCCTTTTAGTGTATTTAGGCAGCAGTTCCCCGACCCCCCCCCCCCCCCCATTAGTGTATCTACTCTAGCAGCATAAGCATATTCCCCCTTTAGCGTAGGGAGGTTGGGGAGCCTTACTTCTTGCTGGTCAGTCTTATCTTCTTAATGTCTGCAGAGCAGTCTGCAGACTTAGTGCCAGTGTAGGTGCCAGGATTCTGGGAGCAGGAGAGAAGGACTCGTCGTCACTCAGGACATGCTGCACACTTCTCTGCAGCACGCTTCTCTGCAGCAGCCTGAGGCTCAGCGCGCCTCCGTCCATCCTGATTCCTGACATATAGCTATAAGTCCCCCCAGTATAGGTAGCCAGGCATAGGTGACCCAGTAAAGGTAGCCAGCTATAGATCCCCCCAGTATAGGTTAGCCAGGTAGGTGCCCACAGTATAGGTAGACAGTATACTTGAGCCAGTATAGGTTAGGTAGGCATTTGTCCCAGCTATAGGTTAGATAGGTAGGTGCCCCCAGTACAGGTTAGATAGGTAGGTAACCCCAGTGTATAGGTTAGATAGGTAGGTACCTGCAATATAGGTTAGATAGGGAACTGCCCCAGTATTGGCTAGATAGGCAGCTGCCCCCAGTATAGATTAGATAGGTAGCTGCCCACAGTATAGGTTAGATAGGTAGGTGCCCCCAGTATAGATTAGATAGGTAGGTGCCCCCAGTATAGATTAGATAGGTAGGTGCCCCCAGTATAGATTAGATAGGTAGCAGCCCCCAGTATAGATTAGATTAGATAGGTAGCTGCCCCCAGTATAGGTTAGATAGATAGGTGCCCCCAGTATAGATTAGAGAGGTAGCTGCCCCCAGTATAGATTAGATAGGTAGCTGCCCCCAGTATAGATTAGATAGGTAGGTGCCCCCAGTATTGGCTAGATAGGTAGCTGCCCCCCAGTATAGGTTCGATAGGTAGCTGCCCCCCAGTATAGGTTAGATAGGTATCTGCCCCCCAGTATAGGTTCGATAGGTAGCTGCCCCCAGTATAGGTTAGATAGGTAGCTGCCCCCAGTATAGGTTAGTTAGGTAGCTGCCCCCAGTATAGATTAGATAGGTAGCTGCCCCCAGTATAGATTAGATAGGTAGGTGCCCCCAGTATTGGCTAGATAGGTAGCTGCCCCTAGTATAGATTCGATAGGTAGCTGCCCCCCCCAGTATAGGTTAGATAGGTATCTGCCCCCCAGTATAGGTTAGATAGGTAGCTGCACCCCAGTATAGGTTAGATAGGTAGCTGCCCCCAGTATAAATTAGATAGGTAGCTGCCCCCCAGTATAGATAAGATAGGTAGCTGCCCCCCAGTATAGATTAGATAGGTAGCTGCCCCCAGTATAGATTAGATAAGTAGCTGCCCCCAGTATAGATTAGATAGGTAGCTGCCCCCCAGTATAGGTTAGATAGGCAGCTGCCCCCCAGTATAGGTTAGATAGGTAGCTGCCCCCCAGTATAGGTTAGATTAGGTAGGTGCCCCCAGTATTGGCTAGATAGTTAGCTGCCCCAAGTATAGATTAGATAGGTAGCTGCTCCCCAGTATAGATTAGATAGGTAGCTGCCCCCCAGTATAGATTAGATAGGTAGCTGCCCCCCAGTATAGATTAGATAGGTAGCTGCCCCCCAGTATAGGTTAGATAGGTAGCTGCCCCCCAGTATAGGTTAGATTAGGTGCCCCCAGTATTGGCTAGATAGTTAGCTGCCCCCAGTATAGATTAGATAGGTAGGTACCTCCACTCATAGTGGAGGGGGGAGCCGCAGCCGCGGGGAGGGCAGCCCGACCTCTCCCTCCCTTCCTCTCCCAGGGCTGCCCTCTGTGCTCCCCCCTCCGATGCAGACTCGGCAATGCACAGAGAACAACTCACCTCCCTGGTTCCGATCGCCGGCGCCTCTAACTTCCCGCTGTTCGCCTCTTCTACATTAGTTACCAATACACACTAAACTTCCTGCTAAGCAGGAAGTTTAGTGTGTATCAGCGGCTATGTAGAAGAGGCAAACAGCGGGAAGTGAGAGGCGCCGGCGATCGGAACCAGGGAGGTGAGTTGTTCTCTGTGCATTGCCGAGTCTGCATCGGAGGGGGGAGCACGGAGGGCAGCCCTAGGAGAGGAAGGGAGGGAGAGGTCGGGCTGCCCTCCCCGCGGCTGCGGCTCCCCCCTCCATCACGGCGGCCGCATGTTTGCCCCCCATCACCCCCAGCAGCGGCACCAGGGGGCGGAGGGAGACGGACCCAGTCGGGGCCCGCAGCAGCCACATGCAGCCAGGTGGCAGGAGCGCCCCCTGGAAGCCGGCGCCCTGAGCGATTGCTCCGGTCGCTCAGGTCAAAGGCCGGCCCTGTAGGGAGCAGGGAGGCTGGCCAGTATCATTGTTTAAATCCTTTTTCAGGAATATCTTTATAAAGAATAAAAGCCTTGCTGAGAATCCCCTATGAAGAGATGGACTATTTCAAAACCTGTCACTTCTGTCAGATTTCTACTGCCTACTGTAAGTGACAGCATCATAGGAGAAATGCAATTTATGGCTCTTTATTTACTCTGGAAAAATGTACTTCTTATTTGTATATGCTTGCACATATTTTAAATTTTACAATTTTTCGCTGTAGTGCCCTTTTAAGTAGTGTAGCTTTGTAAAATTCTCTTTGAAGTTGCACCTTACCCACAATAAAATTATCTATTTTTAAGTGTGTGACTTTCATAATAGCCTTGCTCAGTTGTGTTCTAAAGCCATCTAGTGGACAAACAGCAAAATTCATCTTTCCAGAAGTGTAAGTATACAGTTTTAAATAAATCATAACCAATCTGTTATTAATGGGAAACAAATTGAATAAAAAAAAAGCTTAAGTAGGATGCCACTTATTTCTGTACTATGTATAAAAAAATAAAGGCAGTTTCAGCAGTCAGCTGAGCTTTGTCCAGTGCAATAAATGAGCTCTCTTGTGTGTGACTACACACTTACGGCCTGTTTCCACTACACGCAGATCGGACGCAGATTGAATGCAGAATAGATGCAGCAAAACTGACTCCAATGAATGCCTATGGGAAAATCTGCATCAGAAAAATCGCGTTTAGTGGAAACAGGCCCATAGGCACTCATTGGAGCCAGTTTTTCTGCATCCATCCAATCTGCGTGTAGTGGAAACAGGCCCTAAGGGTCCTTTCACGCTTAACCTCCCAGGCGGTATGATTATTTCTGGATTTTAGGGTCTTTTTAAAAGATTTCAGACCCTAAAATCAGTAAAAAATCATGCTGCCAGAACGCCAGCAGCCCCTTCTCTTACTCACCTCCCTGGGCTCCAGTGCTGCAATTTTATCTCCGTCCTCCACGTAGCGCTGTAACTTTTTGGTGACATCAATGATGGCGTTCTCACCAGAGTGATTTAGAGCCTCGGAGGACAGGAAAGAGAATGGCTACCAACGTCTGGATCCCCCGGGAGGTGAGTAAAAGCTCCCACTGCGCGCAATACTCTGCATAGAGCTCGCGTTGATATGAGTTAGTAGGCGTTCAGTTAAAACCTGTATAGTGGGAACTGAGCCATAAGAAAATATGGACATTATTTTGAAAATCAATTGTCCTTTCCGTTATAACTGAGAGTAAGTGATAAAGTGTAAAAAGACCCTTAGGCTCCCTTCATACATGACAGAATTGATGTGCATTTTCCGGTTTTGGGAATTCCCCTTCCCCGCACTTTTAATTCAAGTTAATGGCATCACATTTGACATGTGTCGTTATGCGAATTTTAGCATCCAAATTTTCTGCAGAGAAATAAATGGCCATGTATACTTTTTGGAACGTGCGAATTATGTACAATGCAAGTCATTGGAAATGCGCAAATTCACATGCTAATGTAAAGTTAATTACATGCAAAATCATGAAAATTAATTTCATTGACGTGCATGGACTGCTGCCACTGCGCTCAGATCTAACCCCTTGGGGGGGTGGGGGGGGGGGGGGTGCGCCTGTCTATCACCAGTACTGAGCGCTAACCAGTGTAGGAGGGCAGCTGACAGGCGGTGAATTCACTGTCTGTCAGTTGTCTGTGTGAAAGGGGCCTAAAACTCAGAACTCATGTTAATCAATATATTGCATGCAGAAACAACAAAATAAGATAGTCTGCTGCATGACTGCACATTTTGTGTGTGTTCTCAATTTCAACAGCTACAGTGAAGAAAAAAAACAAAACAATAGTTGCAATATGAAAAAAATTATTGCAGAATGCAACACAGAACACAGAGTGCAACCCAGTAACATCAGGACAAAGGTGTGCCATCTTGTGGACAATAAACATAATGCAGTAAGTCATATATCCAATGATACAAAAATCCCATGAAATATATTGTTATAAACATCAATAAATATTTATACATAGTGTAAACCCAATAATGTTCAAAATACACAAGATAATAAATATCAAAGTGCAAATGCAAAAATGATGCCAGTGCAAAAAAAAAAAAAATGCCCTGATGTTGTTGTGTCTGTTCTAGTTTTGCATACAAATGCTTGATCTGATAGTAGAATTTTTATATTTTTGTATTTAAATTTCCTCATTTCTCATATTTGATTATATGTTTTTTTTCCTTATGCTTTCACAATTAGTGTCCTTTTTTATATTTGTATGTGAGCCCCTGCCCTTTGATCTATAGCCTTATCCGATGGTATTACATTAGAACACAGGTGTCGAACTCCAGGCCTGTAGGGCCAGATCCATGCCAGTGTTAAGGATGGACTGAGAAAGAGAGGAATGTGTTCTACCTGATGGACCACACCTTTCCTGATTCAGGCCTCTTGCACACTGCAAGTGATTCCGATTCAGATTCCGCTTTTTAATCAGTTTTTTTGCTCCCTGCACACTGCAAATCGGAATCTGAATCTGATGTAAAAACTGATTAAAAAGCGGAATCTGAATCGGAATCACTTGCAGTGTGCAAGAGGCCTCAGACCCATCAATTCATTTGAGCTGTGTCAAAAAAATGTGTGAGGAAGGAACCGTGGCTGTGCGTCACCCCCTGACATCACCTGCACCCTGCACATGCGGTGATGTCAGGGGGTGTGGCTATGCCTGCTCCTTTTTCAGAAAGCGCATCAGTATTTAGGGACTCCCGTTGTGCACACACCTTTTCTCTGAGGGGACAGGGTTTTGGAATGCGTGAGGCAACACGGTGGGCGGCGGATTATGGGCTATTCAACTCTGGGTAAGGTGGCCATTGTGGTTTGCATCCTAATTCTATCTTCCCCCTTTCTTTGTGCAGATACTATTGAGTATATATACGTAGTCTTCATGAGGGGTTATTTATGATTGTTGTATTTTTTGCCCATTGTCTATTTTTCAATATATTTGCAGTTTGTTATAATATATAGCAATATGAGTTTATGCCCACCGGTTAGTTTTTAATTATTTTGTTATCTGGGACAAGTCCCCCAGGCCCCCGGCTGTCGTGCGAACCAGTGTTTGTGATTTTAAATTTCTTTTTTACAGCTTCCAGGATGCGTTTGACAGGTGAGTGGTTAGGGAGGGGACCGGATGGCAGATGTGCCTGCACCTGTCTCTGTAAAAGATGTAGTCTACGATTACGTCCAACCCAAGCCTCCCACCTGAATGATACCTAATTTATGCAATTCTGCTAGATTTGGTATGGCAGGCAAAGGGTGTATGACAGTACACCTGATTTGCTGACTGGCGCCTGCTGAGTAGATGATTAGAGGCGCCCCAAAGATGAAACACACAGTATCCTCTTCCTTTCTCTTTAAAGCGGATCCAAACCAAACATTTTTTTAATTCAAAATTTTTTGTTGCACCACTCTGACACATACAAAGATAAATAAACACTCATTCAAGCCTATGAGCATTTCAGAGCATGCTTTTCACCCTTCTCTTTTCATAACTAGGGTTATACAGGTGGCAGCCATAAGCAATTCCTCGTTTGCCGGACACCTCCTACTCCACTAGTCTGCCGGATTCTGTCCCGGCAATATGAAAGGAAGGGAGGGGTTCCTCCAATAAATGTAAAATATTTTATATTTGTCATCATGCAGCTTAAAAAAGTCTGCTATTTATTGTTATAATTTAGAAAATAGATTTCATTTCTGAAATCTTGTATTTTTAATTTGGGTCCACTTTAACAACAACCTTTGCAGTCGTGCCAAGGATATATCCTTCTTTCATCCACAGAAAATGTCATACAAAGCCACAGCACCAGGTATTACGTTGTTGTAAGCATACATATACTCCAATCCTCCTCCTGAGATCCCTCCTATATCGTGGGTGCCTGTAGTACAACTCCGTGCATCCCAAGAAAAGAAAAAGAGGGATTCTCTCAGTGGATAAAGTCCAAGGCAAATTTATTTGTAAAAAACATCAAACGGGCATGTACAAGTGTCACTCACATAACGAGGGTCCTATGCCATTTAGGACCCTCTCCGGAAAGTTCACTTCCCACCCTTGTGGTACTAAATTAACACTTGCGATCTCTGGTGCATAGCCCACTCTCGTCCCTGAGCGCCTGCTGACCAAATAAAGGAAGAAAAGTGCTTTAGCTGGGAGTGAGCAATTTGTGTGTGTTACAAGTCCCTAATAATGGTTAGCTTTTTTTGGATGGATATGGTTACTGTTGCATTATTCATATTCCGTCATGAATAGCTTCTTTCTTGTTTGGTGACGTTCATGCCTATATCTATGGCTATAAACTTGCTATTAACTTTAGTTAAGCACTATTTGCTTTCGTTTAGCTTTACATTTGAAATCTCTGATTTGTTCTAGAGCCAGTCACTATTATTAAACTATTGATCTCGAGTTACTGGATGCATTGGAGCAATGTTGGGAGGATATTCTCAAGATGTTGTTTGTTAAAGGGAACCTGACTTGAGAGGGATATGTAGGCTGCCATATTTATTTCCTTGTAAACAATACCAGTTGCCTGGCAGTCCTCCTGATCCTGTGTCTCTAGTACTTTAAGCCATAGACCCTGAACAAGCATGCAGAAGATCAGGTACGCTAACTCAACTGACTTAGGGTTTACTGGATTAGTAATATGCTTGTTCAAGGGTTTTGACTCAGACACTACTTATGCCAAAAGATCAACAGGGCTGCCAGGCAACTGGCATTGTTTACAATGAAATAAATATAGCAGCCTCTATATCCCTCTTCCCTCGGGTTCCCTTTAAGGAGACAGCACAGTTATCAGGCACAGGTGTGTCAGAGGATGCAAGACGGCTTTGTCTGGAGTTGAAAGATACGCACACTTTCTTTATTAAAACCTGGTGGAATGTCAAAAGTTTGGAAAATTATGATTCTGAAGCCATTTATCCAAACGGATTAAGAGTAAAAAATATTTCTTCATGGCAGCTTCATAAGGATAAGAGAAAGATTTGGGAAGATGGCTTATCTAAATACTTACATATTGTCGTGGACCTGTTACTTGATTATGACAATGAACTGCTGGGTCATTTAAAGAGCAGAACTGGTGAACTGACCAAACAGTCAGGTGGGGCCCAAGGAACGGATAATTTTCTGAGTGATTTGGAAAAAAAAAAAAAGAGTTGAACAAGAATGAACAAGACATTATCAGTGCTAAGAAGAGAAAGCTGAAAAGGGATCAGAGTGATTATAATTTAAAAAGATCATGTATGTGGAGACACTCAGGTAACCCCAAAGGAGGGGGGGGGGATGTCACCCAGGTAGAGCAAACCCTGGGAGGAACCAAACCTCTTATGGAGCGCAGGATTTGGGCAATATTACCCCCTAGCATATGTCTGATTCTAGCGACATTCCTGAATCAGTGGCTGGATTCCTGAATCAGATCATAATCAAAAGAAAGAGTGCCCCACTCTGGGTGTAGAAGTAAGTAAATACACAGTGCTATACCCTTTCCAGAGTGATATCTTAAAACATAACTTTAAATAAATTGTTTTAAAATCATTACGTCTGTAAAATTGTTCCCATAACGTAACTGGGAGAGGGGAAGGAAATTCACAGAGCCCTGTGAGTGAGGCTATATAAATCACACCGTAGGTAACGCCTCTTTCTCAGACTGTATCTTATCTAAACACATATAACCCAACATGTTTCACCCCGTAAAAGATAGGGGCTTTGTCAGGGGTACTATAACAAAGTGCTAGAATGCTCAAAAGTGCTATACAGACTGTGAGAAAACGCGGAAAAGCCGCCGCCAATATTCAAGGTGAGGCGGCTGATTCCGCGTTCAACATGGCAGCTGGCGCGCAGGCGGAACGCGGAGAAACCGCCGCATGCTCTGACAGTAGGGCGGCGGATTCCGCGTCCAATGCGGCAAGTTGCACGCATAGGCCTGTGCCTCTTAGTAATGTGGGATGCGGAAAAAACGCCGCACGCACGGACAGCGGTGCGGCGGATTCCGCATCTAATACAGCAGAAACATTACAACACATGACTGGTGTGGCTGGGACTGATAGTCCACATTGGTTTAGGAGGACGCGTGCGCGCGCAGAGAGGCAGGGCCTTTATGGCAGTCAGAAGGGGGTCAGCTGACCAAGCCGGTCAGCTGACAATTTCAGCTACCTTCATTGGTCCAGCACTTAGGGGAGGCGCTGGAGAGCGCTTGTGTATATATACTGGGTGCTGGTCATTCCTCTGGTGTCTGGCGTTGCGATCACTACGTGGTAGCACTCAGACCTTGTCAGTATCTGTGTTATTTAGACCAGTTTCCAAGGTGTTGATGGCCAAGGATCTCACACCTTAGTCAAGGAAATCTGTTGTTATTTGTATTATTTTCTAGTTCAGTTTCCAAGGTGTTGATGGCCAAGGAACTCACACCTTAGTCTAGGAATTCAGTATCATCTGTATTATTTGTCATATTCTAGACTAGTTCCTGGAGTGTGAGAATCTTGGAGCTCACACTCAAGCTTAGGCATTGTTGATTATTTGTTATGACTTTTGGCTCTCCTGACCATTCTCCTGATCTCTGATTTTGTACTTTGTCATTCTGTCATTCTGTTACCGAACTCGGCTAGTCTCTGGAATCTGCATCTGCCTCCTGTCTCTGTACTGTATCTGTCCGTGTGGTTCCGACCTGGCCTGTCCGACCTCGAGAACTATCTCTCCTGTTAAGAGATAGTTCACAGATCTGTTAGTGACACTGCCCATTGGTGTCACTCACGTTCTGTCCTTCCCACTGTCTCAGCCTGGCTCCGCCCCTTGGGGAGCATCAGACCTGTGGAAGAAATCTGATCCATATCAGTAGCTCTTACTGTCTAGCACCCATCTTACGGGTGCTTTCCTCAAAGTATCACTGTTGCACCAAACACTCTCATATCTCAGGTGCCCAGAGGTTAGAAGATATATCTGATTATCGGTGATACTGCAGATCATTAATAATCGGGTATATTCTGCATTCTCGGTGATACTGCAGATCACCGGTAATCAGACCCTCTCTGTGTTACACCGATCGTTACACAGTCATTATAAATACATTAGACATGGAAAGCATAAAACAGCAAGTGTGTCATAGCCTTACGGCTATTATGACAGGCTAACCTTGTGTGCTGCTCTGTCTCTCCATAAAAATGATCAGGGAAGTGAGGAACAGGTGTCCACCCTCCCTAAGTCACTCCCCTATGTCCATCAGGCTCCCACTGGGTCCTAACAACTCCCACCTGAGAGCTTTATTTAATCAACACATAAAGCGGGTCCCATACACATACAGTCTAGATTTATTTATTTTTAGATCTAGAAGGGGTAGTAGAGGGTCAGAAATAATGATATGGATGAGCGAATAGATATGAGCAGAATAGAGGCATGGTGGATAGCAATATTGTTTAATAGTGCACACTTGAATGCATTTTTCCTATGCAGAAAAAACTGCATTGAATGAATTTCTCTATCAATTACAGTGTGCAGAAACCACATACAGAAATGCACACAAAAACCTGACAGACAAGTGTGCTTCTAGCCACTGTTCTTCTACTCACTCTATCCTCCTCCGATGGAGCAGTTCTCAGCCAAACTCCTCCAGCATCACTACAGTGCACAGCATTTGGGAGGGGGTGGGGAGGCTGGGGGCAGGACAGCTGTAAACATTCTGAGTAGGGAGAGTCTACAAATCCAAACTCTGAATGATTCCTCATCAGTTGCTGTACAGATGCAGTCATTAGAACAATTGTGAAGAGAACAAAAAGCTTTTTTTTCTCTCCGGAACCTTACCACTATCTTTCAGGACAGGGACATTTTTTTCCCTGGACTGACAGTGATTTACTGCACCTTTTTTCCAGCACTGCACTTGAGGCCATCGTCTGGAATGTCTGTGCATTTAAATGGGTCTAAGCTCCATTTTCCATCACAGCTCATGCCACCTTGTCCTTACCTCCCCCTCCCTATGGGGCAGACTACCCCCAACCTGCTGTAACATCATCATCATCATTAGTATAGCCTTTATGCTAGTCACATATACACACACAGTTTAAAGGTGTCTGAGAGCTGAACAGTGACTCACCTGCTCACTGCTAATCTCCACAAAGTTCCCAGATCAGCTGTTTCACTACCCGTAGTCTGTGTTTCTTGTGTCTGCATCACCACTCCTGACTCCCGATGTTGTGCCTCCCCCACAAAGTTCCCCTGGCTTGCTGCGTTGCCTGGGTATACACAGAGCAGCAGCGGACATCATCAGCAAGAGCAGCACATCTCTCATCACACTGGTGAGAGAGCAAGCAGTGCCAATGATAGCACCATGGATTTCAAATACAGGGAGTGAGCAGCGATGTAACTTCCTGTATACAGCACCGTCACTGGGTGGGCACTGCTTGCTCTCTTCACTCTAGAAATTCATTCAGGGTAGAGATGGCCCGAACTGTTCGCCGGCAAACGGTTCCCGGCGAATTTCGGTGGTTCGCGTTCGCGATAGAATGTGAACTTTTCCGGAAGTTCGATTTGCCCCCATAGTGCATCATCAGCAACGGCCGCTATAATAATTTTTCTGGTGCGTGTACATGCCTGCCTAATTTTTCTGGCTGCACTGCGGCTGCAACAACAAAACAAAAGGCATGTACATGTGCCAATTCCCCTTCGTGATCATTACCTTGCCGCTGTGAAGGGACTTGCGTATCACAATGAAGCAATGACCGCCGGCTATATGAGTGTCTCAGGGGGGGCACACCAAAGATAATAAGGTTGTTGCTTCATTGTGGACAGACTTTGATCAGCTGGACAGTCACTGTTCTGTCATTCAGCTACCTCAGCCCGACTATGTGGGCTGGAAAGCCGCCATCACCTGCACTCTCATCATGGTGCGTCACTACACAAACAGCTGTTTGCAGTGCGATACACAGTGAGTTTGGTGTGTCAGTGTGAAGCAATACTCTAATTACACTCCCTGGTTGATGTATACACATGCAAGATGGTTTAAAGCACATTAGGCCTGCAATGTAGCATCAGTGTGATGTATGCCCTTTAAACGCTGCTTTGCGTCAAATCCAGATTTTTCCCTGGGACTTTTGGCGTCTATCCCACTCCGCCATGCCCCCCTCCAGGTGTTAGACCCCTTGAAACATCTTTTCCATCACTTTTCTGGCCAGCATAAGTATTTCTAGTTTTCAAAGTTCGCCTCCCCATTGAAGTCTATTGCGGTTCGTGCAAACTTTCGCGGAAGGTTCACGAACCCGGTTCGCGATCCTAAAATCAGAGGTTCGGGCGATCTCTAATTCAGGGCATCATGGAAACAGATCAGGGAAGTGCCTTGGATCTAACCCCCTAGTGACGCGTCTACTTCTTATAAATCTGATCGATGTCCCGGTACTGCACATTAAAGAAAGTCTGCAATAATTGACACCTGAACTTCTGCATCCTCCGATTTTTCTCCTATCCTTCTGAGCAATGCCATGTTCTAGTAGAACAACTTTATGAGACGGGATATACCAAAGTGTACTGACTGATATTAGAGATGGTCTCAATATGGAATATGACCTCAGTTGTTTTATTACATAAGTATAGATGCATATAATTGAGGTCCATGTGTTTAGAATATAATTTAGTACACTACATATAAAATGACCAGTAGATGTCGCCCTGATACTAAGTTACCTATGTTCCAATAGAGATAGTAATATGGAATTTGATGCCTTTAAAGAGACTCTGAAGCGAGAATAAAACTCGCTTCAGAGCTCATAGTTAGCAGGGGCATGTGTGTCCCTGCTAAAACGCCGCTATCCCACGGCTAAACGGGGGTCCCTTCACCCCCAACACCCCCCCCCCCCCCCCCCCTTGCAAAATCAATGACCAACTTGGTCGTAAATTTTGCTCTTCCTGGAGGCAGGGCTAACGGCTGTAGCCCTGCCTCTCAGCGCGTCTATCAGACGCGCATCGCCGCCTCCCCGCCGCCCCTCTCAGTGAAGGAAGACTGAGAGGGGCGGGGGAGAGGCGGAGGTACGCGTCTGATAGACGCGCGGGAGGCAGGGCTGCGGCGGTTAGCCCTGCCCCAATGCGGAAGCGCTCCCCCGCAGTACGGGGGAGATTTGGGGAATCAGGGACCCCCGTTAAGCCGCGGGATAGCGAAGTTTTAGCAGGGGCACACATGCCCCTGCTATCTATGAGGTCTGAAGCGAGATTTATTCTCGCTTCAGACTCTCTTTAAGGGCTGGTTCAAACGGACGTTTTTGCAGCGTTAAATGCCGCGTTTTGGATGCAACGTTTTTTGGGATCTACCGCCGACCCATTCAAGTGAATCGGAGCGTTTAGGGCTGGCTTTCGATCCCGGCGTCTCGTCTCGAAAGCAACATGCAGCTTTCAGAGGAGGTAAACCAGTATAGGGACCCTAAATGCTCGCCTTGAAGGCTTTCTAAAAGCCTTCAAAAGCTAGCGGTTGAACGTGACGCTGAGCAAAGGTTCGGCAGACGTCCTTGTGAACCAGCCCTTACAGTGCTAAGTATGCAGGTTAGCTGAGTTATGAGAATAGAAAGATAGGATTTGATTTTATCATTTATTCAATTTACCCTGTACTGTATATGAGTTCCTGGCTTTGCTCTCTTCAAGATGAAATAGTAAAAACGAGTGTGGGGGCATATGACAGCCAATAGCTTAAAATCTGTGCAAATATCTGTTTTTGGCTATTTTTTCTTTCTTTTAGCAAGAAGCTGTGATGATGGCAAAGGCCCAAACAAATTTCACGTTATGGGGAAGTCCGCAAAGGACATACATAACAAGATGTGACAAACAGAGGGAAAAGTGTCCTTCCTACAGCACTGTCAAAACCTGGATGTCTTGTTTCACGACTGGGTCATTCATTGCTGAAGATGAGCCCCACAGTGGGCACCACCCAACCTCAACTGACCCGGCAACCTGAGATGCAGTCCATGAACTGATTATTGAGGACCATCAAACATCCGGAAAAAAAAAAAATATCCTTGATACTGGACATCTCACGGTTTTGTTATCATCACCATCCTAGTGGTGGTGACAGCAAAGTAAAAGCTTTCCATGAAGTGGGTGCTGAAATGCATGAACAGTGATCAGAAGAAAGAATGAGCTGAAGTTGCACAGGACTTTTTGGCCAGGTTAGTGACTGAGGATGAAACCTGGCTCCACATCTATGATCAAAGTCATGGCACTGTTTTCTGTGACAAAAACAGTATTCTGTTGGTGGACTACCTACCACAGGGCTCAAATATCCCCAGGCAGTATCATGTTAAGCTCCTGGACTAGCTGAAGGAGGCAATTAAGATGAAAAAAAAAAAAGAAAGCAGTTACAGATGAACAACGCACCAGCCCCCTGCTGGTCATACAGCCCTTGTCTATGTATTCACACTTGGGGGTTGATAAAGCAGCGCAGCTTAATGAAAGGTGGGCGAGTTATGTGTGGTAGTGCAGCGTAGCGTGTGCTGCTAATAGACTAACATGAATTTTGGCCCAACGCAGATCGCCGCAGGAGCCGCGCGGTAACATAGGTATGCGTTAGTGTTACATGGGGAACTTCCAGTGCAGAGCAGCGCACCACAATGTGGGAAGTATGAACTTCCCCATAAGGTTCCATTAGGTTGTGGCAGCAATGTGGCAACTTGCCACAACGCACTGTGCCAGTGTGAAAGGGCCCTGAGGCCCAACCGAAGGATTTTTATTTGAACGGTCTAGAAAAGCTGCAACTGCGCTCTACCAAGTGCATCAATCTCAGAGGGGAATAAATTGAATAAAAAGTGTAATTTCATAACTCATAATTTCATAACTCTGGCTTTCTTCTTTCTGAGCAAAGCCAGAACTTATCCGAACCCCTTCGTAGGTATTTACTGATCGGATGCACAAAAGGATTGCTCTCTACCAGACAGCATTCTGCCACTTATATAGTCTGCAGACTGGCAATCAGCCAATCCTGGGGGTGAGTTCCTGATGGTGGCAGCTCCGGGGCTCACCTGCACTCCCCTATTGTGTTACATGCAGTGGCAGTGCTCAGGGCCCCCGCCTGTCATGTGCACTAGTGTTTGCATATTTTAAACTTCATTTGCAGCTCCTTAAGCAGTTAAAGCGGATCCGAGATGAAAAATTAAGTATAACAAGTAACTTGTCTATATATCTTATCTAAAGTTTAGATGGTTTACACAGCAAATCTAGCTGCAAACAGCTTTTATAGAATATGATTATTTCTTTCTGTGATACAATGACAGCGGCCATGTTGTTTGTAAACATTACACAGAGGCAGGCTTATCTGTATCTTGAGCCATCAGCCTAATCCCCCTCCTCCTCCCTCCTCCCCCCTGCCTCTGAAATCAATGGCTAGTAACACCTCCCCCTCCTCCTGCCCAGACTGAGCTCCCATGAGCCCTTGCTACTGCCTTGGCTCTCTGAAAACCTGTGGGCGTGGCTTTTTTAGTTTATAGGGAATTAGAGTATTAAAACAAATCCAAAAAAGTATTTGGCTTGAGGAATGTCCTATAAACAATAGGAAAGGAACACAATTATGCAATGTGTAAAAGTTCACCTCGGATCCACTTTAAGTTAGGAGGGGGCAGATGAGAGGGAGTGTCCTGCACGCTGGTGCCCCCTGCTGGTCATACAGCCCTTGTCTATATGCGACTGAACCCTCTCCAACGATTGGCTGAATTGCTCAGCCTCTGCTCAATTAACCACTTTCCTACCGCCTAACGCACAGGGGCGGCCAGGAAGTGGAGCCCGCAAGGACCAGCTCACCCACAGAGGCGGCGGTCCTTTTAGGGGCATGGGCGAAGCGATCGCGTCATCCGTGACGCGATCCTCCGCCGGTGCCCGTCTCCGCTCACCCGCCGCAACATCCCGCCGGCCATACGGAAGTGCTGGCGGGATGTTAACCCTACGATCGCCGCATACAAAGTGTATAATACACTTTGTAATGTTTACAAAGTGTATTATACAGGCTGCCTCCTGCCCTGGTGGTCCCAGTGTCCGAGGGACCACCAGGGCAGGCTGCAGCCACCCTAGTCTGCACCCAAGCACACTGATCTCCCCCCCTGCCCCCTGATCTCCCACAGCACCCCTCAGACCCCCCCCTGCCCACCCCCCAGACCCCTGTTTACACCCAATCACCCCCCTAATCACCCATCAATCACTCCCTGTCACTATCTGTCAACGCTATTTTTTTTTTTAACCCTAAACTCCACCTGGGGACTCCTGATCACCTCCCACCCCTCAGATTCTCCCCAGAACCCCCCCCCCTCCTGTGTACTGTATACCTCTATCCCCCTGATCACCTGTCAATCACCTGTCAATCACCCATCAATCACCCCCTGTCACTGCCACCCATCAGTCAGCCCCTAACCTGCCCCTTGCGGGCAATCTGATCACCCACACACACCAATAGATCGTCCGCAGATCCGTCGTCAGATCACCTCCCAAGTGCAGTGTTTACATCTGTTCTCTACCCTAAACACCCACTAATTACCCATCAATCACCCATCAATCACCCCCTATCACCACCTGTCACTGTTACCCATCAGATCAGACCCTAATCTGCCCCTTGCGGGCACCCAATCACCCGCCTACACGCTCAGATAGCCCTCAGACCCCACCTTCTCAATTCGCCAGTGCATTAGTTACATCTGTTCTTCCCTGTAATAACCCACTGATCACCTGTCAATCACCCATAAATCACCCCCTGTCACTGCCACCCATCAATCACCCCCTGGCACTGCCATCTATCAGCCCCTATCCTGCCCCTTGCGGGCAATCTGATCACCCACCCACACCAATAGATCGCCCGCAGATCCGACGTCAGATCACCTCCCAAGTGCAGTGTTTACATCTGTTCTCTACCCTTAACACCCACTAATTACCCATCAATCACCCCCTATCACCACCTGTCACTGTTACCCATCAGATCAGACCCTAATCTGCCCCTTGCGGGCACCCAATCACCGGCCTACACGCTCAGATTGCCCTCAGAACCCCCCTTATCAATTCGCCAGTGCATTAGTTACATCTGTTCTTCCCTGTAATAACCCACTGATCACCTGTCAATCACCTGTCAATCACCCATCAATCACCCCCTGTCACTGCCACCCATCAATCACCCCCTGGCACTGCCACCCATCAATCACCCCCTGGCACTGCCACCCATCAATCAGCCCCTAACCTGCCCCTTGCGGGCAATCTGATCACCCACCCACACCAATAGATCACCCGCAGATCCGACGTCAGATCACCTCCCAAGTGCATTGTATACATCTGTTCTCTCCTCCAAACACCCACTAATTACCCATCAATCACCCCCTGTCACTGCTATCCATCAGATTAGACCCCTATCTGCCCCTAGGGCACTCAATCACCCGCGAACGCCCTCAGACCCCAGCCCTGATCACCTCGCCAGTGCATTGCTTGCATCTATTCCCCCCTCTAATCACACCTTGAGACACCCATCAATCACCTCCTGTCACCCCCTAGCACACCTACCCATCAGATCAGGCCCTAATTTGCCCCATGTGGGCTCCTGATCACTCGGCCAAACCCTCAGATCCCCCTCAGACCCCCTTCCGATTACCTCCCCAGTGCATTGATTGCATCTATTTTCCCCTCTAACCACCCCCTGAGACACCCATTAATCACCTCCTGTCACCCCCCTAGCGCTCCTATCCATCAGATCAGGCCTAATACAACCTGTCATCTAAAAGGCCACCCTGCTTATGACCGGTTCCACAAAATTCGCCCCCTCATACACCACCTGTCATCAAAATTTGCAGATGCTTATACCCCTGAACAATCATTTTGAGACATTTGGTTTCCAGACTACAGTGACCCCATTTTAGAAAAAAGACACCATACACCTAACGGAATACCTTGGGGTGTCTTCTTTCTAAAATGGGGTCACTTGTGGGGTTCCTATACTGCCCTGGCATTTTAGGGGCCCTAAACCGTGAGGAGTAGTCTAGTAAACAAATGCCTCAAAATGACCTGTGAATAGGACGTTGGGCCCCTTAGTGCACCTAGGCTGCAAAAAAGTATCACACATGGGGTATTGCCGTACTCAGGAGAAGTAGTATAATGTGTTTTGGGGTGTATTTTTACACATACCCATGCTGGGTGGGAGAAATACCTCTGTAAATGACAATCTTTTTATTTTTTTACACACAATTGTCCATTTACAGAGTTATTTCTCCCACCCAGCATGGGTATGTGTAAAAATACACCCCAAAACACATTATACTACTTCTCCCGAGTATGGCGATACCACATGTGTGGCACTTTTTTGCACCCTAACTGCGCTAAGGGGCCCAAAGTCCAATGAGTACCTTTAGGATTTCACAGGTCATTTTGAGAAATTTTGTTTCAAGACTACTCCTCACGGTTTAGGGCCCCTAAAATGCCAGGACAGTATAGGAACCCCACAAATGACCCCATTTTAGAAAGAAGACACCCAAGGTATTCTGTTAGTAGTACGGTGAGTTCATAGAAGATTTTATTATTTGTCACAAATTAGCGGAAATTGATTTTTATTGGTTTTTTTCACAAAGTGTCATTTTCCGCTAACTTGTGACAAAAAATAAAATCTTCTATGAACTCACCGTACTACTAACGGAATACCTTGGGGTGTCTTCTTTCTAAAATGGGGTCATTTGTGGGGTTCCTATACTATTCTGGCATTTTAGGGGCCCTAAACCGTGAGGAGTAGTCTTGAAATGAAATTTCTCAAAATGACCTGTGAAATCCTAAAGGTACTCATTGGACTTTGGGCCCCTTAGCGCAGTTAGGGTGCAAAAAAGTGCCACACATGTGGTATCGCCGTACTCAGGAGAAGTAGTATAATGTGTTTTGGGGTGTATTTTTACACATACCCATGCTGAGTGGGAGAAAGACCTCTGTAAATGGACAATTGTGTGTAAAAAAATTAAAAAATTGTCATTTACAGAGATATTTCTCCCACCCAGCATCGGTATGTGTAAAAATACACCCCAAAACACATTATACTACTTCTCCTGAGTACGGCAATACCACATGTGTGGCACTTTTTTGCAGCCTAACTGCGCTAAGGGGCCCAAAGTCCAATGAGCACCTTTAGGCTTTACAGGGGAGCTTACAAATTAGCACCCCCCAAAATGCGAGGACAGTAAACACACCCCACAAATGACCCCATTTTGGAAAGTAGACACTTCAAGGTATTCAGAGAGGGGCATGGTGAGTCCGTGGCAGATTTCATTTTTTTTTGTCGCAAGTTAGAAGAAATGGAAACTTTTTTTTTTTTTGTCACAAAGTGTCATTTTCCGCTTACTTGTGACAAAAAATAATATCTTCTATGAACTCACTATGCCTCTCAGTGAATACTTTGGGATGTCTTCTTTCCAAAATGGGGTCATTTGGGGGGTATTTATACTATCCTGGAATTCTAGCCCCTCATGAAACATGACAGGGGGTCAGAAAAGTCATAGATGCTTGAAAATGGGAAAATTCACTTTTTGCACCATAGTTTGTAAACGCTATAACTTTTACCCAAACCAATAAATATACACTGAATGGTTTTTTTTTAAATCAAAAACATGTTTGTCCACATTTTTTTCCGCTGCATGTATACAGAAATTTTACTTTATTTGAAAAATGTCAGCACAGAACGTTAAAAAAATCATTTTTTGCCAAAATTCATGTCTTTTTTGATGAATATAATAAAAAGTAAAAATCGCAGCAGCAATCAAATAGCACCAAAAGAAAGCTTTATTAGTGACAAGAAAAGGAGCCAAAATTCATTTACGTGGTAGGTTGTATGAGCGAGCAATAAACCGTGAAAGCTGCAGTGGTCTGAATGGAAAAAAAGTGCCTGGTCCTTAAGGGGGGTAAAGCCCACGGTCCTCAAGTTGTTAAGTACTGCAGACTAGGTGTAATGTATTTGCTCTTCTTATTGCTGGTTTGGGGGTCCCAAGCAGTGGCAGTGCTTGGGGCCCCAACCTTTCATGTGCACTAGTGTTTGCAATCTTTCTCTGCCTTGATTGTTCTTTAAATGCATTTATTTTTAAATGTCAACTCAAGCTGCTTTATGGTTTTCATGATGAATTTTTGATGAAACATGTTTTATTAACAATGAAATGTGATTACTGTATTTTTCAGAATATAAGATGCACCTTTTCTCCTCCAAAACTGGTGTGGGGTGAAAGTAGGTGCATCTTATATTCCAAAGGTGCAGAAAAAGTTCTGCTGAGTGCGCAGGGTAGCAATATTACCTGCTCCTGCCAGAGCAATCCTCCCTCTGAGTCCTCTGAGTCCTGGCAGCGTGTTCTAGAGGCCTGTGCGGGTCCACTTTTTCATACCCGCACCCGACCCGCACCCGCGACCCACTACCTGCACCCGACCCGCAACCCGCTTTCTGATGAATTTGATACCCACAACCCGACCCGCAGAACCGCTACCTGCACCCGACCCGCAGGCCCGCTACCTGACCCGCTACCCGCGATCCGCTTTGTAAAATTTTCTTCTAAAATGCACATTTGCATAGTTGTGCCCACTGTAGTCCCCAGTGTAGCCAGCGTAGTTTGCCCCAGTGCAGCCAGCATAGTTCTCCCCAGTGCAGCCAGCATAGTTGTCCCCCAGTGTAGCTAGCATAGTTGTCCCCAGTGTAGCCAGCATAGTTGTCCCCAGTGTAGCCAGCATAGATGTCCCCAGTGCAGCCAGCATAGATGTCCCCAGTGCAGCCAGCACCCCCCACCCCTCCTTCACCTGTGTCCCCTCCTCCAGAATAGCGTGGCGCTGACGGCGGGTGGTGGATTACTCCCTCCCTCACCTGGGTCCTCTCCTCCAGCTCTATCCCCCTCCAGAATAGCGGCAGCGCTGCGGGTGGGTGGGCGATTACTCACCTTCTAACTTCCGCATTCCAAGCCCTGGAACGCTGCGTCCTCGTCGTCACAGGTCTCCGCCTTCAATGCCGCCCACTTGTGCTTCCGCTAATCAGGAAGCACAGTGGGCGGCATTGAAGGCGGAGACCTGTGTCTCCGTGTTCCTCTTCTTGTCTTGCTGCAATATCCAGGGACACCGGCCACCTGCCGCTATACTGGTGAAAAAATTGAGGATACATGGACTGGGGAAGAGTCTGTGTGCATGGATAAGGAACTGGCTAATGGACAGAAAACAAAGAGTTGTGGTCAATGGATCATATCCATAATTGGTGACTGTTAGCAGTGGGGTCCCACAGGGGTCTGTACTGGGCCCAGTACTCTTCAATTTATTTATTAATGATCTAGTAGATGCAGTATAAAGCAATGTTGCTATTTTTGCAGATGATTAAAAATTGTGCAGAATCATCAACTTTCAGGAAGATAGTGACATATTGCAACAGGATCTGGATAGGATGGCTATATGGGCACATAAATGGCAGATGAAATTCAATGTTGAAAGATGTAAAGTCATGCATTTTGGTCATACCAATGGTCTAGCACCATACAAAATAAACGGGATACAGATGACATCAAACTTGGAGAAGGTCCTAGGAGTACTCATAGACAACAAGTTAAATAATCGTATTCAATGCCAAGCCGCTGCAGCTAAAGCTAATAAAATTTTAGGATGCATTAAAAGGGAATTAAAAACTTGAGACGCTAGCATAATATTGCCCCTGTTTAACTCCCTAGTAAGGCTACATCTGGAATGTGGAATTCAGTTCTGGGCATTACATTACAGGAAAGATATTGCAGTTTTAGAGCAGGTGCAGAGACGAGCAACAAAATTGATACAAGGGATGGAAGGTCTCACTCAGAGCTGGGACAAGGTGCTCCAGCACCCGAGGCTGAGACACCAAAGTGCACCCCTCCATCCCTCCCACCCCAGCAGTCACACACGGATTGCTATTAGACTAAGAGGCACCCCAGGGCCCCCAACACCTTAATCTCTAGTTGTCTGGCTTGTAGTCACTTCCATGTATCTCCTTTTCTTATTTCTTTCTGCTTCAAACACAATTAGGAATGACAGCTGAATGAATTGCGCGCCCCCTCCTACACTGCGCCCTGAGGCTGGAGCCTCTCCAGCCTATGCCTCGGCCCGGCCCTGGTCTCACTTACCCAGAAAGGTTAGATAAACTGGGTTTATTTAGTCTGGAGAAAATATGCCTTTGAGGGGATCTAATTAGCATGTATAAATACATCAGAGGTCAATATAAAAGCTTGACGGATGAGCTTTTTGTCCCTAGGCCTTCTCAAAGGAGTAGAAGACATGATCTGCGCATTTAGGAAAAACATTTTAGACATTTATTTAGTAAAGGGTTCTTTACAGTAAGAATGATTAAGTTGTGGAATGCATTGCCACAGGAAGTATTTATGGCAAATTCTATATCTGCATTTAAAGGGGGTTTAGATGCTTTCCTTGCGTTGAAAAACATCCATGGCTATAATTACTAGGTAATGCCTAGTGGTGTTGATCCAGGGATTTTATCTGATTGCCAGCTGCAGTCGGGAAGGAGTTTTTTCCCTTTTGGGGCTAATTGGACCATGTCTTGTAAGGGTTTTTCGCCTTCTACTGGATCAACAGGTATATGTGAGGGAGCAGGCTGGTGTTGTACTTTGTTTTCTGGTTTAACTTGATGGATGTCTTTTTTCAACCCAAATAACTATGTAACAGCGCCTCCAAGTTGCATACACACCGTGTTTACAGTACACTAGCAGTGCATGTGTGCTGTGGGTCACGCATGATATCATTGTTTGTTGCAATAATGTTCTTGAAGATTTAGGCCTCTTTCACAGTGGGACGTTGCGTTTGATGCGACGTTAAAGTCGCACAACGTGCCCCTAACGCAGCGCATGTAGGTTATAAAATTGGACGTTATTTTGTACTACGTTATGTGACTCTCGGTGCGCCGTTTTCGTTGTGTACTGATGGAGCAAAAACGGAGCATGCGTTACATTAAAAAAATATATATACCGTATATTACTGAGCATGTGCAACACACACAAACGTACAGCATGCAGCACTTTCTACATATTGCTACACGTTACAAACGTGTGACTTTAACGTCGCACTGTGAAAGAAGCCTTATGTAATCTTTATATATTGCAAGGAAACTTCTATAACTGGGATGTATCAAGTCTGCTATTTTGGACTTTGGTTTAATTGGACACATATAGCCTTTTTTGGCAAATACTTATTATCACTTTTATGCCATATATTATGTTGGAAATGATTTAATGTCTGTTATATGATTATTTGCAGCTATGCCAATAAAAGTTTTAAAAAATGATTCACTTTCCCACAACTCTGGATTTGGACATACGGTATAATATTGTAACGATTGTGGAATCGTCTCCGTGGTCAGCACACCAGACGTGCGCTGACGCGGCGGATTTCCTCCACAAGCGTATAATGCGGACACCCAGGCTAGGTGCTATGCACCCGCAGAGGGCAATTCCCACCGGCAGATGGCGCTGTGGAGTGCAGACGAACACAGCCGCTGCACAGCCACAGAAGCCAAATGGGAATTGTACAGATCCGGGACAAGGTACAATCAGGCAGGGCTGGATAGCCCACAGGGAACAGAGCAAAGGGACAGAACCAATGTGTGCCCACCAAATTAGTCGCCACCTAGCGACGGCGAACACACAACAGCGGAAACGAAGTAGGAAACGCAATCGCAAGAATGGCGATTGCCAATAGCGACACAAGACTGAGCAGGACAGAGCACAAGGGTAGCAAAGGCACAGCAAATCATACAAAGAGAAAGATAAAGAAAATAACAAACGCTAGCTGAACGCGAACACCGCACTCATTCGCAACAGTGCACGCGTTCGTGCGCGATCTCCGCGTGTTACGCACAACAGAGACAAGCACGCCTAACTAACCAAAGACAGACAAACACGAAACAGAGAACGCGAGCGATTGCTCAACGGTTACCTCACCAAGCCTACAGCAGGCGTTTCGAATCAGACAAGACAGACAAACGTGAAACAGGAACTAGGCAGAAAGGATCCACCGCTCTTCCGTCAGAGCAAGTGTAATCCAAGCAGAAACACAGATCAGAACGATCCACAGCCGCTACCGCTAGCGGTTAGTGCGATTCAGGAAGACAGATCAGAAGGATCCACAGCACGAGCGAAAAATGGCTAGCGCGATCCAGGTACAGAGTAGCAGAACAGAAGGATCCCCAGCGCTAGCGAAAAGTGGCTAGCACGATCCCAGAAGACAGAACAGAAGGATCCCCAGCGCTAGCGAAAAGTAGCTAGCGCGATCCCAGGAGACAGAACAGAAGGATCCCCAGCGCTAGCGAAAAGTGGCTAGCGTGATCCCAGAAGACAGAACAGAAGGATCCACAGCACTAGCTCAAAGAGACTAGTGCGATCCAGAGAAGATAATAACAGAACAGAAGGGCCTACCAGTAGCAACCGCTGCTCTGGTTAGCACCCCACAGACAGACAGAACAGGCAATACAAATAAGACAATCCTAACTAGACTAGGGAATCTGCCTAGCGCAGTCCCACGAATAACTCTAAACTAATCTTCAATGAGAAGTAGCATGGCTGACACTCACTAGGAGTGTATACTACAAACCCTAAAGGAATGACCAGCAAAGGACTGTGGGTAATCCCAACCTTTATACTGCCAGTCATCACAGGAGGCAGGTAGGGGATTTGCATAACGAATGTATGCAAATTCCTCAGCAGCAAGCTGCAGAACTGACAGAAGGTCTCTCTTAAAGAGACCTGCAGAATGCAGACGTGAACAGTGGTCAAAACGCTGCCTGTCTGCACAGGCAGCTGAGCAGATTCTCACAAATATCAACTATGTTTTTTTCTTAATTTTCAACATGCTTTTAAGTTATTTTAAATTGTTTACAAGTTTATACAATGCTGTAACATGTAACAACAGAAATAAGTAATAAAGAAAAAAATAATTTATATTTTGAACATAGAGACAACTTTGTATGTATAAAAAATTGTAAGTAATTGACTGCTTGTCCACACAAAGATTGGCACCAAGTAGCTTAGCCAGATACAGGGCCAGTTCTCTCATGAAGCAAGGTAAAACATTTGCATCAGGCACAGAGATTACAAGGGCAGCATATTTGTACTGTGTTTACTCTAAAAAGCAGTCAGAGTAGAAGGAGAAACGAGAGGAGAGCGAGGTTAAGAGGTCATCATTGGGTAAAAGCAGCTTGATGTGCTGTGTGAGGAGTCTGACAGTAAGTGAGGAGGGGGGAGGCAGGAGAGCAGCAGTGTTTCATTTGACTTACACAGCAGAAGGGAGAAGGTGGCACTGCTGTCCTGATTGAGGAAGAATGGAGGACTGGCTGAGGGAGAGACGTTTGTTTGTCACAGACTCCCAGCCAGCCACCCAGTGTATTATTGCGTTGAGCTGCAGCATATAATTTCTTAGGTTGTTGCATATGCCCGCTTGCTGACACAGAGACTTCCGTGTTGCAGCTGTTCCTCCATGCGGCGATCAGCTGATCATAATTCTAATTGTTGCTTCAAGTTCTCTGCCGTTCCTCCTCTTAGCCATAGATTAAACCACAGTATCAGTGGTAATGGAAGGAGGTGGATGGCTCTTGTTCCCAAACCACCCCAAGCATTCTTACTCTCTAGGCACGTGACTTGGGGGCCTTCCCAAAAATCCAGCCCTGTTAATCCTACAGCAAAATAATGACACAAATATATATTCAAGACATGCCAGAACTACCAGAAGCGGACCTGAACTCAGAAGTCTTCTCTGCTCTAAAAGATATGCAACAGCATAATAATCTTTAAACAAAAAAATTTGCTGATACAAATCCTAAAATAAATCTGCAGTGTTTCTACTTCCTGATTCATGGAAGCAGACGTATTGTTAACACCCTGTGCTTTCAAATGGGCGTATCTGCCATCTCTGCCTATGGCAATCATGTGACACAGGGGAGAGATCAGATTACAATTTGTAATTAGACACAAATGAGGGGAGATTAGACAGGCTAAACTCTCTATGTTTTCATTCTGTCCTGTGCAAGAGTTCAGGTCCACTTTAAGAAAAAAAAACAAGAAGCTTATAAACATGGTTTGGCCAACACACTCTCCAGACTCAAACCCCATCACAAATTCTTTGGAATACTTTGATCTCTCCCTGTTAACAGGAAACACAGAAACTAAAAGCAGATGCCCTCTATTATTGTCTCACACTGCCCCCTAGTGACAAGTGGCCATAAATACACATTATAGCAACACTATTTCATAGCAAGCAATTGTTAGACAGCAAGGAAAAAAATTGCTAAAATACATTGGCCTGGACTAGGCTCTAAATAAATTGTCTGCTAAAGGGTTAAACTATGCAACATAATATAGAAAGTAGAAAATGAAATTATATTATAATTGGACACCAAATGACCGCCAATCAGGCGTACTACTCATTATACAAGTAGTGTAATGTATGGTGTACTAGCAATGCGCATGTTGCCTAACCTCCTTAGCGGTAACCCCAAGTCAGGCCCGGGACGGAAATCTGCAGCTTGGAGCGCTAATCCTGAGCCTGAGTGAGTTATATGCAGCGGCTGCTGCAGATCTCTCTGCGGTATGTTTTTTTCCCTGTTTTTAGGGTCTAAAAGCTTGTGAAAAAATTGTGCGGCTTTTAGAACCTAAATCCGGAAATAATCATAACGCCAGGGAGGCTAGGTAACATGAGTTGCACAATTTGCACAATGCGCATTGCATAACTGGCATAAGTTCTGGCAAAATTGCTGTGTACTACCTGTGCTCTGTCATTTTAGCAAACTTTTGTGACTCAACCATGTAATTCTTTCGTAACAGGCAAAGCAGGATCAGGTGCCTGGGGCCTAGTTGGTGTCATGGGGCCCAACTGCCACTTTCTCTGTCCCGTCTCCCACCTCAGATTGCCAAAAGGACCATCAGGAGGAGCCGAAGCTACTACCTTGCCTAGGGCCCCATCTTATCTTAATCCATCATTGGTAACAGGCATGTTATTGTTTTCTTTGCAATAGACTTTGTTGAACAGTCTGTTGGTGAGATTAGCTGATGTGTGTGGAATATATGAAAATGTACAAAAGCATGAATCATAAAGGAAATGATGTATGATGCACTTTTACTACAGTCTATCAATGTATATTCTAGGGGACACTGCGGGTTAATATATCCTGTGCAGTTTGTGGGTTGGAAATGCAACGTCTTTACCACATAGGCATGATGTTAAATGGAAATGATCATTTCTTTATGTACTTCTTAATCCAACCTGAAAACATTTTTTTCTTTTACGTTTTCAAGGTTTTCAGAAATATTGTATTTTTCAGAATATAAGACGCACTTTTTCTCTACCATTAGTGGGGAGAAAAGGTCAGTGCATCTGAATGTACGGCCAGGTGTCCCCCATAAGCAGGTGCAGGACGTAGCGGAAGCCCTCACCTTTCAAACTGTGAGCTCCAAGTCCTGCATCCTGCTTCCGTTCATCGTCCAGCGTGAGATGGATGGGGCTGATGGGGCTCTGACTTTTGTCCCAGCTCTTCTGCTGACTGCAGCCTACCCAAGATGGCTCTACCCTGGCTCTTTAACCTTTTTGTTGAATCTTTTATTTATTTTGGCTTTCATCCAAATCCTTACGCCCGCCCCCTTCACCTGTCCTGTTGTGCTGTCTAAAGTCCGCCCACATGCGCGCTGGCCTAAACGCACGGACACAGAAGGACGCAGGGACACAGGCAGATTATTATATAGGATTATTATTGACTTATGCAAGTGCAAACATATTCCATGGCGCTGTACAAAGCCATTTGACCCAAACGGAAGAAAACTGAATATTGCCAAGGTTTGAAGATCTGCATTTGGGTGGTTATTTATCTATCTATGGTTGTCTATTTTTAACAGAAGTGTGGAAATGCATTGAAAAGAAGAAGTACCCTGGATATTCTAGGATCCTTGCAACACTTCTCCATGTAGAAAGAGAAGGAAATGAAAAAAGAATAACTTTGATCATACCATAGATCTATTTGCATTGGTAAAAGCATGCAGTTACCTCAATGTTCGTGTAATGCAAATTTGTGGAATCAATTTGTGCACATGTGCAACTAGCGTTATGTATATGATGCACACATTGATTCTATAATGCAGATTACATGTTCCAGTCTGAGCAGGATTCGGTTGATTCCACAAAAGAGACATACTTTGAATACTCTGAACAGATTGTGCCAATGTTACCACTACATGGGAGTAGTAAAATTAACTAATCTTTCTCCAATCAAAATTGAATGTGAGTACCAGGCTTAAATCTGAATATTCAGTCTGTAGCTGCTTGGGTAGTTCTGATGACCCATGAAGCCATGGTCCTTGATAAAGCAGAATCTCTTTCCTGTACCCTATTGGAAGAACAAATAACTTTTCTGAGGCATGAAAATCTAGTTTTGGTGATGTGTGCTTTCAGACATGCAGACACATCTAGGGCATGCAGGACTTAGGGCCCTTGCACACTGTGCAGTTGCATAACGCTTGCATTATAATGAGTGGAAACTGCAATGGAGACTGGACATAAACTTTAATACAAAGCTTTCATACAGCGAGTTAGAATAATGTGCTGGGTTACAGCACAGAAGTGTGAACAGGCATTTGGAATTATATGGGCAGTGAGATGCCGTGCAGAATTATTTTGCAATGCAGCGGATGTAATGTGCTAGGGCCTTTGAGAATGTAATTTGCAGTAAAAATACACAACTATTTGATTACATTTGGTTGTTGGTGTGCTTTGAAAAAATAAAAAATCCAATGTTGTGTTGCTTAAATTCTGCTGCATAGTCACCAGTCAATTCCTGTCAGTGACTTTGTATGCAAATTCTGGGAGTAATGGCATTAACCTTTGGGATGGTAAAGTGGGCACATTGGAACATGAGAGTCCTTCAACTAACCTTTCTCAGACAGTGGGACAAAGTAAGCCTCCATCAGAGGATACGTTTAACAGTAGACGTGAAAAAGTCTCTGACATGGTGGTTAAAGAAGTCCAATTTGGAGAATTGCAAATCTCTGATGCAACCAGAATGGATAGTGCTAACCTCAAGTGCCAGCACCAAAGGTTGGGGTGCGAAGTTTCGCAATCAAGTGGCTCAAGAAACTTGGGATTCTTCAGCTCAGGGTATAGTCTCCAACATTCTGGAGCTAAAAGCTGTCCACCAAGCTTTGAAACATTTTCTACACCAAATAAGAGGTCACTCAGTCATGTGCAGAATAGACAATACGGCAGCAGTAGCCTACATCAAAAGGCAGGGGGCACCCACAGCAACTCGCTAATGTTGGAGTTGAGACCAATAATGTCCTTGGCACAGAAAAATCTTCTGGACAAGTCAGCTGTTTATTTGCCAGGAAGTCAGAACACCCAGGCAGATTTCTTGTCAAGGAATCAGCTGAGCAACAACGAATGGTCACTTCATCCACTGGTTTCCAAATGGATAGTAAGGAAATGGGAGTTTCCAGAAGTGGATCTTTTCGCTTCAGCAGCGAATTACAAGCTTCCAAAGTACTTCTCAAAGTTCAACGATACAAGAGCATTGGCAATAGATGCTTTAGCCCAGCAATGGAACTTCAGGATGGCATATGCATTTCCACCTATTCCAATAATTTTCAAATTCCTTCAGAAACTCAGAAGGTACAAGCTGACTGTCATAGCGGTGATTCCAATTGGCCAAGGAGGCCATGGTTCCCGCTTCTCCTAGAAATGAGTGCACAGAATCCTCTAAGAATCTTCTACCCTTGCCGGAGATCCCAGATCTTCTTTTTCAAGGATCTATTCTACACCAGAATTCTCTACGTCTCGGGTTGATAGTATGGAATTTGAGAGGTCTAGGCTTCTAGCTGCAGGTTGTTCTGCAGGAAGTTGTGGAGACTTCAATTAAATCTAAGAAACCCATGACGGTGTCTTCCTATAATAGAGTGTGGAAAGCCTTTGGAGATTTTGCTGTGCAAACAGGATTCTCTGTAAAGAATTTGTCAGCCTGTCATTTACTATATTTTTTACAAAAAGGACTGGATTTAGGTTTGGCCTATTCAACCTTGAAAAGGCATGTGTCGGCCATATCATCAGTTTCAGTTATTACATGGGCTACTGACACCTTAGTAAAGCAGTTCTTTAGGGCAGCAATTAAAATGAGACCACCTATAAAACCTTGGCTTCCAAAATGGGATTTGGCAATTGTGCTAGAATCTACTGAGAAGGAGTGGCCTAGCATGGATGATTCTGTGGACTTGTTTGATCTTGGTCCCAATCACCTCCGGGAAAAGAGTATCTGAGTTGTGTGCACTGAATTTTAAAGAGCCTTATTTGAGCTTTTTTGAGGATGTATTGGTGTTATACCCTGTGAAGACCTTTTTGCCAAAAGTTATGTCTGGATTTCATTTGAATCAAGAATGGTCTTTGCCAACCTTTAGACAAGTGGACAACCCACAATTGTTACATCCTTTAGATGTTCCTTCTACTGTTAAAACTTATTTACAAGCTACACGAAATCTCAGACAGTCAGACAGTTTGTTTATTATACCCAAAGGGTACAGGAAAGGAAAACAATCTTCCACAAGGACCATTTCAAGATGGATAGTTATGTTAATTAGAAGGGCATACAAAGCTAAAGGCTTGGAGCCACCACAGGATATCATAGCCCATTCAACTTGAAGTACATCTTCTTGGGCTTTACTGGGAAAAGTATCTCTAGTGAATATATGCAGAGCAGCTAATTGGGCATCAGGCCACACTTTCTTGACGCATTACTGTGCGGATCCAGCAGTGCTATCAACAGTGGATTTGGAAAAAAAGTAATTTCCTCCACAGCAGGGGTGCCTTTAGACATTTTGTCACTCCAGGCTAGAAAACCTGTGGTGTCCTCCCTTCCCCCGGGAAAATAATCGGAATGCAGCATAGTTTCACTAGAAAATAATCATAATGCGGCAGCGTTTCGTCAGAAAATAATCGTAATGTGGCAGTGTTTCACCAGAAAATACACTTATTGCAGCAGCATTTTTTCACCAGAAATCAATAGTAATGCGGCAGCGTTTTGTCAGAAAATAATCGTAATGTGGAATCGTTTCACCAGAAAATAATTTTAATGGGAAAAGGTTATGTCAGAAAATAATCGTAATGCGGAAGCATTTCACCAGAAAATACACGTAATCCAGGCAGAGGGAAAGAAAAGAGGGGGAGAGGCAGCATAAGAATAAAGAGGGGGGCAGAGGAACAGAGAGGGGGAGGGAGAGACAGCATCAGATGGAAGAGAGTGCAGAGGAACAGAGGGGAGAGACAGCATCAGATGCAAGAGAGTGCAGAGGAACAGAGGGGAGAGACAGCATCAGATGGAAGAGAATGCAGAGGAACAGAGGGGAGAGACAGCATCAGATGGAAGAGAGTGCAGAGGAACAGATGGGAGAGACAGCATCAGATGGAAGAGAGTGCAGAGGAATAGAGTGAGGAAAAGGAAAGAGGCAGTATAAGATGGAAGAGGAGGCAAAGCAACAGAGAGGGGAGAGGGAGAGGGAGAGACAGCACTAAAGCACAGGTTTACAGCTTTACCAGCCTACAGCCTAACCAGCTTTTAAAGAAAACTCTAGAATCAAAAGAGCAGGGCACATTCTAGCAATTATAACTGTAATGGGAGTCTGCACACAGGACAGGAAGTGTTCTCAGCAGCCTGCCTGCATACCTTCTCTTCTGCTTGTGCATGCAGCTTATCTCTGGAGCAGAAACTTCCTGGCCCCCGGGCTGTGTTGCTGTCTTGTGTGGGGGGCGGGGCTCCAACACGGACACATCACATTCTTCTCTCTGTGACTGCATCTGCCCCCTTGCTGTCTCGCTCCAGTGTCTGTGTGCAGCCAGTGACACAGGGGGGGTCAGACTGACAGGGGCATAAGCTGGCTGACCGCTGGCTCCTGGTTTGACTGGTGTGGGGGCGGAGATAAAGGCTGGGCCACACGAGGTAAACACTTTACCCGTGTGGCTACTGAGAAGAAGGGGCGCGACTTTAAAGGAGGAGCCTGGAGGAGAAGAGCAGTATTAATTGCTCTATTGGCTGGGGAGAAGAAGGGGGTCTATGGAGGTGGAGGCACTGCTGAGCACATGGGGTAGCGTGCCGAGCACCGGAGTCGGGGGGTTATATTATATATTAAACAAAAAAAAAAACATGGTCTCGGTAGCAGCGGCAGGGGAATCGGCCTGACCACCTCATGTCACCCCATGCAACCGCCTGTACTTGCCTGGTAGGTGAGACTCCCCTGCACCACAGTACTCTCTGCTATTTGATTTATTTGTTTTTTGAGTTAATACAATACTTCCTGCATTCCCACCCAGGGTTTCTCTCTAGTTATTGCCCAGTAGTATGATGACATGGAGTCACCAGGGAATTAAGAAAATTGTATATTTGCCTTTTGGTAATTTTCCTTTCCTGGTGTACTCCATGTCATCATATGAACCCGCCCTGTGCTGTCGGCTCGTTCTTGTTATTGGAATGGCTTGATGGTATAGGGAGGGTTCATTATTTAACATCTTGGTTCATCCTATCGGGCAAAGGGGCGGGACTTGCCAAGTAATAGGATGACATGGAGTACACCAGGAAAGGAAAATTAACAGAAGGTAAGTATTACAAAAGGGAGCACTGCACTCTTACTTAAGTGTGTGCTAGAGCTCATATATTAGAAACCAAGGGAAAGAAGTAAGCTCATAGAAACAGCACTACACTATGATTAATGCAATAAATTATCAAAATGTTATTCAATATATATCATTACAAAAGTGTAAAACACAATTAAAAACTCGTCATACCCTCAGATTATTTCCAGTCATATACACACATAGCAATATATTATACTAGTGACCTTAGCCCATTTAAAAACGGGCTAGGTCTGTCTACCCACGCCTGCAGGCAAAACCCGCCCGTCGCGCACCCGATGCACACCCAGCCGTCCGCTCACATGCCCGCCTGACTCCGTCCCTGTTGTCCTGCCTGTGTGAGGCTGGGTCCGTGCTGCGCACATGCGCAGTAGCAAAAAGCACGGACCTAGCTACACAGAGACAACAGTCCCTGCTGTACGCAGGGACAGTTGCCTACTATTATATAGGATTATAGATATAATTACATTGCATCTATTTGTAGCAAATATTGTGATGTAATAGCAGCTGGGGTGTTGAATACAGAACACCCTTCAACTGTGAACCCGGGTTCAGTACCTCCAAAAAGAGAAAAATAGTGATAACATTCAATATGAATAATAACCCAAGTGCAATAATCAAAACCACATAACGTGTATAGTAATAATCAGTATATCAGAATAGAGCTGCTGTCATATGATGTGCATAGTTTAAGTGAGACAGACATGAAGGGTGAAGCCACAGAAAGAAGGTGCACAGGAGGTATACTTAACCGGTCTAAGATGCATGTGGAAGGGGGTATGGAGGAGACAGGAGCCCGCGGTGGACTGCTCCACCGGTATTGCGGCCATCACGCTGCTTTTTCAAAGAGCGAGGGGAATCTCCGCCAATATATTGATATGTGAGCAGCGAGTCTGAAATGACCACCAGCTCAGTGTGTAGCACCTATATAGACTTTCTACACACTTCGCATTCAATTCAGATGCAAATCATATGCAAATCTGCTACTACTTATCATGCAAACAGGAAACTCAGGAGGAGGGGCTGGGAGCAGCTAACCTGACAGTTACATAGTTACAAAGTTAAGGAAAGGTGGGGGGGAAAGGCTGCGCATCCCTAAACACATGCTGCAATTGAATGGTTAATCGCACAGGCATACACCGCCTCTGCCAGACTGAAAAAAGCATGCCCTGCATCCAAGACAAGTGCTAACATTTATTAAACTAGGAGGTACTTTAGCTTCCAATATGGTTTGCATGCAAAGTATATTACACTAGACACTTGCGCCACGGTGAGGCAGATCTCCGGGCAAGTGACCTAACCTAAATTGAAAACCTCGGGAGCAGCTAAGCAGAAAAAAATGTGTAACTTACATTTGGTAGAACAGCGAGGAGAACGCCAGCGCATACCACTAAGGCTGCATCTGAAATGACCACCAGCTCAGTGTGTAGCACCTATATAGACTTTCTACACACTTCGCATTCAATTCAGATGCAAATCATATGCAAATCTGCTACTACTTTTCATGCAAACAGGAAACTCAGGAGGAGGGGCTAGGAGCAGCTAACCTGACATATGTGCGTATATGACTGGTAATAATCTGAGGGTATGACCAGTTTTTAATTGTGTTTTAAACTTTTGGAAAAATATATATATTGAATAAAGTGTTGATAATTTATTGCATCAATTATAATGTAGTGCTGTTTCTATGAGCTTACTTCTTTCCCTCAGAAGGTAAGTATACAATTTTCCTAAATGCGCTGCTCTGTTTGCCAGGTCCCGCGCTGTCTGCAGGTCTGTCCCCGCTCGACGGGCTGATCTGAAGGTCTGAACGGGGAGATAGGAGGGAGAGAGGGGAACACAGGGGGCCAGCCCAGCCCATCTACTCAGGAGGGGCCAAGCACAATGGACAGGGGCGGCTGCACAGGGCTCCAGGTGTCACCCCCTACCATGATGACACCCGGGACGGGACGCTGTTTCCACATCACAGAAGAAATGCTACTGATTCCTGTACATCTGTACATATGTGTCTAATGGTGGCCCCTAATGATCCAATCTTTTTCTCCCATTTTACCAAATCTATTTAGAAGTGTAAACTGACTGAATCTATTGAATGGATACTTGGCAATCCATTAAATTACACAGAAATGTTAGGTTAAACAAAATAGATTGGATCATTAGTGGCCATCTTAAAGTGGAGCTGTCAGCCATACTGTCTCAGAACAAAAACAACATATATAAGTAGATAAATACTTTCTCTACTTTCATAACTTATGTATTGCACTGTCCACATTTTGATTTTAGTGATTTTTCTATAGTAAAAACAAGAGAAAATCCTTCTTAGTATTTTCCATTTTGTCTGTGTCCATCTTGAAGCCAATCCTGACATAATGTACTCCCTTACTTTGTCTGTGTTTGCACTGGCCGCCCTCCTCCCAGTCTTCAGACACTCTCACCCAGCTCTGCAATAGAAAGTGCATTGAAAAATATTGACCAATCAGAGAGGAACAGAGGTGTGGGAGGGGAAAACAGGAGGGAAAGAGGCATCAGCCAATCAGGCTCCATTAATTATGACTGAGGGGAAAGTGGGAAAGTAAAGAAGAAAAAAAGAAAACCCAGCATGCCCTGCAACTTCCTTTGTACGGCAGGTGTACCAAATAAGAGCTAGGGAAACTGGGGAATGATGTTTTATGGAGAAGAAAAATAAGAATGATTTTTAACTTTTGGATTGCCTGGTTAGCATCCTTATTACCAGATGAAAATAAACTTCAATTTTAATTGATTTTTGATTTTATGCCCAACAGTTTCTCTTTAAAGTAGAACTTTTTTCAGTAATTATTTATTAATCAAAATATTTTTTTGGGGGGGGGTTGTACAAGTGTGCATGGGGGACAAGGAATTAATGTAGGGAAGGAAAGACTTTTATAAAAATGTTTTTACACTATTTGCTTAAAACATAGAAGCAATGTGCTACAACTCACCTATTCAATTATGTATCTTTCACACCAACCTGGGCACTTTTTGGTATCTTAGAAATCAAGGGAATGAGGGTTATAAAAGGTAGAAAAAAAACTAGCTACAATAATTTCAGCAGTAGCTAGAAAATCCATTTTGCAAAATTGGATTTCCCCTAATCCCCTCTGTCTGACACAATTTATCCAACCTATAAGGAATACGTGATATAGTTTTAGTTTAGAGATGTCTGTAAAAGGACACCCACACCAAGCGCTACTTTGAAGCATGGGAAGGCTTTATAGATACTTTTTCAGCCCCCACTAAACAAAATAAAGTGAATCTTTTTGATGAACACAATGGTTTCAGGAGAGACTGCTGACAATTGATCCATCTGGTGTGTTCCTTGGTGTCCCCCTTTCCTCCTCCTCCTATTCTATAACATGCATATTGGCGTAGTACAAAGAAACAAATTAGGCCTTGGAAACCTATGCAATGTTTTAGTTATTTTATTGATATTTGACATTTCCGGGCAGGCTCGGACAGAGCCGCCGAACCACCGACGGTCCCATCGGTGGGCCCCGACTTCCCCTCCTCCTGGGGCCCCTAGAAGGGGTGCGCTGGAGGGGAGAGCCGCGGGGAGGGCAGCCCGACTGTTTTTTTTTTTTTTTTTATGTCCCTTAAAAAAAACTATTTTTCCCGGGGGGGGCCCCCTCCTATCCTCCCCCTCCCTCACCTCGGAGGGCCCCCCTCCTGTTACGAGCGGCGGGTACAGCAAAGTTCCGGCGAGGTATAGCAGAAGATAGAGGTCCAGCTGCCTCCCGGGCTACGCTGTCTCCTGCCGCTCGCACTGCTTCCTGGTTTAGTGCGCGGCAATTACAAAGGAGACAGCGACTGGGAGGCAGCTGGACCTCTATCTTCTGCTTTACCTCGTCGCCGGAAGTTTGCTGTACCCGCCGCTCGTAACAGGAGGGGGGCCCTCCGAGGTGAGGGATGGGGAGGATAGGAGGGGGCCCCCCCGGGGAAAATAGTTTTTTTTAAGGGAAAAAAAACAAACAAAAAAAAACAGTCGGGCTGCAATCCCCGCGGCTTGTAATTGGAGGGGGGAAACCCAGGTGAGGGGGAGCATAGGAGTCGGGGCCCCCACTGGCTACCCACCCGGCTACCTAACTGCCCACCCGGCTATCTAACTGCCTACATTCCCACCCGGCTACCCTTCTGCCTACCCTCCCACCCAGCTACCTAACTGCCTACCCTCCCACCCGGCTACCTAACTGCCCACCCGGCTACCTAACTGCCTACCCTCCCACCCGGCTACCTATCTACCCACCCGGCTACCTAACTGGCTGCCCACCCGGCTACCTATCTACCCACCCAGCTACCTATCTGCCTACCCTCCCACCCGGCTACCTAACTGCCTACCCTCCCACCCGGCTACCCTTCTGCCTACCCTCCCACCCGGCTACCTAACTGCCCACCCGGCTACCCTTCTGCCTACCCTCCCACCCGGCTACCCTTCTGCCTACCCTCCCACCCGGCTACCTAACTGCCCACCCGGCTACCTAACTGCCCACCCGGCTACCTAACTGCCTACCCTCCCACCCGGCTACCTATCTACCCACCCAGCTACCTATCTGCCTACCCTCCCACCCGGCTACCTAATTGCCCACCCGGCTACCTAACTGCCTACCCTCCCACCCGGCTACCTAATTGCCCACCCGGCTACCTAATTGCCCACCCGGCTACCTATCTGCCCACCTGGATACCTATCTACCCACCCAGCTACCTAAATGCCCACCCGGCTACCTAACTGCCTACCCTCCCACCCGGCTACCTATCTACCCACCCAGCTACCTTTCTGCCCACCCGCCCACCCGGCTGCCTACCCTCCCACCCGGCTACCTATCTGCCTACCCTCCCACCCGGCTACCTAACTGCCTACCCTCCCACCCGGCTACCCTTCTGCCTACCCTCCCACCCGGCTACCTAACTGCCCACCCGGCTACCTAACTGCCTACCCTCCCACCCGGCTACCCTTCTGCCTACCCTCCCACCCGGCTACCTAACTGCCCACCCGGCTACCTAACTGCCCACCCGGCTACCTAACTGCCCACCCGGCTACCTAACTGCCTACCCTCCCACCCGGCTACCTATCTACCCACCCAGCTACCTATCTGCCTACCCTCCCACCCGGCTACCTAATTGCCCACCCGGCTACCTAACTGCCTACCCTCCCACCCGGCTACCTATCTGCCCACCCGGCTACCTATCTGCCCACCTGGATACCTATCTACCCACCCAGCTACCTATCTGCCCACCCGGCTACCTAACTGCCTACCCTCCCACCCGGCTACCTATCTACCCACCCAGCTACCTTTCTGCCCACCCTCCCACCCGGCTACCTATCTGCCCACCCGGCTACCTATCTGCCCACCCGGCTACCTATCTGCCCACCCGGCTACCTATCTACCCACCCAGCTACCTATCTACCCACCCAGCTACCTATCTGCCTACCCTCCCACCCGGCTACCTATCTGCCCACCCGGCTACCTATCTACCCACCCAGCTACCTATCTGCCTACCCTCCTACCTGGCTACCTAACTGCCCACCCGGCTACCTAACTGCCCACCCAGCTACCTATCTGCCCACCTGGCTACCTAACTGCCTACCCTCCCACCCGGCTACCTAACTGCCCACCCAGCTACCTATCTGCCTACCCTCCCACCCGGCTACATAACTGCCTACCCGGCTACCTATCTGCCTACCATGCCATGGGCGTCCCTACATAGGGCAAAATGGGGCATGCGCACTCCCCTGGCTAGCTGCTGCCCCCCCCCCCCCCCCCCCTAGCTACCCGGACGTGGCTGGCCCGCCCGCCCTGGGGTGGCAGCGGAGAGAGAAAAAAAGTGGCAGGCACAGTGGCGCTGCCTGCCGCATTACTTAATTCTAAAGGGGGGAGCGAGAGAGGGGGAGCCCCAAGGTGAGGGAAGGGGGAGGGGGAAACGTCCTCCCTTCCCCACCGCTTCTCTTCTCTCTCCGCTGCCACTGAGGACACCTATAGATCTGGCTATTTAAACTGGGGACACCTATAGACCTGTCTATCTATACTGGGGGGCCCTGTCACTACCTAAACTAGGGGCTCCTGTCACTACTTACACTGGGGGGGGGTCCCTGTCACTGCATACACTGGGGGGCTCCTGTCATACCTAAACTGGGGGTACCTGTCACTAACTGAACTGGGGGGGCGCCTGTCAATACCTGAACTGGGGGCACCTGTCACTACCTGAACTGGGGGGCCCTGTCACTACCTAAACTGGGGGCTCCTGTCACTACATACCCTGGGGGGCACCTGTTACTACCTTAACTGGGGGGCACCTGTCACTACAAACACTAAGGGCTCCTGTCACTACCTAAACTGGGGGGTATCTGTCACTAACTAAACTGGGGGGCTCCTGTCGCTACCTAAACTTGGGGGTCCTGTCACTACCTAAGCTGGGAGGCTCCTGGTGCTACCTAAACTAGGGTGCACCTGTCACTACCTAAACTATCCAGGCCAGCCCAGCATCACCACCAGCCAACCAGCCCAGAATCACTGTCAAAAAGGCCATAGCATCACCACCAACAGTCAGGCCAACATTTACTTCAACCAGCCAAGTACAGCCCAGCATCACCGCCAGGCCGGCCACAGCATCACCGCCAGGCCTTTCAGCCCACACATCATCCCCAATCCAGCCAAAAACAGTATTGCCTGGCACAGCAGCCAGTAGAGGAGAATTCAGAAGCCAGGTGAGAGGTGTCTACCATATTAAGTGGGCATTCTGCCTATTTATGTGAAATGCTGTTTATTTATGTGCCTCATGACTGCTGAATTTGTCTTGTTGGGGGCCTCATGGTTACTGAATTTGTCTTGTTGGGGGCCTCATGATTGCTGAATTTGTCTTGTTGGGGGCCTCATGATTGCTGAATTTGTCTTGTTGGGGGCCTCATGATTGTTGAATTTGTCATGTTGGGGGCCTCATGATTGCTGAATGTGTCTTGTTAGGGGCCTCATGATTGCTGATTTTGTCTTGATGGGGGACCTCATGATTGCTGAATTTGTCTTGTTGAGGGTCACATGATTGCTAACTGCGAGACTATGGAAAAAGCTGAATCATCATCATATGAGACAATAGCTACTTTTTAAAACAGAAAATAAAACTGGGAGGTTCTAAAAAAAAAAAATAAAAAAAAAAAAAATACATTTTTCAGGAGTTGGATGGATGAAATTGTTTATCTTCACAGTTTATTTTCAACTTGGATTTTCCATAATGTTCATGTATGAGTTAAAACGTTTTTATTTAGTTTAAATTGCTGTTGCCACTTTGCAATAGATAAGTGACTTTTGGGTTGCAGTTTGGGCACTCTGCCTTCAAAAGGTTCGCCACCACTGTCCTAATCTAATGTCCCACCATTCATGCAAATTTGTCTCCACCCATGACTACACCCACATTCTGGTCCATGACCACACCCAATTCTTCCATGACCGCACCACTTCTTCCCCCTCCCCCTTTTTTCTATCTGCCCACCCGGCTAGCTATCTGCCCGCCCTCTCACCCTGCTAGCTATCTAACCTATACTGGGGGCAGCTACCTATCTAACCTATACTGGAGGCACCTACCAATGTAACCTATACTGGGGGCAGCTACCTATGTAACCTGTATTGGGGGCATCTACCTTGCTAGCCTTTACTGGTGGCAACTATACTGGCTACCTATATTGGAGGCACCTACCTAACTAACCTATACTGGGGGCACCTACCTATCTAACCTATGCTGAGGGAAACTATTCTGGCTACCTATATTAGCCCACTGCCTTACTGTTCCAGTTACATTACAATTACCCCCCACCCATGTGATGCGCGCTTTGCTTTTTGGGGGGGGTGTTGGTAAATTATCCGCACCGGGTGTCAAACACCCTAGCTACGCCACTGGAGGGGGGCACAGCTTGGAAGGGGGGGAATTGGGCACAGAGCGGCGGGAAGGGGGGGAAGCGTCCCCCCTCCCTCACCTAGGGCCCCCCCTTCCGCGCACCCCCCTCCTCCAGAAGTGCAGCCAGCAGCGAGCGGAGAATAGCTACAGAGATGATGCTATCTCCGCTCCGCTCCGAGTCCGCATGCCGCTGCCCTGCTGGTCTCTGACTGTAGTGTGTGACGCTGTCCAATCACGCTCTCGTAGTACTTCCTGCTAGAGCGTGATTGGACAGCGTCACTACAGGAGACAGAGACCAGCAGGGCAGCAGCGGCATGCGGAGCGGAGATAGTATCATCTGAAGCTGGTAAGCTATTCTCCGCTCGCTGCTGGCTGCACTTCTCGAGGAGGGGGGTGTGTGGAAGGGGGGGCCCTAGGTGAGGGAGGGGGGGAGGCTTTCCCGCTGATCTGTGCCCTCTGCCCCCCCTTCCAAGCTGGGGGGGACTTGCATTGTGTGGGGGTATCTCTGCCACCAACCTGATTGCATTGTGTGGGGGTATCTGCAGCCAACCTGATTGCATTGTGTGGGGGTATCTGCAGCCAAACTGATTGCATTTTGTGGGGGTATCTGCAGCCAAACTGATTGCATTTTGTGGGGGTATCTGCCGTCAACCTGATTGCATTTTGTGGGGGTATCTGCCGTCAACCTGATTGCATTGTGTGGGGGTATCTGCCACCAACCTGATTGCATTGTGTGGGGGTATCTGCCGTCAACCTGATTGCATTTTGTGGGGGTATCTGCTGCCATTTGACTACTTGATGAATTATCATGAGGCATGTAACTACTTGAATATTTTATCTACAATGTATCTGGTCGGACCTAATCTCTGAATAACACAGCTACTTATTTTGTGTTTTGTATTTTTTTTTTTAAGTCTGCCCATGACTCATCATGACCACGCCGATGTTCCAGTGCGTGGTGACACCCATTTAGTTTCGCATTTAGACATATCCCTATTGGAGACTGTCCTCAGAATTGCTCACAATCTATTCCCTACCATAAAGTCATGCAAAATTTCTAGAGTACATGTGTATGTGAGCTCAAAATGGGGGGGGGGGGAGGAGGAGAGGGGGGTGGGCCCCAGGCTGAAACTTCCTTGGTGGGCCCTTGGTGTCCCAGTCCGACCCTGTTTCCGGGCATGGATGTGAACTCTCATGATGTTATTTGTATAATTTTGAAAAGGGTTATTGGCAATGCCTTACCTTATAATTTGTAATATACCGGGTACTATTTTCATTCCAAAAATAAGAAAATGTTAGAAACTACCACCTCATGTTGTTTTCATAAATGTTAGTAAAATTAGTAAATGTATTGGTAAAATTGCCAATTTCTTTCTGCACTTGCCAATTCTATTATAGTTTAGTGAATTCTGGCCATTGTTTGTATACTGTATACTGTAGTGCATAGTGCACTGGCAATGTGCACTACATAATTGGTATACCGTAACTAACTTTAAAATTACAGCGTGCTGCCTGCACACAGTTTTGTGAATCAACCCCACTGTTAGAAAGTTATCATGTGGTTCAGAATATTCACATTTTGTTGCTTTGCAGTCTAAAATGACACATCATGTCAACATTGAAGAAATCAATTGTGCAGACATACCAAATATCGGAGAGTGGTGCGGTGGGGGATGGGCACAGATGCCTTAGGCATCTGTGCCCAGCCCCCACTGCACCGCACCACGCACCACTCTCCGATATTTGGTATGTTTGCACAATTGATTTCTTCAATGTTGACATGAAGTGTCATATTTGTTATGCATGTTCATTGCGTGTTGAAGCACCTGCATACAACACTCTGGATTCAAAGTCTTAACAGCAGTGCCGATCTCCCTTTTTTTTCTCCACTGCACAATACTGTCTTGCCAGCAGGGCCGGATTTACCATAAGGCACTGTAGGCACGTGCCTACAGGCGCCTGATGATGGAAAGGCAGCTCACTCCCCTCCTAGAGTGCCTCCCTTTTTCATTTCCTATACAGAGTCCTGATGAGAGTGTAAATGAGGTTACTCGCCATGCTCTGCATTCCACTGATGAGATATCCCTTCAGGGGCACCTCTAGCATCTTAATACTGAGGTTCCTCTAGCTACCTTATACTTAGGGGCACCCCTAGCTACATAATATTGAGGGTACTTCTGGCTACAATATACTAAGGGGCACCTCTATTATGTGCAAAGGAAGTAAGGGAGAAGTGACAGCTGGGCCAGCCAGCACACTTGCTGTGCAGGTCGGTGGGAGTTTGTAGGTTTGTGGAGGCAGGGCCGCCTTTGGGCACAGGCACTACAGCAATTTGCCTAGAGCGGCATGCAGTTCAAAGGCGCAATTTTCTGACATTTATGCTCCCTTGGCATGGCCCCTTTAAGCCACGGGAGCTCAGCGGTATTATCTGCCGGCTGCTTTTCTTTCTTCTTGCCGCATAATTAGCCAAGCGGCAATAAAGGGGAGAATGAGATGACCAGCCTGGCTTCAGGGAGAAGCCCCACCCCCTGCATCATAGGAGGGCAGTCAGGAACGGAGCTGATGCACTGAGCACAAGGGACTAGTGCCGTTGCTCCGCCCAGGGGGAAGGATGTTGCACACATAGAGCATCAGAGAGCTGCCCGCTCTATGCCTGATTGTGTGCCTGCCCCCTCTCATTCCCGGGGAATTTTAAAGTGTCAGACTCCGTGACAACATGCACAGATGCCATCACAGGGCTGCCTGAGGGACAGAGCTGCACAAGCTGTCAGGAGGTGGGGAGAGATCAGCCTGTCCTGCTGTGTCTTGCATCTGGCCAGCTATCCTCTGCATCCTGGTGACAATGATGGCAGCCATAGTGACAGGAGCAGGGAAGCACCATAGAAGGTACATGTACTTAGAGATGAGCGTAATGACCTAATTACGATTTTGCGAAATTTCTCGTAATTAGTGTAATTACGATTATGGCCGTAAGTACATAATCGTAATGAAGAAGGATTTCGCGAAATTTCGCGTAAGCGTATTTTTCGCGTAATTTTCGCATTACAGTCGAATCATGCCGTAATTTCGCATTAAATGCTACCGTAATTTCGCGTTAAACCGTAACGCTCCGTATAATATAAAAAAGCCGCCGACTTTAAGGGTTAATAGCAAAGCCCCCTTAAATGCTAAGAGCCTCAAATTTGGAGAATATATTAAGGAGATCAGGAGGAATAAGAGGAAAAAATTTTTTTTCAAAAAGACCTTATAGTTTTTGAGAAAATCGATGTTAAAGTTTCAAAGGAAAAATGTAAACATTTAAAAACCCGCCGACTTTAACGGTTAATAGCAAAGCCTGCTTAAAGTTTAGGAACACCAAATTCCCAGGGTATATTAAGGGGATCAGTGGGAATAAGAGGAAAACATTTTTTTTCAAAAAGACCTTATAGTTTTTGAGAAAATCGATTTTTAAGTTTCAAGGGCGAAAATGTCTTTTAAATGCGGAAAATGTCAGTTTTTTTTGCACAGGTAACAATAGTGTATTATTTTCATAGATTCCCCCAAGTGGGAAGAGTTTTACTTACTTCGTTCTGAGTGTGGGAAATATAAAAAAAAAACGACGTGGGGTCCCCCCTCCCAGACCTCTTTAACCCCTTGTCCCCCATGCAGGCTGGGATAGCCAGAATGCGGAGCACCGGCCGCGTGGGGCTCCGCACCCTGACTATACCAGCCCGCATGGTCCATGGATTGGGGGGTCTCGGAAGGGGAGGGGCAGCCAAGCTTTCCCCTCCCCCTCCGAGCCCTTGTCCAATCCAAGGACAAGGGGCTCTTCTCCACCTCCGATGGGCGGTGGAGGTGGAGGCCGCGATTTCCTGGGTGGGGGGTTCATGGTGGAATCTGGGAGTCCCCTTTAAAAAGGGGTCCCCCAGATGCCCACCCCCCTCCCAGGAGAAATGAGTATAGAGGTACTTGTAGTACCCCTTACCCATTTCCTTTAAGAGTTAAAAGTAAATAAACACACAAACACATAGAAAAAGTATTTTAATTGAACAAAAAACATAACCACAAAAAAAGTCCTTTAATATTCTTAATTAACCATTAATACTTACCTGTCCCTTTAAATAAATGATCCCACGCAATATCCTCGGAAATGTTTTTTTCCTCTTATTCCTCCTGATCTCCTTAATATATTCTCCAAATTTGAGTCTCTTAGCATTCAAGGGGGCTTTGCTATTAACCCTTAAAGTCGGCGGCTTTTTTATATCATACGGAGCGTTACGGTTTAACGCGAAATTACGGTAGCGTTTAATGCGAAATTACGGCATGAACGAAACGCGAAATTTCGCGTTGAAAATTACGCTTACGGTATCTTCAATTACGATTTTAATGGCAATTTCGCTACGCTAATTTCGCATCGTAATCGCAAATTTCGCATGCGTAATTATAGTAATGCGAAATTACGAAAATTTCAGCTCAACTCTACTGATGTACTGTTTACTTAAACTGTAGTGATAGCTGGCTGAAACGATCCTGTGTCTGAAATTCCCTGTGATTGTCCTGTTGGTCTCTGGCTCCATATGTTCCACCCCCTTCCCTCCTTATGTACCCCCCTCCCAGTGCTTCTATCTGACCCTGTGAAACAGGACCACCTGTGGTGAAAGTTAGAGACAGCTATCTCTCCAACACTCACTCTGACTCTCCATTTTCTGGCATCTCCTATCTATGTATTTTTTTTCCTCCACCTCACCTTTTTATGACACTCTCCTACTTTCCTGCATCTTTCTCTGCTATCTCCTACTGTCCCTCTATCTCCCTACCTTCTCTCACAGTCACTTCTTTTTCTCTCTTTGCTGTATCTCATTAAATAACGTACTTATTCTCCTGTATGAGGGCTCGTTTCCACTATCGCGAATCTGCATGCGTCCAACGCATGCAGATCCGCACATGTAATACAAGTGGATGGGCCTGTTTCCACTGTAGCGTTGTTGAGGTGTGTTTTTTTCAGCGTGAAAAAAACGCACAAAAGAGCCAACGATTTCGCCTGCGTCGGGTATCCGTGCGAATCGCCGCTAATGTATTTAATAGTAAAAACGCATGCGTTTGTTACATGCGTTTTTACCCGCGATTTCGCGTGCGATTTCGCACCTTTTTCAATTTTATTTAGCCCTGGCAGTGTCATGGTTAATTTCGCATGGCACCCTGCCATGCGAAATCGCAGGCGAAATCGCGGGTAAAAACGCATGTGGAAACACATCCGCATGCGTTTTTACAAGCGTCGGAATGCGGCCGAAATCGCGTCGCAACAGTGGAAACAAGCCCTGAGTGTATTAGTGTACCTGAGCTGAAGCTACAGTTCAAAAAGATACTTAGCTAAAGAGAGCGAAGCCTCAGGATTCTATTGAGGCTTCCCTCAGCGTTCTGCAGTCCCCCCCCCCCCCCCCTTGCCATGCGCAGCTGCTCTCCTCTTCTGGCATCAGTGTAGCCGCCACGCATGTGCAGTAAGCTGGAGCCGCATAGCCGTGCTCATCACAGAAGAATAGCGCAGTCCCAATGTGGAGGGGGTCTGCACTGGGTAGTAGTGGGAGAGCAGACGGGGCTGAGGGAAGCCTCAAAACCTCAATAGGATCCTGAGGCTTCCCTCTCTTTGGCTAAGTATCTCTGTCTGAACCTGAGCTTCAGCTCAGGCTCTCGAAGATTATAATGCAATAATTTTATAGTGCTGTTATCATGTCTCTATCTGTCCTTACAAAGTCATGTCACGGACTGTCCTCAGTGGAGCTCACACTCCAATCCTACCATAGTCATAGCCTAATGTCCTACCAGATTATTATTATGTATTTATATAGCACTGACATCTTCTGCAGCAATTTACAGAGTACATACCGCTATGTCACTGACTGTCCTCAGAGGAGCTCACAATCCAATCCTACCATAGTCTAATGTCCTACCATATTATTATTATGTGTTTATATAGCAATGACATCTTCTGCAGCACTTTACAGAGTACATAGTCAAATTTTCTGGTAGAACGGTGACGCATAACGATTATTTTCTTGTGAAACTGATGCATTATTACGATTATTTTCTGGTGAAAGGCTGATGCATTACGATTATTTTCTGGTGAAATACTGAGGCATTGTGGGGGGTGGGGGCGCCACAGGTTTTCTCGCCTGGAGTGACAAAATGGCTAGAGGCACCCCTGTGTGGAGGGAGAAGTCTAAGGTGCCAGGAAATCTGTGCCTATAGGTTCCTGTGACGTAAATATGCCAGCATCAGAGCACACCTATGACACCAGAGCGACAAGAGAGTGTGCATTCACTGCAGCATCCCTCCTGCTGTCAGCGTTTACTGTAGTGCCGACTCTTTGCTTCTTTGGGGATATTGCAGTCTAAAATTAATAAGTATAAAACAAATAATTTTCCAGCTCTATATACTTAATTCAATTTTAATAACCAAATACAATATGATTATTCCCCTCAGTTTTGTATCCAATGAAAAAAAAAATAACTGTACTTATAGGATGCAAAGCAGAGAGAAAATAACACATAAACAGTGTGCTATATTGCTATAAACTAAAGTACTATGCTCTAACAGTTGTGAATAGACATAGTTATAAAGGAATGATTTGCATGTCCCAAGTGTTGCCATTTTATACAATATTCAAAAAACAAAGCCATCTCCCCAGGTTCACCACAGTCCCAGTAGAGATGGCCCGAATACATGGGGAATGACCTCAGGGTCACTGTTGTGTTCGCAAGCTTCCTAAATACTGCCCAGACGTTTTCCCGGGGGCCGTGCATCCTTGATCACGTGCCCGCAGCCGGGAGCGCTCCGCGTGACATCATGCTAATGCGCAGAACGTTCCCGGCTGCAGGCGCATGATCACGCCCTGATTCTGCACAGTTAAGCTGACTTGGCGATGGATCGGGGAACCTCACAGCGATGCCTCCCGATAAACAACGTTCACAGAGCCATCTCCGTGCCCACGTGAACAAGATCGCAGCACTTTGCGCGTGAGTCGTCGGGGATCTTAAAGATCCAATCCACCATGATAGTCGTTATCGCATCACAAAGCATTGTTCGCCTAATCATGTGCCTGTACCAGAAACAATCTCTCTTAAAAAATTACCAGTCCTCTGAAGAATCACGGCCAAAATTGCAAGGTGGGTTACAAGCCTTTAGAGAGCACGAACATGCCACAGCCAGATATTCATTGAATATGAGACGGAACTAAATGTTTTCTATTTTAACAATGCTGTAGATTCTAAGTTCTAAATATAAGCCATGTTTCTCTGAATGTAGTAATATTATAGATACATTCACTTTACAGAATACTCCCTTATCACTGGGTGAACTGCAGCACACTTGCTTGAGGAGTAAAAAAAACATGGCTGTCACATGCAAACTGTGACTAATCCCAGACTGGAGTGCAGATAACTCACTATGTAATAAAAACTTGTAGTATACTGTAACATGAGATATATATATATATATACAGTGGCTTGCAAAAGTATTCGTCCCTCTTGAAGTTTTCCACATTTTTTCACAATACTGCCAGAAACATGAATCCATTTTATTGGAATTCCACGTGAAAGACCAATACAAAGTGGTGTATACGTGAGAAGTGGAACGAAAATCATACATGATTCAAAACATTTTTTACAAATCAATAACTGCAAAGTGGGGTGTGCGTAATTATTCAATCCCTTTGGTGTGAGTGCAGTCAGTTGCCCATAGACATTGCCTGATGAGTGCTAATGACTAAATAGAGTGCACCTGTGTGTAATCTAATGTCAGTACAAATACAGTTGCTCTGTGGCGGCCTCGGAGGTTGTCTAAGAAAATATTGGGAGCAATAACACCATGAAGTCCAAAGAACACACCAGACAGGTCAGGGATAAAGTTATTGAGAAATTTAAAGCAGGTTTAGGCTAGAAATAGATTTCCAAAGCCTTGAACATCCCACAGAGCACTGTTCAAGCCAGCATTCAGAAATGGAAGGAGTATGGCACAACTGCAAACCTACCAAGACAAGGCCGTCCACCTAAACTCACAGGCCGAACAAGGAGAGCGCTGATCAGAAATGCAGTCAAGAGGCCCATGGTGACTCTGGGCGAGCTGCCGAGATCTACAGCTCAGGTGGGGGAATCTGTCCATGGGACAACTACGGTATTAGTCGTGCACTGCACAAAGTTGGCCTTTATGGAAGAGTGGCAAGAAGAAAGCCATTGTTAACAGAAAAGCATAAGAAGTCTCGTTTGCAGTTTGCCACAAGCCATCTGGGGGACACAGCAAACATGTGGAAGAAGGTGCTTTGGTCAGATGAGAACAAAATGGAACTTTTTGGCCAAAATGCAAAACGCTATGTGTAGCGGAAAACTAACACTGCACATCACTCCCACACACCATCCCCACTGTCAAATATGGTGGTGGCAACATCATGCTCTGAGGGTGCTTCTCTTCAGCAAGGACAGGGAAGCTGGTCAGAGTTGATGGGAAGATGGATGGAGCCAAATACAGGGCAATCTTGAAAGAAAGCCTCTTGTAGTCTGCAAAAGACTTGAGACTGAGGTGGAGGTTCACCTTCCCACAGGACAACGACCCTAAACATAAAGCCAGGACAACAATGGAATGGTTTAAAACAAAACATATCCATGTGTTAGAATGGCCCAGTCAAAGTCCAGATCTAAATCCAATCGAGAATCTGTGGCAAGATTTGAAACTGCTGTTCACAAACGCTGTCCATCTAATCTGAGTGAGATGGAGCTGTTTTGCAAATAAGAATGGGCAAGGATTTCAGTTTCTAGATGTGCAAAGCTGGTCGAGACATACCCAAAGACTGGCAGCTGTAATTGCAGCAAAAGGTGGTTCTACAAAGTATTGACTCAGGGGGCCGAATAATTACACACACCCCACTATGCAGTTATTTATTAGAAAAAAATGTTTGGAATCATGTAAGATTTTCGTTCCACTTCTCACGTGTACACCACTTTGTATTGCTCTTATACGTGGAATTTCAATAAAATTGATTCATGTTTGTGGCAGTAATCTGACAAAATGTGGAAAACTTCAAGGGGGCCGAATACTTTTGCAAGCCACTGAATATATACATACATACATACATACATACATACGTACATACATACATACATACACACACATTAGTGTGTGTATAGATGTATATATCTATATTTAATTATTATTATAATTATTATTATTATATACACATACATCACTTCCTGGTTGGCGGCCATGTTTTTTGTTTGTAAACACTGCGGAAACGGCAAATAGGGACCCAGGAGATCCCAGTGAATCGATTGGTATGTTTTTTATTGTACAAATCGGACAGTACAGATTCTCTTTAATGCTTAATCAATCTCTTATTGCCTAAAACAACCTCCCCCCATGCCTAGACTGAATCCCCCCCTTCATATGCCTAAAAATAACTAACCTCCCTCTCCCACGCCCGCTAATTGTAGCCAATCATAGTACAAACCTATATAGTACACGATCACAGCTACTTATGTAGCCAATCCGTTACTACTCCCGCATTGGGTGCCCAACTCAATGCCTAGGCACCTTATTACTGATTCTTGGCATTTACGTCATTTAGACTCCTGATGATGCTACACACCCAAATCACTTGCTTCTTAAAATAAGACCCCCTGCCTAAGGATGATCAAACACAGTATCCTCAACATTGTAAATTCTTGTGCCTGTGCAGCAGTCCTAAGAGGTCAGTCAGTCCCCAGTGAGAACAAAGAACTACTTCCTAATACATAATAGGCAATAAAATCTATGTAAACTACTTACAGTCTAAGAACATCAATCACTTACAACCGTTCATTTACGCAGATAAATAGACGCATGTTGTATCCATTTCAGCAACTCCTGATGAAGTAATAAAACAAATCAAGCTACACCTGGACTATTGGAGCCTCAAGTCCCTCATTGTTGTCGAAGTTCAGCAGCTAGCTCATACTGAACCAGGGCTCTTGTAACTATGGGGTATCTTCACTCTATAGAGGTAGGCAGTGCACAGCATTTTAACCAGTATTCATGCAAGGAGCATAGCATGCATTACGCACATAGCACATCTCGCATCATGAAGGTAACTTACACGTTGCTAGTATAACGTGTTGTGTTACTTCTATAACGCACCTTGTAGATGCAATGTACACATTACCTACATGATGCAAGTTGCACTGTGTAAATACTGATAACATCTCTGTGTGCTGCCTGTGCACATCAATTTTACCACTCTATAGTGAATAGACCCCTATACTTCCCTGGTATAATACAAGTATATAAAGTGATATGTGTAATACTCGAGGCAGCTGCGGCGAGCAGCTCCGCCGCCGCAGCCGCCCCCATGTGTGCATCTGTCCGTGCGGCGTCTAGGACGCCAAGGACGGAGCGTTCTCGTGTGCAGGGGGTCGCCGTAGTGCGCGGGCGCGCGCACAGACGGGACCTTTATGCGGCGAGGAAGGCTGTCAGCTGACCTGCGGGTCGGCTGACGTCAAAGGAGACCTTAGCCGCTCCTCATTGGCTCAGAGGAGTGGGCGTGCCAGTGGGGTCTCCTCTGCTTCTTAAGCTTGCGGGATTCATTTTATCACTGTCTGTTGTCGTGAATGCTAGCGTGTTAGCGCTCAGACCTTAGGCTAGTTCCCTGGTGTTGATGCTACGGATTTCACACCAAGACTAGGAGATTGTTATCTGTTTATTGTTATTTGTTTAGACTAGTTCCCTGGTGTTGATGCTACGGATTTCACACCAAGACTAGGATATTGCTTACTGTTTGATCTCCTGTGTATGACTCTTAGCTATTTCCTCTGACTCTGATCCGGCCTTCTGATCCTGTACCTTCACCTATCTGCCTACCTGTTGCTGAACCTCTGCCTGATTACCGTTTACTCTCTTGTCTCACGATTCTGTACCGATACGTACCTTCCTGTTGCTGAACCTCTGCCTGATTGCCGTTTACTCTCTTGTCTCACGATTCTGTACCGATACTTACCTCTCTGTTGCCGAACCTTGCCTGTCTGACCAGTCTACTCGCCAGTGGGCCCCCGCCACTGGTGAGGTGTTACTGCGCCAGCTCCGCTGGTTCAGCAGCTCTGTTAGGCTATAGTTTAGCCTTAATTACCTGCAGTATAGTCTGAATCACCCGCTCCTCGGGAGATTCAGCCTCTTCAGTTTTGTCTCTCCAGCTTGCTGGAGGTTATACGTTGTACACGCTCAGTGTACTGTTTATACCTCACCAGCCCCTCTGGTGAGGTCTCATTAACCATTAAAGTTACGGTTGCACCCACACCCTTACACTTTATTAGGTGTCCAGAGGTTAGCCATACTTGTATTATTGGTTATTCTGCAGATCACTAATAATCATGTGTTCATCTGTATTGTTGGTGATACTGCAGATCATCAATAATCAGATACTCTCTGTGTGCTGACACCAACCGTTACAATATGTGAATATAGGTTTGTGTGTACAGTGGCTTTTTCTGCCTGGCAGAGCAGGTCTTTTTCTTCCCTGATTTTTATTTTTTTATTTCAGCCAATCTAACACTTTATAGGAAATAAGAGGACGACTATCACAAACGGTTGTAAAATTGTAAATACATAAAGTATTTACGTGTGTCCCAGAGAAAAATGCTGTATAAATTACTTTTCTCCTATGTTGCTGTCACTTATAGTAGGTGGTAATAATTTGACATCTCTAACAGGGTTTGGATGAGTCCATCATGGATTTTCCAAAGCACTTATTTAATGGCAGAGGCTCAGTCCAACTGCCAAAATTGTGTGCAAATGGGTAGGGAGGCTGGCTGATATCTTTTTGTGGATCTTTTCCGGGGAGTGCTTTTGTAAAGAATAATAAAAATACTAATAATCCTACCTTCCCCCATGAGTAGATGAACTAGTCCAAACTTTGTTCAGATTTGTCAAATATTTACTGCCAATTAATTGCAAGTGACAGCACCACACGAAGAAAATAAATTCATTGTGTATTTTGCTCCGGGCTATATGTATGTGTTTACCTTTACTTAAAGTCGTACACGTTTTTGTGACAGTGGTCCTTGACCATTACTTAAAAATATTGAATCCTTGTAAAACTAAAGGAAAATAAAACAAAGTAAAAATAGACAATTTATTGTTGTAAAAATAGGTTACAAACAAAAAAAGACAGTAGAGAACTCAAATGTATTCATTGTCTCAGGGTTAAAGTCTTAGTTATCTATAAATAAATTCATATGCTCACAATTATTATTAATATAACAATGCAAACATTTTATTGTTTACATATAGGTTAGAGGTTACATAAAAAATACAAACGTTTCAGTAACAGCTTAAGAGTAAAAAAATAAACTATTAAATACAATTTTATACCAATAACTTATATTAAATATCATAAATATACTCAACGAAACATAAATATATTTACTTTTCCAACAAAAATGGAAAAACATATTGCCAGATACTGGAGAGACTATTTAAATATAAGTAAACATGTATGTCAGAACATGCTAAATGAGTTTTCAGGGCTTTCTTTCAGTAGTATGGATACAAATTGTTAGTAATATAGGGACAAATTCAATAAAAACGCACACTATTTTACTGGTTCTTACATCAGTTACGCAGTGCATTACATAAATAGTGCAACTCATGTTACCCGGGTAACACACACTTTCCTATTAAAATTATTGCTACGCAAGTAGCATCATGCTCTGAGAAGGCCCATGTTACCTAGTTAACACAAGTTGCGCTATTTGCACAACACATGCTATGTAAGTACCAGTAGAATTTTATTATTAAAATATTAATGGTTGGTTCACACTGCACTCTGTGTTATAATGCAGCAACTACCAGACAAGCCACAGAGGCGGAGTGAAACCAAGCTTTTCAGCAGTCTCTTTCACACCATTCTGTTGCGGTTCTATGCTCTGTGATATAATGCAACCCAGAGTATTTTTCTGAACAGTGGCTGTGCTGCCATGATGAATGCCACATATGTGTTCTCAGGCCATGCTGGGGGCATATCAGGTTGGGCTGACAAATATGTGAGCTCAACGTACATATGGGAACCAGACCCTTAAGCTTCCTACGATTTAATAATATATCAATTTTGTAGTGTCAACTGCCCTAGCTTTAGGCTTTTAATTGTTTCTTTCAGAACAGAACTGATCGTACACCTAATTTTGTCATTCATTTCCATGTTTGCAAGTATATACATTACATATCTGTAATAGGTTGGGAACAGCATTTATCGTTACCCTGACCCAAGGTGCACAGTAAAGGGAACCTGAAGTGAGATGGATATGGAGGCTGTCATATTTATTATTTTAAACCATACCAGTTGCCTGGCATACTTCTGATCCTCTGTTTCCAATACCTTTAGCCATAAACCCTGAACAAGCATGCAGATCAGATGTCTCTGACCAAAATCTGACAAGATTAGCTACATGCTTATTTTAGGTGTGTGATTCAGACACTACTGCAGTCAAAGAGATCAGCAGGCTGGCAGGCAGCTGGTATTATTTAATTTAAGGAAATAAATATGGCAGCCTCCATATACCTCTCAGTTCAGGTTCCTTTTAAACTATGGAGATTCACAAGGATTATGCATACATACTATCATGATCTAAAACATGGTATTCTTTGTCATGCTTTCATATGGGAAGAGAACACTGACCATTTTATATGGTTTGGAAAAAAAATCTAGTTATTTCTCAGAATTTTGAATTCATTTCTCAGTCTTTCAGCTAAAAGTAATACAACTTGTTACTTTCTATAGTTTCTAAATACAAGCATTCACTCATCCTGTGCACCAATGTGCTTTGTAATATAATAGTATTAAAGTCAAATCTTAATTTTGCATTCTCTGTATGTTATAGTGTTATGTGTTTGCCTATGACTGATTTAAACTTAAAGGGGAACTGAAGAGAGAGGTATACGGAGGCTGCCATATTGATTTCCTTTTAAGCAATACCAGTTGCCTGGCAGCCCTACTGGTCCTCTGCCTCTAATACTATTAGCCATAGCCCCTGAACAAGCATGCAGAAGATCAGGTGTTTCAGACTTTAAAGTCAGATCTGACAAGACTAGCTGCATGCTTGTTTCTGGTGTTATTCAGATACTACTGCAGAGAAATAGACCAGCAGGGCTGCCAGGCAACTGGTATTGATCAAAAGGAAATAAATATGGCAGCCTCCGTATACCTCTTACTTCAGTTCCCCTTTAAGAGGCTATATTCACTAAATGATGGCAGGGCAATATTCCCAGTATACCCGCTGTTAGTTGTAGTAATGCATAGCATCATGTAGGTAATGTGCACATTGCTACCATTACACTACTTGCATAATGCACCTTACAGAAGCAACATGTCATGGGGGAGTTGTGCTCTGTGTCCCACGTACACTACATGACTTGGTAAACACCAGTAAAATTGCCATGCACACACGGTAACTTTACTGCCATTTAAAGAATATAGCCCTCTGTAGTTGGACATATCTACAGTATACAGCAATGAGTAGCTCATTACAACAGATCAGGACTAGTAAGAAGCTGTGAGAAATTCTTGGAGGGTCAGGGGAGGTCGTCCAGCTTGCTAGCTAGCTATGCAAGGGGCGTGGTTTTTGGTTAGGCATGGATGGGCGGGATTTAATGTGCTACTTTTTTGTGCTTCAATGCTTTTACAATGTTTATCTCGGCTTAACTACTTTGACCACCTAATTATAAACTGGTACAGATTGTGTGTGTGTGTGTGTGGGGGGGGGGGGGTTGTAGCTAATGTTTTTATCAGCCATATTTAGCAGCATTGAAATGCAGTTCAGTGATTATATTTTGGAATAAATACTGAGTAGTCTTGTGGAGATGGCCAGACAGTATGTGTACAGCCGTGACATCAGAAAACAAGCAGCAGGTCTTGAGTTCCTGTTTCATTGAGAAGTAGTGGCGTGTTTTTTTTTCCTGAAGTTTTATCAGTTATTTATAACCTGGGGGGGAAAAATCAAAAAGATTAATGAAGCATTTTGCAGAATTGCTGGGTCAAAATGACAAGCATAATGGAAACAAGTGACAGCAGTAACACAAATAGCTTTGGAATTTTACCATTTGCAGGAAAGAATGCATTTTGTCCAAAAATTCACTAGGTGTATGCGTGGTGTAATTAGCACAGGGTATGCAGCCCTGAAACACAGAACAGAGTTTTTGTCATTGGCATGTGACGATACAGCAATATAATGCATCACAATGTAACTGCATACTGTATTTCCTTTCTGTAGAAACGTCTCACCTCATGATCATGTATACGGCCCAGCTTCACTTTTCTCAGCCGCCTTTCAAAATCAGCCTGGTTTATCCCACTCGCTTGTAACTTGGGAACCTGGTACCTGAAGCATGTTAGTGCTGAATCCAAACACTCTTTCTGCAAGATAGAAAATGAAAAAAGATAAGGATGTTACAAAAAAAGAGAAAAAATAGCCTAAAAAAGAAAGAGTTGTTTCGCCTTGTACAGAGAAATTAAAAGCTAAGCCTCGGTAAATAAGCAAAATATCTATAGGCTCAAGTCAACAGATACAAAAAAATATATAGAGAGAGAACAGGTGCACATTTCCTAATTTAAAGCGGAACTGTAAATTGCTAAAAAAAATAAGAGTTTCACTGACCTGGGCCAGCCCCGGCAGCCGACCCGTGCCCTCGCAGTCCTGGACCCATACTCCGTTCCCCCGCCATGGCTCACTTTTTTCCCGCAATGGAGGCCGACTTCTAAGTCGACCTCCATTGCACCTTGGCCACACGTATCCTAGTATGCATCCCTGTAGACAGGAGCGCTCTGTGCAGGCTATGGAAACATGAACGAGGAGGCGCGCGACCAGGGCCGCACAGGCACAGTTCTCCCAAACTGCGCATAGCGAAAGTGAGCTGCGGCGTGGGACCAGAGCACCAGTTATTGGCTGTATTGGAACAGGCCGGCTGCAGGGGGGTGGTAGAAGCCCCAGGTAAGGTAAAGTTCTGCTTTAAGTTTTGTTCCTGCAGTTAATGTATTTCAGACTTCCCCTCGGGTCCTTCTCCACTATGGCTATGTGTTATATATATATATATATATATATATATATATATATTCTATGTACAGTATATTATACTGTACCTAATTGTATGTTATTGTACCATAACTGGCCCTGTATGTGAAGAAAAGATTGATATTTGCCATGTAATTTGTTCATGTCGTTTGATCCACAATGAGCCTGCCCGTCATCATCTTAACTACTGGCAGACAAGAAAAAAATCTAGACAGCACCAATTGCCATTATTTATAACCATACTCACTAACACTTCGATAGGCTAAAGTTTTTTTATAGCTATAAAGAAATATAGAGATAGCTGTTATTTCCCACAATGCATCGAGGTTTACAGACCGGAAACTGTCAGTACCCAGTTCTTGGCATCACACTGTGGGAGGGTTTTACCACAATATCAGCCATACAGATCTCCTGTAGATTTCTCATGGGAAAGGGGGTATCAGCTACTGATTGGGATGAAGTTAAATACTTGGTTACAGTTCCTCTTTAAATGTCAATAGTCAAAAATAATAATAAAACCAGCAACAACAACAAGAGTATTAATCACCAATAAACATCATTGGTATAATAATTAATATGCTTTTTTAAAGTTATTCTTTATATTACAAACTGTATCCTATATACATATTCCACTGTTACTATAAATGGGCCTCTTGGGTATAGTACAGGTATAAAGCCTGTCTTTCCAGTGTCTGTTTTAACTGATCAGTCATGTTTGGTTTCACATACTGTCATCTTAATAGTGTAGTCAGCCAAAAGATTTCCTGTTTCAGGCTTGTACAGCACATGAAACCAGTGCAGTTTTACTGCTGAGCTAGGTACCTAGAGAAAGGGACTTTGTTTGCTGGGAATGACATCATGGTTATGACTTTTGGCTGTTTCACTAAAACCAGGTGGAAAGAGCAGTGAAACCAAGCTAACAAAAAGTCCAAAGAAAGCAAAAATGTATGTTTCTCACCAAAACTTACAAACCACACAGACCCAGAAACAGAGTTCAGTTTTGTGTATGGATATAAAAATTGTACAAGAAGCACAAATGGAAACATCAGTTGCAACTGATGTTAAGCTCTAGCCAAACTTGTTTGTTTTAAGTTTATATACATAAAAAAGGTTTAAGGCCCCCGTTCACACTGCATGTGTTGCAGTTCGGTTTTCGGCAACGCGTGCAGGAGGCCGACATGCAGGATATCAGAAAATGCATAGACTGCACTGTCTGATGTTCACACCGCATGCATTCCAGACCTGTGCGGTCCGGGAACGCATGCTGCACGCATTTTTTCACCAAACGCGTGGCTGACCCATTCACTTCAGTAAATGGGATCAGCCACGCAACGCATAGAAACGCAGATGGCGTGTGTTCATACACATTGCATTCCAAACGCACGGCCATCTGCGTTTCATGATGTGAACATAGTCTAACTCTCTGCCTGGTTCTTATAGTTCTTGGCATCTCCAGTGGAGAAATTCAACCAATTACCTGTTATATCAGCAGTAAGGTGAAGCACTACAATAAATGTATTCCTGGTATGCAGATGTGAATAAAAACACTTTAATAGTGGGGAAAGGGGTTAGGACTGTATCAGCTTTTAAATAATGTCTTTGTCCCCTATGAAAGATGTTCTTGTCTATTAATTGTCCACGGTGACAGAAAGTGAGAAATATCTTTTCAGTGGGGACAGCAAAAACAATACAAACAGACATTAGTTGTAACCCCTCCTCATGTTAGTCAAAACTAAAAAGTTGAATCTGGTCTCATACCTGATTTTTTTTTTGTTGATCCTAAAGAATTGTGAATCAGATGTATTCAATTTTTATACATTCAAGGGCATTTAGAGGGATATATTTTTCAATGTTTTTATTAGCTTTACTATTGAAATATTATTTTAATCTTAACGCATGACTGGCAAGTTCTGTCAACGCAGGTGGTTCTTGTACTGTTTTGTAGCAAAAGGAAGTCTATAAGGAAATATAAAGACTTCATTTTAAAGAGACACTGAAGCGAGAAAAAAAATATGATATAGTGAATTGGTTGTGTACTATGAATAATTACTAGAAGATTAGCAGCAAAGAAAATATTCTCATACTTTTATTTTCAGGTATATAGTGTTTTTTCTAACATTGCATCATTCTATAATATGTGCAGATTACACAGCACTCAGCATTCAAAATGAGTCTTTCAGAGCAGTCTGTGAAGTAATGACCTCTCCTCTAGCTGAGAAAAAGTAAACAGTTTACTTGCAGTTGAGATAATAAAAGTCAGATAACAGCCCTCTCCACGACTAACTTAGTCGGAGAGCTTAATGGCTTTTTTGCATAGAGATAACAACTGGAGTTTCTCAACTCTTCCTGTACTGGAAACAATTAGACTGATGTATCTGATCTTAATGTTTTATTTCTTAGCTGTACTACACATACAATTCATAATATCATAATTTTTTTTCCGCTTCAGTGTCTCTTTAAGTCACAAAGGCTGTGATGCGCAATACTTTCTCAGATGCTAGTTCACCTTGGCCCTGCCACTAAGAGAAAAGAAAATTTCACTTTACCAGTTTTCTCTTCAAATAATCAATCAGCTCAAGATTAAAACAAACTAACATTTACATTAATTCTGATAGGTTATTTAAAGTTAAAATAGGCATAGAGGAAATGCCTTACTGCACAGCAGCGGGCCCGATTTTTGCCCTCATAGGACCTGTACAATAAATTCTTATTCAAAGTAAGTGGTTCCTGATTAGCATAACTGTAATTTCTATTTCCACCTTATTTATATTTAGTACATATTCTCCTTGCTGGATGCTGCGGGTGTTCTGTAATATAGATAAGGTATAGCTAAAACGACATAAAACAAGATACTTTTGACTGAAGTCACTTACTAGTCAAACCAGCAGGCGGAACTTTTTAAGCAATTATTAATTAAAATGAAAAAAAAAAGCATATACTATACAATGCCGAAAAATTACATTGCCGAAAAATGTATTACTTCACTTGCAAATACTGGGATATTTTAAAGTAAATTCAACTGCACTTAACTGCTCTCTGTTTTTCACTTGATCATAATTGACCTCACTAAATATCAAATGCAAAAGTGTAAGAACACAAATTGAGCATTTAAAGGACCACTCCAGCAAAAAAAACAAGCAGTTAAAATTTGGCAGAACCGACAGGTTTTGGACTAGTCCATCTTCTCGTGGGTAATTTATGGGATTTATTTGTTTTCAAAAGCATTACCTGTTAAACTGCTAAGATTAGACAGGGTTCTAGACTTTTTGCTGCCTGAGGCAAACTTGTGAGGATGCGCCTCCCCCCCAATTGGAATGCTCGCACAGCACCTGACCATTTGCACCGCATGTTATAGCAGTGATGAACCCCCCAAAACACCCTTAGTATAGGTAGGTAGCTAGGTATAGGTGCCCCCAGTATTGGTAGTAGTATTGCACCCAGTATAGTTTAGCCAGATACAGTTGCCCCCAGTATACTTTGGCCAGGCACTCTCTTCACTTCCTGTTTCTGCCTGGTGCTGTCCCCAGACTTCTACCGCCTGAGGAAGTTGCCTAACTTGGCATCATGGGCGGACCGGGCCTGGCCAAGATAGTAAGATACCAGCCATCCTCTCTATTCACTTGAACACTATTTTGGCAGTTAGACTTAGCAACTGCAAATAAGAAAATGCTTTTGAAAACAAAGAAAACCCTGATAATTCCCGATGAGGAAATGGACTAATCCAAACCCTGCCGGTTCTGTCAGATTATAACTGCTTACTTTTTTCACTGTAGTGGTCCTTTAATGTAAAAATCAGTTACTTTAGTGGTTTTTTTTTTTTCAATGCCTGTTACCTGGCTAAAATGCTTATGTATGGTATTAACAATTTTGAATCACACACCTGGGACAAACATGCAAACATATTTTTCATGATGTGCATACATGCCCTGACTTATAGATTTAAATAGCAGAACATTAGTAGGACTACCAGGGAAACTGTATGTCAGCAGATATACATCTTCCTCAGGATTACTTTATAGCAGGCATAATCTTGGAGTTCAGATCTACATGAAACACTTAGTATGGGTGAAGGTAAATGCACATGGGTGAGCTGGCAAGTTCACAATATAATACCTTACCAAGCAGCTGTCATGTGAAGACACTCACAGCATTACACAACCTGGCTAGACCAGAAAACACAGGAATGCTACATCAATTTTTCTGTCATAACCCACCAGCCCGCCCTTGCCAACATCATGAAGGAAGCCTAAATTCAGATCAGCTTTAACAGTGTAAGTAATTTCTTTTCATTCTCTGGGGAACACGGGCGACAGGAAAATACTTCAAGCCTTATACTTTGTAAACCACAAGTTCTGTTTTATGAGAATGGTTTACAGTAACTGAGATGGAAATATGTTTGTCAGTATACATTTCCACTAGAAACAGAAAATAACTGCTTGTATCACAAAGCATGCCAAACAGGAGCTGAACAAGTACATCAGAGGACTAACTGCCTCAAGACTATAGAAATGTATTACAATCCTGGCTTACATTTTTTTCAGGGGGTCTCGAATATTTTAAACACAGATATTGAACTGTGAAATACATGGATTCTTCAACAAATGAAAAATGTCAAATGACTTTCTACAGACACAGTTATGAAATACATTACTACCTCGCGTAGCTTCAAGTCTTGTGGTTAATATAGCCTCCAACTTCCTAGTTGACTGTTTATTTTCACTATGACTTTGAAGACAAAAAAAAAAAAGTTTGCTCATGACTAGAGCTTGTGGTTGTGTTTGTTGCATGTGTGCTGCTAGTAAACTACATTAGTCATTACTAGCATTTCTGTTTTGCTTTACATGCAATTCTTTTAAGCACTAAATACAGCGAACTGTTCTCTGGAGGTGCAGAGGTGGTTTTTTTCTTCTTTTCAGAATGACTATAAAGTGAAATGAATTTTTCTTTGATAAGGTAAGTGGCTGTTAATTCTCTGTCACTACAGAGTTCCTTCTTCTCCTGAAGCCATTGTCCTCCGGAAGCCTGTTACCTACCAGCAAGCTTTTATTCAACATACATTTTTAAATGTATTTATTTGACAGCTCAAAATACTGCGCTGTCAATGGTCAATTTATATTCTATTTACTATATGTTTTGTTTTAATTAAAGCATCTGAATGGCATGTATTTATGTTTCCCCCCTAAGACGTTGCATGTATATAGCTGTCAGTTTTAAGCCGAGCGCTTACTCATATTTTTTTAAGTTAGCCAATAAATGGCATCATTCTGATTCAAAATGTCTTGTGTTTACTTAGTTAGCTGAGCTAGGTTAATGCAAATTGATTAGGATAAGGGAACATTTTGAAAATAGACGTTTTCTGCTCAAAAACTGATTGAGTAACTTTTTCGGTTACCTACCTATATTTTATCACCACACATGAAATGTCATACTGACTGAAAGCTGTTTTTGAAATGTGTATTTTTTTTGGATGGACATTGACCTTTCACTTGCTTTAATCTTGAACACTGTATGTGGGTGACCGATTCTGACTGACTCACACATTCTTTCTAGCAGTCATACCTGAAAAATACTATCAAGAATCCAAGAAAGCTACATACTCAAGATTTTGCAATACGTAACCACTGTATGTGGTGCGCCAATTGCCACATTGTCAGATATGTATTCTGTGAAGACTCAATAACAATAAATATAATAATTATAGTAATAATAGACAAAATATTACCTTTACATCCACTGGTACATGAAAAGTTTGTGGATGCTAAAGAAACAAGTGAACAAAAAAATGAAATTAGTTGTGAAATAGCAATACACAATCTGAGGTATAATACTTTTAAATGCATTTTTTAAAGGTATACTTACAGTTTTATTTGCATGTGGAATGATGCCTTTGACAACTGTGATATGTTCTCTACAACGATGGATATTTACTGCATGCAGTAAAGTAACGGCTGTTAAAAGAAAGATACAATAGAATAGCACTTTCCCCATTGCTGTTGAATTGAGTTTAGCTGATCAGAGAGTTGTGATCTTTTCAATGAGTCCATTGACAACTTACCAATTTATTTGTTATTGCCAGAATGACAGATCCCGCCCATTTCTTGTGGAAAGCTTTGCAGAATGGATGAATGAGTAATCTTTTTTTCTTTTCCACTGGCTAGGTGTGCGTCTTTTCAAACATGGGGGTGGTGGGAGGGAACAAGTGTCTGTGAGCATCTACCTCATTGGTGGGGAAAAAGAAAAACAAGAGTAATTGTCAGTTTCTATGCAGTACACAAAATTTCACTTAATTCACAGGGGGGTTTAACGTCATTGATAAAATGACAGTGTAATCTCCTTTTGCACATATTTATCAGATACCAAACTTTTGTTGAAAGATGTGTCCAATATGAAACTAATTGCTGTACTGTTAGTAGTTGTATATTTTAAACATATTTTGATTGAATAGTAAAAAAAAAAAAAGATTATACATGAGCAAAAGCTTTACAGGATCTTCTCAAAAAATTAGCATATTGTGATAAAGTTCATTATTTCCTGTAATGTACTGATAAACATTAGACTTTCATATATTTTAGATTCAAATACACACAACTGAAGTAGTTCAAGCCTTTTATTGTTTTAATATTGATGATTTTGGCATACAGCTCATGAAAACCAAAATTTCCTATCTCAAAAAATTAGCATATTTCATCCCACCAATAAAAGAACAGTGTTTTTAAAACAAAAAAAGTCAACCTTCAAATAATTATGTTCAGTTATGCACTCAATACTTGGTCGGGAATCCCTTTGCAGAAATGACTGCTTCAATGCGGCATGGCATGGAGGCAATCAGCCTGTGGCACTGCTCAGGTGTTGTGGAGGCCCAGGATGCTTCGATAGCGGCCTTAAGCTCATCCAGAGTGTTGGGTCTTGCGTCTCTCAACTTTCTCTTCACAATATCCCGCAGATTCTCTATGGGGTTCAGGTCAGGAGAGTTGGCAGGCCGATTGAGCACAGTAATACCATGGTCAGTAAACCATTTACCAGTGGTTTTGGCACTGTGAGCAGGTGCCAGGTGGTGCTGAAAAATGAAATCTTCATCTCCATAAAGCTTTTCAGCAGATGGAACTATGAACCCACTTTTGACCCAGAAACAGCGGCAGAAGGGCCTGACCTGGGCTACAGAGAAGCAGCACTGGACTGTTGCTCAGTGGTCCAAAGTGAATGAAAGCAACTTTTACATGTCATTCGGAAATCAAGGTGCCAGAGTCTGGAGGAAGACTGGGGACTCGGCGAGAGGGAAATGCCAAAATGCCTGAAGTCAAGTGTCAAGTACCCACAGTCAGTGATGGTCTGGGGTGCCATGTCAGCTGCTGGTGTTGGTCCACTGTGTTTTATCAAGGGCAGGGTCAATGCAGCTAGCTATCAGGAGATTTTGGAGCACTTCATGCTTCCATCTGCTGAAAAACTTTATGGAGATGAAGATTTCATTTTTCAGCACGACCTGGCACCTGCTCACAGTGCGAAAACCACTGGTAAATGGTTTACTGACCATGGTATTACTGTGCTCAATTGGCCTGCCAACTCTCCTGACCTGAACCCCATAGATAATTTGTGGGATATTGTGAAGAGAAAGTTGAGAGACGCAAGACCTAACACTCTGGATGAGCTTAAAGGGACTCCGAGCAGTGCAGAAACTATGGAAAGATGCACATCATTTTAAAGCTCTCTTTAAAATGATGTGCTGAATGCAGCTGCTGACTTTGACAAAAAGTCGGCCTGTGTAATACAATATAACTATGGCTTGATGGATATCATTTTAAAGCTCTCTTTCTCCTCTTTCTGACGACACCTAAATCGTTGCCCTACACCTTTTAGTTTTCTCTATTTTCACGATCGAAATCGCGGCCGTGGCAATTTCAATCGCGAAAATAGCGAAAACTAAAAGACGTAGGGTGGTGGTTTATATATCATTGGAAAGAGGAGAAAGAGCGCTTTAAAATGATATGCATCTTTCCATAGTTTCTGCACTGCTCGGAGTCCCTTTAAGGCCGCTATCGAAGCATCCTGGGCCTCCATAACACCTGAGCAGTGCCACAGGGTGATTGCCTCCATGCCACGCCGCATTGAAGCAGTCATTTCTGCAAAAGGATTCCCGACCAAGTATTGAGTGCATAACTGAACATAATTATTTGAAGGTCGACTTTTTTTGTTTTAAAAACACTTTTCTTTTATTGGTCGGAAGAAATATGCTATTTTTTTGAGACAGGAATTTTGGGTTTTCATGAGCTGTATGCCAAAATCATCAATATTAAAGCAATAAAAGGCTTGAACTACTTCAGTTGTGTGTAATGAATCTAAAATATATGAAAGTCTAATGTTTATCAGTACATTACAGAAAATAATGAACTTTATCACAATATGCTAATTTTTTGAGAAGATCCTGTATATATCCAATATAAAATGCTTCCGTTTTGACAGAAATTATCAGATGGAGCTCCTTTTAAATCATCTAATTTGAAACCATTTTTTTTCAGGAGTTAATCTGTGTCTCAGTTATAATTTATATTGCCTATGTGTTTGAGAATTGTACAGTATCTACTTAATACTTAACTTTAAAATATTGATGATTAAAAAATACAAAAAAATAAGGGGTACATAATCCAGGATGTATCTACAGTATTAAGTGGCTTATTTATTAAGAAAGCTCAAAATGGCAAAAATTATAACATTTCTCACATTTCAAGCTCACATGATTACAGACCCACTTCCTTGGGATGGAATTTGAAATATTTAATAAGGGTTCTTGTAAGATTGTGGCATTCCCAAAATAGTACAGGTCACCTGAGGCTTTGTGCCCAGAACAACAGCATGGAGACCACATTTCCTGTGTAATTTTGCTTCTGATAGATCCTAGTGCAGGGCTTTCTAGGCACAGAGGCTGCAAATCTCAGAATAGGTTAGCATATTTTGGGGGTACAGCTAGATGGTAAGAAATAAGCATTATAGTGTGAGTCAGGTAATTTTGGCATCCGCACGGCATCGCATTCTGCCTTATTTAGGCGCCACCATAGACCATAATGTTAATTATGGCCAAAGCAGGGTAATTTCTGCAAAATCACTGTAATTCAGGTACCGGCAATACCTGGACCCAGAATTACATGTCCAAAGGGACAAATTAGGCAATCAGTGGGGGAACATATTTGTTATATTCCTCTACATTGACTAGGACAGGGAGAGCCAGGGGCGTAGCAATAGGGGGGTGCAGAGGTAGCTACCGCATCAGGGCTCTTGGCTAGAGGGGCCCCGAGGGGCCCACCCTCAACCACACTGTTAGCTCTTTATTGGTCCTATGCTGATAATATTCATTTCTATAGATGATTAGAATAGCAGTGATCATTAACACACTGTTTCCCATCCCTTTCTTGCACCTCTGACACTGTGGTTGTCCTTGATTGGTTTTGGTGTGGTGTATCAATTTTTATGTATAGAAAGCTTGGGGGGTCCCAATGCAAAACTTGCACTGGGGCCCACAGCTTCTTAGCTACGCCACGGGAGAGCCATCTCTTGGCTTCTCCCTGCACCCAATTCACCACTGCCGTACCATATGTATACAATTATAGGGCCATATTCACTAAACATTGGTAAATTTTACTGTTACCTATGCTGACTATGTAGAGCGTGTTGCACAATTAGCACATAACAATCTACCTAGGTAATCCATGCACCGCTACAATAACATGCGTTACCCTACTTGTGTAGAGTATTGTATCCTAGTAATGTGGGTGTTAATTAGGTAATGCAAGTTACACCAATTGCGCAACCTGCGCTACATAATTTGCGTAAGTAGCGGTATAATTGCTGGGCATTTCCTGCACATAGCAATTTTATCGATGTTTAGTGGATAGGCCCAATATGACCATAGACTAAGTCCAGCCTCAGGGCGCAGTGTAGGAGGGGGCGCACAACTCACTGAGCTATCATTCCCCTATTGCAGGGGTCCCCAAACTCTTTCAGCCCAAGGCCCGCTATCCCGACCAAACTTTTCTCTGGGGCCCAAGGGGGTGGGGGTGTTTGGGGGGGCATGGTTAGTGGCAGCGGCAGCCCCCCCCCCCTTTCCCCGATTTTGAGTGTAGTATATAGGTAAGTAGGTATAGTTGCCCCCAGTATAGGCAGCTAATACAGTTGCCCCTGTATAAGGACTATAGTTGCCCCAGTATAGTTAGTTAGGTAGTATAGTTACCCCAATATAGCTAGTATAGTTACTCCAGTATAGCTAGTATAGTTACCCCAGTATAGGTAGTACATTTACCCCAGTATAGCTTGTACAGTTAGCCCAGTATAGCTAGTACAGTTAGCCCAGTATAGCTAGTACAGTCACCCCAGTATAGCTAGTATAGTTACCTCAGTATAGCTACTACAGTTAGCCCAGTATAGCTAGTACAGTTACCACAGTATAGCAAGTACAGTTAGCCCAGTATAGCAAGTACAGTTAGCCCAGTATAGCTAGTACAGTTAGCCCAGTATAGCAAGTACAGTTAGCCCAGTATAGCAAGTACAGTTAGCCCAGTATAGCAAGTACAGTTAGCCCAGTATAGCTAGTACAATTACCACAGTATAGCAAGTACAGTTAGCCCAGTATAGCAAGTACTTTTAGCCCAGTATAGCTAGTACAGTTAACCCAGTATATCTAGTACAGTTAGCCCAGTATAGCAAGTACAGTTAGCCCAGTACAGCTAATACAGTTAGCTCAGTATAGCTAGCACAGTTAGCCCAGTATAGCAAGTACAGTTAGCCCAGAATAGCTAGTACAGTTAGCCCAGTATAGCTAGCACAGTTAGCCCAGAATAGCTAGTACAGTTAGCCCAGTATAGCAAGTACAGTTAGCCCAGTATAGCTAGTACAGTTAGCCCGCTATAGTTAGTACAGTTAGCCCAGTATAGCCAGTACAGTTAGCCCAGTATAGCCAGTACAGTTAGCCCAATGTAGCCAGTACAGTTAGCCCAGTATAGCCAGTACAGTTAGCCCAGTGTAGCAAGTAGAGTTAGCCCAGTGTAGCCAGTACAGTTAGCCCAGTGTAGCCAGCACAGTTAGCCCAGTATAGCCAGTACAGTTAGCCCAGTGTAGCCAGTACAGCCAGTACAGTTAGCCCAGTATAGCCAGTACAGTTAGCCCAGTGTAGCAAGTAGAGTTAGCCCAGTGTAACCAGTACAGTTAGCTCAGTATAGCCAGTACAGTTAGCCCAGTGTAGCCAGTACAGTTAGCCCAGTGTAGCAAGTAGAGTTACCCCAGTATAGCCAGTACAGTTAGCCCAGTGTAGCCAGTACAGTTAGCCCAGTGTAGCCAATGCAGTTAGCCCAGTGTAGCAAGTAGAGTTACACCAGTATAGCTATCCCAGTGTAGCTAGGATAGGTGCCCCTCCCCCCGCAGCTGCCACTCCTGTTACCTTATGAGCGGGCCGCCGCTTCCTTTCTTATATTCCCCATAGCCGCTCTCCTCTTTGCAGCATCTTCAAATACAGCATTGCGTCCCATGGCTGCAGTAAAGAAGGGAAGGAAGTGGGACAGCGGCTTCCTGTAGCAGCGATATGCATCGCTGTTACCATGGGAACCGCTGCCCTGCTTCCTTCCCTTCTTTACAGCAGCCGCGGGACGCGATGTTGTAATTGAAGATGCTGGAAAGAGGAGAACGGCTATGGGGAATATAAGAAAGGAAGCTGCCGCCCGCTTATAAGGTAACAGGAGCGGCGGCCGCGGGGGGAGAGGGAGAAAGGCCAGATCCACCGCGGCCCATCAGAAAACTGCCCACGGACCATCAGTGGGCCGCGGCCCAGTCATTGGGGACCGCTGTCAATAGTATTGTGTTTGAAGCAGAGAGAAATAAGAAAAGGGGATACATGGCAGTGACTGCAAGCAAGATAACTAGAGATTAAGGTGTGTGTGTGTGTGTGGGGGGGGGGGGGGGGGGCTAGGGTGCATCTTAGTCTAATAGCAATCCATATGTGACTGCTGGGGTGGAAGGGACGGAGGGGCGCACTTTGGTCAGCCTTGGGTGCTCCAGGATCTTGTCTGACTAAGTGCGAGGGTTAAGTTAGTTTATGGGTTACGGTTAGTTATTGCTGGGTGCCAGTATGGGGCTATTAACTCCATGTTAGTATATTTGGGAGTGGGACTAATGGCTAGGGCTAGATGAGGGATGATAGGTAGAGCAGCAAGTGGTTAGTGTTTGGCTTAACACTTCTGTTTTACATTTAGCACTTATATTTAGCATAAAATCAATGTAATTTTAGACACCCCTGTTGAGTCCTGGTGACGAAACGCGTAGGGAGGAGCCAGTATACCTGACACAGGTCTCGTGATTGCACGGAACATGGAAGTTCGGGAGGTGCGGGAGCCGTACATACGGCTGTTGGAGTAAAGCATACTGGACCCATATGACGTGCTAATTCTTCCCATTGGGAGCTTGTAAGTTGCTGGAGTGCGCGAGAGGCGCAGTTGTGTTTTTCTTTGGAGCTTACATATTGCGCTATGGAAATTTTTTATGATCACTGATGTCCTGAGTGATACATATGTAACAAGCGAGATTGCCACCTGTACATGGTGGTTTACATCTGGTGAGCCTTTTGGTTTATGAGGTGGTGGGCACCATGAGTGAGCACTGCTTATCACTTGCACGGCTGTGTTGTGGAGCATGCAAGCAAATTTGTCATAACAGTATTATGCTATGAAAGGCTGTCTTTTTTAGGACTGACAATTGGAAGCGCGCAGTGGTGTGCATTGCATCTAAAATTACAGCTACAAACAGGATTGACCACAGCGCACTAACAGAACTTTCTTTGTACGTCGATTATTGACTTTTTAAGGTCTATTACTGGGGGGGATTGATTTGTTTTGGGCAGCGTAGCATTTTTCTTGAAAGTTAGTATAAAATCAATGTATACTACTTCCCCATGCCAAAAGTGGTTATGTCTCAAGAAGGAAGTCCAGGACAAAAAAAGGGAAACTGTTCCAGAGAGCATGCAATCTTTTAAACCCATTGACTTTTAATGTGTTTTTTTACAGTCAATTTATGGACCCATCCATGTGGATTTCATATGCTTTTTTGATTTTGTTTTCTAGTTTGTTTAAATACAAATATTTGGAGACCTTATCAATTCCTTCCCTTGTTCTGCCCCCCTCCCACCTGTTCCCTACTGCACCCCTGTAATGGCAGTAAACACTAACCATTATGCATTCACATAGCATGATGAGATGGAGGGAGAGGTGTGGAGCCACAAGAAAGGTGTTTCCTTACTAACGGTGTACACTGCTGTGCTTCTGAATGGTTTTCATTCTGGAGAGCAACATGACACTGTGCAGAAAGAGCCAGAGAAAACAGTAGGATTGCAGCTTTGCACTGCTCTGAGTGGTGAAAAATGATCAGCGCACAGTTACTATAAGGGGGTACAGTAGCTGAGAAGATACATTGTGAGTGAGGATCAATTGAGATAAGTGAGGAATGTAAACTGGGAGTGGGGTCTGAAGTAGTTGGGGAAAATATTAATCTGTGAGAAAAGATGGAGGTGTGAGTGTCTGTGCAGGGTGGGGGAGTAGGGGATATTATGAGAGTGGCGGGTAGGTTGGAGTAAATGGTTATAATAGTCAGTATAAGGCTGGAACTTGGTACCTTGGTAGACAGTAAGGAGATGTATAGTATGAGTGCCATAGAGTGTGTGTGTGTAGGTGGTGTATATTGGTTAGATACAGATGGTGTGGGGGGACCATAAGCATGTTGTTGGGGGAAAACATTGTTCTACAGTCTGCCTTTAGGTAAATATTTCACCACTGCAAGATTTTCCAAGGCACTAAAGTAGTGGTTCTCAAATGTTTCCAGGTGAAGACACTCACGAGGATTTTTACATTTTTTCAGGATGCCCCTGGGCACACAGGAAGCTGGAAGTGGCGAATTCACTGCCTGTAAGCTGCTCCCTTATTAGTGCCCGGCACAGGTGGTGAAGAGGTCACCAATGTTTCCAGTCACATATGAGCATGCAACATCATTTGTTTTTCCCACGGGTAACCCTCTGCATGACAAACACTGACACATGTGGGTTTACCAATGCTGCCATTTGGCTGTATTACACTGCAGACAAAAGCCACACATGGCCAGCAGATGGAGGGATCTTGATAGGCAGCATCCCCCTTTAGGCAGACAGTAATCCCCTCGCCCCTTCCTTTAGGTAGACAGCAAACCAATTTAAGCAAGCAGTGACCACCGTAAGGTATGCAATAACCAATCTCTCCCTCCTTTAGGTACTTGGTACCCCTCTCCTGGCAGCATGCATTGAACCTACCCTTGGTTTGACAGTGACCCTTTTAGGTGAAGTGTCCCCTCCAGCTAGACAGTGACCCTTCTCTGGTTAGGCAGAATTCCTCCTCTTTAAGTTAGCCAGTGGCCCCCACTATGTAGCATACTCCACTACTGATAGCCAGTGACAACCCCTGCCCCCTCCACCACCAGGTCATGAGCAGCTATCTCTTACCAGTCTAGGCGTTGTCCAAGCTTCGTCCTATTCTTCCACAAAATGAACCTCCCTTCATCTACTTCCTGCCACTCTCTTCTGTCTGCTGCTTCCCTCATGCCGACCTACTACTCCCATCTTACTTATGCCTCTTGAATAATACACTTTTGGAGCCTGCTAACGGGACTATATGGCAACTGTCAGGCAATATGGCTGAATTGGAAATCAATCTCTGGCCATATTGCTCCAATACAGAGGACCTCACCAAGCTGTACAGAAAGTGGTGCAAGAAAAGGGCAAGAAAGGGAGTCTTGTCGTGAGTAGTGCGGTGTTGTCGAGGCACCCCTGAGAAGTGCTCGCGGTGCACCCACTTTGAGAAATGCTGTGCTAAAGTAAAGTTCCTCATAATAATTTGCAGAAAATGTTCGTTAAAGGAGAACTGTAGAGAGAGATGTATGGAGGCTGCAATATTTATTTCCATTTAAGCTATACCAGTTACCTGGCTAAGCTGCTGATTCTCTGCCTCTAATACTTTCAGCCATAGACCCTGAACAAGCATGCAGCAGATCAGGTTTTTCTGACAATTTTGACAGATATGACAAGATTACCTGCATGCTTGTTTCTGGTGTGATTCAGCCACTACTTCAGCCAAATAGATCAGCAGCGCTGCCAGGCAACTGGTATTGCTTAAAAGAAAATAAATATGGCAGCCTCCATATACCTCTCACTACAGTTCTCCTTTAATAGCAATAATGTTATGTCTTTCCAGTCACTGACATGTTCTATTTATTTCTTCTTTGGTAATTTAAAAATATTTCCTTCCTTGCATTCTTTGGGCTCGATTCACAAAGCGGTGATAACCCAGTTAAAGACTTTAGGCGTGATAACCATTTTTATCATGCCTAAACTCAGTTTAGGCATGATAAGTTTAGGCATGATAAGTTTAGGCATGCTAAGTTTAGATAAGTTTAGATCGCACGCAAAGTCTCGCACGCAAAGCAGCGCCATTAAACTCTATGCAAAGTGCACCAGACTTTGCTAGCGCAAAACTTTTGATCAGCTGTGCACTGCGGTGCTAGCCCAGTTGGTACTTAAACTTATCACACCTAAAAACTTATCACACCTAAACTTATCATGCCTAAACAGAGTTTAGGCGTGATAAAGGACTTTTCACCACGGTGCTAACTGTTAGCACCGCTTTGTGAATCAGGCCCTTTGTGTGTTTCTCCATTATTCCTTATTTCCTTGGAGATCATATCCTTAGATTTAGGAACATCCTTAAACATTTTCTTTTGATACCATTAAATCATGGAGCTCTCTCTTATTTTTTGCTTTTGGACATCTTCCCCTACTTTTATTACTGTAATGGGTCCAAATGCTTGACTGAACATTTAAAGGGAAGCTTAAGTGAAATAAAAAAAAAAAAGTTTTTAACTTACCTTGGGCTTCTTTCAGCCCTCTGGACTCATACTGTGCCCACAATGTCCTCCTGATCCCCTCCAGCCAACAACAGTGACCCTAGCAATGCTGGCCTGTTGCAACCAGTCAGCAGCTACTGAGTGTTATAAACTGTTCTAATCACCTTTTTCCGGCACCAGCAACTTCTTATAGTTGCGTCTCACGGACTGTGAGATAACTTGACTCTCAACACAACAAGCAGGAGATAGACTTTCTCAGGCTTCTTCAATATTCACGTTATTTATTCAGGAAACAGAAATACAGATAGATACAGTTCATCATATCCTAGCCACGCCAATCTTCATGTTGCGTTACAAGCTTCTTGATTAAACTTCCTGCTGAAGTCAATCAGGTACCTTCTTTCTAAACTACGTTACAATAGACTACCTATGTACAGCATACATTATATCAGATTACATACATATAGAATGAAAATACTTAGAAGTTCCAGTCAGCATTGAGAGCTAGTGTGAAAGTGTGAAAGCCGGGCCACCGGCTGCTCCCCTCACACAGCTCTCCAGACTCCCCCACGCGTCCGGCATTATAGCTAGTGTGCTGTATTTATAGGTATATGCTACTTGTACTACTGTACCTGACTGTACATGTTGGATTGCATGCATGTGTTTGTACCATCTCCGACCCTGTCTGAGCCAAAAATAATTCCGGGTACAACCCCCGTTGTACTTGGCGAAATAAACGTGATTCTGATTCTGATTCTGATTCTGAAAGTAAGAAGCAGAGTGAGCTCCCATCGCTCACTCGGGGTTTAATACCGACTAGGAAAGAGTTAAATATGACATCATCTTCGCCATCCCCTAGATCAGACTATTGGTGGAGCCCCCTCGTGGGGTCATAATACCCACCTACTCAATTAATATTTAATGAGGCTTTTGACATACATACAAGGAATTCGGTATTTAGTAAATATGGCTGATGTTTATTGTTCTAGTGGTGTACATGCACAGGTCAGGGAGACCTGTGGTCTTGTCCATAGAACAGCTTCTTGGTATGTTCTGGTTCTGCTGACAGAACTGCAGATTTTCTCTCTAAGAGAAAATCCCCTTAAAGGGCAGGTCTGCTCCCCAAGCCTTTTTGACTAACTCAGTCCAAATAACTGAGGCCTACTTAAATTATAACAATCCCCCCTAAAAAGGCTTGACCCGCAGATCCCCCAGCTTCTGAACCCACCAGTACCTGGTTTCTTTTCTTTATGTTTCACTTTTCGATGTTCGTGCTCACACAACTTCTCTGCTTTAGGCGGTTATCCCTGGAAGAGAGAGAGCAAGACCTCTTGGTCTTCCTGTAACCAGGCTCTCTGGGGAGGCCCTACTTCTAAGTCCCTCTATACCACATGCTCAGCATTTGCGTCACTTGCGTATCACTCACAAACCTGCATGACCACAGAAAAGTGAAACTCATTTGGTTGTTACAAAACGGAGCAGTGCTAGGTGCCTTCTAAAAGAGCGCCTTTATACAATCAGCTCCATCACCGGTACTACTAAACCTATACCCGTAACCCTGTATATCCCTTAATTTGAAAATATTGGTTCATGAGATTGTTTATGAGGCACCAATCTGTTGACCAGGTTAATTTGTTTTACGTAATTTTAACACATAACCTCACCTGGATAATGATGCCTAAAGTTGTCATCCCCATCCAGACGACCAGTGGGTGTAGGAAGAACTTTTGAACTGCAGAGGCCCAGTCCGAGTGTCCCTGGAACATCACCGGAAACCTTTTCCACCAGGTCAGACTGGAACTCACCTGCTTATTTTTGTGTTCTACCTCGTTAAGATAACCTGGATCATGGTGAAATCTTACCTCTAACTTAGTGTACTGTTTGTTTAACCGTTGTATCAAAGTGTGGTCGTCTTGGATCAAACCCTGTTCCCCTTTGTCCCATGTCGTGTTCTCTTTTAGGAGGGGAACTTCCCGTGAAACTTCGAACTTTAGAGTTCTCTTAACCATTTGAGAAATAACGTCATCAAACCTGGATGACTGGATCCATATGGGATCTCCGCTCACCCAATATGTTCCCCTTGACAGATCCCCCTTATCGGAACAATTATGAACATGTACTTTGAATGTGTCCTTAGACATGATGCTAAAAAAACAAACCTTACCTTCAGCCACCGGAACTATCGGTTTGGCTTCAGGGTGGATGGTAGCCTCGCATTCTGTGTTATTGAGCCCGCAGGCTTCTTCACTAAATTTGACTTGTCCCGGCAAACACAGGTACCTCTGGGAGAATTGCCCGCATGAGGACAACTCTACTCGTTTCACCTCCCAGTCTAGCACCAAAAAAGGTTGACCTCTCAGGTCAGGGTGTAAGACATGTGTGGAGGTGGGAACTAAGGAAGTGGCGGTGCCTAAAGGAATGTTGCACCGTTTCCATTTGTGCACCTAAACATCTCGAAGCTTCCATGCAAAAGATCCTTCTCCAGAAAAAATCGATATACCTCCCCTTGTCCAATCTCAGTTGTACAGGATCTTTAAGCATCTCCCTGACAAAATATGTCCCCAACTGTCCTGATTGGACCTCTTCCCCCCTTATGTCCTGAGGCACAATATGTACCAGAGGTTGGGAAGACTGTACTCTCTGCAATCTTTCAATTAAGAGTACCTCTTCACTTACCCAACTAGCATGAGGATAAGCGGCTGCATATGGACTGTGCAATATCGTCCCCTGTTGTGACCCGTGTAGTGTGGATGGGGTTCCCTGTGTTGGCTTTCCCTCCCCCGGGACCGCTCTCCCCACCCTCTTTGTCACCTGGAAATGTGGCTTGATCTCGATTTTTACTTCTTTTTTTAAGAACCACCAACCCTCGGCTTTCCAGCCTTTACGTGTGTATAGTTGTTTCAGAGGCACTCTCTGTTGGTAGTTCCAGAGTGTGATGTTGTCCCCTGCGTCTCTCTGGTAGGAGAATTGACGCCTCCTGCTCGTTCCTCTCCCATCTGGAACCATCTCACTCTGCATAACCAAGACAAGGTACCCCTGAATCACACACTCCACCTTTTGCATGTACCCATTGTACTGCAATGTACCTTTTAACAAAACTTTGGATCGGTGCATCGATTCTGGGAGTGTGGCATTCAATAGCAGATTTACACTGCCATTCAATTCCCACTGCCCGCACACCTGACCCTTCAGACCTTTCACCCACATTGTGCCATGAAATTTGTTTTCTCCTGGCACAAGTGCTCTTTTCCTCCATCCCTGCTTGGTCCATCTGTGCCAAGTGGAGGGAGGTGTGAAAGGATTAGTACCTTTGTCACCAAACATTAACATGCTTGGGCCTTGCATTCTCATTAACCCCTTATTATACATGAGAATGTCCTCTCTTCGTTCTCCTAGGACGAAATGGCAACCTAGGATCACCATCAGCACGGTACTCTTCATTATAAAAGCACCACCTTGGGAAAGAAAAACATTAGCAATTTGCACTATGCTTTGCTCAGTCAGTTTTTTTAGTCGTTTTCCGATCTCAGGAATCTCGTGTTTTAGTCTCTTTCCAATTTCAGGAATCTCGTGTTTTAGTCTCTTTCCAATTTCAGGAATCTCGTGTTTTAGTCTCTTTCCAATTTCAGGAATCTCGTGTTTTAGTCTCTTTCCAATTTCAGGAATCTCGCTGTTCTCCAACCTCAGATTGGCATCTGGAACCGATCGCTTATCCGACTGACATCTCCATCTTTGCTGCCAGCACTGCAGCTGTCTCGAGTCCATATTGCCAAACTCCTGAAATCGAAATACAAACAAATCAATTCTTATTAATGATTTGGGATTCGCCCTGTGGCTTGTACTCTGTACACTTTAAATTGATCAATATATACCGTAATTGATCTCGTTGCTTTATGGTTCTCATGAACTCTGTTTACTCTTTTTGGTAGATTGGAGTTAAACCTCTCTCCCCTACCTAAGTACAATCCGAAGTACTTACCTGTGTAAAATATGCTCCCGCGGACTTCACCTTTGGAAGCTCTCACCTCATTGCAAGCTCCCTCCACATCCCCCCCTATCTGTCCATGCGCGGCCGTCGCATGCACAGATTACGGATGCCACACCTGTTGTCGCTTTGCAGGTGAGCCTGCAATGCGCTTACTCATTATCGCATTTACTTATCTAGAACCCCATTGCGATACCAGCTCTGCTAGAAGTTCTGTGTGTTGTACCCTCTGACCAATGTTTGCCGTGCTACTACCCCCATACTACAAAAAAAATGGCTGCCTCCCTGTAGGAAGCAGCACTTTGCACTGAAACTACGCAGGGAGCAGGGCTAAGCATACCAGCGTCACATGCCAGTATGCAGATCCCTGAATGTCCACGTGGTAGGTAGTCATATGGCAAACACCGTACTGATACACTGTCACTCTGTAAATGGCAATTCTATCATCTGTATAATTGCCCCATGAACTGCGGTCAGTTCTTGTTCTTTGTGCTACAATTGATAGGAACTGGAAAAAAACATATTTGACCAATCAGTGGATGGAAAAAACGCACAAAAAAACAGCCCCAGCCCAGCATAGACCTCTTAGTCAAACTCTGGACCTGTCCACGACAAAAACCGGGAAAAAATGTTACCGCTCTGCAGCAGCGGCGACGGTTACCTGGATTGGTCAACTCCCTTTTTTTCCAACTCCGGCACCCCCCTGATGCACTGTCCCCCCTTTTCTCTATTGGGAACTCATGCTGCACCACCCATTAAGGTGCCCCACTTACAGGAATAATCCCGTAAGCAACTCAGTATAGACACTTTTCTGCTCTGCGCTGCTACGTGTCTCCCTGCACCTAGCTGGGAAACACTTCCTATCCGTGACCATGCTAGTCTTACAGTAATAGCTTGGTGCACGTATTCTGGCATTTCTTTCCATGGACCCAGGGGAAATACTTCGGAATCCGAGATACTCAGTAGAATGTCTCTGTATTTCTACCCCCCTTCCTTTCAGCTGCTCTGCCCGGAGCCGCGAGCACAGCCTGACGTGACGTGGATCCCCCCAGCCCCTCCCCCCCCCTTCCATAAAATGTGGGGGCCATGACTCTTGGGGGCGGGCCCTCTCCACTGCCGCCATTTTGAGTCCTGGACTGCCAGCTAAGATGGCTGCTCCCATAGCAACCTCTCAATCCTATAAACATTAGGAGAAAAAACAAACTCAAACAGAACAAACATTTTATGCATAGTTACACACAGCATCGATACATAGTGCAGAGAATCAGCATTCCGCTACATACATTCCTGGATGTCTGCAAAAACCTAAAGAGAAAAACCCTGTCTCAGCTGCAATTCTAAATGCTATATACCTTAGTATCACCCAGTGACGTGGAAACTCTCTCTCTACACAAACATCTGCTTATCACAGACATAACTCAGAATTACTAGAGCGTAAAACCATTAAACTTAAGCAGACATTAGAAACCTTTTAGCAGTACTGACTGGATCTAGAGAAGCTTGCTTTTCTTTCTACGCCTTCCACTACAGACAGAGAAAAAAAACATACTGATCGGAAAAAAAAACGCCAGAGTACAGTGGCACCTCACCCATTATCTCAGCTGTAGCTACAAACTTACTTTCACAGCGACCCAGAGACATGGGCTGTGCCTTCCTGTCTCCCCAGCTCCCCGAAGAAAAAAAACATACTGCTAAACCTCACGGCTTACAACTGTCTCACACTCCCTCTTTCTGTCTACTAGTCTCCCTTCCCTCTCCCCCTCATCCACTACTACCAGACTGAAACACTGCTGGCTTCCCACTGCCGCGGTGGACCCCCCCCACCACCCACATCTGGCATCGTTTCCAGTCTCTGGACAGGGAGAGAGAAAAAAAAACAAAAAAAAGAACAGAGAAGGAGGGGAGAAAGAAAGAAAAAAATGAAGCACGCAGCCTCCAAGCTGCAATTAACACCGAATATACACATTAACAACTCCTTGCACAACCCCAAATACAACACAGATAATGCAATATAACAACGTAAACTATACATGCCTGGTCCGCGGACTTCTTATCGCAATTCATCAGCTTTTTGCAACTTTCCTCCGCGAAACTGATTGGACCCCGGAACTCCTGAGCGTGTTATCTCTGTTATCTCCGTCCCCACACTGGACTGGCTCAGTGGATCGATCTCCCGCAGCAAGTTGCAAGCTGGCCCCGGAGTGTCCCGTTGCGATCCAATTTAGGCTTAACTGCTGTGCACATGCAGTTAAAGTGTAACGTCCAAGAGTTTCGCCGCTGATATCCTCGAATTGCAGCCCGTGTGCTTGGCTCACGCACACCCCACTTATCAGCTTGATAAGCTTTTCCAGTCCGCGTCTATTCCGCTTGTGTCGCTGTGGAATATCTTGAAAACTTCTTCGGCCCCCGGCCCCTGTCTGCTTGTATTGCTAGACAGCGAAAGGTTTAATCGGCACCATTGTTATAAACTGTTCTAATCACCTTTTTCCGGCACCAGCAACTTCTTATAGTTGCGTCTCACGGACTGTGAGATAACTTGACTCTCAACACAGCAAGCAGGAGATAGACTTTCTCAGGCTTCTTCAATATTCACGTTATTTATTCAGGAAACAGAAATACAGATAGATACAGTTCATCATATCCTAGCCACGCCAATCTTCATGTTGCATTACAAGCTTCTTGATTAAACTTCCTGCTGAAGTCAATCAGGTACCTTCTTTCTAAACTACGTTACACTAGACTACCTATGTACAGCATACATTATATCAGATTACATATAGAATGAAAATACTTAGAAGTTCCAGTCAGCATTGAGAGCTAGTGTGAAAGCAAGAAGCAGAGTGAGCTCCCATCGCTCACTCGGGGTTTAATACCGACTAGGAAAGAGTTAAATATGACATCATCTTCGCCATCCCCTAGATCAGACTATTGGTGGAGCCCCCTCGTGGGGTCATAATACCCACCTACTCAATTAATATTTAATGAGGCTTTTGACATACATACAAGGAATTCGGTATTCAGTAAATATGGCTGATGTTTATTGTTCTAGTGGTGTACATGCACAGGTCAGGGAGACCTGTGGCCTTGTCCATAGAACAGCTTCTTGGTATGTTCTGGTTCTGCTGACAGAACTGCAGATTTTCTCTCTAAGAGAAAATCCCCTTAAAGGGCAGGTCTGCTCCCCAAGCCTTTTTGACTAACTCAGTCCAAATAACTGAGGCCTACTTAAATTATAACACTGAGCATGTGTGGCCATGAGCCACGCACACCCAGGTCGTGCTCCCGCTACCAGGAGCATTATGCGCAGTAGCAATTTCTGCATGCTGCACATGCGCAGAATGCTCTTGGCGGTGCGAGTGTGACCAGGGAGCGTGCAGCTCGGGGCGGCGGTAAGTTAAAATCTTTTTATTTATTTTATTTAACTTAAGCTTCCCTTTCAGCAGTTGTTCAAAATATTGTTTTGATCTTTCTCTTCTCTACGATGACAGCCTCACCCAGTACTTTTAAAACGAGGTCCTGAGTTGATTCTTACTTCTGTTAAAGAAAACCTGAAGTGACTAGCGGAATATGGAGGCTGACATATTTATTTCCTTTTAAACATTTCAGATTGCCTGGCTATTCTGCTGATCCTCTGCCTCTAATACTTTTAGCTATAGACTCTGAACAAGCATGCAGCAGATCATGTGTTCTGAATGAAGTCTGACTGAATTAGCTGCGTGCTTGTTTCTGGTGTGTGATTCAGGACAATATTGATGTAATGCTGGGAATATACAATGAGATTTTTCAGAAGATTTACTGTCTGATCGTTTTTATGATCGTTTTTGCTTTCTGATCGATTTTCAATAGTTTTTCTGTTCAATTTCCATTCACTTCTATGAGAATGGAATAGAGTAGAAGGAAGATCCGCAGCTATGACAAAGGACCTCGGTCCGAAACATGTCAGCTAGGAGGTTTGACTGTTTCAAGGATATGTCTAAAATAAAGAACTTTTGTGAAGGCATCGTTGCAGATCTTCCTTCTACTCTATTCCATTATCATTGGACCAGGCTGCCTTTGATCCAGCACTGTCTTTCACAGCACAGTGGTGCGGTTTCCTGACTTTGTACGCACTTCTATGAGAAATCGATCAGAAAAATGATCGAAAATCAGATCAGACATGTTGGAAATTATCCATCGAATCATCTATCTGCCACAAAATCTTATGGTGCATTCCCAGCATAACAGAAAGATCAGCACAATACCAGGCAAATGGTACTGATTAAAAGTAAATAAATATGGTAGCCTCCATATCCCTCTCACTTCAGATGTCCTTTAACTTTTACAAATCTTATAAAGACAGCTGAAATCTTCCTTTGCCACCACTCCTCTTGCTGTAGCTGTGTCCCTTATGCATCTCTTCTTTTGTCTCTTCTAACCTTCTTCACTCTTTTTTAGCATTCTTTCTTTTAGGTGGGATAGTTTAGTTCTAAGTAAACTTTGTTTCATTTCCATTCTCTGTGCTGTTACATTCCAAATCTCTGGAGAAATCTAACTCTCACGTTCTCAAACTTGCTGTAACGTTCAATATTATAAGTTGTCTTTCCCCTTACATGACTAAAATCACTTATCTACGCTACTTTGACTGGATCCCATTTCTTCCTATTTCATGTCTATAAGTTATTCTAATTATTTATTCCTGCAATGGCATAATTATTGTTATTTAGTATTTATATAGCGCTGATGTCTTCTGCAGCGATGTACAGAGTGTATTGTCTTGTCACTTAATTGTCTATCAGAGGGGCTCACAATCTAATCCCTACCATAGTCATATGTCTATTTATGTATCTTGTAGTGTATGTACAGTGGGTTGCAAAAGTATTCGGCCCTCTTGAAGTTTTCCACATTTTGTCATATAACTGCCACAAACATGAATCATTTTTATTGGAATTCCACATGAAAGACCAACACAAAGTGGTGTACACATGAGAAGTGGAACGAAAATCATACATGATTCCAAACATTTTTTACAAATAAATAACTGCAAAGTGGTGTGTGCATAATTATTCGGCCCCCTTTGATCTGAGTGCAGTCAGTTGCCTATAGACATTGCCTGACTAAATAGAGTGCACCTGTGTGTAATCTAATGTCAGTACAAATACAGCTGCTCTGTGAGGGCCTCAGAGGTTGTCTAAGAGAATATTGGGAGCAACAACACCGTGAAGTCCAAAGAACACACAAGACAGGTCAGGGATCAATTTATTGAGAAATTTAAAGCAGGCTTAGGCTACAAAAAGATTTCCAAAGCCTTGAACATCCCACGGAGCACTGTTCAAGCGATCATTCAGAAATGGAAGGAGTATGGCACAACTGTAAACCTACCAAGACAAGGCCATCCACCTAAACTCACAGGCCGAACAAGGAGAGGGCTGATCAGAAATGCAGTCAAGAGGCCCATGGTGACTCTGGACAAGCTGCAGAGATCTACAGCGTAGGTGGAAGACTCTGTCCATAGGACAACTATTAGTCATGCACTGTACAAAGTTGGCCTTTATGGAAGAGTGGCAAGAAGAAAGGCATTGTTAACAGAAAGCATAAAAAGTCCCATTTGCAGTTTGCCACAAGCCATGTGGGGGACACAGCAACCATGTTGAAAAAGGTGCTCTGGTCAGAAGAGACCAAAATGGAACTTTTTGGCCAAAATGCTATGTGTGGCGGAAAACTAACACTGCACATCACTCTGAACACACCATCCCCACTGTCAAATATGGTGGTGGCAGCATTATGCTCTGGGGGGTGCATCTTTTCAGCAGGGACAGGGAAGCTGATCAGAGTTGATGGGAAGATGGATGGAGCCAAATACAGGGCAATCTTGGAAGAAAACCTCTTGGAGACTGCAAAAGACTTGAGACTGGGGCGGAGGTTCGCCTTCCAGCAGGACAATGACGCTAAACATAAAGCCAGGGCAGCAATGGAATGGTTTAAAACAAAACATATCTATGTGTTAGAATGGACCAGTCAAAGTCCAGATCTAAATCCAATCGAGAATCTGTGGCAAGATCTGAAAACTGCTGTTCACAAACACTGTTCATCTAATCTGAGTGAGCTGGAGCTGTTTTGCAAAGAAGAATAGGCAAGGATTTCAGTCTCTAGATGTGCAAAGCTGGTAGAGACATACCCTAAAAGACTGGCAGCTGTAATTGCTGCAAAAGGTGGTTCTACAAAGTATTGACCCAGGGTGCCGAATAATTACGCACACCCTACTTTGCAGTTATTTATTTGTAAAAAATGTTTGGAATGATGTATGATTTTCGATCCACTTCTCACATGTACACCACTTTGTATTGGTCTTTCACGTGGAATTCCAATAAAATTGATGCATGTTTGTGGCAGTAATGTGACAAAATGTGGAAAACTTCAAGGGGGCCGAATACTTTTGCAACCCACTGTAAATAAATAAATAAATACATATTGATAGTTCAAAAGTGCATAAAATAGGAGTTGGTCTGGATTTGCTCTTGGGTTCTGTTAAGATGTTTATAAAGGTGGCCACACATGATATACAATAAAATGATCTGTTTTTATGGCAATTCGATAAATATGATCGAATCTGCAGAAAAAAATCTAAAGTTTTTTTTCATTCGACTGAAAAATCTGATTGGATTTCCCTGTTTTTCGATTTTTATAGATCCAGAAGGCTGGAGATTTTTCTTCAATTTTTCTAAAGATTGTATGGTATGTGTTAGACTGTCAATTTATTAATATACACACCCTAGACATTTTCTCAGTTTCCAATCATTTTTATCATAATTGGGGAAAAATTTAACATAGGTGTGTGGTACATTGGTCATATTTTTGAAGTGTTACAATCAGTCAGAAAAATTGGTTGCAATTCTTAAATTGAACAGATATTTAAAAAATTGTATGGTATGTGGCCACCTTTGTATTGTTAACTTTATCTATAAAGTATCTGGAAAAATCATTTGCTGCCAAAAATGATTTAGGCGCAGGAAGAGGAGGACCGAGTGGGTCATCAAAGGTGATACGTATATAGGATTATTATTATTGATTTAGGAGTGCCAAACATATTCCGTGGCGCTGTACATATAGGATTATGAAATTAGAAGTAATGAGAGGGATACATTTGCTTGATTTAAAATAGCAAACACCTGAGCTGGTATGAGGCATATTTGTATTTCTGAAAGTCTATATTTATATTGTCTATTTTACAGCCTCCTCTCCTCGGGTTTAATGGTGCTTCGTCCACGTGCCCCCTGGCTCAGGCACATCAGAGCAAGGCACCATGGAGCCCTGGATCCCCTCCACAGCAGCCCAACATGACCTCTGTGAAGTCCTGCTCACCTCCACCAAGAGCAGCCCTGCCACTAAGACCTTGTTAACCATATCAGCATACGTTGCAGCCATGGATCCCTGCTGTCTAGCAAAACGTACTGCTCTCCTCCACCAGGCTGTGTCCCTCCACCTCCAGCCGCAGTCCTTTCAGATTCCTGGCCTCCAGACCGACCACTCCAGTATCCAGGCCACAAGCTTGGGGCCAAAAAGTTAGTCACGGCAAGTGTCATCACCTGCCAATCCACTGCAGCAGCTACCGGCCTGGGGCTAAATTGGCAAGCATGGACACTGGTATGAGGCACGGCTACAGCCAGGACTGTTGTTTCCACCCAGGACTGTCGATTTTACCCAAGTGGACTCTCATACTCTCTGATTGCGCCTTCTATCTCTCTTTCTCTTCCCTTCACCTGCATGTTCCAAAACATGCGGGGGGGGGGGGGGGCATCTGTAAACTGCTGCAGGAAGTTTAGCGTCACACAGGTTGTGGCAGCTCCGCGCGACATAGTATTCAGACGTACCTCTGTATCCAATGTAATGTAAGGTGTAAGTGTAATGTATATAATGAGTACTCTGTGTATTTTTACTGTATGTTACTGTACCATCACCGACTGTATGTGCCAAAAACAATTCCCAGTACAACCCCCATTGTACTTGGCAAAATAAATGATTCTGATTCTGCTTCCAAGCAGGATAAAGTTTAGATTGACTCTGCATGCCACCACGTTTTGCCTTGGCTTTCCTGATGTGGGTTACTATTGCCTATGGCCAGTGTCACATCCTTTTTTTATAAATCCTTGGGTGCCACCGTTTTTTTTCTCAGCTTTTAAACCTCAGAAAAACATTAGTCCAAGTGTTTTACCCTTGCCGCAGGGGAAAAAACAGTTCTTAAAAGGATAGTTAACCATTTCAGCCGCGCAGACGTGAGCTTCACGTCCGCAGAGGCAGGTGCTAGAGCCGCAGGGACGCGCTAGTCACGTCCCTGCAGTTTGGGGTGTGTGCACGCGATCGTGCGGGCAGGTGCCCGCGATCGCGCTGCTGCTGCTAGCAGGTGGAATTGGCTGCAGGGGACAAAAGTCCCCTGTGCCAATCCGAGCATGTCTGCCGAGAATAAACACTGTTTTTGTTCGAAAACAGTGTTTATTCTGTAAATGGAGCCGCGATTCTGTAAATTCCCGCCGCGATTTCTGCCGGTTTCCGCTGCCCAATCATCAAATTTATGAATGGAAACAATATTTCCATTCATAACCTCCCCACCGCCGCTGTGATCGGAGGCTTCCGATGGAAGCCTACATCATTTCCCTGGTTACAATGTAGTGATACATTGTATCCCAATTAGCGTACATTGTACGCTAATGGGATTTTTGCTCAGTAGGGACATCTTGTGGCCAAATAGTAAAACACACCTACTGACTTTAGGGAATAAAAATAAATGATTATTTATATCAAGAGGACATATCATTAATAAACAATGCGCTACAAATTTGTGATGGACGTAAAACTGAAAAAATGCACCTTTATTTTAATTATGGTAGCATTTATTATTTTAAAACTGTAATGGCTGAAAACGGAAAAATAATGAATGTTTTAAATTTTTTTTCCTATTATTCGCATTATAATGCATTTAGAATAAAATAATTCTTAGCATAATTTACCACCCAAAGAAAGCCTAATTGGTGGCGGAAAAAACAAGGTATAGATCATTTCGCTGTGATAAGTAGTGATAAAGTTATTGGGGAATGAAAGGGAGAAGCGCTGACATGTGAAAATTCCTCTCGTCCATAAGGTGAAAAAACCCCATGGGCTGAGATGGTTAAACAACAACTGTTAGCAAATCTCCAAACCACTATAAACCAACTTCAGACCTTTTCTATCCATGTCTGGTCATCTGTTCCCTTCCTTTCACTGTTGCTTAGTTAATTGCTAATCAAGATTATTAATTGATTACAGTAGAATCCCTTTATAGTAAACTCCAAGAGAACAGGGAAAGTAGATTACTATATCAGAAGTGTATTATATAAGAATTGGTCATACATTGTATATTTATACGGACACATTTTCTGGGACCTGAGCACTGAGTTTACTATATCATGAGGTTTACTATATCAGAGTTTACTATAATGAGATTTTACTCTATTAACCATTGAGTGACTACAGTCTATTTGGTTTGAAGTTTCTACGGTGCTTTGTAAGGGTTGTGTGAGTGGGTTATAGTTGGCCTGCTACTCATTCTACCCCTCCCAGGGATGGGTAAAGTGTTGGGACAAGTAGTCAAGCCAATTAATGCTTTTACAGATATGATAGAGGTTAGTCAAAAGTTGTTTACATCCTAGTTCACTACACAATACATACATAGACATAGGACTATAGTAAGGAATTAGATTGTGAGCTCCTCTGAGGGACAGTTAGTGACAAGACGATATACTCTGTACAGTGCTGCGGAAGATGTTGGCGCTATATAAATACTAAATAATAATAATAATAATAATAATAGTTCCCACCACTTATAAATGGTCTCCTAAAGGGTCTATTAAAAGGTCTCATATGGGAAGGTGTAGGGGTATGTGCAAGAGAATTAAACATATTTTAATGCCTTTCTATTTTATGTATAGTAGTATCAATAGAGTATTGTACTGTGTTAGCCATAAGTAAAAGCAACACATTTTGAATCAGAATTATGCCATTTATTGGCTAACTTGGAAGAAAAACAGAAAACTTTTGGCTAATAAGCCTTCTAGAGATTCAATTGCTGTATGCTGACAAGATGTTAGAACAAGCAGCTTATATACACTGGACATTAACAGGAGATGCATCATTTTGCAAATATAAATAAATGTCATTAGATGCCTTAATAACAACATCAGAAGGGTCTCACAAGTATGCTAGCTATTTTTTAACAAATAGATAGGACCACTTGTTATTTTAAACATCACATACCACATGCTCTGTGTAAAACCGGAGTTTTGTTAGCCTATAACATATATTGTATGTACTCTACCTCTTGTTAACTTTTGAAATGTCGTGTATATACACTGCCTGTTCTCACATCTTGTCAGCATACAGAAATTGAGTCTGAAGAAAACTTATTAGCCTAAAGCTTATTCTTTTTCTTCTAAGTCAATAAATGGTATCATAGTACTGTAAGATCTCACATAGTGATACATTTGAGCAAAAGCTTCAGTTTTGGCATACAGCATCACTTATCTTAACTTACCACAATCCAAAAAATTAAAGAATTGTGATTAACTTACTGTGAAGCATTTACTTAAAGGGACTCCGAGCTCTGAAAAAAAAGGAAAGTTGTACTCTTTGTTCGCGCATGCGCAGTACTTTCACGCCGGCCGCCGTGATGACGCGAGGCGGCCGGCGTGTGACGTAATCCGCGTCATATGCAGAAGAAGCAGCCCGACACTCGGGAGAGTGTCGCCCGGGCTGCGGCCTGCCAGCCATTCCGGAGCGGGGAGAAGGAGAGGAGCCAGGACGCCGGCGTGGGACCTCCCGACCAGCACTGGGCTGGAAAAAGCCCCTGGTGAGTACAACTTTCCTTTTTTTTCAGAGCTCGGAGTCCCTTTAACGAGCAGAGAAACAGAGCAATGTACTGTATAACCAAATAAAACTGATTTTAATGTGGCTATCCTAGTAAATAACAAATGGTGCAAGTACATAACATCTGTGTTAGCTTTAGAGTGCAGCTAAGAACATACATATCCTAAAAAGTATAAAAAAGAAAAAGACATTTTAATGGCTGTACCAAAAAAATAGTAGTAAAGATATAATTAACCATTTCAGCCCACGGGTATTTTTCAGCTTATGCATCAGAGCAATTTTCGCCTCCCATTCATTCGCCAATAACTTTATCACTAATTATCACAATGCATTGATCTATATCTTGTTTTTTCCGCCACCAATTAGGCTTTCTTTGGGTGGTACATTTTGCTAAGAATATTTTTTCTAAAAGCATTTTCACAGAAATATTAAGAAAAAATGGAAAGAAATCATTACTTCTCTTTTTTGGCCATTATAGCTTAAAAATAATACATGCTACCATAATTAAAACCTATGTATTTTATTTGCCCATTTGTCCCGGTTATTACACCATTTAAATTATGTCCCTATCACAATGTATGGCGCCGATATTTTATTTGGAAATAAAGGTGCATTTTTTTCAGTTTTGTGTCCATCACTATTTACAAGCTTATAATTTAAAAAATGTTTGTAATATACCATCTTCATATGCATATTAAAAAAGTTCAGAGCCTTAGGTAACTATTTATGTTTTTTTTTATTGTAATTAGTTTCTCATTACAAATGTTATTTGGGTCATTTTTGGTGTGGGAGGTAAACAGTTCATTTTAAGTGTAATAATGTGTGTTTATTTCATTAAAAAATGTATGTAGATCTTTCTACCGGGGACTTAGATCAATGAATGGGAAGTATGTTCCCATTCATTGATCCCTGGGCTAATGGGAGCAATACAGGTGCACGGGAGCGCGCAGCAGCGCAACAGCAGCTGCCTAGACATGACAATCACGTCCAGGCGGCTTATATGGGTAAGTAAAGGGTGGGCTTGTCAGATCAGCGTAACATCATCAACATGTGTAGCCATGCACTAGGAATGTTCAGAAAATTTCCATGGAATTCTGATTTCCAAGTTTCCGATCAGCCATTGCCTGCTGATATTGGTAATCTGCAGAAACGCCCCATTACCGCAACTTGGAAATTTAAGCCCTTTTACAGAATTTGGAAGCATTGGACCAATCACAGAATCCAGAATTTTTACGTGGAAATTTGAATACCGCAGAAATTTTAGACCAATCACAAGACTCGGATACTGCCGAGTTTTATCGAGTCTTGTGATTGGCCTAAAATATCCATGGTATTCCGCATTCTGAACCTTGTGATCGTCCGAAAATCGGAAATTTTAGGCTAATCATGATATTCGATAGTATTGGACCAATCAGAGAAGAGGTTTACCGCGGCATTCAGAATACCATGGTACTTCTCCCAACTTATAACCTACAGAATAAATCCAAATCCAGCCCTAGCACTATTTAACTTAGATATTGATCAAATCCCTAAGCCATATAGAAATATAACTGCAAACATCCTCTTGGCAACAAAAATTGCTATAGCCAGAAACTGGAAAAAAACAATCAGTCCTGAATTCATAGATATAGTACAAATTGTGAAAACCAACTGCAAATATGAACATATCTTTGCCAACCTACATAGTAATATCAAGAGATTTACTGATAAATGGGATCATTGGTTAGTCAACCATGCCCTTACCAAATAATACCATCAATCGTTCATTTCTTTTTTACTGATAAGAATATGGATATCACTATCTAACAAGACCTAAAAGCCGGATTATTATTCTAGCATCTTTTTAGCTTACAATGTAGAGACAAATTCTTTCTTTCTTTCTTTCTTAGCTTCTGTTTTGTTTTGTTGTTATGATATTAGTCCATTAATGGACTATGTTGTAGTTATTCTATCAAAGTCTAAAATGTGGTATTATTCCTTTGCTATGTAATATGATTTATTGCAATGATATTATCAATGTCACAATAAAATATTTTGAAAACAAAACAGAATACCATGGTACTTTTAGGCCAACCACAAGACTTGGAAAAACTTGGTGGTATACGAGTCTTGTAATTGGTCTAAAACTCTGATATTCCAATTTCCCTTGTAAACTTTTGCATTCTTTGATTGGTCCAATACTTCTGACTCTAAAGTATTTGGCCAATCAGAGAATGCAAAAGTTCACTGTGGATGTCCGCATAAATAATAGTGCTTTTTCCTAAGCATTTTATGTGATATTTATTGTTATTATGTAATATTTACTGTGATTTACATTGATTCTTCATTGATTAGATTTTCTTGTGATTATTCATGACAGCCTGCCCTCTTTTGTAGAATCCTGGTTTAATTGGGTTTAATTTTATTTTAAGGGGACACATCCTGCAATAATTTTGAGGCATACTGTACTTATGAATGATGACTATGAATTTACACAAATATACATATATCTTTTTATATTATTTTCCCTATGGATTTTTGAATAATAATGAGGCTTTTCCTTTTGGGACTTGCGGTTTTGGCTCTGTAGTTTGTATTCACTTCCTTATTTCAATATCAGCCTTAAATCTAAAACAACTCACATCCATAATCCATGAAGATTAAAGCATGGATTCTACTGTACCACGCTCATGCATAAATTTATCTGGCAGCCCACATACCAACTTACACAGTATATCTGCCCCACTGATTTTATCCATAAGACTTCTTCAGGTGTCAGTTTCTTAAATTCCAGCCATGATTACACAACACAGAAAGATGTCCCAGTACAACTACTAAAACAAAAAACACATACAGTATATCGGGCCATATTCAGTAAACTCCGGTAAAGTAAAGCTCCCTGCACACAGCAATTTTAATGTTGTTACTTCCAAATTAGTGTGTTAATTGCAAATGACTTCCAAACGAGTGCAACTCAGACTACTTGGGCAACCCTTGTATTGCCTGGATAACGGGTCGTACGCAAGTAATGGTAACAGAGTTTACTGAATATGGTCCATTGTATGTTTAAATAGAGACAAGGTGACAATTTACTGTTCTCATATGCTTTTCTCTTTTGCTAGTGTTTTTTGGATCATAAATTGGTTGGGAAACAGATTATGGGCTTGATTCACTATGCGGTGCTAACCTACTTAGCACGTCTAAAGTCTTTAGACGTGCTAACCAGGGTGCTAAGTAGGTTAGCACTGGATTTCTCAATCAGATCGCGTGCAAAGTTTTGCGCGCGCAAAGTCCTATGCGCGCGCTAAGTCCCATAGGCTTTAATGCGCGCGTAAAGTTTTATGCGCGTAAAGTTTTACGCGCGAAAAGCTGGTTTAGACGTGCTAAGGGGGTTTTCACAGGCGTGCTAACAGTTAGCACTGCTTTGTGAATCAAGCCCTATCTATCACAAAGAACCTAACTCTAGAAATTGCTGGATTGTTGCAGATTACAAGGGGCAAATAGCATCTAAATCCCGAGGCTTAGGTGACTGAAACTTGGGCGGACTGAAACTGTATCAGGTTTTTCATTCTGTTCCACGCGTTTCAGTTTCAGTAAAACACATCCATTTTAAAATTTACACTAATCACATTGCAGAAAAAATGTTCTGGTTCCTTATCCATTTTTACAGCTGATAAAAACCACATAGATGACTACTTGGGGGCAACTTCTTTTTATATAAGTATATATAGACTATTTCTAGTATTTCCATGCTATTTGAGTGTGAGCTGCCAGTGAACCTTGTTATTCTACTCAAACTTCATATATAATAAATACCTGTTAATGTACTACCATGCTTTATTTGTCATATATGATAAATACTGGAGTCTCAGAAGTCATTGATGTTGTTTCACTGAAAATGATAGTCATTGACACATGAAAATGCTTCATTCTTCTCTTTTTCTGTGTTCTACGCTCTAAACCTCCTACTTTCAGTTCTAGATTCTTTTCTGAGGGTTATTACAGTAACTCATACAATAATGCCCTCTTCACCTTCAACTGACTCATCTTGGCTTTTTTATTTCTTTCTCCATTAATGAATAGCAATTAACAAGCATTGTCTTTCACATCTCAATTTTCATATAACCAATATATTTTCTAGGTTATACACACTTGTCCATAGCCCTTTTCTACTCCACTATTTGAATATAGTCTCTCTTATTTTTGTAATCTACTCAAGTTGTCCAAGCTTGTATCTTTTTGTCTATTTGATCTGCCCAATCTAATTACTTTTTTGTGTACACGTTGTGAAAATATCACATAGGAAAAAAACTCGGGAGAAAATGTTTATTGCATATGGGTCCTTGTCACTAAAATTCCCTTTAAGCCACCAATCAAGAACATTTTCTAAATATTTTTGACAGAACATTTTTTAACAACTATTTGGTAGTTTTTCAGTGCTGACAAGTTATTTTAAAGAGCATTTAAGAATTATCTCCTTGGAGAAAACACAGAAGAAATTATTTTTCTGCCATCTACTTAGATCCCAGGCCATAATCTCCACCAGGTCTACATAGTTGCACTTAAATAAGTCTGTTAATCGGGTAAGAATATATATCCTTAAAGGAAACCTGAAGTGAGAGGAATGTGGAGGCTGCCATTTTTATTTCCTTTTAAACAATACCAGTTGCCTGGCAGTCCTGCTGATCCTCTGTCTCTAATACTTTTAGCCGTAAACCCTAAACAAGCATGCGGTTTAGATGTTTCTGCCAAAAATCTGCCAGTCAGCTGAGAGGCACAGACGGGAGTCAGGTAGATTTGCGTGTGGTGGCTAAGTCAGATAGTTGCATGCAGTCCCAGCGTGCTCTCCACCCCAGCGATGTTCTCCTTCCTCCTATGTGACCTGCAGCGGCAGGCCAGCAGCTCACACTGAGATAAATTAATAAATAGGGGATAGTGCAGACTGTGCCAGGAGTTGGTGTCAAGCCAGATACAGAAATATTCACTGGATTAAAACTTGTTTATTGGCATATTAAACATTTTTCCAAACTCAGAGGTTTCAGCTTCAGGGCCAGGTCCCTTGATGCAGGCCCTGAAACCGAAACCTCTGGGTCTGCATGCACACTGGGACTGAGCCTCTCAGCTGACTGGCATTGTGGGATTCATTGTAGCGGAGGGGAGCGGACATTGTCTATCCATATCCGCTATAAGTACTTGAGCCCACTTCTGCGTTTTAAAAAACATATAGAAACGCATGCATTTTTAAAGCATTTTGAAATGCGTTGTTAACAAGTTTGAAGGCATTATAATGCGTTTGAAGGCGTTATAATGCGTTTGAACGCGTTAAAACGTGTTTAAACGTGTTTTAAACTGCTTAAAATGCATGCGTTTGTACGCGTTTTGAAAAACGCAGCCGTGGGCTCAGGCCATTAGACTGTTGCATTTAACGTGCCGGGATAGTTATTCAGCATGGTTCCTGATTGAACTGTCTGATGTACAGATAACCACAACAGGGAGCCCATAACAAAAGATTTATATAAAATATCATAAATATATTGCAAACTAGAAAGATTCATTAAATTATTTGTGTGCAGACTATTTAACATAATTAAAAAAAATATAAACAATCTCTGCTTCATGTGTAGAGATTATCAATTATCCTACCGTTTCTTCTGTAAGAAGAAAAGCACATGATTGTTTTTTTTACGTGATATACTGTACCTGCACTCTTCCAATTAATAAAAGAGAGATTGATTATGTCCTTCTTCAATCTTCATGAATATTTCTTGCAATAATATTCGCCTATGAGAATGTTACTTTCATTAATAAAATAATGTTGGAATTCTAATATGTAAATCAGAAAAGTATGGTAAATTTACTGTGCGCAGGGAGCGTGCAACAATATAACCAGTTGTCCTGACAGTAGTTGTACATGTGTTGTACAATTAGCATGACCTAAGTTACCTAGGTAATGTGCATTGGCAGGGTACCACGTTCGATAGAGATGTAAGTAGTGTGCCGTTCCCTTGCAATGTGCGCATTACCTAGGTAACACGAGTTGTGCTAATTCCACAAGGCATGCTACCTTAATGTTGGGAATACCAGTACAATTGCTGTGTGCTCTCTGTGTATGGCAACTTTACTGTACTTTGAAAAATACACCCTAATGGGAGAACTATATCTCGGCCTGACTCGTAGCATGCCTTGAAATCAAAGTGCAGGGATTACGTCCTTTAAATTGATTGGACCCGAAGCGGCTCAGGGCTGGACAAGTGGAGCGCTCATTATTTGCAGGGAGAGCAGAGTAAGTTACTAGCGCTCGCTATGCTGCATTACCCGCAGCATAGCATGTGGTTCTGTGGCTGAGGGTAATTACACGTGCTACGCGGCCAGAAGCGCATGTAGCATGCAGCCACTTACATTTAAGGAACACTGTTGAAATAGCACGAGTAACAGGAGGTTATTTCTGTTAGTGAAACAACCCTGTTCATGAATATGCCCCAATATAAGGCATTTGCTATTTCTGTGAAGCTGTGTGAGATGCCAGTTGGACAGGAGAATTAAGCAGGCTGCTGTAAAGAGATGCTGTCAGCCATACTATCTCTAAAAAACACATACATACAGGATCTTCTCAAAAAATTAGCATATTGTGATAAAGTTCATTATTTTCTGTAATGTACTGATAAACATTACACTTTCATATATTTTAGATTCAAATACACACAACTGAAGTAGTTCAGGCATTTTATTGTTTTAATATTGATGATTTTGGCATACAGCCTTAAGCTCATCCAGAGTGTTGGATCTTGCGTCTCTCAACCTTCTCTTCACAATATCCCACAGATGGGAAGCTTTTCAGCAGATGGAAGCATGAAGTGCTCCAAAATCTCCTGATAGCTAGCTGCATTGACCCTGCCCTTGATAAAACACAGTGGACCAACACCAGCAGCTGACATGACACCCTAGACCAGGGGTGCCCATTAGGTAGATCGCGATCTACCGGTAGATCGCGAAGGCCTTCATGGTAGATCTCGACCCCACTACATTTTCCATTCTGTATATACAAGTGTGCTCCTAAAATTGTACATAGGTAGATCACTTTGACTTGCTAATTTTTAAAAGTAGCTCACAAGCTGAAAAAGTGTGGGCACCCCTGCCCTAGACCATCACTGACTGTGGGTACTTGACACTGGACTTCAGGCATTTTGGCATTTCCCTCTCCCCAGTCTTCCTCCAGACTCTGGCACCTTGGTTTCCGAATCACATGTAAAAGTTGGTTTCATCCGAAAAAAGTGCTTTGGACCACTGAGCAACAGTCCAGTGCTGCTTCTCTGTAGCCCAGGTCAGGCGCTTCTGCCGCTGTTTCTTGTTCAAAAGTGGGTTCATGCTTCCATCTGCTGAAAAGCTTTATGGAGATGAAGATTTCATTTTTCAGCACGACCTGGCTACTGCTCACAGTGCCAAAACCACTGGTAAATGGTTTACTGACCATGGTATTACTGCGCTCAATTGGCCTGCCAACTCTCCTGACCTGAACCCCATAGAGAATCTGTGGGATATTGTGAAGAGAAAGTTGAGAGACTCAAGACCCAACACTCTGGATGAGCTTAAGGCTGCTATCGAAGCATTCTGGACCTCCATAACACCTGAGCAGTGCCACAGGCTGATTGCCTCCATGCCACGCCGCATTGAAGCAGTCATTTCTGCAAAAGGATTCCCGACCAAGTATTGAGTGCATAACTGAACATAATTTTTTGAAGCTTGACTTTTTTCGTTTTAAAAACACTTTTCTTTTATTGGTCGGATGAAATATGCTAATTTTTTGAGATAGGAAATTTGGGTTTTCATAAGCTGTATGCCAAAATCATCAATATTAAAACAATAAAAGGCTTGAACTACTTCAGTTGTGTGTATTTGAATCTAAAATATATGAACGTCTAATGTTTATCAGTACATTACAGAAAATAATGAACTTTGTCACAATATGCTAATTTCTTGAGAAGATCCTGTAAGTGGATAAATACTTTTTCTACTTACACAACACATGTATTGCACTGTCCACATTTTTATTTTAGTGATTTCCCTATAGTAAAAAAAGAGAAAATCCTTCTTAGGATTTTCCATGTTGACTCTATATTGAAGCCAATCCTGAGATAATTTCCTCCCTATACTCTGTCTGTGTATCCTTGGCCGCCCTCCTTACAGTCTTCAGACACTCCCACCCAGCTCTGCAATAGTAAGTGCATTGTCATTGTGTGACTGCAGCTTCTCAGCATGAGAAATATTGGGCAATCAGAGAGGAGCCGAGGTGCGGGAGGGGAAAATGGGAGGAAAAGAGGCTTCAGCCAATCAGGCTGCATTAGTTATGCCTGAGGGGAAAGTAATAAAAAAAAAAAAAGAAAACCCAGCATGCCCTGCAACTTTCTTTGTGCAGCAGATGTACCAAATAAGAGCCAGGGAAACTGGGGAATGATTTTTTATGGACAAGAAAAGTAATAGTAATTTTAACTTTTGGATTGCCTGGTTAGCATCCTTATTACTTGTTTACCAGATAAAAATAAAGACATGATTTTTTATTTTATGCCCGACAGTTACACTTAAAATATATGTACATGTAAAGCTGACAGGCTGCAATGAGGTAAGATACAAGCCTATGAGTCCTACTCATAGATACAGATGTTTCATGAACCCATTGCCAACAACAATATTTGTGGGATGAATTTAGGTTGTTATTCCATATTTTATCTACAACTGTCAACTGCAAGTAAAATAAGTAAAAAATGTCATTCCAGCATAGAAGGCTTGGTAGTTGTACAGTAGAGATTAATAATGGTGATAATGTCTGTTTCTCAATTATGACTGACTTATTCACAAATGCTCTGTTCACTTTAAACCCAACTCCATTCAAAAAGTTTTGTTTTGCTGTGGGTCGTGTGGAAGGCATCTGAACAAAAATGGGTATTTACTGTTTCTCCATCTTTACTCAGGGAGAAAAGACAACAATAAATAATATATTTTTTCACAGAGGAAAAGAGCTTGAAAATGTATTAGTTTTTTATTTCCTGCATGTAACTTTTCATCCGCTGGATAACAAGAGTAACAATAAAGTCCTTGAGGGTATGAGAAAATCTCCCCAAATAGCACACGGGCAGCAGAACAGATGTGTATCTGGAATCGTGCAGGCTTGGCTCGGGCCATGGGTGCCACAGCACCCATGGGCTCCATGCCTGCCACGCCATCACCATTGCGCCGCCATTTCCTCCGGGTCCCCGCTGCCTCTCCTAATCAGACCTCAGATAAGGGGGACTGGAAAGGGGGTGAGAGGTGGAGCAGGATGCATGCTATCCGCAGGACGCGTACACTTCAATGTGGAAGTGACGTAATTGGTCACTTCCGCATTGGAGTGTACGGGTCTGGGAGGGTAGTGTGTGCCCTACTTTTCCTCTCCTTGCCTTTCTGCATCTCCGGATGCCCTGATCTGAGGTCTGTGAGTACTAGCGCCCAGCAAAGCCCCCAGCCCTGCAAAGCGCGCCCAGCAAAGCCCCCAAACCTGCAAATCACCCAGTAAAGCTTCCAGCCCTGAAATGCAAAGCACCAGCCCAGCAAAGCACCCAGCCCTGCAAAGCGCCCAGCAAAGCAAAGCACCCAGCAAAGCAAAGCACCTAGCCCTGCAAAGCACCCAGCCCTGCAAAGCAATGCGCAGAGCAAAGCCTCCAGCCCTGCAAAGCTAAGCCCTCGGCCCTGCAAAGCAAAGCCCCCAGCCCTTGAAAGCTATAAACTTTACCCACTCTATTTATTCAGAATCAAAAAGAAAAGAATGTTTTGGTTGAAACCAGGTTTTCAGTTCTACAAAGACCACTGGTAATAAGTGTGATCGGCAGACGTTGAGCTCTGAGTGTAGCCTAAGCAGAGTCAGAGGAGATGAAGAAGAGTTGATGATTGGGACACTTGTACCCTCCCTGTGTTCACTCTCACCCATAGGGCTTATAGAGAATACATAAGCATTCTCTCCTGTTGTTTTCTATTTTGCTGTAGTTTACCATATGAACATGAACCAATTTTAGTGATATCTCAAAAGACACATTAAATAGAAAAGGTAACCAAAAATTGAACTTCATCCCAATCAGTAGCTGATACCCCCTTTCTCATGAGGAATCTTTTTCTTTTCAGAAACGGTTCATCATGGTGCTCTGTATGGCTTATATTGTGGTAAAACTCCTCCCACAGTGTGATGTCAGGACAATGGTTCTGACATCACATTGTGGGAGCCTTGTTGCATTGTGGGAAATAACAGTTGTTTCCCACTGCCAAAAAAGCAAGCAGCATCTCCTTCCACTGACATCACCTGCCAGCAGTAAAATGTCACTGTCATGATCGCTTCTGCAGCATGTACTGCTGGCTGCAGTTGTACTGCAGCCAAGCAGTTCTGATTTCTTTACATGCATTTGCTTGCATAGGGGTTGCACTCACACTGAGTATTGTCTCCATTTGCAACCGCTATGCAGTTCATGGGAGCTTGGGATGCTGTTATGAATTCAAACATTGGCCTCATTTCACTAAACTTATCTCCTGTCTTTAACCACTTCCCGACCGCCTAACGCACAGAGGCGGCCAGGAAGTGGAGCCCTTAAGGACCGGCTCACCCACAGAGGCGGCGGTCCATTTAAGGGCATGGGCGGAGCGATCGCGTCATCCGTGACGCGATCCTCCACCGGCGCCTGTCACCGCTCGCCCGCCGCAACATCCCGCCGGCTATACGGAAGCGCCGGCGGGATGTTAACCCGACGATCGCCGCATACAAAGTGTATAATACACTTTGTAATGTTTACAAAGTGTATTATACAGGCTGCCTCCTGCCCTGGTGGTCCCAGTGTCCGAGGGACCACCAGGGCAGGCTGCAGCCACCCTAGTCTGCACCCAAGCACACTGATTTCTCACCCCCCTGCCCCAGATCGCCCACAGCACCCCTCAGACCCCCCCCTGCCCACCCCCCAGACCCCTGGTTGCACCCAATCACCCCCCTAATCACCCATCAATCACTCCCTGTCACTATCTGTCAACGCTATTTTTTTTTATCTCCCCCCCTGCCCACTGCCCCCTCCTGATCACCCCCCCCCCACCCCTCAGATTCTCCCCAGACCCCCCCCCCCAGACCCACCCCTGTGTACTGTATGCATCTATCCCCCCTGATGACCTGTCAATCACCTGTCAATCACCTGTCAATCACCCATCAATCACCCCCTGTCACTGCCACCCATCAATCAGCCCCTAACCTGCCCCTTGCGGGCAATCTGATCACCCACCCACACCAATAGATCGCCCGCAGATCCGACATCAGATCACCACCCAAACGCAGTGTTTACATCTATTCTCTCCTCTAAACACCCACTAATTACCCATCAATCACCCATCAATCACCCCCTATCACCACCTGTCACTGTTACCCATCAGATCAGACCCTAATCTGCCCCTTGCGGGCACCCAATCACCTGCCTACATGCTCAGATTGCCCTCAGACCCCCCCCCTTATCAATTCGCCAGTGCAATATTTACATCTGTTCTTCCCTGTAATAACCCACTGATCACCTGTGAATCACCTGTCAAACACCCATCAATCACCCCCTGTCACTGCCACCCATCAATCACCCCCTGTCACTGCCACCCATCAATCAGCCCCTAACCTGCCCCTTGCGGGCAATCTGATCACCCACCCACACCAATAGATCGCCCGCAGATCCGACATCAGATCACCACCCAAACGCAGTGTTTACATCTATTCTCTCCTCTAAACACCCACTAATTACCCATCAATCACCCCCTATCACCACCTGTCACTGTTACCCATGAGATCAGACCCTAATCTGCCCCTTGCGGGCACCCATTCACCCGCCTACACGCTCAGATTGCCCTCAGACCCCCCCCCCCCCTTATCAATTCGCCAGGGCATTATTTACATCTGTCCTTCCCTGTAATAACCCACTGATCACCTGTCAATCACCCATCAATCACCCCATGTCACTGCCACCCATCAATCACCCCCTGTCACTGCCACCCATCAATCAGCCCCTAACCTGCCCCTTGCGGGCAATCTGATCACCCACCCACACCAATAGATCGCCCGCAGATCCGACATCAGATCACCACCCTAGCGCAGTGTTTACATCTATTCTCTCCTCTAAACACCCACTAATTACCCATCAATCACCCATCAATCACCCCCTATCACCACCTGTCACTGTTACCCATCAGATCAGACCCTAATCTGCCCCTTGCGGGCACCCAATCACCCGCCTACACGCTCAGATTGCCCTCAGACCCCCTCTTATCAATTCGCCAGTGCATTAGTTACATCTGTTTTTCCCTGTAATAACCCACTGATCACCTGTCAATCACCCATCAATCACCCCCTGTCACTGCCACCCATCAATCACCCCCTGGCACTGCCACCCATCAATCACCCCCTGTCACTGACACTCATCAATCAGCCCCTAACCTGCCCCTTGCGGGCAATCTGATCACCCACCCACACCAATAGTTCGCCCGCAGATCCGACGTCAGATCACCTCCCAAGGGCAGTGTTTATATCTGTTCTCTACCCTAAACACCCACTAATTACCCATCAATCACCCCCTGTCACTGCTACCTATCAGATTAGACCCCTATCTGCCCCTAGGGCACTCAATCACCCGCCCACACCCTCAGAATGCCCTTAGGCCCCAGCCCTGATCACCTTGCCAGTGCATTGCTTGCATCTATTCCCCCCTCTAATCACACCTTGAGACACCCATCAATCACCTCCTGTCACCCCCTAGCACACCTACCCATCAGATCAGGCCCTAATTTGCCCCGTGTGGGCTCCTGATCACTCGGCCAAACCCTCAGATCCCCCTCAGACCCCCTTCCGATCACCTCCCCAGTGCATTGATTGCATCTATTTTCCCCTCTAACCACCCCCTGAGACACCCATCAATCACCTCCTGTCACCCCCCTAGCACTCCTATCCATCAGATCAGGCCCAATACAACCTGTCATCTAAAAGGCCACCCTGCATATGACCGCTTCCACAAAATTCGCCCCCTCATAGACCACCTGTCATCAAAATTTGCAGATGCTTATACCCCTGAACAGTCATTTTGAGACATTTGGTTTCCAGACTACTCACGGTTTTGGGCCCGTAAAATGCCAGGGCGGTATAGGAACCCCAGAAACGGACCCCATTTTAGAAAAAAGACACCCCAATGTATTCTGTTAGGTGTATGACGAGTTCATAGAAGATTTTATTTTTTGTCAAAAGTTAGCGGAAATTGATTTTTGTTTTTTTATCACAAAGTGTCATTTTTCACTAACTTGTGACAAAAAATAAAATCTTCTATGAACTCGCCATACACCTAACGGAATACCTTGGGGTGTCTTCTTTCTAAAATGGGGTCACTTGTGAGGTTCCTATACTGCCCTGGCAGGGGCCCTAAACCGTGAGGAGTAGTCTAGAAAACAAATGCCTCAAAATGACCTGTGATTAGGACGTTGGGCCCCTTAGCGCACCTAGGCTGCAAAAAAGTGTCACACATGTGGTATCGCCGTACTCAGGAGAAGTAGTATAATGTGTTTTGGGGTGTATTTTTACACATACCCATGCTGGGTGGGAGAAATCTCTCTGTAAATGGACAATTGTGTGTAAAAAAAATCAAACAATTGTCATTTACAGAGGTGTTTCTCCCACCCAGCATGGGTATGTGTAAAAATACACCCCAAAACACATTGTACTACTTCTCCCGAGTACGGCGATACCACATGTGTGGCACTTTTTTGCACCCTAACTGCGCTAAAGGGCCCAAAGTCCAATGAGTACCTTTAGGATTTCACAGGTCATTTTGAGAAATTTTTTTTCAAGACTACTCCTCACGGTTTAGGGCCCCTAAAATGCCAGGGCAGTATAGGAACCCCACAAATGACCCCATTTTAGAAAGAAGACACCCCAAGGTATTCCGTTAGGAGTATGGTGAGTTCATAGAAGTTTTTATTTTTTTGTCACAAGTTAGCGGAAATTGATTTTAATTGTTTTTTTTCACAAAGTATCATTTTCCGCTAACTTGTGACAAAAAATAAAATCTTCTATGAACTCACCATACTCCTAACGGAATACGTTTGGGTGTCTTCTTTCTAGAATGGGGTCATTTGTGGGGTTCCTATACTGCCCTGGCATTTTAGGGGCCCTAAACCCTGAGGAGTAGTCTTGAAACGAAATTTCTCAAAATGACCTGTGAAATCCTAAAGGTACTCATTGGACTTTGGGCCCTTTAGCGCAGTTAGGGTGCAAAAAAGTGCCACACATGTGGTATCGCCGTACTCAGGAGAAGTAGTATAATGTGTTTTGGGGTGTATTTTTACACATACTGTTTGCAGGAAGAAAAGAGCAGCCTGAAACTTCAGTGCATGGAGGAAAGAAACACACAAATGATCTCTTGAGATTCAAAAGGAATGCTGTATACAGCCTGCTTGTGTATGGATGTATTTTTCTATGTGTGGACATATTGTACATCAATCTACTTCCTGTTTTGGTGGCCATTTTGTTTGTTTACAAACAAACTTTTTGAAACTGTTTTTAACCACTTTTAATGCGGCGAGGAGCGGCGAAATTGTGACAGAGGGTAATAGGAGATGTCCCCTAACGCACTGGTATGTTTACTTTTGAGCGATTTTAACAATACAGATTCTCTTTAAGGGGTAGAAAGCCCTAGGTCCTCAAGTGGTTAATAACTCTTCTAGAGTTGTTACCATGGTGATAAGGCATGTAGTATTCAGGAAACATTTTACCTCAGGCAAGCCTAAAGTTAACTCTACTGTCTTTAAATTAACTCTCCAATCCTTAAAATAACTCCAGAGTTAAAGACAAGCTGTTAATTAGCTGCATGTGAAAATAACTACAGAGGAGGTAAATTAACTACAGAGGAGGTAAATTAACTACAGAGGAGGTAAATTAACTACAGGAGAGGTAACTTAAGGAATGAAGAGGTAAGATAACTCTCTCACTGTGTGGAGGTAAGTTTTCTCTTGCCTTATTATCGCTAGCATGATCTTAGTGAATTGAGGCCAATGGCCTCAATTCACTAAACTTATCTCCTGTCTTTAATAACTCTTCTAGAGTTATCACCATGGTGATGAGGCATGTAGTATTCAGGAAACATTTTACCTCAGGCAAACCTAAAGTTAACTCTTCTGTCTTTAAGTTAACTCTTCAATCCTTAAAATAACTCCAGAGTTAAAGACAGGCTGTTTATTAACTGCGTGTGAAAATAATTACAGAGGAGGTAAATTAACTACAGAGGAGGTAAATTAATTACAGGAGAGGTAACTTAAGGAATGAAGAGATAAAATAACTCTCTCACTGTGTGGAGGTAAGTTATCTCTTGCCTTATTATCTCCAGCATGATCTTAGTGAATTGAGGCCATTGTCTGTTGCTGCTGAGTTGCAGTTACTTTCATGCAGGTTGCATAGTTTTGTCTGCCTTTTCTGGCTGTCAGCTTGTGACTGATTACCATTCACCTGTGTGGAAATTTGCATCTCTGCTCTCATTGTATGACCTCAGTATAAAGGGTTACTTCCTGCAAGCGTGCTCCGCCTGTCATAGTTTCAGCTCTGTCTAAGCTGTTATTGGGTCCCTTGATATTGTAAAATAAATACCTTGTCTTAGTTCAGTTCTTGTGGAGCTACGATTATATATTTCCAAAAGGGACATATATACAAACTCCTTCTAGTACAGAGATTTTGTATTGCCTAGTCTTGTTCGCTGTATTGCTCCAGATCCTAGCCAGTCTTCCTTGCTTATGTTATATATTGGTTCATCGCCGATATATACATATGTTAGTCAGTCATTTGTAGTTTCATTGATAGCTGTAAATTGTAATTCACTAGGAAATCATATGTATTGTATATTTGTCTGTGTATTTACTTTTGCCTGCCTTTTTGACTCTGCTATTGCCTGACGATTCTGTCCTGTCCTTGCGAGGTAGCCATTGCTGCGGTTGCTATTGGTTACCTCACTCTTTGTGAATGCTTGCTGTCACTGAGGCAGTGACTAGATTAGCAAGCATTCATTCTGTCAGCCTCTGTGCTCCTAGTCCTGTCCTTGCAAGGTAGCCATTGCTGCGGTTGCTATTGGCTACCTCACTCCAGTCTGTCTAGTATCTGTCTGAATGTTTGCTATCATAAGAGCAGCGCAACATCGCACTGCGCTGCCATTGCGTATTATCGGGTGCCCAGAGTTGCAGTTGCTCTGGGCAGCTCGTGTAGCCTCTTCCATTAACCAGCTCTTAGCCTTGTTGTGCTGGATAGTCAGAAAGTATGACCCCCCCAGCATTACAGTCACCATGTAATAAATGTCAGAATCGAGGAGAGGAAAGACTTTACAATGGACTGACACTGACTAAATCATTTATTCATAATTATTGCAAAAATGAAGTACTTTTTTTAATACATTAATTTTACTGAACTGCAGTGAAAATAAAGTAATGAAAAAGTGCTTCATTTTTACAATAATTATTTATAAATTATTTAGTCAGTGTTTGCCCATTGTAAAATCTTTCATCTCCCTAATTTACATTCTGAAATGTATCACATGACAACATCTTTATTGCTGGCAGGTGATGTCTGTTGAAGGAGATGCAGCTTTTTTGGCAGTTGGAAGCAACTGTTATTTCCCACAATGCAACAATGCTCCCACACTGTGATGTCAGTGCCTAGGTGCTGACATCACACTGTGGGAGGACTTTCACCACAATATCAACCATACAGAGCCCCCTGATGATCTATTTGAAAAAAAACTTAAAGATTTCTCGTGGGAAAGGGGGTATCAGCTACTGATTGAGTATCAATCCTTGGTTACAGTTCCTCTTTAACTATGTATGTGTTTGTATTACTGTATGTCATGACTGTACAGTGTTTTGAACTTCTCATGTACTGTATATACAGTATGTTCCCCAATATTTCTTTTGTACTATGTACAACGATGTTGTACTATGTACAGATGTTGGTGCTATATACAGTGGTGTGAAAAACTATTTGCCCCCTTCCTGATTTCTTATTCTTTTGCATGTTTGTCACACTTAAATGTTTCTGCTCATTAAAAAACGTTAACTATTAATCAAAGATAACATAATTGAACACAAAATGCATTTTTAAATGATGTTTTTTTACTATTTAGTGAGAAAAAAACTCAAAACCTACATGGCCCTGTGTGAAAAAGAAATTGCCCCCTGAACCTAATAACTGATTGGGCCACCCTTAGCAGCAATAACTGCAATCAATCGTTTGCGATAACTTGCAACAAGTATTTTACAGCGCTCTGGAGGAATTTTGGCCCACTCATCTTTGCAGAATTGTTGTAATTCAGCTTTATTTGAGGGTTTTCTAGCATGAGCCACCTTTTTAAGGTCATGCCACAACATCTCAATAGGATTCAGGTCAGGACTTTGACTAGGCCTCTCCAAAGTCTTCATTTTGTTTTTCTTCAGCCATTCAGAGGTGGATTTGCAGGTGTGTTTTGGGTCATTGTCCTGCTGCAGCACCCAAGATCGCTTCAGCTTGAGTTGATGAACAGATGGCTGGACATTCTCCTTCAGGATTTTTTGGTAGACAGTAGAATTCATGGTTCCATCTATCACAGCAAGCCTTCCAGGTCCTGAAGCAGCAAAACAACCCCAGACCATCACACTACCACCACCATATTTTACTTCTACGCCAGATGTAATGGGACACGCACCTTCCAAAAAATTCAACGTTTGTCTTGTCGGTCCACAAGGTATTTTCCTAAAAGTCTTGGCAATCATTGAGATGTTTTTTAGCAAAATTGAGACGAGTCTTAATGTTCTTTTTGCTTAAAAGTGGTTTGCGCCTTGGATATCTGCCATGCAGGCCGTTTTTGCCCAGTCTCTTTCTTATGGTGGAGTCATGAACACTGACCCTAATTAAGGCAAGTGAGGCCTGCAGCTCTTTAGATGTTGTTCTGGGGTCTTTTGTGGCCTCTCGGATAAGTTTTTTCCGCGTTCTTGGGGTAATTTTGGTCGGCCGGCCACTCCTGGGAAGGTTCTTCATTGTTCCATGTTTTCGACATTTGTGGATAATGGCTCTCACTGTGGTTCGCTGGAGTCCCAAAGCTTTAGAAATGGCTTTATAACCTTTACCAGACTGATAGATCTCAATTACAGTACTTTTGTTCTCATTTGTTCCTGAATTTATTTGGATCTTGGCATGATGTCTAGCTTTTGAGGTGCTTTTGGTCTACTTCTCTGTGTCAGATACCTCCTATTTAAGTGATTTCTTGATTGAAACAGGTGTGGCAGTAATCAGGCCTGGGGGTGACTACAGAAATTGAACTCAGGTGTGATAAACCACAGTTAAGTTATTTTTTAACAAGGGGGGCAATCACTTTTCACACAGGGCCATGTAGATTTGGAGTTGTTTTTCTCACTAAATAATAAAAACCATCATTTAAAACTGCATTTTGTGTTCAATTATGTTATCTTTGACTAATAGTTAACGTTTTTTGTTTTTTTTTTTGTTTTTTTTTATTTCTTTTCAAACTCAGCACACAGACCCAAATTCATGAGTAATCAGTTACATGTGGCATTAGCAATACTATTTTATTGCCGTACCCCTGAACTGAATTGTGTGATCATCATGGTTTGGTAGAGGCTACATACTAGTATTTTCGGTCTTTTTCACACCCTACCTCATTAGACGACTGTTGCTGAGCCTGGTATTTGACTGTCTTTCTCAAAAACATAACCTTCACCCATGCAACCACACCCTCTTACACATGCCCTTTTCTCCCATGCCCTTCTCCCCTCCCCAGCCACTCCCCTTCAGATGACCTAACTAAGGTTAGATGTGAGGCTTCTCCACACTTCTTCACATCTGGCTACATGTCCCCGCCCCTCATTCATACATAATTCATCCATCCCAACAAACCATTCCCTTGTATCCAAAGTGGCCGGATTTTCCCAATTATTAACAATAATGCTTTTAGCCACTATTGTGCCATATTCTTTGATCAGTAGGCATCCGGGCTTTCTTTTTTTTTTTTTTCTCCGTATCTGTATAACTAAAGATTGCTTCTTTTGGTGTAAGCTCAAATTTTTCTTTTAGCAGTCTCCCAGCCAGGAGGCAAACATCATCCCAGAATTTTTTGACAATCGGGCACCCCCACCACATGTGCAGAGTATCTCCATCCCCCTGTCCACATCTCCAGCACATCACCCTGCACCTTGCAAACTTGCTAACACAAAGTGGTGTCATATACCATCTACCAATTGTTTTAAATTGTATCAATTGTAACCTTGGGTCCTGAGTTTTAAAATTATTTGCCCATATTTGTGGCCAAGATCCTTCCAGACTGACCCCCAGCTCTCTTTCCCATTTCTTACAGTATGCCGGGAGGTCCCGGCCATAATCTGCAGCACAGATATCTGAGTATAAACTAGAAATTGATTTATTCATTTTTTTTCCCAGATAAAGATGTTTCTCAAACTTATTCAGTTCCACCCTCTGGACAAACCGTGAAATCCATTTTTGAGTAAAACTGTGTACCTGAGAAGAACCCCATAAGCTAACCTCATTACTTTCAAAAATCGACTTAATTCCCAGAACACGGCTACCTCTAACATCAATGAAGCGAGTTTCCCGACTTATATTATGTTTGCCAAACCAAGCTGGGTCAAGACCTGGGGGAAAGTCTGGGTTATCTCGTAAAGTTGTAAAAGGAGAGAGCCCCGTTTTCTCTTGCCATTTTTTAATTATCCCGAGCAATGATTTTAGGGTTGGTTTGATCAATGGATGGGACGATAAATTGTAAACCCTATTAATATTTTTAGGAATCCAAGTAAAAACAAGGTCCAAATCGGATTCCTCCTCCTCCAGCCGTGGCCATATCTTGTCGTTTATATCTGTGGTGGTCTCTATTTTCCAATCTAGGATTCTTGTCAGGTGTACACTTTTATAATAGTTATATAAATTTGGGGCGGCCAGTCCACCCTGATCTTTTCTTTTCATGGTCAATTTGTAGTTAATTCTACGCTTAATATTGCTCCAAATAAAATTCTGAAATATCTTGTGCCAGTTCTGGAACCATGCAGTAGGGATGGCTATCGGTAAACTCTGAAGCAAAAAAATAAGTTTGGGGAGGATCAGCATTTTAATGATGCCGATCCTGCCGATTAAGTTGAAACACGGGCGGTCCCAAGCTCTCAGTTTTTTTTTGCATTCATCCGTTATCTTTAAAAAATTACTTTTAAAGAGTAAATCCAGGTTATTGGTGAGATTAATGCCTAAATATTTAATCGAATGGTTATTACATCTAAATTCACTAGTTTGTTTTATCTCTTCTATGAGTTTCATAGAGCAACCTATATTTAAGATCTCCGTTTTTTCTTTATTCAATTTAAAATTTGAATATTTTGCAAAAAGATTAAACCTATCTCGACATTTTATAGTCCAGCAGAGTGGATCCGTCAAGGTCAAGAGTAGATCATCGGCATAGGCCAATATCTTCACTTCGCCTTGATTCGTTTTTATACCTCTAATTTCACTATCTTGTTGGATGGTTTGAATCAATGTTTCAATGCCAAGATTAAATAATATTGGGGACAGGGGACATCCCTGTCTAACCCCATTGGAGATAGAAAATGTATGGTCGGTCTGATTATTTACTTTAACACCTGCGCTTTGATTTCTATATAACTTTCTTATATTCCCGATAAATATTGGTCCCAGTCCAAACTCCGCCAGGACTGCAAAGATAAAACCCCTTGAAATGCGATCGAATGCTTTTTCGGCATCAACTGCAATCATCACTGCACCTTTCCCTCTTACTCTACACTTTTGAATCAAATCATTTGCAGTATATATATTATCCTTGGTTTGTTTGTTTTTAATGAAGCCTGATTGTTGATTCCCCAGGAGATTACCAATTATTTTGTTTAATCTATTTGATAATATTTTAGCGTATATTTTTACATCACAGTTTATAAGGGAGATAGGCCTAAATTGCGCACAGCTTAAATTCTGTTTGTCCCCTTTCGGGATTAATGTGATGGTTGCTCGATTTGATTCATTGGAAAAAACTGTAGAATTTTCATTGTTATTTACAAGCTTACAAAATAGTGGAGCTAAGATGTCCGTGAATGATTGATAGAACTCGGCGCTGAAGCCGTCAGGGCCTGGACATTTTTTTGGAGGTAATTCCCTTACAGTCCTGCAGAATTCGGACAGGGAAATCGGGGATTCCAATTCTATTTTATCTTTCAAGCTTACCTTTGGGAGTTTTATTTTGTCTAGAAAGTCTTTGGGATTTAACAGCTTTGATTCATCCATGTTATATAGTTCGTTGTAGAAACTAGAAAATTCTCTTAAAATCTGTTTGGTGTCATGAATTATTGTGCCATTTTTATCAATTATGTGGTGGATAAAATTAGATCTTCCTTTATCTTTCAAGAGGTCAGCTAAAACTTTCCCCGATTTATTTTTCCCCAGCACATATTGCTTTTTTAATTTTTTATGTTCTAATGAACATTTGCTGTCCAAAAGGCCATTAAGTTCTGTTCTAATTTCGATCACTGTTGATAAAGTTTTAAGGGTTGCACATTTTTTATGTTCACATTCTGCTTGTTGGAGCGATGTTAATAGATTATTAATCTTGTTATTTTTTTCTTTGTTTATTTTGCTTTTAATACTAATTAAGGTTCCTCTAATGACGCATTTTAAAGTGTCCCACAGGATATCATATGAAGAGACAGATTTTTCATTCAGTTCTATGAAGTCTGTAATAGCGTTTGTAATCTGTTGCCTATGGTCTGTATTATCCATCATTTTGCTTAAAAGTGGTTTGCGCCTTGGATATCTGCCATGCAGGCCGTTTTTGCCCAGTCTCTTTCTTATGGTGGAGTCATGAACACTGACCCTAATTAAGGCAAGTGAGGCCTGCAGCTCTTTAGATGTTGTTCTGGGGTCTTTTGTGGCCTCTCGGATGAGTTTTTTCCGCGTTCTTGGGGTAATTTTGGTCAGCCGGCCACTCCTGGGAAGGTTCTTCATTGTTCCATGTTTTCGACATTTGTGGATAATGGCTCTCACTGTGGTTCGCTGGAGTCCCAAAGCTTTAGAAATGGCTTTATAACCTTTACCAGACTGATAGATCTCAATTACAGTACTTTTGTTCTCATTTGTTCCTGAATTTATTTGGATCTTGGCATGATGTCTAGCTTTTAAGGTGCTTTTGGTCTACTTCTCTGTGTCAGATACCTCCTATTTAAGTGATTTCTTGATTGAAACAGGTGTGGCAGTAATCAGGCCTGGGGGTGACTACAGAAATTGAACTCAGGTGTGATAAACCACAGTTAAGTTATTTTTTAACAAGAGGGGCAATCACTTTTCACACAGGGCCATGTAGATTTGGAGTTGTTTTTCTCACTAAATAATAAAAACCATCATTTAAAACTGCATTTTGTGTTCAATTATGTTATCTTTGACTAATAGTTAACGATTTTTGATGAGCAGAAACATTTAAGTGTGACAAACATGCAAAAGAATAAGAAATCAGGAAGGGGGCAAATAGTTTTTCACACCACTGTAAATAAATTAATAATAATAAAAAAATAATAATTTTTTTCAACAGTAACTTTGAATGAAAAATGATGTAGACAACTCAAACTCTGATGTGTTATATGTAAGTAAACTAGAGAGAGAACAGACATAAGACAGAGAATAGGAAATGTAATCACATGATATGTTATAGTATTCTGATAGGCAGTAAAAGTGTCCCATGAAAAAGATCACAAGTGTTCCCAGAAGTTAATATGCTGACAGTGTTGTGAATGGTACACTCCAGGTGGTGCATTCACTAAATGTTATTAAAAATGCAGTGTGTGCAGTACTCAAGACAGTAAATATGGCCGTACACTGTATACTCGATCATATGCTATATTGAAGGTTTTAACTTGTTCAATTGATATTACGATCCATAATAAAGCAAACCTGTGACATTTAAAAATGTAAAAGTCAGTGCATCTCAAGGGCTTTTTGCACTGGCCAGATGCGAACAGCTGGCACTAGCACAGAGCTGAACGAGCTAGGCTTTTGTCTATTCTCTTACAGGGTCCTGGCCATGAACTTTGGGAGGCCCCAGTGCTTGAACGGCCAGGCGGAGGGGGACAGGGCAAGCCTGTGGATTATCCAGAGGTTTCCTCTACTTTGGTAAGTACCCATTTGGGGCAATTTTCCCTATTTTGCCATATTTATTTCCTATTAAATAGAATCCGTAAGAAAAATATCCCCCTGGAGGATACCTATCTTGGGAGGGGGAAGCCTCTGGATCCTAGTGAGGCTTCCACCATCCACCTAAGCCTCAGGATGGCTCCCCGAAACTAGAGCCAACCATGATGTCGGCTGTGGCGCAAGCGCAGTAGCGCCTGCGATATTTACCTTTCCCGGCTCCAGGGCAGACGCAGTAGCAGCTTTCTGATCAGGTTTCAGCGGAAATAGGGGATCTAGTTTGGATATTTCCGCCTGAGCCCAAATGGAAAGCCGCAACTGTGCCTGCGATGGATCCTGTTAGGTAAATAATACCAGTTGTCTGGCTACCCTGCTGATCCTCTGCCTCTAATACTTCTATCCATAGACCCTTAACAAGTATGCAGCAGATCAGGTGTTTCTGACATTATTTTAAGATCTGACAGGATTAGCTGCATGCTTGTTTCTGGTGTAATTCAGACACTGCTACAGCCAAATATATCAGCAGGGCTGCCAGCCAACTGGTATTGTTTAAAAGAAAATAAATATGTCAATTTACCTCTTGCTTCAGATTCCCTTAAAGGGCTAAAATTGATCTAAATACTAATCTGCAATGTTGGCCTTTAGTCATTCATACAATAATTGATCGTCAGATCAATTATAATATCGACTGTGATATAGATGGAAAGTAAAATCAAATGGTAACTGTATAATGCAAGGCCAGCTTTACAAAGAACTGCACAACTGTACAGAACTGTAGAACATTGGAGAAACTATACTATTCAGAGTTTCCCAAACTCTTTATAATGAAAGTGGAAACCCCTTTTATATTATAAACAAACTACAGGATTCAAGATGAGCAGAAACTGCTGTCACATGATGTATTCTTCAGTATCTTTACCACATGCTTACCAGTGTTATGTTTTATACTGCCTGTGAATATTTCAGTACATGTGCCAAGCTTCCTGTTACATTCAATAGATAGTTAAAAAAAACATACAGTGCAAGCACGGGCTTCAATAGCATTTGTATATTAATATAAATTACATGTGCAACAGATTTAGGCACCTGTGAAAAGTAAATTCTATACATAGTCTTAATTTAACAAATTATTTTTATTTTTGTTTGGACAGATGTAAATATACAGACAACTTAAATAACCAGCAAAACATAAATGAAATCATGCTTTCATTTTATCACCCACTGATAGCATCAACCTCCGAGGTACACTTCAACACAGCACAACACAACACAAATGTACCCCAAACCTGCAAGAAACCTCTGCAATGTCTCAATGCTACCTGCAGATGCTCATCTTTGTATTATTCTTCAGGGCTTCAGTGAACAAACTGCCTTCTATTTCAACTTAAAGCAGAACTTAACCATACATAACTTCATTCATTAAAAACATTATTAAATCATTAATTAAATATCTAGTCAATGTTTTATCATTATTTTTTAAAGTGGTATAAAAGTCAGCATTTCTTCTTCGCTCTAAAATATTATTTACAGCATATAATTTACTACCACATTTTTTTAAGCTGAACAGCACAAAGGGTTAAAACACAGGACTTACTTTTTCAACGTAATGCTCCCTACAGGGAGATCCGAATCCAAACTGGTGATAACATTATCTTGTGTTCACTTAATTGTAGCAGAGAGGAATATAAACATTCCCTAACTGTGTGCAGAAACTTCTTCTAATGTGTTCAGAACTGATAAACTACTCAGAAATCATTACTGCGTACATTAAAATGTAAATACACCAGTTATGAATAAAAGTACTGCGCATGCGCGATTAAAGCGTGGTGACGGCTGCCGCGTCATACCAGGAAGAAGGAGCCCGACACTCGGCCGAGTGTCGCCGGGCTGCTGCCGTCCAGCCATTCCGGAGCGGGGACTAGGAGAGGAGCCAGGACGCAGTCGTGGGACCTCCCGACCAGCGCTGGACTAAAGAAAGCCCGGGTGAGTACAATTTTACTTTTTAAGTAGAGCTCGGAGTCCCTTTTAAAAGAAGGAAAACACATTTTTATTGAATATCAGAGTTTAATACCGCTTTAAAGGGAACCTGAGATAGAGGTGAAGGAAAAATTCATACATACTGGGGGCTTTCTCCAGCCCCCTTGAGACCTTTGGCTCCCTTCCCTTGCCGTCCTCCTTGGCCGTCTCATTCCACTGCTAGTGTCCTCTGAAGTGTCTCCAGTCAGGGTGTATTGTGCATGCGTGGCTCGACTATGTGCGCGTGCCCCCATCGCACTCACGTTGCTAGGAGCGTACTGCACCTGTGCTGGGTACTGTGACTGGCACAGTACCCAGCACCCACCGATATCACATCGCTCTCTACACTGGTATGTCACCTTTTCATCTATTTTGATTTGAATTGTTTTGAAGTGCCTCACTTTGGAATAAAAGCAGTGTTGCAGTGCCGATCTCTCTCTCTCTCCTTTGTAAAGCTTTCAGCCTTCTTCAGACTTAATTCCTGAATGCTGAAAAACTGAGAAACTGATGGGACTAGTTGATCCTGAATGATTGCATTATTGATCGTTTCCTTAAAGAAAGGATTATTTTGCTTGGTGGATTTTTCCATAGATATGATCATAACGGGTGAAGATATGATAAGCAGAGCCCGCCTTTGCCCTGAGCGACCAGAGCAATCGCTCAGGGCGCCAGGATGCCAGCTTCTAGGGGGGCGCTCCTGCCGCCCGGCCACATATATTAATTTGTGCGGCTGCACTGCAGGCTCTGGCTTGCTTTCTTTGGTCCATTGCGTCTGGCTCTGGCTCTGGCTCCGCCCCCTGGTGCCACTGGGGGTGATGGGGGCGAAGACCAGCAACGGCTGCGGGCGGCACTGACTATTGGAGTCAGTGTGAGAGTGAGACTCCGCCCAGCGCCCGCCCCATGATAGGATCAGTATGGATGGAGCAGGCATGGAGCGCTGAAGCGCGCAGCACGTGTGCCAGCCAACCTGCCCTGCCCTGTGTGACTCTCCTCAGTGAAAGTGAGAGACGATGAGACCTGGCTGCCATCATCTCCTCTTATGCCGGAAAGTGACCAGCAAAACAAAAGTAAGGCTCCCCAACCTACCTACACTAAGGGGAAGTATATGCCTGTCATCCTATTCTATGGGGGGAGGGAGGGTAGTAGTAGTAGCCTAAAGGGGCCCATACACCTGACGATTTTCCCGCCGATATACAGCAGATTCCATCACTGTGATCGAATCTGCTGTGAAATCGTTGCGCAAACGCTGACCAGACGATCGATTTCCGACCGAAATCAATCATTCCTGTCGATCCGTCCGTGTGAAAGATTTAGTTCGATCGCTGGTGGGTCGGGAGTGCGTCGATAGCGGCTTTTGAATGCCCGACGACCGACGCTAGCGGCAATACATTACCTGTTCCGCCCGGCGCGAGTCCCCGCTGTCACCGCTGCTCCTTCTCCGCTGGGCTCCGGCAGGCTTCACTTCCTCCTGTCCCGGCAGGAAGTTTAAACAGTAGAGCGCCCTCTACTGTTTAAACTTCCCCTGGCAGGAATTAAAGTGAAGCTGGGGGAGCCGAGCGCAGAGAAGAAGACAGCGGAGATTGGGGGACTCGCGCCGGCTGGATCAGGTAATGTATAGCTGGCGGGGGGCAGCGGCAGATCCACAGATGGTGTCACAATCTGTTTGCAGTAACGGCAGCTATACAATACCTCTCTGATCAGATTCGATCAGAGAGGGATCTATCTGCTGGTCGATCTGATGGCAAATCGACCAGTGTATGGCACCTTAAGCCTATATATACACTAAGGGGGATCAGCTTATATACACTAAAGAGGGTATCTTCCTACAGGACTAGTAGCTGTGTGTTTGTGTGTGTGTGTGCGCGCTTGCGTGTGTGTGTGTGCGCGCAAAGAGGATGAATGGGGGGAGGGGGGGCACCAAAATCTGGTTACGCTCAGGGCGTTGTGAAACCTAATGCCGACCCTGATGATAAGTTGGATTCTTTAGTGGTGTGGGAAGAATAAATACAATATTTTCTTTAATCTAAATATCCTTTTTAGAAGTATGATTGTTTGCTAAAAATTGTACAGTTAATGGGCACCTTTAAACAAGTTTTCATTAGTTTCAAAATGGTTAATAAATCGTTGTTTATTTTATAAGTGGTGAAAAATGAAAATTAGTCTTAAGTTTCAGAATAATTCTTTGACACTTTGAAATGTGTTCAAAATTTTTACAAAAAAATTAGTTTATTACACAACTTTATAAACAGTATAGTTTTTAGTCTTTAGAGATGGTCACAGAGTTGCTGATAATTCCAGCCTGCATACATTTCAAAGGAGCACATTCACAAACAATAGTAAGATTTAAAATATACGTGTATAAGAAGTACATTTCTCCCAGAGTAAAATGCACTATAAATTACTTGTTTCCTATGTCACTTACAGAGGGCAGGAACATCGGACAAATCTGACAGGTTTTGAACTAGTCAATCTCCTCATGGGGATTCTCATTATTATCTATATTTAGGCGTGCTGGCGTAGAAGCTGACGTATGCGAACGGGGGCGGTGGCCAGGCGTATACATACGAGATCTCCGCATGGTGGCTCCATCCCCTGAATGAGTCATTGGATGACGAAATCGATCGGGAGGAGCCACATGCGGAAGTGATACACGTGGGAGCGGTGGATGCGGTGGCGTGGAGGGACGAGCAGAAACCCAGTTTAAAAACATCTGAACGGCGGTCAGCCCGGGAGGCCGCAGGGGGTGGAGCCCGTTCCCATACTCCACAGGCTTACCAACTGCTTGGCACATGTGAGTGGAACCTTTTAATAAACCGTCTGTTTTTAAGAGATATCTGCGCAATGAGAGTATTTGTTTATATTGAGGTAAAAGGGTGACCCAAGAAGGAGGCAAGAGAGTCTGTTCGATTGGCAGCAGCCATAAGGTGTGGGGAGCCTGGCAAGTACCCCAAAAGCGATTTAAGGCCATTATAATCACTGGCCCACCAGATCTGGTGAGTGTGGATCCTTTAGGGTGCTTCTGGTGGTGGTTACAGTCTACATAAAGTGAATTTATGGTTGGAGAGCTGATCTGGAGTAAGGATAATAGTTACAATTCTTATTTTACTAGTATATATATATATATATATATATATACATATATATATATATATATATATATATATATATATATACATATATAAATATCCAGGGGATCAGCAGCTCCACAAGATTGCCCCTATAATTAGGGAGTGGTGTGCAGGCAAACAGAGGATTCCCCACGTCCTCAAGGATACAACAGAAAGTCCAGAAGGGTTTGCAGCACACAAACGCTCTTTATTTGAGCCAAACAGCAAAAGTGTAGCAACAGTTTCGGGTGTCCACAAACCCTTCTGGACTATATATATATATATATATATATATATATATATATATATATATATTTTTTTTTTTGCTCTTATAATCCATGGGTTTTAAATTGATGGTTCTTAGGTGAATAAGTGAGTTACCTATGGGCATGAAAATTTGCTATCCCAAATGTAATGTAATTTGTATTAATGTTGGTGTGTGTAATTTAGAGCCCTATAACCACTTTTAACCCTTTCCATTCCTGTTTCAAAATAAGACCTACACTTTGATCATCGCGGGCCCTATGCTCTGCCCCGCACCACGTGACGTAATTGAAATATTACATTAGGGCTGCTAGGGGCGCAGTTTTGTGGATCTAGTCTGACATGGCATCAAACTAATCAAAGTGTCCAACAAAGACAAAACAAAAGATCACCTTCAACACCATAATAATGTAATTATGCTGGTACGTGTTCAAAACTTGGGAGAAATGGTAATAGGATATGGCCCTTTGGCCGTTGTTAAATTCACTTGTCCTAAGTTTTCTGCTAGGAGATCATTTTTCATCTTCTGTTTAACCTCCATGGCATGCAGTTTCTTCTGGATTACTGTGCAAAAAGTGGTTAAATTAATTTTCTTGAATTTTCTTGACCAAAATTTGTCAGGAAAGGGTCTAGTATACATTTTGAGTATAATAAAAGTTTCAAACACAAAATCATGTCAAAAATAAATTTAATTTAATTTTCCCATTCTGTCTTGCCACAATTTCCCCACTCTTCAACTTTTTGGTAGAAAACATGCATTCATTTTTCTCACCATAAAATTTGCGTTTGTGGAATCCCTATGTTCTCCATATATTTTCCCAGGCAGCCCCAGTTTACATTTGGCGCATCCCCGCTGCTTGCGTTAGGGTCCGTGATTGTGATGCATGTGCAAAATGATGCTGCATGCAGCGTGTTTGCGATTGATCGCAATCACAAACGCTTCAGTGTGAATGTATCCATAGAGATCAAAAGCTTCTCTTCTTGGTATGCATACGAACAACTTAAAGGTAAGCACGGGCGTAAAGAAAGAGAGAGAACAAATGGGGAGGGAGGAAATGGGAAGGAGCGGGACAAGGGTCAGCAGTACGGTTTGGGATTATGTTTTTTTGTACTTTTTTTACTACTTATTTTCATGCTTTCAACATGATTTGCACAGGTAATGCAAATGATGTTTCATGTTACTCTAAACCAAATTTTTACAAGCAGGTTTCCAGAGCATGCAAAACATTGCATACAAACGAGAATTTTAATGTGAAACGGTAAGCAAAAGAAAAGGAACCCTACCTGAGGCCTTGTTCACATTGCATTCGGCTCGCGTGTCCATCCGCGGTGGCCTTATTTTGAGGCGTTTTTTCTTTCCGATTCCCGGCGCTTGGGTGGGCGATTTTTTTGGGGGGTTAGCGGTTTCCGACGCGTTTTTCCCAAGCGTTTTGGTAATTCACTCCCTGACGCAAGTCAAGAAGTGAACTCTTTGATCCAGAAAATAATAAATACAATGTATTTATTCTTAAAAACGCAAACACAATCGCTCCACAAAACGGTTTTGTGAGCGTTTTGCACTTTCCTATGCCTCCCATTATAGCAAAAATACCCTAAAATGGCTCAAGCACCGCTTTTGAAAACTGACAGCGCACGGAACGCTTTAGTCTGAACTACACCATAGCACAACATGGTGTAACCGCTTTCTCTGCGCTTTTGAAAAAAACAAACCCGCGCTTACGTTTTTCAAAAAACGCCACTAATGTGAACAAGGCCTCACAACTGCTGGACAAGCCGGACTTGTACATACCTTTTTCAGCTATTTTTTACTGGATGAGTCAAGTGCATCCATACCACCATGGAGGTTAAAATAACTTTTTAGCACTCTGCAGATGAAAATATACACTATATATACACTATAAGAGCTTTTTTAGTGCTACTGAATTGAAAAGCTCTTGCTAATGCAATGCTTTGGGTGATTTTTATAGTATCATATTGCTCAGGTGAAAACACACACATAGCATTACTTTAGCAAGAGCTTTTCAAATGACAAGCGCTTAGAAAAAGCTCTTGTAGTGTGAACCAGCCCTAAAGGTATGTGAAAAGGTACTGTCAAAGTTATTCTGAATATCTCAAAATCTCACCAAGGAGAAAAAAGCTAATTAAATAAGGGGCTTTTATGAGAATAAATAAATGTAAAAGCACTGTTTATAATGTACGCAATATTATAGGCATACAATATGCCCTGTGTCATCCAAGAGTCAGTACCAGAATCTGACATCACTAATGCTCAGACACCTGTGACATTCTTAAAGGATACCAGAGCCTAACTGAATATGAGAAACTGGTCGAAGCAGGCATGTTCTGATGCTCACCGCTCTTCTTTTTGCCCCCTCCGGTACCTGTAATTGCTCTTTGGCCCCATCTTCCGGTCGGCTTGGTCACGCATCAGTGCACCTGCGCTGGCCATGCTGCATGCGTACTACAGCATGCGCAGAGTGCTCCCGGACATGGTTGCGTGCTATAGTACACGTGCAGCCCAGCCAGCGCAGGTGCACTGATGCGCGACCAAGCCAACCAGAAGACAGGGCTGGAGGGCAATTACAGGTACCGGAAAGGGGCAGAAAGAAGAATGGGGGGAGCGGTGAGCATAAGGACAGCTCACCATAAATGCCTGCTCCTCCTGTTTCTCATCTTCATTTGGGCTCTGGTATGCTTTAAGAAATGTTGCTATTCCTTCCACAAACTAAGTTATTCTTTACTAGGTGGACCAAAGCCCCTTAATATAACAGGCTCTAGTCCCTCACAACCTCCCTCCCCTCCCATTCCTATGATGGACGCCGCATGTAAGCGCACATGCGCATACATTAAGTATGTCTTATGCGTAAGTGTTTATCAATATATAAATAATTACTGTAAGTACCAGTAATATTGCCCTGCGCTGTTTGAGAATCAATCCAAAATTGAAAAAAGAGACAACAGGGCTAGTGCAGTGAGTATATAACTCCATAAGGAAAATGTAAAGTACGGGGGGGGGGGGGGGGGGACACATTTTATAGCATGATGCTGATGTTCTTTACAAGGAAAATATCACCTGTAGGTATCATAGCCCAGAATATCAGCAAATGGGTTTTCCCACAAAGTATTACAAAGAAGAGTCAGCATCCTATGGAGGACAGTTGTTATGGTCGCCTTTTGACGCCTACATTCTCCACTTGTACATTACGTTTGAGGTGAGAATTACCACTGTGTGAATCATCCAAACCAAAGTGCTGCTGATGCTTTCAAAGAACCGTGACCAATACTTGCTGAATGGCACCCTGACAATAGTAAGAGTAAAGGAATTTGTGAGGACTTTTTTGTAGGAAGAAGAAACCACCCTGCCCTCATCAGTACACACTTTTAAGCAAAAGAACAGCAAAGTCATTGAGGAAGCACTGAGTGGATTGTGGGTTAGAGATAAATATAATATCTTTAAAACTTTGAAACTGTAGTTTCGCTGACGCTATTTAGTGACTCCTTCACTTTATCTGGAAATTCAATCAAAGGATTGCTTCCTTTGTATCTGTAACCACATATATGAAGCTCTTGCAATGCTGTCCTTTATCTATAAGTGAAAGCCAGCATCTGAGTTTCCTGTCACATTCTGACATACACTAACATAAAATGATGATTAGAATAATGCAATGGAGCTGAACTGACTACACATCCTATGTAAGCTGCTTTCAGCTGCTTTAGTTTTAACCACCTCAAAGTATCTTTCTATCTTCATGCATGGGAAAGTCATCCCAAAATAAGTATGGAAAGTCATCTAGGTATCATGGTGAAATTCATTTAGTAAATATCCTGTTGCTGCTGTTGTAACCTGGGGCCACATTCACAAAACTGCTGTAAAATTGTGATACGCAGCCAGCCCAGCACATAGCAATTTTACGTTAAATAATCAAGGCACAGGTTACTAGTATACAGCAAGCAAAATGGGCATTGTGCACACAGCCCGGGTTGCACTATTGTATAACATAAGTTACATAAATATCAGTAAAATTGCTGTGCCCTGCCTGCTCATGGCAATTTTACCGCCATTTTATGATAAAGGCCCATAGACAGCAATAAAAAATTTTTTTACAGAGCATGTAAAAAATTTACTGGTTTCATATAGTACATGTAGCTATATTTGTGATCATTTCTGCATAGTCAGGCACAAATATCCATAACTCCAACTCAACATACCGATTAGTAAATACATAAGGAATAAGTAATATAGCATAAGAACCCATTTGTAATTTACCGTATTTTTTCTCCTTAGTTTTCACCTAGGTGATATTTTTAAACTTGTCAATAAAATGTCTTTTAAACCACCAGCAAGTAAGAAAATACTCAAAATAATTTTGCTAGTACTTTTTCACTACTGTCTGGTACTTATTCAATCGTAAAGTTATTTTAAATAGATGATGAAATATTATCTGCTAGGAGAAAACTCTGGAGAAAAAGTTAATTGCATTTAGGCCCAGGGCCCATACGCAACAAACTTTTTCTCCTAAGTTTTCTCCTAAGTGATATTTTGACACCTTGTCATAAAAATTCTTTTTAAACCACCAGCAAACAAGAAAATACTCAAAATAATTTAATTTTGATAGTATTTTATTACCAACTTGAGGGTACTTTTTCAATCGTAGAATGCTTTAAAGTTATTTTAACCTGTGTCCGACCGCGTCACGCCGACGGGCGTGGCTGCGGCGGCAGCCCCAGGACCGCCTAACAGTGATTGGCGTAAAGTCCTGGGGCTGTAATTTGCATGAGATCGCGCGCACGCTGCGCACGCATCTCATGCTCGGTGGGCGGAGCTCCGCCCCCTCTTCAGTCTCCGAGCGGCTATTGCCGCTCAGGAGACTGTTAGACGGCAATCAGTGCAGCAGCACTGCACTGCACTGGGGACAGCCGTGTGACACGGCTGTCCCCCTGGGGGACAAGAGAGCGATCGGCTCTCATAGGCAGAAGCCTATGACAGCCGATCGCCGTAATTGGCGGCTGTGGGGAGGGAGGGAGGGAGGGAAGGGTTTTAAAGAGACAGATACAAAAAAACAAAAAACACGAACAATAATATTTATTTAAAAAAAAATAGACATGGGGGGAGCGATCAGACCCCACCAATAGAGAGCTCTGTTGGTGGGGAGAAAAGGGGGGGGGATCACTTGTGTGCGGTGTTGTGCGGCCCTGCAGCTTGGCCTTAAAGTTGCAGTGGCCAATTTTACTAAAAATGGCCTGGTCACTAGGGGGGTTTAGCCCTGCAGTCCTCAAGAGGTTAAAGAGAATATGAAAACTATCTCCTATGAGATAACACAGGAGAAAAAGTTAATTGCATATGGGCCTCAGAATAATTTTGACAGTACTTTTTCAGCTACTTTTGGTATTTATTTCAATTGCAAAGCGCTGAACAGTTATCTCCTAGGAGAAAACTCTGCAGAAAAAGTTAATTGCATATGGCCCCAGGTGTTGCAGAAACATGAAAGAGCAGTCATCAAGTTCTTAACCAAAGAAGGATGTACTACTGCCATCATCCACAAAAGGCTTAAAAATATGCATGATGAGGTGAAAACTAATGAGAATAATGGGTGAAGAGGAGTGAAAGGTGTTGAAGATAAACCACATAATGGAAGAATTCTTGGCCTCAGCAAGAACTCGATGACTGCACTTTGTTTTGTTGTGTTTCAAAGCCTTGGTGCTCCAACACCTAGACACACGGAAATAACATCAGCTGCGCTATAAGATTCTTTGGGCTCGATTCAGTAAACGGTGCTAACCTAATTAGCACGCCTAAAGGCTTTGGGTGTGCTAACTAGAGTGCTAAGTAGTTAGCACATACAAACTACTTAGCACCGTAGTTAGCACATGCAAAATTAGCACTTTAGTTAGCACATGCAAACTACTACTTAGCACCGTGCTAACTAGGGTGCTAATCTCTATGGTTAGATATCCCTGGTCCTGCTAATTATGATCTTGTAAAAGATAGAATATTTGGAAATTTAAATTCAATCTGAGCTCTAAATATTATGTGACGATCATTATATTATTGTTAACAATACCTCTCATCTTCCACAGTGATAATTGATGCTGAAGCTACTGTTGGAAAAGTTAGGAGGCGCACTGCTACACTGCATATTCTGTCATATGTTCCTTTTCATTGTTGAATAAACACTGATTTTTTTTTAAAAAACTAGGGTGCTAAGTAGTTTACATGTGCTAACTACGGTGCTAAGTAGTTTGCATGTACTTACTACTTAGCACCCTAGTTAGCACGTGCAAAGCATGTTAGCACGTGCAAAGCATGTTAGCACATGCAAAGTGGCTTTTTACTGGCGTGCTAACACTTAGCACCCTTTTCTGAATCAAGGCCTTTATCTGGTGGTGTAAAAGCACCACATTTGAGTTTATCGTTTTGAAGGAAATAGTAAAGAGGTATTACTTTCAGTACAATTATCATTAAGGTGTCCCAGAATATTGTTGTAAAAATTGGGAGTTTCAAGGTGCAGCATTTTTCCCACACACTGCGCACATTCTCATTTACAATAATAAGCGATTGGGTCAAAGTACACGTTTTTGTGGAGATGAACGTGTGTGCGTGTGTGCGCGTGCGCGCATGCGTGCGTGCGTGCGTGTTTGCGTGTGAAAATGACATGCACATTTTGTCCTCATGCTACAAGTGTAGACCCTTCCTCCAATCAGACTTGACACTGCCATCCTCATTTCCTGGTACATATTTATTTTTGAATCACATCCGCTTTTTATATTGCAGAAACTGAAGACAATCATACTCATGATGTTTCTAATGGAATTATAGTTTGATGATCTTTAGCACTCAGTTTTGGATATTCACATGTAATTGTTAAAGGAACACTATCAATTAAAACAACTTTTTTTTTAATACTGCATATCAGGGTACACATTACCACTAGTGCTACAGTTCTCTCTCCCTCTTTTCCTGCTTAAAAAATCATCCTTCATTCCTCACACAGCTCACAATATACTTCACGGCATGCAGGAGACATGAGGAGGAGCAAGAGGTTGATCTGAGTAGGTAACAGGTAACTAGATGTGCTGTAATATTGCTGTAATGAAACTAGCAAGGAGATGTGTATACAGGATCTTCTCAAAAAATTAGCATATTGTGGTAAAGTTCATTATTTTCTGTAATGTACTGATAAACATTAGACTTTCATATATTTTAGATTTATTACACACAACTGAAGTAGTTCAAGCCTTTTATTGTTTTAATATTGATGATTTGGCATACAGCTCATGAAAACCCAAATTTCCTATCTCAAAAAATTAGCATATTTCATCCGACCAATAAAAGAAAAGTGTTTTTAAAACAAAAAAAGTCAACCTTCAAATAATTATGTTCAGTTATGCACTCAATACTTGGTCGGGAATCCTTTTGCAGAAATGACTGCTTCAATGCGGCGTGGCATGGAGGCAATCAGCCTGTGGCACTGCTCAGGTGTTATGGAGGCCCAGGATGCTTCGATAGCGGTCTTAAGCTCATCCAGAGTGTTGGGTCTTGCGTCTCTCAACTTTCTCTTCACAATATCCCACAGATTCTCTATAGGGTTCAGGTCAGGAGAGTTGGCAGGCCAATTGAGCACAGTAATACCATGGTCAGTAAACCATTTACCAGTGGTTTAGGCACTGTGAGCAGGTGCCAGGTCGTGCTGAAAAATGAAATCTTCATCTCCATAAAGCTTTTCAGCAGATTGAAGCATGAAGTGCTCCAAAATCTCCTGATAGCTAGCTGCATTGACCCTGCCCTTGATAAAACACAGTGGACTAACACCAGCAGCTGACATGGCACCCCAGACCATCACTGACTGTGGGTACTTGACACTGAACTTCAGGCATTTTGGCATTTCCCTCTCCCCAGTCTTCCTCCAGACTCTGGCACCTTGATTTCCGAATGCCATGTAAAATTTGCTTTCATCCGATAAAAGTACTTTGGACCACTGAGCAACAGTCCAGTGCTGCTTCTCTGTAGCCCAGGTCAGGCGCTTCTGCCGCTGTTTCTGTTTCAAAAGTGGGTTCATGCTTCCATCTGCTGAAAAGCTTTATGGAGATGAAGATTTAATTTTTCAGCATGACCTGGCACCTGCTCACAGTGCCAAAACCACTGGTAAATGGTTTACTGACCATGGTATTACTGTGCTCAATTGGCCTGCCAACTCTCCTGACCTGAACCCCATAGAGAATCTGTGGGATATTGTGAAGAGAAAGTTGAGAGACGCAAGACCCAACACTCTGGATGAGCTTAAGGCTGCTATCGAAGCATCCTGGGCCGCCATAACACCTGAGCAGTGCCACAGGGTGATTGCCTCCATGCCACGCCGCATTGAAGCAGTCATTTCTGCAAAAGGATTCCCGACCAAGTATTGAGTGCATAACTGAACATAATTATTTGAAGGTTGACTTTTTTTGTTTTAAAAACACTTTTCTTTTATTGGTCCGATGAAATATGTTAATTTTTTGAGATAGGATTTTTGGGTTTTCATGAGCTGTATTCCAAAATCATCAATATTAAAGTGGTCTAACACCCAGCATTTCAACTTTGCTTTAAAAGATTGCTTACAGTTTATAAACTATTATGCCAGATTTTTTTTTTAGCAGAAATTCACTGAATGGATTAAACATGACATTTTAGTGCTGCATTTAGCTAGAAATGCTCCTCGTGCTTGCTTGTTTAGTTACAAATGTATCTATCTACAATGTAACAAACAAACACTGCTCTGAGAGAACAAAGAGGGCTTCCCCTGCAGGCTTTTCAAAGGTCTATTTGTATTCCAAATAAAGATACATTTTGTAACTACAGATAAGAACGGATGCGGATTCCTAGTTAAATCCAACACTAAAATGTCATGTTTAACCCATTCAGTGAATTTCTGCTTAAAAAAAAATCTGGCATAATAGTTTGTAAGCTGTAAGCAATCTTTTAAAGCAAAGTTGTAATGCTGGGTGTTAAACCGCTTTAAGACAATAAAAGGCTTGAACTACTTCAGTTGTGTGTAATGTATCTAAAATATATGAAAGTTTATTGTTTATCAGTGCATTACAGAAAATAATGAGCTTTATCACAATATGCTAATTTTTTGAGAAGATCCTGTACATCAGGGGTCCCCAACCACCGGGCCGCGACCCACTGCCAGGCCGTTGGCAGTCTCCTACCGGGCCGCGGCGTGTCTGGCCTCTCGCCCCTCCCCCCGCGGCCACAGCTCCTGTTACCTTACGAGCGGCGGCCGCTTCCTTCCTTATAGTCCCCCAGGCGCCGCTCTCCTCTTATCGGCAGCATCTTACAGCAGCGCGTATTGCGACTGCTGTAAGGAAGAGAAGGAAGCGCATCAGCGGCTTCCTGTAGCGGCGATATGCATCACCGTTACCATGGGAACCGCTGACGCGCTTCCTTCCCTCCTTACAGCAGTCGCAATACGCGCTGCTGTAAGATGCTGCCGATAAGAGGAGAGCGGCGCCTGGGGGACTATAAGGAAGGAAGCGGCCGCCGCTCATAAGGTAACAGGCGCGCGGCCGTTTGGGGAGAGGGGCACTACCTACACACCCACCCATACTAGGGCGCTACACTGGGTACTCACCTAGCTATACTGGGGCGCCATACTGGGGAACTATACTAGCCATACTGGGGCGCTATACTGGGGCAAAATACTAGCTATACTGGGGCACTATACTGGCTGCACTGGGCACTATACTAGCTATACTGGGGCACTATACTGGCTGTACTGGGCACTGTACTAGCTATACTGGAGCACTATACTGGCTGTACTGGGCACTGTACTAGCTATACTGGGGCACTATACTGGCTGTACTGGGCACTGTACTAGCTATACTGGGGCACTATACTGGCTGTACTGGGCACTATACTGGCTGTACTGGGGCACTATACTGGGCACCATACTCGCTGTACTGGGCACTATACTAGCTATACTGGGGCACTATACTGGCTGTACTGGGCACTATACTAGCTATACTGGCTGTACTGGGCACTATACTAGCTATACTGGGGCACCATACTGGCTGTACTGGGCACTATACTAACTATACTGGGCACTATACTAGCTATACTGGGGCACTATACTAGCTATACTGGGGCACTATACTGGCTACACGGGGCACTATACTGGCTATACTGGAGCACTATACTGGCTATACTGGGGCACTATACTAGCTATACTGGGGCACTATACTGGCTACACGGGGCACTATACTGGCTATACTGGAGCACTATACTGGCTATACTGGGGCACTATACTAGCTATACTGGGGCACTATACTGGCTACACGGGGCACTATACTGGCTACACGGGGCACTATACTGGCTATACTGGGGCACTATACTGGCTATACTGGGGCACTATACTGGCTGTACTGGGGCACTATACTGGCTATACTGGGGCACTATACTGGCTATACTGGGGCAACTATACTAGCCATACTGGGGCAACTATACTAGCCATACTGGGGCAACTAAACTCCCTATCTCCCTATACTGGGGCAACACCCCCCCCCCCCCAACCCACTGCATATGACACTGTCCACTAGGTCGTGCATCGCCGACGACCCCTCCCCCCTGCTGTACACTACTCCTGATTGACTGGCTTGTTTGTGACTTTTCACTCCAGGCTACATCTACTTTGCAGGCTGCTATGTGGTGCAGTGCTGAGAGGGAGAGACACAGTTTACAAAGGCATTATCAGGATCTTTATCAGTCAGAGAAGCAAAGATAATAAACACACATTGCTGGAATCTCTAACCCCTTATGCTGGGCATACACGACTCAATTTTGCCGCTCAATTCTCCCACTCAATTCCGCAGACAATTCTCTTATCTTCCACTCGTTTTTCTTATCTTTTTGGATTGTCCTCAATGCGGAATTGAGCGGCGAAACGATCGGGCGGGAGATTGGACATGTCGGAAATTATCTATTGAGCCATCTAAATAACTCAGAATCGAGCCGTGTATTCCCAGCATTAGGCTAGGTACACACCATACAATTTTCTGTTATGCTGGGAATACACAATGAGATTTTTCAACAGATTGACTGTCCAATCGATTTTCCAATTGTTTTTCAGATCAGACATGTCAGAAATGATCTATCGAACCATCTATCTGCCAAAAAAACGAATTGTAAGGATTCCTCCTGTGATGTGTTCTGTCCATTGCAGAGCCGCAAATGGACAGTTCTGGTTTGTCATTCCGCATTTGGTTGTGCATTGGCAATGAGTCACATTGTTGTTTACAATTGCTCTGCAGTTCTGGACAGCTCAGAATGCTGTCATTATTCCACCAATGGTTTACTACAGCTGAGCTGCAGCCACATAGCCCTGGATATCCTGCATGCATGTTCTTGCATAGTACTGCTTGCATTTGTTATGATGGTCTTTCAGCTAGCAAATGGTATTCAAGCCAGCTCAGGATTGAGTGATTACCATTCAGCTGTGTGGAGATTTGCATGCTTGCATCCATTGGCTGATGCCAGCATAAAAGCCTGCTTCTCCTGTTAGACTGTGGCCCGTCATAGTTTCAGCTCTGTCTAGGCTGTTACTGGGTCCCTTGATATTGTAAAATATATTCCTTGTCTTAGTTCAGTTATCCTGTGTAGCTACGTTATATATTTCCCACGGGGACATATATATGTACTCCTTCTAGTATAGAGATTCTGTATTGCCTAGTCTTGTTCTGTATTGCTCCTGATCCTAGGCAGTGTTCCTTGCTTATGTTATATACCGGTTCATCGCCGATATATACATATGTTAGTCAGTCGTTTGTAGTTTCATTGATAGCTGTAAATTGTAATACGCTGTATTATGTACCCCATGTTTATTTCTTACTTTGTTCAGCGCCACGGAATATGTTGGCGCATTATAAATCAATAATAATAATAATAATAATAACTAGCCGACCCGCGGTGTAGCATACGCCACATAAGAGGGTAGAGGGCAGGAAGGGGGTATTGGGCACAGCGGTGGGGAGGGGGGTTGGACCCTCCCTCAACTGGGTCCCCCATGTGTGCTCTACCTCCAGCTTAAAGGGATACTGTAGGGGGGTCGGGGGAAAATGAGTTGAAGTTACCCGGGGTTTGTAATGGTCCCCCACAGGCATCCTGTGCCCGCGCAGCCACTCCCCAATGCTCCAGCTCCGCCTCTGGTTCACTTCTTGAATTTCAGACTTTAAAGTCTGAAAACCACTGCGCCTGCGTTGCCGTGTCCTCGCTTTCTCTAATGTCACCAGGAGCGCATGGCGGAGGCACAGACCATACTGGGCCTGCGCAGTACGCTCCTAGTGCCATCAGCGGGAGCGACGACACGGCAACGCAGGTGCAGTGGTTTCCAGACTTTAAAGTCTGAAATTCCAGAAGTGAACCAGAGGCGGAGCTGGAGCATTGGGGAGTGGCTGCGCGGGCACAGGATGTCTGTGGGGGACCATTAGGAGCCCCAGGTAACTTCAATCATTTTCCCCCGACCCCCCTACAGTATCCCTTTAAGCTCAGCAGGAACCCCCCTCACCTGGGTCGCCCATGTGCACTCCCCCTCCAGCTTAAGCTCAGCAGAACCCCCCTCACCTGGGTCCCCCATGTGCGCTCCCCCTCCTGCTTAAGCACAGTAGCAGCCGCCACTATTAGTAAGAGGCAGCGGGCGGGGATGACTCACCTCTTCCGTGTTCCATCGTGCGTTCCACTGTCATCACTTCCTGCAATGCCGCACACGGTATTGGTGTAATTTGCCGTTTTAAAACAGAAGTAAATCTGCAATAATTCAGCTATAAGTGAACATTTGTGGTTACCCACAATGCACTGCTGCTAAATATGAAAATTACCCCTTTCCCCCCTTGGTAAGCCAAGCAAGCATCCAGAGCCACTGGTGTATAGCAAACATATAGCTTTTAATTTTACACAGTCATATCAAACCCACATGTAGACAGCCTGTTTCAGACTTTTGGTCCTCATCAGTACATAGCAGGGATTGATACAGCTGTATGAGATAGGGCTTGGACCAGTACAACAGAGTAACCAAGCAGCTCAGGGTGACCCAAACCACTCGGAATGTATAGGGGGATAAAAGGGACCAAAAAGACCTCCTACTAAAAAAAAGCAAAGCTTGGTGTAATTTGCCTTTCTAAAACAGAAGGAAATCTGCAATAATTCAGCTATAAGTGAACATTTGTGGTTACCCACAATGCACTGATAATAAATATGCATATGTAAGCAAGCATCCAGAACCACTGGTGTATAGCAAGCCTATAGCTTTAAATTTACACAGCCATATCAAACCCTCATGTGACAGCCTGTTTCAGATTTTTGGTGCTCATCTGTACATGGCAAGGATTGATATGGCTGTATGAGATAGGGCTTGGACCAGTACAACAGAGTACCGGTTACCAAGCAGCTCAGGGTGACCCAAACCACTCGGAATGTATAGGTGGATAAAAGGGACCAAAAAGACCTTCTACTAAAAAAATCAAAGCTTGGTGCAATTTGCCTTCTTAAAACAGAAGAAAATCAGCAATAATTCAGCTATAAGTGAACATTTGTGATTACCCACATTGCACCACAACTAAATATGCCAATTATTCCTTTTCACCCTTGGAAAGTCAAGCAAGCCTACAGCTTTAAGTTTTACAAAGTCATATCAAACCCACATGTGACAGCCTATTTCCACCATTTGATCCTCATCAGTACATAGCAGGGATTGATAAGGCTGTATGAGATAGGGCTTGGACCAGTACAACAGAGTAACCAAGCAGCTCAGGGTGACCCAAACCACTAAGAATGTATAGGAGGATAAAAGAGACCAAAAAGCCCTCCTACTAAAAAAAGCAAAGCTTGGTGTAATTTTCCTTCTTAAAACAGAATGAAATATGCAATAATTCAGCTATAAGTGAACATTTGTGGTTACCCACAATGCACTGCTACTGAATATGCAAATTAACCCTCTTTGCCCTTGGTTTGATATGACACTACGTCTTCTTCTTGCTTGGACCAGCCCCTTCTTCTTGCTTGGACCAGCCCTGGGGGCAGGGTGCTACTTCTTCTTCTTGCTTGAAGGTTGAGGCACTTACTCTATTATATATATATACTAGCTGATTGCCCGGCGTTGCCCGGGTATGTATTTGGCTGATGTTGGCTCTGCATACTTTTTCTAACCCTAACACACAATTACTTAATGACCAAGTTTGTGAGCTTTGCTGTCTTTGGTATCAATAATTTGCATTGAAATGAAAAAATCAGATTGGCTGTTTGTGGCTCCACACCCTTTTCTGAATTTGAACCCCAGTCACCCAATAACTAACTGTACCAGGTTTGAGGCCTGTGCCATTAACAGTTCAAGAATGGTAGCAATTAAATATTCCCCTTGAAAAGCAATAGGTGGAGCCTAATTTTGTAGGCTCCACCCACTTTTCTGAATATTAATCCCAGTCACCCAGTGACCAACTGTGCAAAGTTTAAAAACCCTGCCATTAACAATGTAAGAATGGCTGCAGTTTACATTTTCCCAGTGAAATTTGTATTTGTCTCCACCCACTGATGACCCGACGTTGCCCGGGTATGTATTTGACTGGTGTGGGCTCCGCCCACTTTCTAACCCTAACGCACAAACACTCAATCACTATCATTCATAAAGAGGCTGTCGGTAAGGGGAATCAGTGCGGGAAAACACCGCTGGCGGTATTTTAGACTTCTGGGTGGGCATTCACAGAAAAGTATCCATGTGCGGTAGCACTGCGGAGATTCCCCGAACTAGGCTGGCGATAGGCAGGCGGTAGGCAGGTGGAGACACGGAAGCTGCAGAGTTGATACATTTCTCCGTGTTCCGCTCTGCTGCAGCTGCCTGGGAGGTCTGTGTGTCTCCATTCACTTGCATTGGTATCGCCACATCAGAGGGAGCGGGACTTCCCGACCTGACACCGCTTGCGGTGTTCTTCATGAATGAACATTTTGCTACATTTGTTCCGATAATCACCGCACAAGGCGGTGATTTATCACTCTGCTCGTTAGTGTCATTTTTTCATGCGGAAAGAGCCTTTATGAATGCTGACTTTGCCGAGTGGTCGGTAAAGTCAGCTGTTTTTAGCATTTCCGCATGCGGAAATGCTTTATGAATGATAGCCAATGACTCAAAGAGTTTGTGAGATTTGGGGTCCTTGGCATCAATAATTTGTATATTCCCATAGAAATTAAACAAATCAGATAGGCCGTTTGTGGCTCCGCCCCTCTCCAGCATTTGAACCCCAGTCACCCAATGACCAACTGTAGCAGGTTTGAGGCATCTGCTATTAACAGTGTAAAAATGGCAGCAATTTAAATATTCCACTTGAAAATCAACAGGTGAATTTTGATTGGCTATTATAGGCTCCACCCACTTCCCTGAATATTAATCTCAGTCACTCAGTGACCATCTGGGCAAAGTTTGTGAACCCTGCCATAAACAGTGTAAGAAGGGCTGCAGTTTACACTTTCCCAGTGAAATTTGTTTTTGGCTCTGCCCACTTTTTGTAACCTGGACACAAAGTCACTACTCAATGACCAAGTTTGTGAGCTCTGGTGTCCTTGGCATCTATAATTTGTATTTTCCCATGAAATGAAACAAATCTGATTCACCGTTTGTGGCTCTGTCCCCTTTTCTGAATTTGAACCCCAGTGACCCAATGACCAACTGTACCAGGTTTGAGGCTTGTGCCATAAGTGCAAGAATGGCAGCAATTTTAATATTCTCCTTGAAAAGTGACATGTGATTTTTGATTGCCATTTTTAGGCTCCTCCCACCTTTCTGAATATTATTCCCAGTCACCCAGTAACCAGCTATGCTAAGTTTAAGAACCCTGCCGTTAACAGTGAAGAAGGGCTGCAGTTTACAATTTCCCAGAAAAATCTGTTTTTAACTCCACCCACTTTTTGTAACCTGGACACACAGTCACTACTCAATGACCAAGTTTGTGAGCTTTTGGGTTCGTGGCATCAAAATTGTGCTAATGGAAGCAGTTTATCCAGCAAAGAAATCTGGCTGTTTTTGGCTCCGCACCTTTACTGAATTTAAACATTTTTGCATTTTTCCATTGAAATTAAACAAATCTAATTGGCTGTTTTTGGCCTGATCCCTTCAGAATTTAAACCCCAGTCTCCCAGTGACTGACTGTAGCAGATTTTAGGCCTCTGCCATTAAGAGTGCATGAATGGCAGCAATGTAAATATTCCTCTTGAAAATCAAAAGGTGAATTTTGATTGGCTGCTGTAGGCTCCATCCACTTTTCTGAATATTAGTCCCAGTCACCCAGTGGCCAACTGTGTCACGTTTGAGAACCCTGCCAATAACAGAATGGCTGAAATCAATCTAACAAATCTGATTGGCTGTTTGTGGCTCCACCCCTTTAGTGAATTTGGACCCTAGTCACTCAATGACTGACTGTATCAGGTTTGAGGCCTCTGAGAATGGTAGCAATGGGAATATTCCCCTTTAAAATCAATAGGTACATTTTGATTGGCTGTTGTAGGCTCCACCCACATTTCTGAATATTCATCCCAGTCACCCAGTGGCCAATTGTGTAAAGTTTGGGAACCCTGCCATGTTAAAAATGTAGTTTTTGGCACCGCCCACTTTTTCTAACCTTGACATACAGTCACTCAATTATCAAGTTTATCGGCTTTGGGGTCCTTGGTATCAATACTTTGTATATTCATTGAAAAATAAACAAATCTGTCTGTTTGTGGCTCCGCCCCTTTCCGAATTTGGACCCCAGTCACCCAGCGACCAACTGTACCAGGTTTGAGGAATCTGCTTTTCACAGTATAAGAGAATGGTAGCAGATGAAATATTCCCTTTGAAAATGCAACCTCCTCCAACCACCTTCCAAAATCTTAATCTCAGTCACCCAGTGACCAACTGTGCAAAGTTTGAGAACCCTGCCATTAACTGTGTAAAAATGGCTGCAGTTTATATTTTCCCAATAAAAGGGTTTTTTTTGGCTCCGCCCACTTTTTGTTACCTTGACACACACAGTCACTCAATGACCAAGTTTGTGAGCTTTCAGGTTCCTGGCATAAAAAAATATGTGAATGGAAGCAGTTTATTCACCAAGGAAATCTGATTGGCTGTATTTGGCCCCGCCCCTTTAGTGAATTTGGACCCCAGTCACCCAATGACCGACTGTAGCAGGTTTGAAGCCTCTGCCATTAAAAGTGTAAGAATAGCAGCAGTTTAAATATTCCCCTTGAAAATCAATAGGTGAATTTTGATTGGCTGTTGTAGGCTCCACCCATTTTCTTGAATCGTAATCGTATTCACCCAGTGACCAAGTGTACCAAGTTTGAGAACCCTGCGAGTAACAGTCTAAGAATGGCTGTAGTTTACATTTTCCCATTTAAATGAATGGCTGAAATTTGATTGGCAGTTTTATGCTCCGCCCACTTTTCCTGGATTTGTAACCTCGGTCACCAAGTGACCAACTGTGCCATGTGTGGGGACTCTGGCTTGATTACTGTGAGAATGGCAGCCTTTTAAATTTTTTTCCATTGACTTGAATGGGTGAAATCTGATTTGCTGTTTGTAGCTCCGCCCACGTGTGCAGGGGGGCCGCGAGACCCCCAGAACATATCATCCCAGGTAGTAAGGGATCTGTGTACCAAGTTTCGTTCAAATCGGTCAAGCCGTTTTCGCGTGATCGCGGCACATACATACACACACACACATCCGATTTTATATATATAGATATATATATATATATATATATATAGATAATAATACGCTAGGAAATCATATCTATTGTATATTTGTCTATTTATTAAATGTACCTGCCTTTTGATTCTGCTATTTCCTGACTACTCTGTCCTGTCCTTGCGAGGTACCTCACTCTTGTCTTTGTGAATGCTTTCTGTCACTGAGATAGTGACTAGATTAGCAAGCATTCATTCTGTCAGCCTCTGTCCTCCCAGCCCTGTCCTTGCAGATAGCCATTGCTGCGGTTGCTATTGGCTACCTCACTCCAGTCTGTCTTGTATCTGTCTGAATGTTTGCTGTCGCAAGAGCAGCGCAAGATCGCACTGCGCTGTCATTGCGTCTTATCAGAAGCCCAGAGCTGCAGTTGCTCTGGGCAGCCTGTGGAGCCTCTTCCATTATTCAGCTCTTAGCCTTGCTGTGCTGGATAGTCAGAAAGTATGACCCCCCCCCCAGCATAACACTCATGGTGTATTCCTAGCATTAGATTTTCTGTAACCTGCCAGATAGATCTTTTCCAACATGTTGCAAAAATATAAACTGGCAGGTAAATCTAACAAAAAATTGTATGGTGTGTACCTTTACCACCATCTGAATAAGATTCTTTCAGCAGGGTGATTATTAACCTCCCTGGCGGTTTATTAAAATCCGCCAGGGGGCAGCAAATAGGTTTTTTTTTTTTTTCCATGTAGCGAGACAACGTGATAGCCGCTGCTCGCCTGCATCCCCCCAGCCCCTCCCCCTTCAAAGAACGGGATCTCTTGGAGGGCTTCCCCCGTCGCCATGGCAACGGGGCGGGATGACGTCACCGACGTCATCGATGTCGTGACGTCAAAGGGGAATCCGATCCACCCCACAGCGCTGCCTGGCACAGATTGGCCAGGCAGCGCACGGGGTGTGGGGGGGGGGGGGGGGGCGGCTGCGGCACGACGGATAGCGGCGGATCGGCGGGTAGCGGCGGCGATCAGAGGTTACACGCAGCTAGCAAAGTGCTAGCTGCGTGTAACAAAAAAAAATTATGCAAATCGGCCCAGCGGGGCCTGAGCGGTGCCTCCCGGCGGCATAGCCCGACCTCAGTTCGGGCTTACTGCCAGGGAGGTTAAACTACACACTGAGGAGTTGATAGCTTCAGCCAGTCGGGGTCAGTTGGCACAGGTGCAACACGCTCCTGTCGAAGGGAGTGCGACGTGGTGCCAGGCCAGGCTGCGCATGCGCAGTCAAAGTTACCAGAGCCATAGCGTAGGATCCAGGAGGTGGAGGCGGATGGGGAGGGATTGATCAGACCGAAGGGGCTGGAGGAAGCCCCAGGTATATATATATTTTTTTCCTTTTGATTCATCTCAGGTTTCCTTTAAGAACATTAACCACTTGATGACCCACCCTTTACCCCCCTTAAGGACCAGCATCGTACAATGTAAACAAAGGAGACATATGTCTCCTACGTTTACATTTAGTCTGCAAGCCGCAATCCACAGCTCGCAGACTATTCACGGAGACCCGCTCCGTGATCTGACAGGAAACGGCCGCTCGTGCGAGCGGCCTTTCCTGATTAATTAGGGAGGCACCTGGTGACGCAGATCTGCGTCGCTGGTCCTCCAGCTACCACTTTGCCGCCGCACGGTATGAGTGTGCGGTCGGCAAGTGGCTAATTACTGAATAAATATTTGCCTGCTTTCTTTTGGCTGCAATTGCTTTCAAAAGGTATCTGGGATAATATATATTTATTTTAAATCTATTGTCCCTAGATAAGGCTTAATTTATTTAATTTGAATTCAGATAGAAAGCCCCATTTTGCCTGGAGAAAAAAATTATGGATTTCTTAAAGAGACTCTGTAACAAAATTTTGAGCCTTATTTCTTCTATCCAATAAGTTCCTATACCTGTTCTAATGTGGTCTGGCTTACTGCAGCCTTTTCTAGTTGCACTGTCTCTGTAATAAATCTTATCTTCTTTCCTCTGTCGGCTCTGTCGGGCTCAGGCTGGAATGTGCAGCACTGCTTGTGATAGGCAGAAGCTTTACACACCCTCTCCAAGCTCTCCTCTCAGCCTATCACACTCTGGTTAGCAGCCATGTCTTTTGTTTGTAAACACTGCCTAAAACTGGCAATTACAAGCCAGGATTGCAGCAGGGTGTGCCAGAAACAGCACAGAGGGGCCCAGGAGAACATAATGAATAGAATGGTCGGCTTTTTATTGTAAGAATTTTAGAGTACAGATTCTCTTTAAGAAGTAAAAAGTACTGTATTAGTAGTTAAGCTGATGCTACTAGTGGTCAACGTTAGTGTTGGGCGAACACTAAAGATGATTAACTCGGGAACACAGGTTAAAGTTTAAAACTCTCAGATAGCACCATCTAGTGGCTGTCTCCAAAACCATAACTATAAAATCTGTTGTCCATCTTGAAATAGCTACATGTAGTGGATTCTAGAGATGATCAATAAGATACTCATTTTCTGACTTCCATGCCATTTAATACAAATTGCATTCATCTTGCAACCAAGCCAGTAAAATGCACTACCTGCCAATTTGGATTGGCCCAATTCCAAACTGCATACAATTTGCATTAAAACTGGAAGCAGATGGCATTTCTACTTGATACATAGAAAACCTCAATACACAAGCATATCTACAGGTGTGTAATATACATGTTTTCCCCATCCCTAAATGTACTTTAATCGTCTAGCTCCGTCCTGAAATCCTTTACATTATTACAGGAATTTAGTTCTTATACAGAGCTGACATCTTCCATAGCGCTTTACAGAGTATATTGTCTTGTCATTAACTGTCCCTCACAATCTGATCCCTACCATAACTATTTCAAAAATGTGTAGACCATTTGTGGCTAGCAGCCTCAGCTTCATACTATGTTGTAACTGTTAGCTAGTGGTTAAGTCTCTTCCGAGAGACCACATCATCGTCGTGGAAGAGTGTAGTATTGAAGTGTAGTATTAAAGTGCACAATGACCATCGCTATTGTTTACTGTTTTTTTGTTTTAGAAACGACTCTCTAAAAGCCTTCTGTATCTGCCCTGAGGCCTGAAATATTTTTTTTCTGAAGAACTCTCCAAGGGCCTTCTTCCTCTGTTCTGTACCTTTATTGTGGAAGACCCATCAAGGATCTCCTGTCTGACTATGACTTTTCAAGCATCTCCCTGCTGCTGTCCAAAATTAGTATCATGGATTAAATAAAAAAAAATATACCTATACACATCCTTGGTCAAATGCTCTAATGTTATGTTATTTTTTTCATGCGCTTTGAGTTGCCATACTATGAACAAGTGGTGCCACATAATACCTTTTAAGTTTAACCCACAAACCAGAACTGAAGTTCTTATGTCTATATATTGTGCTTCTGCATCTAGCTTGCTATTCTTCTTACAACTACTAAATGAAACAACCTTTTTTTTTTTTACATTCCCAGTAGGAGAATAGTGAAAGGCTAATACTCAGCCCCGTTTCTATTGGCGTGCGACACGTGCCATCGCCCAGGGCGCTATATTTTGCGGCAGGAGGGGGGCGCCGGGGCCGGGGGAACGGACATAATAGTTACAACTCACCTTCTCCAGCCATTCCCCCGCAGCTTCAATGTCTTTCCTCTCCCGGCGTCCGTCGCCTGGTAACAGCGCCCCCTGTGATGATGTCTCGCGTGTCATCACAGGGAGCGCTGTTACTGAGACAGATGCCAGGAAAGGAAGGACATTGAAGCAGCGCGGGTTCGGCGGAAGCAGGTGAGTTGTAACTATTATATCCGCTCCCCCAGCCTGCCACACAACTGCGGGCACCTACCTAACTGACCTAAACTGCGGGCACCTACCTAACTGACCTAAATTGCGGGCACCTACCTAACTGACCTAAACTGCGGACACCTACCTAACTGACCTAAGCTGCGGGCACCTACCTAACTGACCTAAACTGCTGGAGCCTACCTAATTGACCTAAACTGCGGGAACCTACCTAACTGACCTAAACTGCGGGAACCTACCTAACCTAAACTGCGGGCACCTACCTAACTAACCTATATTGCGGGATCCTGCCTATCTAACCCATACTGCGGGAACCTACTTAACTAACCTATACTGGGGGAACCTACCTAACTAACCTATACTGGGGGAACCTACCTAACTAACCTATACTGCGGACACCTACCTAACTAACCTATACTGCAGGAACCTACCTAACTAACCTATACTGCGGGAACCTACCTATCTAACCTATACTGCAGGAAACCTACCTAACTAACCTATACTGCGGGAACCTACCTATCTAACCTAAACTGCAGGAACCTACCTATCTAACCCATACTGGGGGAACCTACCTATCTAACCCATACTGGGGGAACCTACCTATCTAACCCATACTGGGGGAACCTACCTATCTAACCCATACTGGGGGAACCTACCTATCTAACCCATACTGGGGGAACCTACCTACTTAACCCATACTGGGGGAACCTACCTATCTAACCCATACTGGGGGAACCTACCTATCTAACCTATACTGCGGGAACCTACCTATCTAACCTATAGTGCGGGCACCTACCTATCTTACCCATACTGGGGGCAACTATATGGGCTACCCTATACTGGAGGCACCTACGTATACGTAGCTAACCTATACTGCGGGCACCTATGCCTGGCTCCATGGGGGGGGGGGGCGATTTTTACACCCTCGCCCTGGGTGAAATTTAGCCTAGAAACTGCCCTGCTAATACTATTTGACTAATGCTGTATGCAAGTGGGACGTTGCGTTTTAATGCGACGTTAAAGGCTGCGTTATAAGACTTTATATAACGTCCCACTGTGAATGCGACCTAAAGGTGGTCATACACCTAGTGACTTTGCGTCCTGTTTGACCATCCGATTCAATAATTTTATCGAACCAGATGAAAATCGGTGCTGCAACAAGCATGCCTATAAGGGAAACGCTTTTTAATTTCACTGAAATTTCTTTTAGAAAAAAAGTTTTCAGATGCTGCTGATTCAGGATAGAAACTAAAGTGTTGTTATAAAAACAAAATGCTGACATATAAAGCTAAGCATGCACTGACAATGTGCACGGTTTCCTCTTTAAATATAAAGCAGCAATATGTTCGTAAGGCATTATCTGGGCTTGCCATGCCAATTTTGTGCATTTGGCAGCTGTATGTGCACTTCCAAGACCCAAACTAACCATCACAATATTTTCCCCACTGAATTTAGTAGTGGGCAGATTCTACACATTCTATATGCTAAACATTTTAACCTGTTCGGCTGAACTGTCTTTGAACCAAACAGAGGAATGTTCAAACAATAGGAGTAGCTGGCAGAAATAAGTCATCTGAGGTGCACTTGGGATAACAGGTGGGTCTCACTATTTGTAAACAAGTGTTATTTAGCTGTGCTGATACCATATAACAGCTACAACTTTATCAGGTTCACTAAGAACACGCTTAGTGGTGCTGTTATGTCTTTCTGAATATTTGTGGTTTTCTATAGAAGTAGTTTGTCTGTGGCAAGTGATACAGTTTCTTAGAGCTCTCTGTAATTGATGTAAAATAAAACTGCTATGTTATGTATTGCTTTGTAAATGTTAGATGTAAGACTATTTAATCTCCATGAGTTTTAGAGCAGGTGCAGAGAGGAGCAACAAAATTGATACGTGGGATGGAAGGTCTCACTTACCAAGAAAGGTTAGATAAATTGGGTTTATTTAGTCTAGAGAAAAGCCGCCTTAGAGGGGATCTAATTAACATGTATAAATACATCAGAGGGCAATATAATAGCTTGGCGGATGAGCTTTTTGTCCCTAGGCCTTCTCAAAGGACTAGAGCAGGGGTCCCCAACCTTTTCCCCGGCTCGGGGACCGCTTTCTGACCAAAATTTTCTCTGGTGGGGGGGGGGGGGTGGGGGGGGGGGGTGGAGGGGTTGTCGGCGATGCGCGACCTAGTGGACAGTGTCATATGCAGTGGGTTGGGGGGGGGGTTGTTGCCCCAGTATAGGGAGATAGGGAGTTTAGTTGCCCCAGTATGGCTAGTAGTATAGTTGCCCCAGTATGGCTAGTATAGTTGCCCCAGTATAGCCAGTATAGTGCCCCAGTATAGCCAGTATAGTGCCCCGTGTAGCCAGTATAGTGCCCCAGTATAGCTAGTATAGTGCCCCAGTATAGCCAGTATAGTGCTCCAGTATAGCCAGTATAGTGCCCCGTGTAGCCAGTATAGTGCCCCAGTATAGCTAGTATAGTGCCCCAGTATAGCCAGTATAGTGCTCCAGTATAGCCAGTATAGTGCCCCGAGTAGCCAGTATAGTGCCCCAGTATAGCTAGTATAGTGCCCCAGTATAGCTGTATAGTGCCCCAGTATAGCTAGTATAGTGCCCAGTACAGCGAGTATGGTGCCCAGTATAGTGCCCCAGTACAGCCAGTATAGTGCCCAGTACAGCCAGTATAGTGCCCCAGTATAGCTAGTACAGTGCCCAGTACAGCCAGTATAGTGCCCCAGTATAGCTAGTACAGTGCCCAGTACAGCCAGTATAGTGCCCCAGTATAGCTAGTACAGTGCCCAGTACAGCCAGTATAGTGCCCCAGTATAGCTAGTACAGTGCCCAGTACAGCCAGTATAGTGCCCCAGTATAGCTAATATAGTGCCCAGTGCAGCCAGTATAGTGCCCCAGTATAGCTAGTATTTTGCCCCAGTATAGCGCCCCAGTATGGCTAGTATAGTTCCCCAGTATGGCGCCCCAGTATAGCTAGGTGAGTACCCAGTGTAGCGCCCTAGTATGGGTGGGTGTGTAGGTAGTGCCCCTCTCCCCAAACAGCCGCGCGCCTGTTACCTTATGAGCGGCGGCCGCTTCCTTCCTTATAGTCCCCCAGGCGCCGCTCTCCTCTGATCGGCAGCATCTTACAGCAGCGCGTATTGCGACTGCTGTAAGGAGGGAAGGAAGCGCGTCAGCGGTTCCCATGGTAACGGCGATGCATATCGCCGCTACAGGAAGCCGCTGATGCGCTTCCTTCTCTTCCTTACAGCAGTCGCAATACGCGCTGCTGTAAGATGCTGCCGATAAGAGGAGAGCGGCGCCTGGGGGACTATAAGGAAGGAAGCGGCCGCTGCTCATAAGGTAACAGGAGCGGTGGCCGCGGGGGGAGGGGCGAGAGGCCAGACACGCCGCGGCCCGGTAGGAGACTGCCAACGGACCGGCAGTGGGTCACGGCCCGGTGGTTGGGGACCCCTGGACTAGAGGACATGATCTGCGCATGGAGGAAAAATGTTTTAGCCATTTATTTAGGAAAGGGTTCTTTACCGTAAGAGTGATTAAGATGTGGAATGCATTGCCACAGGAAGTAGTTATGGAAAACTCTATACCTGCATTTAAAGGGGGCTTAGATGCTTTCCTTGCGTTGAAAGACATCCATGGCTACAATTACTAGGTAATGCCTAATGATGTTGATCCAGGGATATTATCTGATTGCCATCTGGAGTCGGGAAGGAATTTCTCCCTTTTGGGGCTAATTAGACCATGCCTTGTAAGGATTTTTCGCCTTCCTCTGGATCAACAGGGATATGTGAGGGAGCAGGCTGGTGTTGTACTTTGTTCTCTTATTGAACTCGATGGACATATGTCTTTTTTCAACCCAAATAACTATGTAACTATGTAAGTAAAGCCATGCAAATCATAGGAGTATGTTTTGAAGACATGTCCTGGAAGAGAGTGGTCCTCCTAGCAGTTTGGTGGTCTATGTTGCCTCACAGAGTGGAGGCCCAGAAGATGGGAACCATACGTAGTGGTAAGTCCAAACTTCCTATTATATCCATTAAAAGTAAGTGACTACAAATATACTCAGTATGGCTGGTCTAAGGCTTTGAAGATACTGGACAATTTTATTGAAAGGATGAATAGATGCAATATGGGGCTGAATAGCCATCACTAACTGGTTAGTGTACTGGACCACCTATAGAGGTAGATACACCTAAGCACAGACTAAGATGTAGAGGCATAACTAGAGGGGAGCAGCCCCTGCAGGGGGGGGGCCCAACTACTAATCTTCTCTTCCTTCAATACAGGGGACTATACTTCAGATAAGGTGTTTTTGTGGCTACACTTGTTTTGAGTGTGTAGATTATGATGGCCACACTAGTTTTATGACCCTTGTGAGATGGGCCCCAAGGCCGTGAAGGGAACCACAGGGAGGCAAGGGAAGGGGTGTGAACATTGGGGGATTCACATCAAAGTTAGGCTGGGGGCATAAATTGTGGTTACGTCACCGGGGATGAATATTTTTATAGTAACTTCAGTTTGTGGAGCTGTGGACTTCATGTTGCTTAACCACTTCGCATCTAGACCGTGTTTCCCCTTATTGACCAGAGCATTTTTTACGTTTTAGCTATGTCCCTATTTAATCAGCCATAACTTTATCCTTACTCATGACACCTAAATGATCTAGGTATTGTTTTTTTCAGGACAAACTAGACTTTCATTGGCGGGTATTTTATCCCTAGACCAAAAAAGTTTTCTATGCATTTTAATGGGAAAAAGAGGGGGAAAATGAAAAAAAATGAATTTTTTCTCAGTTTTTATCAATTCCAGTTTAAAAATAAAAAGTACCACAGGAGATAAAAACATGTCACTAGTATTATGTCTCCCAGTATTGATAGCAAAATGTGTCCCAAGTATCAGACCCCCCCTTATAGCCAGATGTGTCCCCAATATCAGTCACCCCCAGTATAGCCCAATGTGTCCTCTGTGTTTGGCACCTCCCAGTATAGATAGATAAATAGATGTATCCCCAGGATTGCTGCCCCTCATGTGTCCAAATGTGTCCCCAGGAATAGTGGTCCCCCATTATAGCCAGATGCGCCCTCAGGATTTGCAGGTGCACTCAGGATTAGGGGCCCCCCACCATTATAGCCAGATCTGCCCCCAGTATAAAATTATACATTTGAAATAAAAAATATGTGGCCCCTCATACTTTATCCCCCTCCCCCAGCTGCACATTTTACCCCCCCACCCCCCACCAGGGGTCCACACACCCCCATAAGACCCAGCCAGATGCGCCCCCCCCCCCCCCACCAAGGCAGCCCCCTCGGTGGCCAGATCGCTATAAAAATTGATAGCAAAGCAGCCTGACTCACCTTATCTCGTTCCAGCGATCAGCCTGCAGCCCAAGCCTCCGATCCCCGCTCTGCTTGCAGCCCTGTGATGCCTGTTACCGGGTCCCGGCTTGATGACGTCATCCAGCCGGGACCCGGCTATTCAGCATCACAGGGCTGCGTGCAGAGCGGGGATCAGAGGCTCGGGCTGCAGGCTGATCGCTGGAACAGGAAAAGGTGAGGCAGGCTGCTTTCTTATCATTTATTTAAGCAGATCCGACCACGGAGAGGAGAGATGAATGATCACGCCGTTTGCTACAGCGGTGATCGTTCATCCGTGGGGGGGGGGGGGGGGCGTAGGGGGGAGTCACTAATTGGCTACAAGGGAACATTTTCCCTTTCACCAATTAGTATTGCAGCTGTTAGTGCCAGGAGGTGCGCTCTGAAGCGCACCTGTTCCTGCACAACAGGGCTGCAAGCAGGTCAGTATATCTACGTCGCTGTGGCTTGGAGGGTGCCACAGCTGATGTAGATATACTGTAGCAGAGGACAAAGGTGAAACACTATCATGCTACAATTATGGCGGTTATCTAATAGATGGTCAAAGTCTGTCTGAAAAGGACCTAGTGTATGCATGAATGGTGAATGCGGCATCTATGGCCAGCTTGGAGAGAAAAGACACTACTGGGGATATGGGGATATTTTTATAGGACTTTTATTATCCTGGAATTGTTTTCTTGTGCAGGAAAATATGTTATAATAATTATTGCAGTATTTGTATATCGCCTTTCTCCTGTCGGACTTGCGAGGCATCCACTAGAGCGCAGTAGGCAGTAGCAGTGTTAAGGAGACTTGCCCAAGAAACTCCTTACTGAATAGGTGCTGGCTTACTGAACAGGCAGAGCCTAGATTTGAACCCAGGTCTCCTGTGTCAGAGGCAGAGCCCTTAACCATTACACTATCCAGTTATATATGTTTTATAGTAATTAATAATAATTAAAGTGACCATATACCTTTACTTTTGTATTTGCAAAACTGAGATAATTTGTTGCGCTCTTGCCAAGTAATTGCAGGTCTACTGGATGAGAAACAAACTGTTGAATTATCGTTGTTTGCCATGCATGCAGAGTCCATGCCAGCAAACCTGCACATGTGTAAAGCCTGGCACACATGTTCATTTATGACTGGCCAATCACTGGCCAATTTTACCACCTCCATGATACTTACTGTTATAATTTAAGTAGGCCTCAGGTATTTGGACTGAGTTAGTCAAAAAGGCTTGGAGTGCAGATTGGCCCTTTAAGGGGATTTTCTCTGAGAGAGAAAATCTGCAGTTCTGTCAGCAGAACTAGAACATACCAAGAAGCCAGTGGCGTAGCAATGGGGATAGCCGCCATAGCGTTGCTACGGGCCCCGCGGCAGTGCTACGTCATAGGGGGCCCGCAGCTGCCCGAGAGGAATTTTTTTTTTTTTGTTTATTATTTTTTTTTTGTTTACATCTTGTTTCGCCGGTTGGGGCCCCCCTCCCTCACCTCAGTGCCCCCCCCCCCCCTCCTCACCTGGGGTCCCCCCTCCTTTTATCAGCGGCGGGAGGTGAGTCATATACAGAAGGCTCCGGCGGGGGTAGTCAGCCACTAGAGGTTCAGCTGCCTCCGGGCTACGGTGTCCCCACTGTATTGCTGCTCGCACCACTTCCTGGTTTATTGCGAGCAGCAATATAGTGGGGACACCGTAGCCCGGAGGCAGCTGAACCTCTAGTGGCTGATTACTCCGACGGAGCCTTCTGTATATGATGCACCTCCCGCCGCTGATAAAAAGAGGGGGGACCCCAGGTGAGGCAGCTACCTCCCCTCCCGCCCGGCTACCTAACTGCCCACTACCTAACTGCCCACCCTCCCACCCGGCTACCTAACTGCCCACTACCTAACTGAAAGCTACCTAACTGCCCACTCTCCCACCCGGCTACCTAACTGCCCACCCTCCCACCCGGCTACCTAACTGCCCACTACCTAACTGCCCACCCTCCCACCCGGCTACCTAACTGAGGGCTACCTAACTGAAGGCTACCTAACTGCCCACTCTCCCACCCGGCTACCTAACTGCCCACCCTCCCACCCGGCTACCTAACTGCTCACCCTCCCACCTGGCTACCTAACTGCCCATCCTGTCACCCGGCTACCTAACTGAGGGCTACCTAACTGCCCACCCTCCCACCCGGCTACCTAACTGCCCACTCTCCCACCCGGCTACCTAACTGCCCACTACCTAACTGCCCACCCTCCCACCCGGCTACCTAACTGCTCACCCTCCCACCTGGCTACCTAACTGCCCACCCTCCCACCCGGCTACCTAACTGAGGGCTACCTAACTGCCCACTACCTAACTGCCCACCCGGCTACCTAACTACCCACCCTCCCACCCGGCTACCTAACTGCTCACCCTCCCACCCAGCTACCTAACTGCCCACCCGGCTACCTAACTGCCCACCTGGCTACCTAACTGCCCACCCGGCTACCTAACTGCCCACCCGGCTACCTAACTGCCCACCCAGCTACCTAGCTGCCCACCTGGCTACCTATCTGCCTACCCTGCCACCCAGCTACCTAACTGCCCACCCAGCTACCTAACTGCCTACCCTGCCACCCAGCTACCTATCTGCCTACCCTGCCACCCAGCTACCTAACTGCCCACCCGGCTACCTAACTGCCCACCCTGCCACCTAACTTCCCATCCGGCTACCTAACTGCCCACCTTTCTACCTAACTTCCCACCCGGCTACCTAACTGCCCACCTTTCTACCTAACTTCCCACCCGGCTACCTAACTGCCCACCCGTCTACCTATCTGCCTACCCTCCCACTCGTCTACCTATCTCCCTACCCTCCCACCCAGCTACCTAACTGCCTACCCAGTGCATTGCCTGCACCGCACATAGTGTGCCAGCCTGCCCAACCACCCTCCCTCCAGGTAATTAATGCTATCCCACTATAGACCTAACTACATATACTGCATTTTGTGGGGAAATCTGGCGACAATCTGGTTGCATTTTGTTGGGAAATCTGCCGACAATCTGGTTGAATTTTGTAGGGAAATCTGCCGACAATCTGGTTGCATATTGTAGGGAAATCTGCCGACAATCTGGTTGCATATTGTAGGGAAATCTGCCGACAATCTGGTTGCATATTGTAGGGAAATCTGCCGACAATCTGGTTGCATTTTGTGGGGAAATCAGATTGCCCCACAAAAATGTTTGGGTGGGAGGTCCGAGGTCCGTGGGGTTGGAAGGTCGTGGGGGGAGGGGGGGGACCCATAATTTTTTTTTGCTATGGGGCCCAGTCATTTCTAGCTACGCCCCTGCAAGAAGCTGTTCTAGTACAAGGCCTGCAGGTCTCCCTGACCTGCGTATGTACCGCCACTAAAACAATAAACATCAGACATGTTATGTAAATATCCACATTCCTGCATATAGGTCAGAAGCCTCATTGATTATTAATCAAGTAGGTGTGTATGATGACACCACGAGTGGGTCCACCAATAGTCTGATCTAGGGGGTGGCGAAGATGATGTCATATTTAACTCTTTCCTAGTCAGTATTAAAGGCTGAGGGAGCTATGGGAGCTCATTCTGCTCTTTACTTTCGCAATAGCTCGCAAGGCTGACTGGGACCTCTAAGTATGTGCTTCCTTTCTGTAATCTGATATAATGTCTGCTGTACATAGGTAGTCTAGATGTAACATACAGTAGATACAAGAAGACCTGGGTATCTTCAGCAGGAAGGTACTCAAGCAGCTGTAACGCAACATGGAAGTCTGCTTTGCCAGGAGATGATAAACTGTATCTATCTGTATTTCTGTTACTTGAATAAATAACGTAAACCTTGAAGAAGCCTGAGGAAGTCTATATCCTGCTTGCTGTGTGGAGAGTCAAGTGATCTCAATAGTCTGTGAGACGTAACTGTAAGAAGTTACTGGTGACAGAGGCGCTATATCTGGCTCTTGACCCGACTTTGCTCCCTCCAAAAATTGTTTGCCTGAAGAAGCGGGACTGTTACCCGTGAAACGCGTTGCACTTTTGGAGCTCATAATAAATGTTACTTTAAACTTAAAGTAACCTACCCGTTGTCTGGCCATTTTTTCAGAAGGGAGGTGAGTCCACCCACTTCCCCCTTTTTAACAATTTTAACTAATTTTACTCTACTTGGCGCCTTTGTTGTTATACCACATAACTGTTTAGTCCACCCTTGGTGGAGGGGTGTATCCCCATTTCCTTCTATCTACAGAGAGCGACTTCTTAACCCTGAGCGAAGTCAGGTTACAATTCTCCCCGCCTGCTTATCCAGTGGTTGCCTTGGAGGCGACCCGTCCTTGTGAGTATAACCATTGTGTGTGTTTGCATCAGACATCACCTCATTAACATACTACACCATATTGGGCTCTCGGTTCTCCCCCTTTCTTTCAAGCTTACTGTGTGTCTCGGTTCTCGAAGTATTTCCCCAGAGTTTTTCCCTGAGTCCATGGAAAGGAATGCCAGGATACGTGCACCAAGCTATTACTGTAAGATTAGCAGGAGCACGGATAGGAAGTGTGTCCCAGCTAGGTGCAGGGACACACGTAGCAGTGCAGGTCAGGAAAGTGTCTGTACTGAGTTGCTTACGGGATTATTCCTGTAAGTGGGGCACCTTAATGGGTGGTGCAGCATGAGTTCCCAATAAAGGGGAAGGGGGGACAGTGCATCAGGAGGGTGCCGGAGGTTGGAAAAAAGGGAGTTGACCAATCCGGGTTTCCGTCGCCGCTGCTTCAGAGCGGTAACGTTTTTTCCGTTTTTTGTCGTGGACAGGGCCAGAGCTTGACTAAGAGGTCTATGCTGGGCTGGGGCTGTTTTTTTGTGCGTTTTTTTTTTCGTAAACTGATTGGTCAAATATGTTTTTTTCCAGCTCCTATCAATTGTAGCACAAAGAACAAGAACTGACAGCAGTTCATGGGGCAATTATACAAATGAAAGAATTGCCATGTACAGAGTGACAGTGTATCAGTACGGTGTTTGCCATGTGACTACCTACCACGTGGGCATTCAGGGATCTGCATACAGGCATGTGACGCTGGTATGCTTAGCCCTGCACCCGGTGTAGTTTAAGTGTTAAATGCTCCTTCCTACAGGGAGGCAGCCATTTTTTTTTTGCAGTTTAGGTGGTGGCACGGCAAACATTGATCAGAGGGTACAACACACAGAACGTCTAGCAGAGCTGGTAGCGCGATGAAGTTCTAGATAAGGTAATGCGAAAATGAGTAAGAGCATTGCAGGCTCACCTGCAAAGCAGCAACAGGTGTGGCATCCGTAATCTGTGCATGCGACGGCCGCGCATGGACAGATAGGGGGGGATGTGGAGTGAGCTGCAATGAGGTGAGAGCTTCCAGAGGTGAAGTCCGCGGGAGCATATTTTAAACAGGTAAGTACTGAGGATAGTACTGAGGTAGGGGGGGTGAAGTTTAACTCCAATCTACCAATAAGAGTAAACAGAGTTCATGAGAACCATAAAGCAACGAGATCAATTACGATATATATTGATCAATTTAAAGTGTACAGAGTACAAGCCGCAGGGCGAATCCCAAATCATTAATAAGAATTGATTTGTTTGTATTTTGATTTCAGGAGTTGGGCAATATGGAATCGAGACAGCTGCAGTGCTGGCAGCAAAGATGGAGATGTCAGTCGGATAAGCGAAAGGTTCCAGATGCCAATCTAAGCTTGGAGAAACACGAGATTCCTGAAATTGGAAAGAGACTAAAACACGAGATTCCTGAAATTGGAAAGAGACTAAAACACGAGATTCCTGAGATCGGAAAACGTCTAAAAAAAACTGACTGAGCAAAGCATAGTGCAAATTGCTAATGTTTTTCTTTCCCAAGGTGGTGCTTTTATAATGAAGAGTACCGTGCTGATGGTGATCCTAGGTTGCCATTCCGTCCTAGGAGAACGAAGAGAGGACATTCTCATGTATAATAAGGGGTTAATGAGAATGCAAGGCCCAAGCATGTTAATGTTGGGTGACAAAGGTACTAATCCTTTCACACCTCCCTCCGCTTGGCACAGATGGACCATGCAGGGACGGAGGAAAAGAGCACTTGTGCCAGGAGAAAACAAATTTCAGGGCACAATGTGGTTGAAAGGGCTGAAAGGTCAGGTGTGCTGGAAGGGTGACGTGAACGGCAGTGTAAACCTGCTATGGAATGTCACACTCCCAGAATCCATGCATCGATCCAAAGGTTTGTTAAAAGATACATTGCAGTACAATGGGTACGTGCAAAAGGTGGAGTGTGTGATTCAGGGGTACCTTGTCTTGGTTATGCAGAGTGAGATGGTTCCAGATTGGAGAGGAACGAGCAGGAGGCGTCAATTCTCCTGCCGGAGAGACGCGGGGGACAACATCACACTCTGGAACTACCAACAGAGAGCGCCTCTGAACCAACTATGCACACGTAAAGGCTGGAAAGCCGAGGGTTGGTGGTTCTCGAAACAAGAAGTAAAAATCGAGATCAAGCCACATTTCCAGGTGACAAAGAGGGTGGGGAGAGCGGTCCCGGGGGAGGGAAAGCCAACACAGGGAACCCCATTCACACCACACGGGTCACCACAGGGGACGATATTACACAGTCCATATGCAGCCACTTATCCTCATGCTAGTTGGGTAAGTGAAGAGGTACTCTTAATTGAAAGATTGCAGAGAGTACAGTCTTCCCGACCTCAGGTACATATTGTGCCTCAGGACATAAGGGGGGAAGAGGTCCAATCAGGACAGTTGGGGGCATATTTTGTCAGGGAGATGCTTAAAGATCCTGTGCAACTGAGATTGGACAAGGGGAGGTATATCGATTTTTCTGGAGAAGGATCTTTTGCATGGCAGCTTCGAGATGTTTGGGTGAACAAAGGGAAACGGTGCAACATTCCTTTAGGCACCGCCACTTCCTTAGTTCCCACCTCAACCCGTGTCTCACACCAGGACCTGAGAGGTCAACCTTTTTTGGTGCTAGACGGGGAGGTGAAGCAAGTAGAGTTGCCCTCATGCGGGCAATTCTTGCAGAAGTACCTGCGTTGGCCGGGGCAAGTCAAATTTAGTGAAGAAGCCTGCGGGCTCAATAACGCAGAATGCGAGGCTACTATTCAAAAGATCCACCCTGAAGCCCAACCGATAGTTCCGGTGGCTGAAGGAAAGGTTTGTTTTTTTAACATAGTGTCTAAGGATACATTCAAGGTATATTCTCATAATTGTTCCGATAAGGGGGAGTTTCCAAGGGGAACATATTGTGTGAGCGGAGATCCCATATGGATCCAGTCATCCAGGTTGGATGACGTTATTTCTCAAAGTGTTAAGAGAACTCTAAAGTGCAAAGTTTCACGGGTAGTTCCCATCCTGAAAGAGAACATGACATGGGACGATGGGGAACAGGGTTTGATCCAAGATGACCACATTTTGTTACAAAGGTTAAACAAACAGTACACTAAGTTAGAGGTAAGATTTCACCATGATACAGGTGATCTTAACGAGGTAGAACACAAAAATGAGCAGGTGAGTGCCAGTCTGACCTGGTGGACAAAGGTTCCGGTGATGTTCCAGGGACACTCGGACTGGGCCTCTGCAGTTCCAAAGTTCTTTCTACACCCACTGGTCGTCTGGATGAGGATGACAACGTTAGGCATCATTATCCAGGTGAGGTTGCGTGTTAAAATTACGTAAAACAAATTAACCTGGTCCAGAGATTGGTGCCTCATAAACAATCTCCTGAACCGATATTTTCAAATTAAGAGATAAACAGGGTTACGGGTATAGGTTTAGTAGTACCGGTGATGGAGTTGATTGTATAAAGGCGCTCTTTTAGAAGGCACCTGGCACTGCTCCATTGAGTAACAAACAAACGAGTTTCACTTTTCTGTGGTCATGCAAGTTTGTGAGTGATACGTAAGTGACGCAAATGCTGAGCATGTGGTATAGAGGGACTTAGAAGTAGGGCCTCCCCAGAGAGCCTGGTTACAAGAAGACCAAGAGGTCTTGCTCTCTCTTTTCCAGGGGTAACCGCCTAGAGCAGAGAAGTTGTGTGAGCACGAACATCGAAAAGTGAAACATAAAGGAAAGAAACCAGGTACGGTTAGGTTCAGAAGTGGGGATCTGCGGATCAAGCCTTTTTAGGGGGGATTGTTATAATTTAAGTAGGCCTCAGGTATTTGGACTGAGTTAGTCAAAAAGGCTTGGAGTGCAGATCGGCCCTTTAAGGGGATTTTCTCTGAGAGAGAAAATCTGCAGTTCTGTCAGCAGAACTAGAACATACCAAGAAGCTGTTCTAGTACAAGGCCGCAGGTCTCCCTGACCTGCGTATGTACCGCCACTAGAACAATAAACATCAGACATGTTATGTAAATATCCACATTCCTGCATATAGGTCAGAAGCCTCATTGATTATTAATCAAGTAGGTGTGTATGATGACACCACGAGTGGGTCCACCAATAGTCTGATCTAGGGGGTGGCGAAGATGATGTCATATTTAACTCTTTCCTAGTCAGTATTAAAGGCTGAGGGAGCTATGGGAGCTCATTCTGCTCTTTACTTTCACAATAGCTCGCAAGGCTGACTGGGACCTCTAAGTATGTGCTTCCTTTCTGTAATCTGATATAATGTCTGCTGTACATAGGTAGTCTAGATGTAACATACAGTAGATACAAGAAGACCTGGGTATCTTCAGCAGGAAGGTACTCAAGCAGCTGTAACGCAACATGGAAGTCTGCTTTGCCAGGAGATGATAAACTGTATCTATCTGTATTTCTGTTACTTAAATAAATAACGTAAACCTTGAAGAAGCCTGAGGAAGTCTATCTCCTGCTTGCTGTGTGGAGAGTCAAGTGATCTCAATAGTCTGTGAGACGTAAATGTAAGAAGTTACTGGTGTCGAAGCAAGGTGATATAGAAGCAGGTTCTAACACTTACCTAAAGAGAGGGCAGCCTTAGGATCCTATTGAGGCTTACCTCGGTGTTATGTTGTCCCCCATAGCTGAGTGCAGCCCCCTGGAAGATTAGCAACAAGGCATTATCGCTAACCATATCGGGGCAATGCAGCTCCTCTCCCTGCATCATGGCCGCACAGTAGCCCACCCTGAGCATTTGCAGCAAGCTGAAGCTGAGTGCTCAGTGCTGCTGTGCATGCGTGGGCAGGCTCGCAAGGCTACTGCACGCCTATGATGCAGAGAGAGGAGCTTCGGGTCTGGTTAGCTTTAAGTGTGTGTGTATGCATAACAGCGTAATATTACTAAGAGACCTTTGCTAATGCATGCTAATATAATTATGCAACATCCATTGAGGGCTTGTTTCCACTATCGCGAATCCGCATGCGTCCAACGCATGCGGATTCGCACATGTAATGCAAGTGGATGGGCCTGTTTCCACTGTAGTGTTGTTGAGGTGCGTTTTTTTCAGCGGTGAAAAAACGCACAAAAGAGCCGCAGAATTCGCCTGCGAGTGGAATGCATGCGAATCGCATGCAATGTATTTAATAGGGAAATCGCATGCGATTTTCCCATGCGTTTTTTGCCGCGAACTCGCATGCGAATTCACATAGGTACCAATGTAAATTCACACAGGCAGTGACATGGTTAAAATCGCACATACCCTCACCTATGCGGAATCGCATGCGAAATCGCTGCAAAAAACGCATGGGGAAACGCATCCGCATGTGATTTCATCAGCGGTGGAATCCAGGCGATTACGCACCGAAATAGTGGAAACGAGCCCTCACTTAAGGGGCTTGATTCACTACACTGTAATAACTCATATCACAGCCGTATTCATGAAAATTCGCGATCGCCCGCACAAATTTGCGATTGCGCGAAGACGGGCGTGAAAACGGCCGTGATATGAGTTATCATGGTTTAGTGAATCAAGCCCTAGGTGTTTTCATTGTTTTGCAATGTCATTGAGTAACATGAATCTTCAAATATTCATATGAAATAAATAAATCACATAACAAACAAAAAACTTTAAAGGTGGCCATACATTGGCTGTCCATTTTGCAGCAGGTCAACCATCTGATTGTTATTGATTCGAAGAGCATCGGTGCTGCAACAAGCATGCCCGATCGACAATTCAACCAATTTTGGCCCGAAATTGTTTGACTATATTGATCGGACATGCTAGGAAATCTTGAGCTGATGTGGTCGATCAGGTGCTCTGCGGTAACCGCATGCAATATCGCATTGACCGACAAACTTGACAGAAACCCTGGTCACTGTCCCACCAGATTTGAGATGTCCCCCCGGTGCCCATGCATGTACTGCAAATACAATACCTGTCTGCAGCCCCAAATGTCAGCGCCACGGAATATGTTGGCACTTTATAAATCAATAATAATAAATCAATAATAATAATAATAATAACGTCCACCGAGCCTCTGCCGTACTTCTGCATTCATGTCTCACTTGACTACCTGTATATTGCACGTGGGCGCTATATGCCGAGCTATATGCCGGTAGTAATGTGGAACGCGAATGCGGGAGAATGGTGGGGACTTGGACAACAGTTGGGGGCAGCAGCAGAGGCGTATTTAGAGGGGTGCAGGCATGGCTTGTGCCATGGGTGCCACAGCACCATAGGCGTCATGCCTGCCCCTTTGCTGTGTCGCCATGCCTGCCCCGTGCTGCGCTGCTATGCCTGCCCCGTGGTTTGCCACCATGCCTGCCCCTGTGCTGCGCCACCATGCCTGCCCCATGCCACCATCACTCAGACCTGAATAATTATGTTATCTGGAGAGCATGGCTACTTAATCTATGTATGTAGGGCACATTTGCCTTAGAATTAGAAAACAGAGTTAGAAAAGAGGAGAGAATGAGAAAAGATATTTAAAAAATAATAATTTCGGCAATGTCCCAAGCTAAAGAACACAGGCAACCATAACATATGTACGTGAGAAAGGAGGCTGTTTTTGGAGGGTCAGGGGGCTCTGACTGGGGGAGGGGGGAACAATTTCAGCGTTTGCCACAGGCTCTATATTACCCTGATACGCCCCTGGGCAGCAGACATGTTGTCACGAACAATGTTCTACCATTTCCTGCCCACTGGTGGTGGCATTAACTTGGACTGCCCTAGACTTTTATTGCTCCACCAGCAGATTTCTATGAGGACTTTACATTGTCCTGAACCACCACCATCCATCAGCAGGTGGCCTGTAACTGCTGTTACAAAGACTTGCAGTACCCTGTTTGGCCTGCGGATAGCTTCAAGTAAACTCTCTATACAATTACTCAGCTGCATCCTGTGTCTGCTAATCACATGGACTATTTAAGAATTGCCTCTACCTCTTGCTAGTTTCTAGAAAGTTGTAGTTACTTGCAGACCCAAGTCTCTGGACATTTCCTGTTCCCGTTCCCTGATCTGAACCTGTTCCTAGTTGTATTTGAGCTTGCTAATCCCTGCTCTCTTGTTTGACTCTGCTATTGCCTGCTCCTTTGGTACATCGTATGTTTATATATATCTGCATGTTGTATATATCTGTATACATCTCCTGTATATTGCCTTGTACAGCAGCGTCGCTAGGGCCTTTGATCCAGGGCACCGCCCCCGAACCTGTTGCCATGGTGCCCCAAATCGATTGGTTGTGATGACGTGACCGATGTCATCACAGGGGGCACTGTTACCAATGCGAGGGACGCCGAAGGAGGAAGACGGAAAGAGAGAGAGGCTGTTCCTGCATCGATCTGAGGAGAGTTTGTAACTGCCCGCTCCGCCCAGCGCTCGCCTCCTTACTCCCGCCTCCTACGCTGGGGGAAGCTACCTATCTAACCTAAACTGGGGGAAGCTACCTATCTAACCTAAAAACAGGGAACACCAAGAGCCCCAATAGTGTAATTCGTACTGGACAAGGTGGCAATAAGTTTGTATTGCTAAATACTCACAAGTCAGGGTCACCAGCAGGCAACCACTGTAAAGGCAGGTGGGGAGATTGTCCTGACCCCACTCAGGATTAAGAAGTCGCTCTCTGTAGACAGGGAGAAAGGGTAGCAACCCTCCACCAAGGGTGGACTCAAAATTGTATACAATGAACAGAGGCGCCAAAAGTATAAGATTAGATTAAATGAGCTTAAAAACCAACTTAAATGGCAAAATTGAAGGAGGAAGTGGTGGTCTTACCTCCCTCAAGCAGACACGACAACGACTGCGATTCAGACAGTCAAACACATTTATTAGGAACTCCAAAAAGAAATGCAACGCGTTTCGCAGGTTCAACCCCACTTCATCAGGCAATATAGGGAGGAGTATCAAACAGTCTGCACAAGGATTCAAATTAAGCGCTTAATTTGAATCCTTGTGCAGATTGTTTGATACTCCTCCCTATATTGCCTGATGAAGCGGGGTTGAACCTGCGAAACGCGTTGCATTTCTTTTTGGAGTTCCTAATAAATGTGTTTGACTGTTTGAATCGCAGTCGTTGTCGTCTCTGCTTGAGGGAGGTAAGACCACCACTTCCTCTTTCAATTTTGCCGTTTAAGTTGGTTTTTAAGCTCATTTAATCTAATCTTATACTTTTGGCGCCTCTGTTCATTGTATACCTATCTAACCTACGCTGGGGAAGCTACCTATCTAATCTACACTGGGGGCAGCTACCTATCTAACCTACGATGGGGGCAGCTACCTATCTAATGTATACTGGGGGAAACTACCTATCTAACCTACGCTGGGAGAAGCTACCTATCTAACCTACGCTGGGGGAAGCTACCTATCTAATCACCGCGGGGGAAGCTACCTATCTAACCTACGCTAGGGCAGCTATCTATCTAATTTATGCTGGGGGAAGCTTCCTATCTAACCTACGCTGGGGGAAGCTACCTATCTAACCTATACTGGGGGAACCTACCTATCTAACCTATACTGGGGGAACATACCTATCTAACCTATACTGGAGGCACCTACCTATCTACAGCCAAGCAAAGCCCCAGGGCCCCAGCCCAGCAAAGCATACAGCCAAGCAAAGCCTACTAAAGCCCCCAGCCCAGCAAAGCCCCCAAAATGCCCCCAGCAAATTGCCCAGTCCAGCAAAGCCCCCAGCAAGTCACCTAGCAAAGCCAGTCTGGCTCAACATCACCGCCAGCCAAGCTGGCACAGCATCACCACCAGCCAGGCCGACACAGCATCACCACCAGCCAGGCCAGCACAGCATAGCATAACCACCAGCCAGGCAGCCCAGCATAACCGCCAGCCAGTTACAGCACACAGGCCAGCCAGCCGAAGACAAGACAGAAGCAAGGTTTATATACTGCCTACTGAATATATTTAAGTTACGCCATTGCTTTGTTCATGTACATTGGGCCCTACCTATGACCACGCTAACGCGCCGCACAATCATTCCCTCTTGGTGCCCAGAGGTGCCCCGGTTCTGCCAGGAAACTAGAAACGCTCCTGGCCTTTTAAATAGATAGATAGTCAGCGTATTGGTTGAATGTGGGTACACTGCATGTCCTGGTTTGTTAGTAGTTCCTTGTATATGTCTTGTACTGGAGGGTTTGCATGTTGTTTGCACTTAATTTACATGCATATTTGCATGCATGCTTTTACATCATGTTGCCTGCAATAAATAATTTCCTAATTACTTGTCAACTAATTGTTACACAGGTAAATTATTTACTTGCATGGGGATAGGGGGGACATCTAACATTGGGGACAGTGATAGAGGCAGCAAGGCAGTGGATGCGGCGTCACAAGGCCCATTCCTGAAAGATTTCATGCTGAAAATGATTGGGAATCAGCCTGTGATGTATGGGCAGCCAGCATCTCTCTCTGATCAGAATCGATCAGAAAAGGATCTGTCTCTTGGTCGAAACTGCCCATACATCGGTAGATGCCGCTTTATTAGGGGCCTGCTGGCTCCACTCCTTGCTGTAATCGGCCCTTTATTGACCCGATGAAGCGGCCATGGGCCGTGAGACACGTTGTTCTAGTTCATAAAAAAAGTATCTTTCATTGAATTTGCGGAGTCGTCTCCCTTAAGGTAGGCTGACTATTTATATTTTTATTTTTTTGAGATTCAGTTTTTAGTCTTGTCAATGACCATCCCATGACCCTCATCGGATGCCACCACCCCTCCGAAGTTTTTATCGCTAGATGCAAGGGCTCCTTAAGCTATCTTTTTTTTCTTGATTACTTTTAAGACAGTTGTTAACTCTTGCAGTAAAGCTAAGAACTTGACAAAAGCATTCAACCTGCTTAATCAGTACGTTTTTGTGCTGGTTTAATGCCCTTTAGACATATTTACAGCGGTTTGTAAGTGTTTATTTGACAGCATTAAATTATAATATTTCCAATGATTCAAACAGAAACATACAAACTGACAGAAAAAAAGGCAATACAGAAAAAAAGCTGACTTGTATTTTTGTGATGATGAAACTTGGTGATATAAAACTTCCGCAAGGCATATTGTATTAAGAATAGCAAAAGATAAAATACTTTTTAATTATTATGTTTTGACCGTTGTCTACCAAAAAAAAATCTGCATGTCAACTCCCTGCCCATACAATTCTATGGGGATGTTGATATCTCTGCATTGTAACAGATTATTATTATTTAGTATTTATATAGCGCCGACATCTTCTGCACCGCTGCACAGAGTATATTGTCTTGTCACTTAACTGGCCCTCAGAGGGGCTCACAATCTAATCCCTGCCTAGTCACATGTCTATGTATGTATCATAGTGTATGTATTGTAGTCTAGGGCCAATCTAGGAGGAAGCCAATTAACTTATCTATATGGTTTTTTGGGATGTGGGAGGAAACCCACGCGGGCACGGGGAGAACATACAAACTCTCTGCAGATAGTGCCCCACCCAGTACTGCCAGGCGATACAGCCAACCACTACACCACCATGCTGCCTAATGGATCACATTATTTTAACTCACTGCATGCATGCTTTGAATTATCGTGTGTGGTATAATGCAGCTTCCATTGTAGTTCACACACATTATAGTGTGTGTGCTATGCAACATGCAAAGTGCAAAACCAGCCTAAGGTGAGTGATTGCACATTGAGATCTTTTGCATGATGAGATAGACATGTGTATGTACAGTGCCTAGCACACAAATAACTATGCTGTGTTCCGTTTTTTCTTTCTCTGCCTGAAAGAGTTAAATATCAGGTATGTAAGTGGTTGACTCCGTCCTGACTCAGACAGGAAGTAACTACAGTGTGACCCTCACGGATAAGAAATTCCAACTATAAAACACTTTCCTAGCAGAAAATGGCTTCTGAGAGCAAGAAAGAGGTAAAAATTGGAATTTCTTATCAATGAGGGTCACACTATAGTCACTTCCTGTCTGAGTCAGGACTGAGTCAGCTACTTACATACCTGATATTTAACTCTTTCAGGCAGAAAAAGAAAAAAAGGAAAACAGCATAGTTATTTGTGTGCTAGGCACTGAACATACACATGTCTATCTCATCATGTCACATGCCATCTCGGGTATCCTTTAAACTGTACCCTGGAGGCAGCGGAGAGACATAAGTGCCATCTATTGTATTTTTTGATCTGTGTCCAGCTGCTACTGCACTTTTCCCTATTATATTGCAGCACATTGCAATATTGGGAAGGTGTTCTGCCTACACATAAATGTGTGGTGTCTGGCAATAATCATGACTGGTGATGTTGTTTTTGACAACAATGGGCATGATTCACAAATCTTTTTCACCTCTGTTTTCCTCTGTTTTCACCTATTCTATGTTATATGTTTAAGCTTCCAAAGAGCAAAAATATAATATAATTAACCACTTCACAGCTCCAGTACAGTATATCTACTCCCCTGCAGACTTCATCTAACCGCCCAGGGGAGTAAATATACGTACTCCCGCTGCTACCACTGCTGAAAGCGCTCCCGCTTATTTGTGCACTCGTTCATGTTGCCATCTGCCCGCCAGGAGATCAATGAATGAGAAAGCAATTCCTAATCATTGATCTAAGTCCCCGTAGCAATTATCGGTGCCTTTTATGAGAAGCTGCACGATCATTCTAATAAATAAAAGTTTCCCATCTTCAGTACACTTCCTGTAAGCATACATATTTCACTTACAGGACATATAACAAAAAAAAGAATGAGGTCATCTTGTGGCCAAATAGTAAAACTACATCTAAAAGTACTTTTTTTTAAATGCAAAGACCTGTTTTTACATTTTAAATTAACCCCTTACCTCCCACACTCCCCAATAGTTACCAACATTTATTTTTTTTGTAAAAAAAAATACAATGAAATAAATTTACAATTATAAAAAATGCATTAATAGTTTTCTTAGGGACTGAACTTTTTTAATATGTATGTCAAGACGGTATAATACTGTTACTTTATAAATTATGGGCTTTTTATTAATGATGGATGCAAAACTGAAAAAAAATGCATCTTTATTTCCTAATAAAATATTGGCACCAGACATTGTGATAGGGACATCATTTAAATGGTGTAATAACCGGTACAAATGGGCACATTAATTACGTGGATTTTAATTACGGTAGCATGCATTATTTAAAAATTATAATGGCCGAAAACCTAAAAATAAGGATTTTTTTCCAATTTTTTTCTTATTTTTCCATTAAAAAACATTTATAATAAAAAAAAATTCTTGGCATAATGTACCACCCAAAGTAAGCCTAATTAGTGATAAAAAAAACACATTTAACACATTTCATTCTGATAAGTAGAGATAAAGTTATTGGCAAATGAATGGAAGGAGCTGAAAGGTGAAAATTGCTTGGATGCTGAAGGGGTAAAACCCCTCAGTTGTGAAGTGGTTAAGGTAAGAAAAGTAATATTGAAATGAAGGTAATAAGGAACAACTTACTTTGAGTGATTATTTTGCTTGTAAATGTGCTGAAAGGTTATTTTTATAACTTAGGTGACAAATAAGTCATTTATGAGACGTTTTGTGAATAGAGCCCATTGTGCATGCCCATTTACGTGTAATGTGTGTCAATAAAGGGACTTACAGTAAAATTAATTTTCTTTTTTTTTTCTTTTTAAAGAGTTTTTGAAAACTAAAAAGGTAGTCTTCCTCTTAGGACTCTCTAAACCCTTGTACCCCATGATGGTGCAACTCAAATTGTAGATGCCGCTTGTATGGGTTCAATCTTCTGAGCTAAACCAACCCAATTGGAACATAATGCTAGGTATACACGATACATTTTTCTGGTCAATAGATGCGTTCGATTGATCATTTCCGTCATGTCCGATATTACTTTCGACAGTTTTACCGTTCGATTTCGATGCATAGAAGTGAATGGAAATTTATAAGAAAAGATAAGAGAATCGAGCAGGTAATCGAGCGGAAAAACCAATCAATAATCAATCGAACAGCAGAATCGACCAAGAAACGTATTGTGTGTACCTAGCATAAGATTGGAGAGCAATTTGCTAACAAAGCCTTCTACCTTTTCAAATTACTTGTCTCCCTATTGGACAATGGGCTCATCCCCACCTTGCTTGCACTAGGAAAGGTGGGGGTAAGGGAGCATGTACACAATACTAAAAATAAGCAAATATTATGGACTGAAACAGCACTACATCCAGAGGAAGAATCTGCAGAGGGAGTAAACTTCCTGTTCAATGTGCACAAATGAAATACTGTAGACATGAGGGATCCCCCCTGACAAGACAGGTGTCAATTCTTAAAATCCTGCTGGACAGGAGGGCAATACCAAGACCAGTTGGCATCTCATTAATAAAAATCACGTTTTTCTCAATTTCATCTGTACTCTTCTAATTTCACTTGTACCACTCTTTCTTCAGCTATATCCTGTTATCCTATGACACCGTCTTCTGGATTCTGTCTTCTGTCATTTTCATCTGAACATTTTTATTCTTTGATTTTCTGTTCTTCTATTATCCTGCCTTTTGTTCTTCTTTTAGCTGCCTTATTTTGTCTTCTTTTCTTTCACCTTCTTTCTTCTAATACTTTGGCTAGAGAGCTGCCATGCACTGCCAACTAACCCATCTGCCACCTCCATCCATCCTACTAAAAGGCATTGCTGTCAGGAAAAACAACTAGAGATGTCCCGAACGGTTCAGTGGCGAGCTTATTCGAGCAAACATCGCTGGTTCGCATTTGCGTTGAATTGCGAACTTTTATGCACCCCTATACAACACTACAAACTTTGACCCTCTACATCACAGTCAGCAGACACATGGCAGCCAATCAGGCTGCACTCCTTCCTGGAACCCCCCCTCCCTTATATAAGGCTGCAGCGTCGGCCATGATCTCACTCTGTCTGCTGCTGTGGTAGTGAGAGTAGGGAGAAGTTGCTGCAGAGACATAGGGAAAGCTTAGTTAGGCTCTTGTTAGGCTTGTTAGCTTGCTCCTTGCTGATACTTATTGCTAAAAAGCACCCCAAAACAGCTCTTTTGAGAGCTAATGTTCTTGTGATGTGTTTTTTTTTTTTGTGTGTGGCCCACTGACACTTGCATATACAGCCCTATAGAAATGGAGACCGAGAGCCCAATATAGTGTAGTATGTTTCAGAAATTGAAGCAATATGAAAATGTAAGTAATATACTCACAAACCTGGGTTACCCATCAGGTAACCACTGTATACGCAGGTGGGGAGATTAGGCCTGTCCCCACTCAGGACTAAGATGTCGCTCTCTGTAGATAGAGGAAAAAAGGGTTTTTCACACTTCCACCAAGGATGGATGGCTTGATACACGAAGATACAGAGGCGCCAGAAGAGTAAAAATCACTAAAAAGTTCAAAAAGTATTCAGGTGGCGGTGGTGGACCGGTAACACCCAAAAACAGACACAATACTGTTGATTGTAGAAACAATGATTTATTCGCATACTCCTAAACATGAACGTGAAACGCGTTGCAGATATTGTTTAGGAGTATGCGAATAAATCATTGTTTCTACAATCAACAGTATTGTGTCTGGTTTTGGGTGTTACCGGTCTACCACCGCCACCTGAATACTTTTTAAACTTTTTAGTGATTTTTACTCTTCTGGCGCCTCTGTATCTTCGTATATACAGCCCTGTCTGTCGCAGCTGGCCCTTGCTAGTTGCTATACTGTACCAGGCCCAGCACATTCAGTGCCTACCTTTTCACTGCACCTGTGTGTGTAACAGCTGCACATTTCTATTACCAGTACGTACCTTTCACTGCACCTGTGTAACAGCACACAGTTTTATATACCAGTCACTGCATACCTGTTCACTGTACCTGTGTGTGTGACAGCTGCACATTTGTAATACCAGTCTGTGCATACCTTTCACTACACCTGTGTAACAGCACGCAGTTTTATATTCCAGTCACTGCAAATCTGTTCACTGTACCTGTGTGTCTGACAGCTGCACATTTGTAATACCAGTCACTGCATACCTTTCACTGCACCTGTGTGACCGCACGGTTTTATATAGCAGTCACTGTATAGCTTTCACTGCATCTGTGTGACCGCACGCTGTTTTATATACCAGTCCGTGCATACCTTTCACTGCACCTGTGTAGCCACACATTGTTGCACCAGCAGTCACCTTTTCACTGCACCTGTGTGACCACACATTGCTGTACCAGCAATCACTGCAACCTTTTCACTGCACCTGTGTAACCGCACATTGTTGTACCAGCAGTCACCTTTTCACCGCACCTGTGTGACCGCACATTGTTGTACCAGCAGTCACTGCAACCTTTTCACTGCACCTGTGTAACCGCACATTGTTGTACCAGCAGTCACTTTTTCACTGCACCTGTGTGACCGCACATTGTTGTACCAGCATTCACCTTTTCACTGCACCTGTGTGACCGCACATTGTTGTACCAGCAGTCACTGCAACCTTTTCACTGCACCTGTGTAACCGCACATTGTTGTACCAGCAGTCACTTTTTCACTGCACCTGTGTGACCGCAGATTGTTGTACCAGCAGTCACTGCAACCTTTTCACTGCACCTGTGTAACCGCACATCGTATTAGTCAAGTCAGTGCATACCTTTCACTTCATCCCCCCCAATATTGACAAAACAAGAGGCAGAGCCAGAGGCAGGCCACCCGGCAGGTCTGTTCGAAGGTCGAGGTGGCGTGATTTTGTGCGGCCCTGGAGCAAAGTACAGTGTTCAGAAGGCATGTGCCATCAACTCCCAAGATTGCCAGGACTACAGGGTGCGCATGCTTGACCTGTGCCCTGAGCTGTCACAATTTGCCATCCAACTTCTGTCTTGCCCTGCCTCAAGCAGCCTGTCAGAAAGGACCTTCAGCGCAGCTGGAGGCATTGTCAGTGAGAAGAGAAGTCGCCTAGGTCACAAAAGTGTTCAGTACCTCACCTTTATCAAAATAAATGAGGCATGGATCCCGGAGGGCTACGGCCTGCCCGAAGACTAAGTCAGTCCCCACACACAGCATCTCTGCCTGCACGCCGTGTGACTGCCTGCCCCAAGACTAAATCATTCCCCACGCACAGCATCTCTGCCTGCAGGCCGCTTGACTGCCTTCTCCGCCACCGCCAACAGGGTCCAGGACTCCAGGTGGATTCCGGCTAGCAGCGGCCGCTATAATAATTTTTCTGGTGCGTGTACATGCCAGCCTAATTTTTCTGGCTGCACTGCGGCTGCAACAACAAAACAAAAGGCATGTACATGTGTCAATTCCCCTTCGTGATCGTTACCTTGCCGCGGCGAAGGGGCTTGCGTATCACAATGAAGCAATGACCAGCTAAATGAGTGTGTTGGGGGGCACACTCAAGATAATAAGGTAGTTGCTTCATTGTGGACAGACTAAATTCGATCAGCTGAACACTCAGTAACTGTTGTTCTGTCATTGAGCTACCTCTGCCCGATCATATGGGCTTGAAAACCACCATCGCCTGCACTCTCACCATGGTGCGCACCAGTCCAGCACAGCCGTCACTACACAAACAGCTGTTTGTTGTGCGTTACACAGTGAGTTTAGTCTATCAGTGTAAAGCAGTACACTAATTACACTACCTGATTGATGTATACACATGCAAGATGTTTTAAAGCACTTTAGGCCTCCAATTTAACAATGCAATGTGATTTCTGCCCTTAAACCCTGCTGTGTGTCAAATCTGGATTTTTCCCCGGGACTTTTGGCATGTATCCCACTCCGCCATGCCCTCCTACAGGTGTTAGACCCCTTGAAACATCTTTTCCATCACTTTTGTGGCCAGAATTAGTGTTTGTAGTTTTGAAAGTTCGCCTGACCATTGAAGTCTATGGCGGTTCGTGAAGTTCGCCGGTGGGCAAACTTTCTTCGCACGTTCGAGGTCGAGGTTCGCGAACCTAAAATCGGAGGTTCGAGACAACTCTAAAAACAACCATGAAAGAAAAAAAAAGGCCAAAAAAAAGGCAGAGGGACACCAAGAGCCCCAATAGTGTAATTCGTCTTGGGGACAACAAAATAAATGAGAAGTTAAAATGATACTTACAAACCAGGGTTACCAATAGGCAACCACTGTATAGGCAGGTGGGGAGAACAATCCTGACCCCACTCAGGAATAAAAAGTCAGTCTCGGTAGACAGGAAAATAGGGTAGCAACCCTCCACCCAGGGTGGACTCAATGTAGTGTACAAGATACAGAGGCGCCAAAAGAATAAAAGGTAATTAAATGAACTTGAAAAACCAACTGGTTAAACAAAGGAGGCAGCAGTGGTCTTACCCCCTCCAAACAGACACAGGCAAGGACTGCGATTCAGACAGTTACCAATTTATTCGGAACTCCAAAAAACAATGCAACGCGCTTCACGGGCCGTACATCCCGCTTCCTCAGGCAAAATACAGTAAGAGTCACAGCATCTGTATTATATCAGCGAGCTCGGCGCCGAACTCGCTGATATAATACAGATGCTGTGACTCCTACTGTATTTTGCCTGAGGAAGCGGGATGTATGGCCCGTGAAGCGCGTTGCATTGTTTTTTGGAGTTCCGAATAAATTGTTAACTGTCTGAATCGCAGTCCTTGCCTGTGTCTGTTTGGAGGGGGTAAGACCACCGCTGCCTCCTCTGTTTAAGCAGTATAGGTAATACTAATTTCAACAAAGAAAAAATGTGTGCATCAAACCAACTAACACCTGACAAATCTGGCTTTGCAAATTTGGCCTAATTGGCTAATCACGAGACATCGCTCATGCAAATGTGCATTTGCTTTCGCATGCCAAAGTTTGCAGGGTCTAAAACTAATACCGCAAAGCGGTTGCCCTGCGGGTATTAGTTCATGCTTCATTAGCACTATCCAGGAGCGACACGGGGAGGCTCCCCAATTCCCCCATACAACCGGGGGGGCCGCGGGGGCCCCAAGCTCTCTCACTGCCTGGAACCCACACTGCGGCACCCCGGAGGGAGGTGCGGGCGGCTCTTCCCGGCGCTGGCCACGCTTGGGGGGGGGGTCACCTGCACCTCCCGGCCTCCCCCTTCAGGATGCCGCTGTGGTTCCCAGGCAGAGAGAGCTTGGGGCCCCGCGGCACTATGGTTGTATGGGGGCATTGAGAAGCCTCCCCGTGGCGCTCCAGGATAGTGCTAATGTAGCATGAACTAATTCCCGCAGGGCAACCACTTTCCGGTATTGGTTTTAACCCTGCAAACTTTGGCATGCGAAAGCAAATGCATATTTGCATGAGCTATGTCTTGTGAGTAGCCAATTAGGCCAAATTTGCAAAGCCAGATTTGTCAGGTGTTACTTGGTTTGATGCACACATAAATTCTCTATAAAGTGCAATAATATGGTAAGACATCATGCTGGGTACACATAATGCAATTACCCATCCAACTGACAGACTCTGACAATTATTTCCTAAATGTCCGATCTGCTGCCAATCAACAACGGGATCGATCAGGAGCACTTTGGATACAGATAATAATGAGGACAGTTGACAGTTGGCTAATGAAGGTGAAAGTGAAGCATTCACACAGCAGGGCACAGGGCTGTGCTCATATCTGACTCTGTTAAGTTCCCCAGAGCTGCTCCATGCTCTGTACACACGCTGCTGCTCCATGCTCTGTACACACGCTGTTGCTCCATGCTCTGCACACACGCTGCTGCTCCATGCTCTGTACACACGCTGCTGCTCCATGCTCTGCACACACGCTGCTGCTCCATGCTCTGTACACACGCTGCTGCTCCATGCTCTGTACACACACTGCTCCATGCTCTGGATACACGCTGCTGCTCCATGCTCTGTACACACTCTGCTGCTGCATCCAAAGTCAACTGTAGAAGGGAAAGGGCTGTGCTCTGAGTTGCAGGATACCTGCATATATTCTGATGTCTCAACTTGTGCCTGTCCCCAGAGACTGCACCGGTCCTGGTCTGAGGGGGGATTCTGTGCAGCTGTAACCCCCCTGCGTTTGCCTATGGGCATCCCTGTCACATTCAATCAGAGTGAGAATCAGGCTGTGTGGCTCTCGGTATTTGCTGCCTGGCTCTTCCCAAAGGCGGTCTGTCAAATCCACTGCACAAAGACAGCATGGGGGGAGAGCCAGTTATTGGTTGCTCCTGTGATCTGGAGAAATAAACAAACACTTTTGGCCGGTAAATGACATGCGGAAATCTTTGTGAATTGACATTTCTTGACATTTCCTGAGGTAATTACCGCACAAGTCGGTAACTTACCTCACTAGTCGGGAACTGTGATTTTCTGTGTGGTGATAGGTTTACTGAATTGTAACTTGGGAAGGTAATCAGTAAAATCAGCTGTTTTCAGCATTACCGAATGCGGTAATGCTTTGTGAATAGAGCCCTATGTTGCTATTTAACCACTATCCTTGACGCCTTTCACAGCAGCCTCTACTGTTGCTATCAGCTGTAAGCGGTGTGATAATAGGTGCTGGGAGTCATCTGCCAAAAAGAGTCTTGAGTACACTAAGAGTACCAGCCCATGATTCCTTGAAAAAGTCTTCTGGTGATTTGAGGCCCCTTGCTTGTCACTTACAGCTGGACTGAAGCACTTGGTAGATAAATATTTTTGTTGCTTCTTTTCAAGCAGGTTGTCTCCAAAAGATCCTTTTAATAGCCAATCAGTGAAGGTAAGATGGATAAGCACACGTAATACATTCCATTGCATAATAGATAGCACCATTTAGAGGTATAATCAATGGGATGCAAAAAATTCAGAGCTGATGCAAACGTAAAATACATCTATGTAACGTGGACTTGAACCAGTCAAATAGAACAGATGCTGTCTTTGGCTGGTTTATTTCCAAGCTGCATACATTTGCATTAAATTGTTAACTCTGAATTATTAGTATCCCATTAACTATCCATAACCGGCATGTCATTATTGTTTGTCCTTCCCTAGAGGGTGAAACATTTGGTATAAAACTAACTGTACCTTTGCAGTTATTTGGCTTAAAAACTACCAAACGACAGACTATGTAATCACATGACCCAGAGATCAAGGCTGCTAAGAGTGGAAGTTACTTCCTCAGTACAGAAACACCATCTGACCTCATCCACCACTTCTCTCTACGTCTTCCTGAGCACAGAGAGCAGTGGGGACAGCAATGGGGCCGCCCGCAAGGAGGAAGAGGGTCTCGACCAGTGGCCATGTGGTCGACAAAGTCTGGGCAACCCAGAGGCTTCCTAAACTGTTTTAGAATTTAGCCATTTTAAAGACATCAGTTCTGCGTAATATGTTGGCGCTTTAGAAATACAATAAATAAATGATAAATAACTATTCATTGCATTACTTTCAGAAGGATGTTCACTTTACAACATTTTGTCATGCTTTTGCACGGATATATATATATATATATATATATATTTACAAATCTAGCATTGTAATGATAGACTATAATAGTAAAATAAATATGTAAACTGGATATAATCATGCGAACAATACTAATGTGCCTTTCCATTTAATTCCATGTGATATTTTACACCACCTCTTAGCTGCCTCTGTTGTCCTCACCTACCATAGGTATAACCTTTGTCTGCCCCCTCCTGTCTATTGCTGGAATAACCATTACTAAGTTGTACTTGTCAGTCACACACTATGCAGCTGACAGAAATAAACAGGGCAAGTCAGATACAAAAGTGAGGTTTGTTATTGTGAAAAAGTTGGCTTTTCACCTAAGCTTCCTTTGCTTTAAAAATACCTTTTCATCTCCCAGGGTGATGACATGGGTTATTAGAGATATTAATGGGTTTAATGCTTATCTGTGAGGAGATCTTGAAATCTTGACGCAAGGATCACAACACTCGCTGTTTCATTTTGATTACACCATTATTATTCCACGTAGATGGAAAACTGTGAAGGCGGATGGGCATAAGCTAACAGTCAGCGACGGTGCAGTTAGCAACTTCCTATACCTTTATGTTGTGTTGTGCTAATAAATGTCAGCTTTCCATTCTTCAGCACTGTGCTAAGGAGCTTGAGCTTGTCATCTATAGCATAGGTTGTCCAAGGGCAGAGCGATGCCGTTGTGCTATGATGTTATTATTATGAAGCTAGCATGAACACATACTGTATTTATAACCTGGCTTTACACGTTTGAAAGAACAGCAAAATCACAATACAAAACAAAACATAGATGGGTTTAAAAAGCTTTGAAGCCTCCGATTAACTGGTGGTCAAGTTTAGGCCACCAGAAATTTTGCAAAGACCTGCACAAGTATTTACAACATACCGGTAATATGGCTTGCCAACAAAGTCCATGTCAATGGATATGGGAGTAGGTGGTGGAAAGTGGATATGGCCAGTTCTGGCTTATTATTCGAGCTGTAGTGGTTGGAGCTGAACTGTTCACCTCTATTTATCAGTGAATAGTATTTTTAAGTTAAAGAGAGACTCCGGCCAAAACATTTTTTGTGTTTTGCATAGAATAAGAAAGGGACATCAGAACATCTGTCCGATTCTCACTGTTGTGGACCTCTAACCACTTTGCATATACCATGTCCAAGCTTAGTTACAGAATCATGTGGAACATCCATTCAGGAGGCACAATCACCTCAGTAGTGCTAAGCAGAAGAATGGAATATAAATATCTAATACATTACAAAGGGATGAGCTAAGTAGCCGCTAGCAGTTTCACAAGAACTTCCTTGATCATCTGATCAGTCGGAGAGATTCTCGTGAATCATTTTGGCGAAAGAGACATTATAAAATAATATGTTAATACAATTCTATTGTCAAACTTTTATATGATAGTAGTACATGTCTTTGATCATAAATACGATCTTGGTTAGTGTTTTAGCCACCATGGGGTATAGTCTCTAAACTGCGGTAAAAAGTAACAAATGTTTTTTGCATATAAGTAACACACAAATGGTGACTTAACTTATGTCTCAGTTAGGTGTGTTTGCACCTCCATTGGAGTATAATTTTAAGATTGGGGATCAGAATATATAAGCATTATTTCACACCGAAATATTGCTGTGCTAAAATGATTTCTCAGAGTAGATGGGTTGACTAAACCGCAGTAAAATTGCTGTGTACAGACAACACGCGGTAATTTTACCAGTAATTATGCAAATAAAGTAGTGTGCATTGCACACATAGCGCAACATGTGTTATGTACACAAACCATGCGGTGCTTCTAGAAGAGGTGTTACAACATCAGCATAACACATATTATACTAGTAACATGTGCTGTGTATATGAAACTACATGAGCAACGCGTGCTACGCTACTAAATAAATACTGGTAAAATTCCTAACATCTTTTGAAACGTCCTAAAATTACTTTAGCAAAAAGGATGCTATGATGTAATAATTGGAACCACTTAATATTAAATGGAAAAAATAACTGTTGACAGTGCTCTATTAGGGCTGATTAGGGAGACCACTAGCTAAAGTTGATCAAAATCACTGAAAATGTCCTCGCTGCTGCGGTATAGCAGTGTTACCGTTTACCTACATAACTACTCAGCAGGAACTGAAGAAACCTCAGTTATTAATGGTATACTTGAAGCTGATAATCCCCCTGGCCTATTTGTTTCTGATGATAACACAAAAAATGTACGTTTCCTAGCTGTAAGGCTGTGATTACAGGTAGCACACAACAATTTTACAGTTACTTATTACTCAAAAGATAGCAAGTAATGCAAGTAATGCGAACATTGTTAGAGTAAACTGTGCTACGCTTGCGTTACCTAGCCAGCACGGGTCATGATGATTGTGCAACACACCCTACCTTGTTGGCATAACAGTAAAACTGAGTTCTTCCCTTTGCATGGCAACTTTACTGAACTTTTGTAAACAGGGTTTAGTGCCAGATTCTAGCAACCCTAATGGAGTTGTATTCCAGTGGCACTAATGCAGCTCTTCTTAAAACATCCTGGGACTAAACTGTTTAATGGAAACATTATTTAAAATGAATATATCCAGCAGAAAATTACATTATGCTGAATTCTACGTTTTATTCATTTTTACTAACATGATGATTGTGTAGATCTGACAAATAACAAAACAAATATGTCTTTTTGGCTTGTGGGAAATGAAAGTGTTTTCACTAAATGTTGCACATTGACACCTATGTTTCACTTTGCTGAATGCACAGAATAGGATACACAGTGCACAATTTACAGATACAATAAAGTTACAGTAGAAGAAATCACACATTAGCATCATACAGCAAATAATTACAGAGGCATTCTCAACTAGATGAGCTTGAAAAATATTAGAGCAGAAATATAAAACTTATGAGCAAATGTCCGCCCTGGCAAAACATCTTTAAAAATGCCGTTGGTACCTGCTTTACTCCCATTGGTTTGTTAAAGGACCAATTGCAAGCACTGGTGCCACTTTTAAAGATGCTTTACCAGGGCTTGCTTTACCTTAGTGTAGTAAGTGGCGTGGCATTGTTTGTTGTTTGTCAGGGAACGCCAGAGAATATTGGCATGGGATCATGTCCAAGGATATTTAAGGTAACTATTTATGATTAATTAAGAATATTAACCACTTCCTGCCCCATGACGGGAAAATAAGTCTCTGCACTCCCCCTCCATACAAAATCATAGATAACACTGTTTATTTATCTCTGAGCTGATAACACTGCTACACAGTTGTAAAGGAATGACAGCAAACCCCTCTCTTCCTCTCAGGGAATTCAATGGCATAGTTAATTAGTAAACACATGTAAAATACACATTCCAGTAGCAGACAGATGTAACAAGAGAGTAGGATATATACAATGTGTTACTAATACATATTAAAACAAATTAACTGTTTAAATAAACAGGAGAGATAGACAAATAAAATGTGTAGGTTTAATTGAAAATAGAAGCTATTTACATTAAGGCTATAACGTATGAAAGTGGATAAATTGTGTATTTTTTCACTTTTTTCCTTTTAAAATAAATACATAGAAAATAAGATCATTAATACAAACAAATATCAGCTACAAAAAGCCTAATTTGTCCTGAATAAAAAAAAATATATCATTTAGTTGTGATAATTAATTATAAAGTTATTGCCAAAGTAATCAGAGCAGACCTGAACTGTGAAAATGACCAGAGTAGGGAAGTGGTTAAAATATTTTTTTTTGTTCCGCTTTTATTGCTTTTTTAACTCTTTGTGGAAATGGGTAAGGGGTTACGTCAGTACCCCAATACTAATTTACCCCGAAGGGAGCAGGCTTCTGGGGGGCCCCTTGCTAAAGCCACCATACATGCTATCATAAACAAAATTGCTTGATATGTTACAAGGGATAAGGGGAACAAGTCAAAAAACATTTTCAAAAAAACGTTGTAGTTTTTGGGAAATCAATTTTAAAGATTCGAAGTGTAAATGATTTATAAAATTTCATTTTTCTGCAGTACACTTTAGTATCTACTAGTTCTGAGCTCTGTATACACATTGTATACATAAAAAAACAGACATTGTGGGGTCCCCCCTCCTAAGCCTCGGTTCCCCAGACAATTTTCGTTCCCATCAACTCAGCACCATCTTCAGCCTTGAACTGACTCTAGTATCGGGTCTCGACTTGATGATGTCAAGTACAAGGCTGGATGTGATAAAGAATGGACAGGAGGCATACATCACCGGGACTAGGGGAGATAATACTTACCCCAGCATTGCTTCCTGTTGCCGATCTCTTCATAGGGGGGTGGAAGTAAGACCACTAAAAACCAGGGAAGCTTATGGGGACCCACTGGATGCCAGAGAAATATATAGAGGACCTGATAGACACTAGAGAAATATATGAGACCCCATTAGACTACAGGGAAACATATAGGGGACCCACTAGACATCAGGGAAACGTATAGGGCATGAGTCCCCAAACCCCGGTCTGTATTCAGCTATGCCACGGAACTGCACAGTGTCTCTTCAGGACACTTTGAGTAATGTCAATCAAAACAAAAATTTGCTTTCCTAAAACAGAAAGAATTTGCGATAACTCAGGTTGGAGTGAGCTCGAGATGTCTCCCAGAGCACCACTGCTGAATATATGCAAATTAACCATTGTACCCTTAGAAGCTAAACACACCTCCAGGACCGCTGGAATGCAATGATGTGTCAGCTTGTTAAATTGTACAGAGCCATAATAATCCAACATGCATACAGACTGTTTCGGATTGTTTGATCCTCATCAGTGCATGGCATGGATTAATTTGGCTCTATGGAGTAGGGCTTGTAAACCGAGAGGTACAGACTAACCAGCAAGCTCATGGTGACCCAGAACTCATTGGAGTGTGTAAGGGACTACAATGGTCCTAAAAGCCCCCTTACTAAGATGTTAAGAAAAACAAAAATTTGCTTTCCTAAAACAGAAAGAATTTGCGATAACTCAGGTTGGAGTGAGCTCGAGCTGTCTCCCAGAGCACCACTGCTGAATATATGCAAATTAACCATTGTACCCTTAGAAGCTAAACACACCTCCAGGACCGCTGGAATGCAATGATGTGTCAGCTTGTTAAATTGTACAGAGCCATAATAATCCAACATGCATACAGACTGTTTCGGATTGTTTGATCCTCATCAGTGCATGGCATGGATTAATTTGGCTCTATGGAGTAGGGCTTGTAAACCGAGAGGTACAGACTAACCAGCAAGCTCATGGTGACCCAGAACTCATTGGAGTGTGTAAGGGACTACAATGGTCCTAAAAGCCCCCTTACTAAGATGTTAAGAAAAACAAAAATTTGCTTTCCTAAAACAGAAAGAATTTGTGATAACTCAGGTTGGAGTGAGCTCGAGCTGTCTCCCAGAGCACCACTGCTGAATATATGCAAATTAACCATTGTACCCTTAGAAGCTAAACACACCTCCAGGACCGCTGGAATGCAATGATGTGTCAGCTTGTTAAATTGTACAGAGCCATAATAATCCAACATGCATACAGACTGTTTCGGATTGTTTGATCCTAATGTCAATCAGAGAGAGCCATCTGCAGCCATTCTCAAAACTGCCACCTGGTGTCTGGCCTGTGTAAAGCAGCTTGCTTTCTGTCTGTACATCGACGGGGAGCAAAAGGACAGGACAGTAAGCAGATAGGCAGAGGAAATGGAATTTAGAAATAAACAAAGTAAAGGAGAGGCTGGGAGAGTGCACAACATAAGTGGTGGGAGAGGGACTGGATGTGAATGAGGAAGAGGGGCTGGAGATAACTGAGAGAAGAGGGCTGGATATAAGTGAAAGAGAGAGGCTGGAGATAAGTAAAGGACAGTGGCTGGAGATGAGTGAGAGAAAGAGGCTGGAAATAAGTGTGAGAGAGGCTGGAGATAATTGAAGGACAGAGGCTGGAGATACATGATGAGAGAGAGAATGGCTGGACATAAGGGAGGGATAGAGGCTGGGGATAAGTGAAAGAAGGAGGCTGGAAATAAGTGAGAGAGAGAGGCTGGAGATAAGTGAGGGACAGTGGCTGTAAATAAGCGAGAGAGAGGCGGGAGATGAGTGAAGGACAGAGGCTGGAGATAAGTGGGAGAAGGAGGCTGGAAATAAGTGAGAGAGAGGCAGGAGATAAGTGAGTGACAGAGGCTGGAGATAAGGGAGAGACGGGGGCTAGAGATAAGTGGGTGAGAGGAGAGGCTGGAGATAAGTGAGGAAGGGAGACTGGAAGTGAGGGGGAGAGGCTGGAGATAAGTGAGGGAAAGAAACTGAAAGTATGTGAGGGAAAGAGTCACCTTCCCTCGGTCATGGAAAAATATCTGAAAGTGGTCCTTGGGCCCAAAGAAGTTGGAGATCATTGGTCTAGACTAGAGGACCCAGTAGACACCAAGGAAACGTATAGGGGACCCACTAGATGCCATGGAAATATATAGGGGGCCACTAGACACCAGTGAAATGTATAGGGGACAATGAGACATAATTGAAATGTATATAGGGGCCATTATATGCCAGGGAAGCATATATGGGATCACTAGACATCATGAAAATGAATAGGGGACCACTAGATGCCAGGGAAACGTATAAGAGACCACTAAACACCAGAGAATCATAAAGGGAACCGCTGCAGACCAGTGAAACATATTGGAGACCACTAGATGCCAGGGAAACGTATAAGAGACCACTAAAAGCCAGAGAAACATAAAGGGAACCTCTGCACACCAGTGAAACATATTGGAGACCACTAGATGTCAGAGAAAGGTAAAAGGGACCACTAGACGCTGGGGAAACATATAGGGGACCACTAGACTCCAAGGAAACATAAAGAGGACCACTAGATGTCATGGATGCATATAGGGGACCACTTGACAGCAAGGAGATGTATAGGGGACCACTAGACACCAGGGAAATGTATAGGTGACTACTAAATGCCAGAGAAATGTACAGAGGAATACGCTTACTACATAATAAAACCTTCCCCATTAACCTTTGCACCTAATTTCTACCATCAAAAAAACTTTCATTTTCTCAGTTTAAAGGGAACCTAAACTGAGAAGGATATGGATTTTTCTTTTTAAAATAATACCAGTTGCCTTACTCTCCTGCTGATCCTGTGTCTCTGATACTTTTAGCCACAGCCCCTGAACAAGCATGCAGATCAGGTGCTCTGACTGAAGTCAGACTGGATTAGCTGCATGCTTGTTTCAGGTGTGCGATTTAGCCACTACTGCTTCAAAAGAGATCAGGAGTGCCAAGCAACTGGTATTGTTTAACCACTTGCCGACCGCACGCTTATACCGTGCGTCGGCAAAGTGGCAGCTGCAGGACCAGCGACGCAGTACTGCGTCGCCAGCTGCAGGCTGATTAATCAGGAAGCAGCCGCTCGCGCGAGCGGCTGCTTCCTGTCAATTCACGGCGGGGGGCTGGAATAGCTGCATGCTTGTTTCAGGTGTGTGATTGAGCCACTACCACAACCAAAGAGATCAGCAGAACTGCCGGGCAACTGGTATTATTTAAAAGAAAACATCCATATCCCTCTCAGTTAAGGTTCCCTTTAAAGAGGAGCTCCAGTGAAAATAATGTAATAAAAAAAGTGCTTAATTTTTACCATAATTATGTATAAATGATTTAGTCAGTGTTTGGCCATTGTAAAATCTTTCCTCTCCCCGATTTACATTCTGACATTTATTACATGGTGACATTTTTACTGTGGGCAGGTTATGTAGCTGCTCCTAGCTGTTTTGGCTGTTAGAGACAGCTGTAAACAGCTAATTCCTGTCTGTGAACCTTGTTACATTGTAACAAACTGCCAAAAGTACCGCGGTCCCAAAGCTTCTTGTGAGAGGGGTTTCAGCACAAAATCAGTCATACAGCGCCCTCTGATGGTCTGTTTGTGAAAAGCAATATATTTCTCATGTAAAAGGGGGTATCAGCTACTGATTGGGATAAAGTTCAATTCTTGGTTGGAGTTTCTCTTTAAGGTGAAAAGTGTGCACCTTTATTTCAGAATAATAAAATTATCCTTGGTAGCAAATACTTCCCAAAGAGACAAGTTTATCCCAAAAAGAAACAATGTATATATCACTTAGGACAATTGAAGCGAAAAAAGTGCTCCTAGGGCAGCCATGGGCAAACTATGGTATGCGGCTGCTATGAAACCGGCCTGTCGCTAGAGTGCCCAATACCCCCTTCCCTGCCTCTCCTTCCCGCGATCCTTTCAAAGTTGCATGCAGCACACAACAACACTAGGCACTCACCCATTCACTCGTTCCAGCAGCAATCTCCATGGCAATGGTGGCGTCATGTGGCATGCCGTCAGTACATACCAGCGTGTCACATTACGCCACCATCGCTATGGAGATTGCTATTGGAATGAGTGATTGGGTGAATTACACTCAATAATTCCCCATGCACTCGATTCGGGAGAAGGTAGGAAAGGCAGGAGGGAGAAAAACATAGTAAGAGTGGATTCTACAGGAATGCAGCCCGATCGAAAAAACTTTGCCCACCCTTGCCCTAGGGATACTTACCTCTGCAGAACCTCTGTATACATCCTAACTGATAGCCACTGAATTCTAAAGCTACTCAGACCTGCAGTGAAAATGAACAGGCTTAGCAAATACTATCCTCATTTCACAGTAGCTTGCTCAGAGATGATGATCTGATGATTCACGATAGAAAGTCTCACTGAGGTTTTCACGTACACAGTGTCTTGTCTTTAGTGTGACAGCTGTGGCTGCCGCTAATCGGACATCTCTATCATTTCAAAAGAACATGGTTTAACAGGAAAAACAAATCAACGTGGGTGTTGTTGTCTCATTTACACCCCTCATATCCTACTTCTGAAAGAAATGTTGTTTTCATTGAGATGGTTACCCAGTACTTCAAAGATTCGGTTAAAAAAGAGTTTTCCATTCTCAAATACTCACTCAAAAACACAGAGCTATAAATACCATCAGTGCAGGTGCTGCAGCTGCTATACGGCCTGCCAGGATGATTGGTGATTCCCCCACCACATAGTGGTAGAAAGTCCAGGGTCTTGTGCACACGTATTACGTGATTTAGGAGGCTTCTAATGAGCTCTTAAGTATAGGAACATGTGAGACTTGCATATATGAAAATGGATACAAATTTTTTGAAACTTTTAAACTGAAACCAAAACTCAATTTTGTGTCTTATCCTTGCTTGTTTTTAGGACTACATTTATTTAATATTAACCACTTTTGGACAGTGGTCTCTGGCCCCTTAAAGAGAACCCGAGGTGGGTTTGAAGAATATTACCTGCATACAGAGGCTGGATCTGCCTATACAGCCCAGCCTGTGTTGCTATCCCAAACCCCCCTAAGGTCCCCCTGCACTCTGCAATCCCTCATAAATCACAGCCACGCTGCTGACAAACAGCTTGTCAGAGCTGGCTGTGTTTATCTCTATAGTGTCAGTCTGCTGCTCTCCCCGCCTCCTGCAGAACTCCGGTCCCCGCCTGCATCCCTTCCCTCCCTGCTGATTGGAGGGAGGGGACAGGGGCGGGGACCGGAGCTATGCAGGAGGCGGGGGAGCAGCTGAGACTGACACTACAGATGTAAACACAGCCTCACAGCATGGCTGTGATTTATGAGGGATTGCAGAGTGCAGGGGGACCTTAGTGGGGTTTGGGATAGCAACAGAGGCTGGGCTGTATAGGCAGATCCAGCCTCTGTATGCAGATAACATTCTTTAAACACACCTCGGGTTCTCTTTAAAGTGGACACAAATTAAAAATACAAGATTTTTCAGCTGCATGATGAGAAATATAAAATATTTTACATTTATTGGAGGAACCCCTCCCTTCCTTTCATATTGCCAGGACAGAATCTGGCAAACTGGTGGAGTAGGTGGTGTCCGGCAAAGGAGGAATTGCTAATGGCTGCCACCAGTATAACCCTAGTTATGAAAAGAGAAGGGTGAAAAGCATGCACTGAAATGCTCATAAGCTTGTAGGAGTGTTTATTTATCTTTGTATGTGTCAGAGTAGTGCAACTAAATATTTTAAATTAAAAAAATGTTTGGTTTGGGTCCGCTTTAAGGACCGGAGACTTTTTTGTTTAAAAATTGATCTGTGATCACAGGGTCAGGAGCCAATGAAATTGGCTCCTGACTGGCGCATGCAGCTCTGCTGTCATTATGACAGCAGAGTGATCAGGTTGTAGTAACAACAGAGTGGCACGCATGGTGAGAGTGATTGAAAATGACGTCCTGGCAGAAATAACAGGACACAAATAGGGCATAGATTTAAATCATCACTGCCATCTACAAGAGGTTAAAGAGGAACTCCAGTGAAAATAATTTAATAAAAAAAGTGCTTCATTTTTACAATAATTATGTATAAATGATTTAGTCAGTGTTTGCTCATTGTAAAATCTTTCCTCTCCCAGATTCACATTCTGACATGTATTACATGGTGACATTGTTACTGTGGGCAAGTTATGTAGCTGCTCTGGCTGTTACAGACAGCTTTAAACAGCCATTTCCTGTCTGTGAACATTGTTACATTGTGGCAGTTTGCCCAGAGTACCGCGGTATTCAGAGCCTCTTGTGGGAGGGGTTTCAGCACAAAATTAGTCACACAGCGCCCCCTGATGGTCTGTTTGTGAAAATCATTCTATTTCTCATGTAAAAGGGGGTATCAGCTACTGATTGGGATAAAGTTCAATTCTTGGTTGGAGTTTCTCTTTAACTTATAATAAGGAATTCAATTTTTCAGCACTAGTTGTTTCCTAATTTTTATCCATTCATGTTGATCAGGAGAGCAGCCAGAGTGATTACTGTAAAACTTCAATGAAGCATTCAGAACTCAAAGATTGTGCTTAGATTCTGGACTAAATTAGGAGAATCCATAGATTAAATGGGAACTACTGTTTAGGTCAGAGGTTGAATATACTCAGAATAACAATACAGTACTACATACCAGTAGTGATGGTCATGTCAAAGAGAAATCATGGAGAAGCATGTGCTTTGTTTGATCAGCTGATAGAGTTGCAAAGCTCTTATGCTGGGCGTACACGGTTCATTTCTGCTGCTCGATTCTCCCGTTCGATCGTTTCGCCGCTCGATTCTGCAGTCGATACTCTTGTCTTCCGCTCGTTTTTCTTATCTTTTTCTATCCACTTCTATCACAAATCGAGCGGCGAAACGATCGAACTGGAGATTGGGCATGTCCGAAATTATCTATCGAGCCATCTATCTGGCTCAAAAACGAACCGTGTATTCCCAACATTATTTGCTGAGATTACAACCTGCTTTATCCCATGATCATGAGTAGAAAATCAGAGACTAACATACAGTGGGTTGCAAAAGTATTTGGCCCCCTTGAAGTTTTCCACATTTTGTCACATTACTGCCACAAACAAGCATCAATTTTATTGGAATTCCACGTAAAAGACCTATAAAAAGTGGTGTACATGTAAGAGGTGGATCGAAAATCATACATCATTCCAAACATTTTTTACAAATAATTAACTGCAAAGTGGGGTGTGCATAATTATTCGGCCCCCTGAGTCAATATTTTGTAGAACCACCTTATGCTGCGATTACAGCTGCCAGTCATTTAGGGTATGTCTCTACCAGCTTTGCACATCTAGAGACTGAAATCCTTGCCCAGTCTTCTTTGCAAAACAGCCCCAGCTCAGTCAGATTAGATGGACAGCGTTTGTGAACAGCAGTTTTCAGATCTTGCCACAGATTCTCGATTGGCTTTAGATCTGGACTTTGGCTGGGCCATTCTAACACATAGATATGTTTTGTTTTAAACCATTCAATTGTTGCCCTGCTTTATGTTTAGGGTCATTGTCCTGCTGGAAGGTGAACCTCCGCCCCAGTCTTAAGTCTTTTGTAGTCTCCAAGACGTTTTCTTTCAAGTTTGCCCTGTATTTGGCTCCAGCCTCCATCCATCTTCCCATCAACTCTGACCAGCTTCCCTGTCCCTGCTGAAGAGATGCACCCCCCGAGCATGATGCTGCCACCACCATATTTGACAGTGGGGATGGTGTGTTCAGAGTGATGTGCAGGGTTAGTTTTCTGCCACACATAGCATTTTGCCTTGGTTTTTCCACGCGCTTCTTGCGACCCTGTTGACTATTTTGAATGAAACGCTTGATTGTTCGATGATCACGCTTCAGAAGCTTTGCAATTTTAAGAGTGCTGCATCCCTCTGCAAGATATCTCACTATTTTTGACTTTTCTGAGCTTGTCAAGTCCTTCTTTTGACCCATTTTGCCAAAGGAAAGGAAGTTGCCTAATAATTATGCACACCTGATATAGGGTGTTGATGTCATTAGACCACACCCCTTCTCAATACAGAGATGCACATCACCTAATATGCTTAATTGGTAGTAGGCGTTCGAGCCTATACAGCTTGGAGTAAGACAACATGCATAAAGAGGATGATGTGGTCAAAATACTAATTTGCCTAATAATTCTGCACTCCCTGTATAGGCAACTGACTGCACTCAGATCAAAGGGGGCCGAATAATTATGCACACACCACTTTGCAGTTATTTATTTGTAAAAAATGTTTGGAATCATGTATGATTTTCGTTCCACTTCTCATGTGTACACCACTTTGTGTTGGTCTTTCATGTGGAATTCCAATAAAATTGATTCATGTTTGTGGCAGTAATATGACAAAATGTGGAAAACTTCAAGGGGGCCGAATTCTTTTGCAACTCACTGTATCTATCACCTGACCAAATTGATCACAGGCTTCTTCATGAGTTTTTCTAGACATGACCATCACTACCTACCAGATAGTCAAAAACTGACACGGAAGCCTGAATTAATATTTTTAGTAGCCTAAGTAACAAATTCACAAATAAAATATATGCCCTATGTATTGTAAATGATAAAACTAACACTTTTTTCTAATCTGTACAGGGTACAAGAGTTATCATGCTTATCATGCTGATCATCCAGAGTGACACTGCTTGTGATACAGTGATAAGTCTTACATGCCTAAAATTGGAATTATTTTATTTAAGGTAGTTACTAATGATATTAGAACATTTTACATAGACTAAACCTGTCTTAGTGATATATCTATGAAACATAAGCAACATTTAACAGTACTGTTCCTCTACTAAATGTCAGGTCAAGTTTGTGTGCTTATCAGACTAGAACACTTCAGCTAGCTAGAGGTTCTTCACTAAAATAATTTTAATGTTAAAGGACCTCTATAGAAAAACTTTTGACATTACAGTCACTGCAATAATTCAGGTAATAGAAACATAATTAAAAGCCTCTACATATCTCTATTTTACAACGCGTAACGTTGTCTCCTCCTTAGTAGATACCATCCTACTCAGAATCTTTGCTCCTCCCAGGAAACCCTTTTGTCCTTTAGCTTGGTCACTTCCTCTCACTCTCTCACACATCCAGGGATACTCACGAACATCACCTTTCCTTTGGAATGCTTTTCATCATGCTCCGAGCCTGGAAATCTTTAAAAGTACTTTCAAAACACACCTGTTCCGACAAGTCTATAATTTGCTAAGGCAGCATTGGAGGCTCAGTGCCTCACCTGCTAATCCTTGTGTCTCCTTCTCTAATGTCTCCAACCCATTACCCTCTAGACTGTAAGCTCCCAAGGGCACTGACCTCCTCCTAGTGTTTCTTATTCTGCTGCAATTCATCATATAAACATGTACCAGTGTTGGTGGCATCTCAAACCACACATTGACTATGTATGTATTTGTATTGCTGGATGTCCTGATTGTACAGAGTTTTGAGAGTCTCATTTATCTATACTCCCAACTATTTGTATGTACAGTGCTATGGAAGATGGTGGCGCTTTATCATTAAAAATTACTAATAATACATATTTTGGGTTTTATTAACAAAGCCATGCTGCAGTGATTTGAGAAAATTCTTAATTGCAATATTTACAAATAAACAGTGCCTGGCATTGTCCATTTACTGACCATTCACTGGTGGTCACTATGGTCTCATATGATTCAGGCAATGGAAACTACATTATATGTGCCATTTTAAATACCAGGGCCCATAAGCAATTCTCTCTTTCACCTGAGTTTTCTCCTTTGAGATAATTTTTCATCTTTAGTTTAAATTTACTTTTCAGCACTCTGCAATGTAAAAAAGTTCCAAAAGGTAAATTAAAAAGTACTGTCAAAATTATTTTGAGTATTAGTTTGCTTGCTGGTGGTGCAAAAGGCATTTTATTTACAAGCTGCGAAAATATCAACTTGGAGAAAACTAAGGAGAAAAAGTGAATTGCATATGGACCCGGCTATTTTATGAAGTCACTTATTAGAGTACCAGGCCCATATGCAATTCACTTTTTCACCTGAGTTTTCTCCTAGGTGATATTTTCACACCTTGTAAATAAAATGCCTTTTACACCACCAGCAAGCAAACTAATACTCAATATCATTTTGACAGTTCTTTTTCATTTACCTTTTGGTACTTTTTCCATTGCAGAGTGCTAAAAGTTAATTTAAATAGAAGATGGAAAGTTATCTCCTAGGAGAAAATTCAGGTGAAAAAGTGAATTGCATATGGCCCTATATGTCCTAAAATGGAGTAAAATTAAACAGCATGAATCAAGCCCCCCCAAAAAAGAAAATATTATTTTGATATTGCTTGCATGTGATTCTGCATAGAGTTTAGGCTGTCAAAAAATTCTAATTACCTACAGTTTCGATGATAACCCCTGTGTGGGTATTCAGGCGTTGGAACCTCTACTAAACACAAATAAAGGTTTTTGAAAAAAAAAAATCTAATTCGGAGTTCAGGGGTCTGAATGTCAGAGTTGACATGAGCAGGGATTCCCCTATTCACTTGGACTTGCATGGAGTTAAAAATGCTGCATTTAACATTGAGTTGGAGTTAGAAGGCACTCAGTGGCCTGCAGGTAGGAGACTGAAATGCCCAAAAACTGCATAGTTCAACATCCCATATGAAAGAGGCAAGTGAAAAGGCAGATAGATCCTTTACCCCTTCTGCTTGCCTGCTGGCCATTTTATACTTAATGGGCTATTTTATGCTACTAACTATAGGGGAGTAAAAATGTCAACATTTTTGAAGATGCACTATCCCAGCATGCCTTTCTGTTTACAGTGTGTTCATTCGCTCAACGGATATGACCTCCTTTTCTTTTTTTCTTTTTCCTTTTTTTAGCAAGTTGCATTGTTGTAATTCCCCTTTTTTACATTTTATTTTTTTGCTTACTGTAAACACTCTTGAAATAGAACATAAGACAGACATGACATCTGCAGGAGACAGGAAGACACCCTCTTATCTACGAAGGAAATGCAACCCGCAAAAACATCACTACACAGGTAATATTAAGAGGAAAGTAGAGCGATGCACTCCGTGACTGAACTGAGTCTAAAAAATACCTTTTGCCTTGGTCACTGCTGACAGGTTTCATAATGAATAACAGAAAGGAAGGTAGAGAGCACAGTCTGCCTGTTACTGTAAATACAGAGGTATGAAAGCACTGTAGGTGGGGATAATCTGTACGGAACACAGTAAATCCCTGTGAGACAAGCATAGCTCTATATTCTGGTTGCATAGTTTCCCATTTTGAAGTGGAGCAGGATTTTTAGACCGTGGAGGAAAAAATAACTGCACCTACAAGGGCTTATAGATTTTTGAATGATTTTAAAAATAATACAAAATATACAAAACTAAAAATAAATGATTTCACTTTTAAACAGTTTTAAACAAATTTCTGTTTAAGTAGATTCTTATTTATATTCATAAAATAGGCCTTAGAAACACTTGTTCATTTTTTGTTGTGTCTGTCATTTTGTGGTAAACGATTGAAACACAGTGGGAGTTGCTGAGAGTTTAGTGAATTGGCAGCGGTGTGATTGCAGTCTCATGTAAACACCCACAGTGAGAATGTTTTTACTATATTCAAGCAGGGACGGATCTAGGGGGGGGGGGGGGGGCAAGTGGGTCTCTTGCCCCAGGCGCAGTTTGTTGAATTCTTAAAAAGGCGGCAAAATTTGGATGGGGAATGGCAGTTTAGGCGCCAAAACCTGACCTTGCCCCAGGCGCAACTTGGGGCAACTTGGTCTAGATCCGTCCCTGTATTCAAGCAATTCTTGATTTATTAAAAATAAAGATTCTTGCAGTGGATGCTTTATACAACCACTAAAGGTGGCCACACACTATACAATAACATTGTTCAATTTTATGTCATTTCAGTAAAAAAAGATTGGTTGTACAGAAAAAAATTGAAAGCTTTTTTATTTGTTCTATCAATCTGATCGAATTTTCCATTTTGTTTTTTACGATATCAGTCGATCTGAAGTGATGGATTTTTGGATCCATTTTTATGAAAATTGAATGGTGTAGATTGTTAATTTCTTGATGTATAGACCCAAGCAATTTTCTCAGAGTTTTCAATAATTTTTTCATAATTGGGAAAAAATTGAACATGTGTTGTTATACATTGGGTAAGTGTAATCCTTGGCGCTGCTTCTATAACCCCAACACTGTTGCTGCCTGCAGACATCCAGTGATTTTGAGTGTGGAGTCGCACTTGCTTGGCTTCCATCAATTTCAGATGGTCAGGTGTGCAGATCTAATAGTCCCGGACACCATGGGACTCAAACTGTGGCAAATGAAGAGAAAGATCCGCACCACCTTCAGGAAAGCTTAGTCTGTTTTATTGGAAAAAAACATACAAATTTAAAAAGAACTTTAAGGCAGGACAGTCCACTGTTTCGGGCTCCTGCCCATCTTCATGCTGCCTAGTTCTGAAGTAACATACAAAAACACCAACATATATACAGAGAAACAACCAATCACTGAGTATATACTAATTAGAGGACCTGATGGGAAACAGCCTATTTACATATCTAGTCACACCTCCAACTCCCCCATTGGTGGATCTGAGCAAGATCCAAACATTCAAAAAATAACTGTCAATAATGGCTGAATAAAAAAATATCAAAATCAGGCATGCCTCTAAGATGTATTGGCAAGATATCAGCCAAAACGCCATGGTGGAATATGCTGAATAGCAGAAAAAAGAAAAAATCCAAAAAGTAACATTTTATTAAAGAAAACAAAACATCAAAATCCGCATGGAAATGACACATAAACGCATCAATACGACGCGACGCCATACCCGCATACGCGTATAGATGACGTAATAATGCATATCCTCTATCTAGACTACTGACGATCAAAAATACGCATCTATGCCGGACGTATATACACATGAGACAAGCGCTCAAAAAATGACGCATAAACGTATAAAAAATTACGTATCAATAAAACAATCGCCTAGAAAGTGCCACATGAACGCGTCCTAACTATACGCAATCTTTGCGACTAAAAATACGCGTAAAATTAACCAAACACCAAAAAATGCCGAAAAAATGCCGAAAAATGCCAAAAAAATGCCGAAAAAATGTCAAAAAAAGCCGAAAAAATGTCAAATAAATGCCAAAAAAATGCCAAGAAAATGCTGAAAAAATGCCAAAAAATGCCGAAAAAATGCCAAAAAATGCCAAAATGGCATTGGCATTTTTTGGCATTTTTTCGGCATTTTTTGGCATTTTTTCAGCATTTTCTTGGCATTTTTTTGGCATTTATTTGACATTTTTTCGGCTTTTTTTGACATTTTTTCGGCATTTTTTTGGCATTTTTCGGCATTTTTTCGGCATTTTTTGGTGTTTGGTTAATTTTACGCGTATTTTTAGTCGCAAAGATTGCGTATAGTTAGGACGCGTTCATGTGGCACTTTCTAGGCGATTGTTTTATTGATACGTAATTTTTTATACGTTTATGCGTCATTTTTTGAGCGCTTGTCTCATGTGTATATACGTCCGGCATAGATGCGTATTTTTGATCGTCAGTAGTCTAGATAGAGGATATGCATTATTACGTCATCTATACGCGTATGCGGGTATGGCGTCGCGTCGTATTGATGCGTTTATGTGTCATTTCCATGCGGATTTTGATGTTTTGTTTTCTTTAATAAAATGTTACTTTTTGGATTTTTTCTTTTTTCTGCTATTCAGCATATTCCACCATGGCGTTTTGGCTGATATCTTGCCAATACATCTTAGAGGCATGCCTGATTTTGATATTTTTTTATTCAGCCATTATTGACAGTTATTTTTTGAATGTTTGGATCTTGCTCAGATCCACCAATGGGGGAGTTGGAGGTGTGACTAGATATGTAAATAGGCTGTTTCCCATCAGGTCCTCTAATTAGTATATACTCAGTGATTGGTTGTTTCTCTGTATATATGTTGGTGTTTTTGTATGTTACTTCAGAACTAGGCAGCATGAAGATGGGCAGGAGCCCGAAACAGTGGACTGTCCTGCCTTAAAGTTCTTTTTAAATTTGTATGTTTTTTTCCAATAAAACAGACTAAGCTTTCCTGAAGGTGGTGCGGATCTTTCTCTTCATTTGCAGACATCCAGTGCTCATAAACAAGATGTGGCCACCACCCATGGTAGAGACCACAATGCAGGCTTAGTTTCAGATGCAACAGGGGGTTAGCACTTTATTATAAAAGATAGACAGAGGTTAAAACAAACAACTTACATTGCGAGTCCATGTGCACTGGACCCTTACTGCATCAATTCGCCTATAAGGTATCTGCACTGACAAAGTTACATGCACCTTACATGAAAGCAACCGTTTCTGGTTATCTTAGGAGTAGGCCATTTCTCCTTCCTGACCAGGTTTAAGCTATACGCCATTATCAGGGGATTGATTTGTTCCATTGTGGATTGGAAAACCTCAGGCAGCTACTACTAGTATCACTCCATCTAGCGCTCAATATTCTTCGTTCTTCAAGTGTGTGATACATTGGTCACATTTTTGAAATGTTACAACCAATCAGAAAAATGTATTATCATTTTTTAATTGAAAAAAATATAAAAAATGTATGGTGTGAGTTCACCTTAATTCATATGTATTTTAGAAATCTAGCTATGATCTGAGATTGTAAATTGGGTATGGAATTGGGTAGGGCCCCTCCCCCCCCCCTTGCTATATTTGCTATGTACTCAATACAAATTTGCCATCACTAACCCACTAAGATGCTTGGAGATCTCTGTAGATGCCTTAGTAAATCTAGCCTCAATCTTAAATAATACAGTAGAACCTCAAAAAAGCAAAAAAGCAACACAGCTTCTAAACCACTATCAGAATACAAATTATTACAAAAAGAGAATCCTCTGAATTACCTTTAACAGGCAGTCCATACTTTGTCTTGTATATGGTAAGCTCAGAATAAAATGTTCCAAAAATATAAACAAATGAAACCATTAACAATAACAAAATTTTAATTAATAAAATATAAGTATATGTATTGCCTTTGCAAATTTAAAATGACTATAAAGTACAACATTGCCTTTGTGAAATGGACAGCAAAAGCGGGTTATTCCTTTCACATATCTAAAGAGCAAGACCATAATGCCGGCGATTCTCCAAAACATAACTGGGTATCATTAAGCTGTTCCTTTAACAGTTCTAACATTAAAAAGTGGAAATAAGAACTGCATGAAAAAAGTGACAAAGTGTGAAAATAGAAGCATGAAAGATGGACAGAAGATTAAAGTGTATCCGAGGTGACGTGACATAATAATGAGATAAAACTGTGTATGTACAGTGCAAAACATATTAATAACCAGGCTGTTTATTATTTTTATTTTGCTGAATGAAAGAGTTAATTTTCAGGCACGGAGATAACTGCTTTTATCTTGTCTGTACCTTGTCGGAAATATAGTAAACCTCACTGATAAGCAAATTACAGCCATAAACGTTTTCCTGGCAGAATACAACTTCTGATGGCAGAGGGGAGGTAGAAAAAGTCAATAGTCCATAGCCCATATGCAATAAACAATTTCTCCTGAGTTTTCTCCTCGGTGATAAAATCTTCTATTTGCAATAACTTTTCAGTACTTTGCAACTGAAGACGTACCAAAAAGTATGTGAAAAAGTATTATAAAAATTATTTTGAGCATTTTCTTGCTTGCTGGTGATTAAAAAAGCATTTTATAGACAAATTTGAAAATATCACCTAGGAGAAAACCCAGGAGAAAAAATGTATTGCATATGGGCCTTAATTTTCTCCAAGGTGATTTTTCACAACTTGTCGTCAATAAAATAAAGTTTACATCACCAGCAAGAAAGCAAATAGTCCGAATAATTTTGCTGGGACCGTATCACATATTTTTGATACTTTTTAAATTGCAGTGTTGAAAAGTTATTTTAAAAAGAAGATGAAACATTATCTACTAGGAGAAAATTTTGCCCATATGCAATTAACTTTTCTCATGAGTTTTCTCCTGGGTGAGATTTTTTAATGTGTCAATAAAATGCATTTTAAGTCATCAGAAAGCAAGAAAATGCTCAAACTAATTTTAATAGTTCTTTTTCATTTACTTTTTGGTACTTTTTTAGTTGAAAAGTGCTGGAAAGGTATTTTAATTTGAAGATGAAAAATGATCTCCTAGGAGAAAACTCAGGTGAAAAAGTGAATTGCATATGGCCCTATGGCCCATATGCAATTAACTTTTTCTCATAGGAGATACATTTTCATCTTCTATTTAGAATACGTTTTCAGCACTTTGCAATTGAAAAAGTACCAAAAAGTAGGTGGGTAAGTACTATCAAAACTATTTTAAGTAATTTGCTGTTTGCTGGTGATTCAAAAGGCATTTTTTGACAAGTTTGAAAATTTCACCTAGGAGAAAACTCAGGAGAAAAAGTGAATTGCACATGGGCCCTTTAAACCATCAACAAGCAAACAAATACTCAAAATAATTTTGACAGCACTTTTTCACGTACTTTTTGGTACCTTTTCCATTATAAAGCACTAAAAAGGTATTTTAAATCGAAGATGAAAAATTATCTCCTAGGAGAAAACTCAGGAGAAAAAGTGAATTGCATATGGGCCCATGTATTTTAACTCTGGGGGTCATATGCAATTCACTTTTTCTCCTAGGAGATAATTTTTCACCTTCGATTTAAAATAACTTTCCAGCAGTTTTCAGCTAAAAAAGTACCAACAAGTAGGTGAAAAGGTACTGTGAAATTTAATTTGAGTATTTGTTTGCTTGCAGGTGGTGTAAAAGGCGTTTTATTTACAAGTTGTGAAAATATCAGCTAGGAGAAAACTCAGGTGATAAAGTGAATTGCATATGGCCCTGCCACTCTTAATAGGCTGCAATAGAGCAGAGACAACACAAAAATTCAACCTACTTTGTCAATGTTTAAATATAAAACCATGGGATATCTAAAAAAGTCAATTTTAATAGTAGGAGGACAGATGCAATTGTTTGTCTCATCAGTTTATTTTCACCTCTGGTTCACTTTACGGAATAATATAGGCCAAAGAAAACAGAAATTAAGAAGAGGCGTGAAAAGTAAAATGGTAAGAAATAATGCCTGAAAAGGCTAGTATATTTTATTTAACAAACATTGTTTAGGGACATAGACTATATTTAAAGTTATAAATGTACTTGTAAAAAGGCCGGAAACGCGCATATCGATGCGTCCTGCTCACCCGTCTACCACCACTGTCTGAAGTATATGCGCACAGGGAGATTTTGCTTGCTTGGCAGTTGGAAAAAGCTGTTATTTCCCACAATGCAATGAGGTTCTCAGACAGCAAACTGTCAAGTCTGGAAGCAGGGTCACACACACATACACACAGGGACAGGACGCAGAGACACAGAGGTTTTATTATATAGGATTCATTCTGTTTGCCAAGTTATGTGTTTATTTAATACCATCCTTAGGAAAGAGGGTACAATCCTTCAAGACCATTTCCTCAAGAATCTAGCATGCACAGTTGCCATTTGACGTTGAACAAGAACTTTAATCTTCAGTCTACCAATATATTTTACATACAAATCTTACCAACTAGGGCCCCGTGTAGTTTTTGTGATCGCTGATAAATGCTATCACCAAATGTTTTCTTAAAGTGGAATGAAACCCAGCATTTCTTCTTTGCTCTAATAGATTCTTTACAGCATATTATATACTACCACCATTTTCTTTTACTAGAACAGCATTCAAAAGTTTAAACAGAGGACTTAGAAGCTCCCTGCCGAGAAAGCTGGACGCATCCGAACTAGAGATAATGTTATCTTGTGTTTACTTGCGTTTAATTGTATCAAGTGAGAAATGTAAACACTTCTCTGACACTGCAGACTGTCCTGAACACAGTCAGACAATCAGGAAGCTTACATTAGAAGATGAATAAAGCAAAGTCAGCTCTCAGAGCAAAAAAAAGTGTACTTTGCAGTGCAGTGCAGTGGTCTGTGACAAAAAATAAAATCTTCTATGAACTCACCATAAAACTAACAGAATACCTTGGGGTGTCTTCTTTCTAAAATGGGGTCACTTGTGGGGTTCCTATACTGCCCTGGCATTTTAGGGGCCCTAAACCGTGAGGAGTAGTCTAGAAACCAAATGCCTCAAAATGACCTGTGAATAGGACGTTGGGCATCTTAGCGCACCTAGGCTGCAAAAAAGTGTCACACATGTGGTATCGCCGTACTCAGGAGAAGTAGTATAATGTGTTTTGGGGTGTATTTTTACACATACCCATGCTGGGTGGGAGAAATATATCTGTAAATGGACAATTGTGTGTAAAAAAAATCAAAAAATTGTCATTTACAGAGATATTTCTCCCACCCAGCATGGGTATGTGTAAAAATACACTCCAAAACACATTATACTACTTCTCCTGAGTACAGCGTTACCACGTGTGTGACACTTCTTTGCAGCTTAGGTGCGCTAAGGGGCCCAACGTCCTATTCACAGGTCATTTTGAGGCATTTGGTTTCTAGACTGCTAACGGTTTAGGGCCCCTAAAATGCTAGGGCAGTATAGGAACCCCACAAGTGACCCCATTTTAGAAAGAAGACACCCAAGGTATTCTGTTAGGAGTATGGTGAGTTCATAGAAGATTTTATTTTTTGTCACAAGTTAGCGGAAATTGATTTTTATTGTTTTTCTTTTACAAAGTGTCATTTTACACTAACTTGTGACAAAAAATAAAATCTTCTATGAACTCATCATACACCTAACGGAATACCTTGAGGTGTCTTCTTTCTAAAATGGGCAGATTAGGGCCTGATCTGATGGACAGGAGTGCTAGGGGGGTGACAGGAGGTGATTGATGGGTGTCTCAAGGTGTGATTAGAGGGGGGAATATATGCAAGCAATGTGGTGACAGGGGGTGACGGGGTGATTGATAGGTGATCAGTAGGTGATTACATGGGAGAATATATGCAAGCAATGCACAGGCAAGTTGATCAGAGGGGGTCTGGGGGGCTATCTGAGGGTGTGGGTGGGTGATTGGGTGCACGCAAGGGGCTGATCGGGGTCTGATCTGATGGGTAGTAGCAGTGACAGGTGGTGACAGGGGGTGATTGATGGGTGATAAGTGGGTGATTAGAGGGAAGAACAGATGTAAACAATGCACTTTGGTGGTGATATGACGGTGGGTCTGCGGGCGATCTGATGGTGTGGGGGTGATCAGATGCCCGCAAGAGGCAGGTTAGGGTCTGATCAGATGGGTGGCAGTGAAAGGTGGTGACAGGGGATGATTGATGGGTGATTGACAGGTGATTGACAGGGGAGAATAGATGTATACAGTACCCAAGGGGGGGGGGGTCTGGGGTGGATCTGAGGGTAGGGGGGGTGATCAGGAGCCCCCAGGGGGCAGTTAGGGACCTAATCTATAAAATAGCGCTGACAGATAGTGACAGGTAGTGATTGATGGGTAATTAGGGTGTGATTAGAGGGAAGAACAGATGTAAACAATGTATTTTGGTGGTGATCTGACGGTGGGTCTGCGGGCGATCTGATAGTTTGGGGGTGATCAGATGCCAGCAAGAGGCAGGTTAGGGTCTGAACGGATGGGTGGCAGTGACAGGTGGTGACAGGGGGTGATTGATGGGTGATCAGTGAGTGATTAGAAGGGAGAACAGATGTAAATATTACACTGGGGAGGTAAGAAGGGGTGGTCTGAGGGCAATCTGAGGATGTGGGCGGGTGTTTAGGTGTCTGCAAGGGGGAAGTTTAGGGTCTGCTCTGATGGGTAGCAGTGACAGGTGGTGATTGATGGGTGATTGACAGGTGATTAGTGGGTGATTATAGGGGAGGATATATGTATATAGTACACAGGGGGGGTTCTGGGGAGGATCTGAGGGGTGGGGGAATGATCAGGAGCCCTCAGGGGGCAGATTAGGACCTGATCTAAAAAATAGCGTTGACAGATAGTGACAGGGGGTGATTGATGGGTGATTAGGGGGGTGATTGGGTGCAAACAGGGGTCTGGGGGTGTTCAGGGGGGGTCTGAGGGGTGCTGTGGGTGATCGGGGGGCAGATCAGTGTGTTTGGGTGCAGACATGGAAGGCTGCAGCCTGCCCTGGTGGTCCCTCGATCACTGGGACCACCAGGGCAGGAAGCAGCCTGTGTAATACACTTTGTATACATTACAAAGTGTATTATACACTTTGCATGCGGCGATCGAGGGGTTAACATCCCGCCGGCGCTTACTACTGGCCAGCGGGATGATGTTGCGGATGGGCGGAGCCTGTTGCCAGGGGCAGCGCGCGTCACCAGTGACGCGATCGCTGGCCGGACACGCCTTAAGGTCCCGCCGCAGATGTGCGTATTGCGGTCCTTTTGGCATCCACTTTGCCGCCGCCAATCGGCTGTGGGCGGTCGGCAAGTGGTTAATAGACTGGTTTTCACACTGTTATTTTCTTAAATGTTTCTCTCCTCCACTAGGCTGCTATGCTGCTATTTCTCTCTGTTTCTGTTCCTGTACTGCTGCTATTTCTCTACTCTCCACTAGGCTGCTATCTCTCTCTGTGATAAGGCACTTCAGCACAGCAGCCTCTCTCCGCTAGGCTGCTGTGCTGGAGTGCCTGATCACGCTTTCTCAGAATTAAATTATAGTGCTGGTATCAAATGCCCGATATATCAGCCCTCATACCTCCTAAACACTCCAAATTTTGAGGGTAGGGTGGGGAACTGTCGTCTACCTATGTGCCAAATTGCAGACCCCCAGTGTATTGAAACCTATCTTGCAAACCAGTGAGCACAGAGATAGTTCGAGGGGTCCATTACCTACCCTCAAAATTTGGAGTGTGTAGGAGGTATGAGTGCTGAGATATCTGACCTTAAATATCAGCATTATGCAAATCAAGAAGTAACTACACGTGGTGTCATTACTAACATGCTATGCATACAAAGCTGGATTTTAATTAACATTACTGAGTGGGAGGGATTTCACCTTTTCAGCTATATTTTCATTGGCTGCAGGACTTTTCCCCTTCTGAGAACTGGGTTTCCCTGATAAACCTGCCATCAGCTTTACACTGGTGGCGAGTTCATTTACACCATACAGTTCCTCTTTAATTACAAAAGAACATCCAAAGGGGGTCTTGAAAGGATGTCTGATAACTAATGACAAATAGATAAGACCCTTTGTTTACTAAATCTTCACATAACTGATGCAAAGGCTGGCACAGAGGGTACATAGGTACATTTACTACATTTACTACAAGTTGTACTAAAAAGAAAGATGCCGGCACCATCAGATATCTTCTTATGCTCTTTTATTGATCCATATACACAGCAGCCGTCATGGCAACGTTTCAGAGAAAACTTCTCCTTTATCAAGCTAAGCCGCAATGTAGTACACTTTATGCTAGTATTCTCACGCTTTATATACAGGGCATAGAGGGCTATCCACCAATAACGTTGGAGATTGGTATCTAGCCAATCCCGCAGGTCCGCTGCTAACCGGACCTGATAGAGAACTCCACCGTAGCAAGCCCATTGGGCGCTGGCAGGCAGGCCCGCCTCTCCCACCTTCAAATCTATTGGTCGCCACCACGAGCTGCCGCTATCCCCGCTGTCCCTACTCCTGCACACTCCTCCCACCATGTCCACAGCAAGCGGACCTGATGGGGAACATCGCAGGGTGACGTCAGCGGAACAGCGAATGATGTGAGCGCCGACATCCGTCGGCGCCTCTCATCACTTCAGATGTAAACATCTGGGCAGCACGGTGGCGTAGTGGTTAGCTCTCTCGCCTTGCAGCGCTGGGTCCCTGGTTCAAATCCCAGCCAGGGCACTATCTGCAAAGAGTTTGTATGTTCTCTCCGTGTCTGCGTGGGTTTCCTCCGGGCACTCCGGTTTCCTCCCACATTCCAAAAACATACAGATAAGTGAATTGGCTCCCCCTAAAATTGGCCCTAGACTACAGTACTTACACTACATAATATAGACATATGGCAATGGTAGGGATTAAATTGTGAGCTCCTTTGAGGGACAGTTAGTGACAAGATATATATATACTCTGTACAGCGCTGCGTAATATGTCGGCGCTATATAAATACTAAATAATAATAAAAAAAAAAATAATAAACATAACGGCAGAGCGTTGAGCAAAGCGTTGAGCAAACCATACTAAACAGAGAAGGCGATCGCAACTATTAAATAAACAAGACTACCAAGGATATAGGCAAGGGAAGCAGGGGAGGGGAGAGGGAAGAAAACCTCAGGGGGGGACATTTCAGCATGAATCAAAAGTTAAATAGATATCACACAGTGGTAAAACTTATCGCGTATCTAGCATACACGTATAGATATATAAACAGTAATAGATGAAGCAGCCCAGGAGAGGTGTCTAGAGGAACGGCAGCAGATCCAGCTCACGGTTTAAACCCCGTGGTTCCATAGTGTCTAATTTTTTTATCCAAAATGCCTCACGCCATAATAACTTTTTAATCCTATCTCCACCTCTTCTACGGCCCGGTTCACATTGGCGGTCGCCGTCCGGAATCGCCGTGCCGGAGCCGGACCGCATGCGGAACGGACGGAACGGACGCACGGCACAGCAATGAAAGTCTATGCGTCCGTTCACATGCGTCCGTTCCGTCCGGACCGGAGCCGGACCGGATCCGGACTCCGGCGTAAGATCCAACATGCGCTATTTTTTGGTCCGGCTCCTCCGGCAGACGTATCCGGAGCGGAGCCGGACTGTTGCATCCGGCCAATACAAACCAATGAGAACCGGAGAGCGCACAACACACTGGCCGTAAAAAACGGACGCTCCACCCCACCTCCCATGCTTCCTCCATGCTACAGCGGCCATCCTGGACGGGGACACATGGGCCCAGCGCCCACAGAGTGGAGCAGCAGCGACCTCACGCTGGAGCTCCCCGGCAGCAACATGTCCGATACGTCTGATAACGAGGAGGTGAGGCCCTACAATGACCCCAGAGCTTCTGCCGACCTCCCAGACCCCAGGTATTATTATACAGCTTGTTATCTCAAATGGATCCAGACCGCAACCGTGTTCATACCGCACGGAAAACGGATGCAAACAGACCGGATCCGGATAGGAACCGTACGGATCAGGTCCGGTCCGGATCCGGTGCGGTCCGGACATCCGTTCCGGTTTTTAAAAAACCGCAAGTGTGAATGGGGCCTAAGAGGTGGGACCTGCTCCAAGATCATAAATCTAAGTTGAGAAACATTATGTCTAGCTAGAGAAAAATGATAAGGGACTGCCTGATCAATCAGGTTTTCCCGTATAGCATGTTTGTGAGATGACAATCTCACCTTCATCTTCTGTGTTGTCTGACCTATGTAAAGAAGTCCGCAGGGGCATTTAAGTGCATAAACTACATACATTGAGTCACAAGTGTGACATCCTTTGATCTTAAATTTAGTACCCCTATGGGGATGAACAATTTCATTACCTTTAATAACTGAACTACAATGTACGCAATTCAAGCATGGGAAGGTACTTTGGGAAGGTACGTGTAGATACTGATTTGCTAGATGGATTTGTATCCGCATGTACCAGCCGGTCCTTAAGATTTGGTGCTCTACGATAAGAAAACAAGGGGGGATTCACAAAATGTTCTATATCTGGAAAACTGTCAGACAAAAAATTCCAGTGTTTCCTAATAATTTTTGACACATTACTGCTTGCTGTACTATATCTGGACACAAATGGTATCCTATTTTCCTTCTGTCTAAGGTTTCTCTGTCTACCGCCATTGCCCAAACACCTCTCATGGGCTGCCTGTACCACATCAGAGGGATAACCCCTCTGTATAAATTTCAAATGCATCTGATCCATTCTTTCTTTCCTCACTGTCTCATCCTCTACAATGGTCTGGACCCTCTGAAACTGACTTATCGGTACCGACCTCTTAGTAGCCCACGGGTGGAAACTCCCAAAATGCAACAGGGAGTTCACATCCGTGGGCTTGACAAAGAGATCGGTAGTCAAATGGCCATCCTGCCTAATGACCATTGTATCAAGAAAGCTGATCTTTTCTCGGGAGCTGTGGGTAGTAAGTTTAATCTCATGACATTGGCTCATTAATTCTGACACAAAGGCTTTTAGGGTCGAATGCGGCCCCGCCCACACGCAAAAGACATCATCAATATATCTTAACCAATGTAGGGCATATTTTTTAAAAAGGCTATTAGTATATACATACATCTGTTCATATAGGCCCACATAGATGTTTGCGTAGGACAGGGCCACATTCGACCCCATAGCAGTACCCCTCAACTGCATATAGAAGGTGTCCTCGAATCGAAAATAGTTGTATTGCAAAACAATCTCCAATAATCTGCATACAAAATCTACCTGTTCCCTTGAATAGTCTGAAGCAACCTCCAACATATGTCGGACAGCCTTTACACCCCCATCATGTAGGATGGAGGTGTAGAGGCTCTCCACATCCATAGTAACCAACCAGCAGTCATCTGGGATAGACTCTACATTGCGAATCACATTCAAAAACATAGGAGTGTCCCGCAAATAAGACTTCTGCGATATCACATAGTGACGCAGAATTCTATCAAGGTATTTCGCTATGGGGGCAAAAACAGACTCTACCCCCGCCACTATGGGTCTGCCTAGGGGGTTATTGAGACTCTTATGGATTTTTGGACACATGTACATCACTGGAGTAATGGGATGTTCTTGAATGAGATAACTGGCCAGTTTCTCATCAATAATACATTGTTCCACAACTCGTGAGATTGTCTCAGTTATTATACTTTGTATCTCCTGTAAAGGGTCACAAAAGAGGACCCGATAGGTGGTCTGATCTGCAAGTTGTCTCAGTACCTCTCCACGGTACATCTCAGTGTCCATAACAACGATGGCCCCACCCTTATCGGCTGGCTTGATAGTTATGGCCGGATTTGCAGTAAGTTGTTGAATAGATAAGTTCTCCACTTGTGTAATATTTTTCTGGATCTTCAACCCACTAAGACTGTCGCTTCGCATCAAATTGTCCATATCTTCTTGGACCTTTTTAATGAAGATATCTATGACCTGACAAGAGGGCGGCTGAAACTTGCTCTTGACCCTCAGGCCCGAGTTGCTCAATAATGGCTTATCAGTCTCAACTTGCGGGGATATTGCTGAAGGAAATTCTCGTGGGATAGAAAAATAATACTTAAGTTTGATGGTCCAAAAAAATCTCTGCAAATCTATATCTAACTCCAATGGTTCAGGGAGATGTACCGGGGCAAATGAAAGTCCATGTTTGAGTGCAGACAACTGAGGGGCAGTGAGTACAGTAGAGGAAATATTCACCACTATGTTCTCCTGTAAGGCTTGTTTTGCCATGACCTGAGTCGTTCCCTGATGTTTCCCTCGCCTCCGCCCGCCCCTGCGCCTCCTCCTGCGCTTGCCGCATCCAGAATCCTCTCACAAGTATCAACTGAGGTAGCTTACCTCAGTATGGCGGATGAAAGGGCGATTCACAAACAAATTATCAAAATCTCCATGATGTATGTTACGTTTGAACTACACGCCAAGACATTGGCGAAATACTATAGAACCAAACGGGTACCAAGAGGCATGCGATCAAACGTAGCTCCTATTATGTTCCCTGCTGACCCAAATTTTTGCCATAAGTGGAGCTTAATTTGGAACAGAGCTTCCTTTGACTCTATGCTTTTGACTATTAAAAGCGTTTACAACAAGAGCTACCTGAGCTGGCCACCCAACGCCAGATATTGAAGGACAAATTGATGACCTTGATTTATAATAACAGTGGACTGTCATCAACAACAGATTGAAAATGTCAAAAGAGATAAATACCAATGAGATGTGCAGGACTATAGCTCTGGATATGTATACCAGTGGCAGAGACCAATACGTACTGGAAGGCCCATACGCAGACCTCGGCCAGGACCCATATCAGGTCCACAACAGGGAGCAAATCAGCAGGATTCCTCTGATTTTTTGACGAGCTCTTCCCAAGAAGGCCTCTCGGATCATCCGACAAGTGCAGGAGGAGGCGCAGGTACGGGCGGAGGCGAGGGAAACATCAGGGAGTGACTCAGGTCACGGCAAAACAAGCCTTACAGGAGAACATAGTGGTGAATATTTCCTCTACTGTACTCACTGCCCCTCAGTTGTCTGCACTCAATCATGGACTTTCATTTGCCCTGGTACATCTTCCTGAACCATTGGAGTTAGATATAGATTTGCAGAGATTTTTTCGGACCGTCAAACTTAAGTATTATTTTTCTATCCCACGAGAATTTCCTTCAGCAATATCCCCGCAAGATGAGACTGATAAGCTATTATTGAGCGACTCAGGCCTGAGGGTCAAGAGCAAGTTTCAGCCGCCCTCTTGTCAGGTCATAGATATCTTCATTAAAAAGGTCCAAGAAGATATGGACAATTTGATGCGAAGCAACAGTCTTACTGGGTTGAAGATCCAGAAAAATATTACACAAGTGGAGAACTTATCTATTCAACAACTTACTGCAAATCCGGCCATAACTATCAAGCCAGCCGATAAGGGTGGGGCCATCGTTGTTATGGACACTGAGATGTACCGTGGAGAGGTACTGAGACAACTTGCAGATCAGACCACCTATCGGGTCCTCTTTTGTGACCCTTTAAGGAGATACAAAGTATAATAACTGAGACAATCTCACGAGCTGTGGAACAATGTATTATTGATGAGAAACTCGCCAGTTATCTCATTCAAGAACATCCCATTACTCCAGTGATGTAAATGTGTCCAAAAATCCATAAGAGTCTCAATAACCCCCCAGGCAGACCCATAGTGGCGGGGGTAGAGTCTGTTTTTGCCCCCATAGCGAAATACCTTGATAGAATTCTGCGTCACTATGTGATATCGCAGAAGTCTTATTTGCGGGACACTCCTATGTTTTTGAATGTGATTTGCAATGTAGAGTCTATCCCAGATGACTGCTGGTTGGTTACTATGGATGTGGAGAGCCTCTACACCTCCATCCCACATGATGGGGGTGTGGAGGCTGTCCGACATATGTTGGAGGTTGCTTCAGACTATTCAAGGGAACAGGTAGATTTTGTATTCAGATTATTGGAGATTGTTTTGCAATACAACTATTTTCGATTCGAGGACACCTTCTATATGCAGTTGAGGGGTACTGCTATGGGGTCGAATGTGGCCCCGTCCTACGCAAACATCTATATGGGCCTATATGAACAGATGTATGTATATACTAACAGCCTTTTAAAAAAATATGCCCTACATTGGTTAAGATATATTGATGATGTCTTTTGCGTGTGGGCGGGGCCGCATTCGACCCTAGAAGCCTTTGTGTCAGAATTAATGAGCCAATGTCATGAGATTAAACTTACTACCCACAGCTCCCGAGAAAAGATCAGCTTTCTTGATACAATGGTCATTAGGCAGGATGGCCATTTGACTACCGATCTCTTTGTCAAGCCCACGGATGTGAACTCCCTGTTGCATTTTGGGAGTTTCCACCCGTGGGCTACTAAGAGGTCGGTACCGATAAGTCAGTTTCAGAGGGTCCAGACCATTGTAGAGGATGAGACAGTGAGGAAAGAAAGAATGGATCAGATGCATTTGAAATTTATACAGAGGGGTTATCCCTCTAATGTGGTACAGGAAGCCCATGAGAGGTGTTTAGGCAATGGCGGTAGACAGAGAAACCTTAGACAGAAGGAAAATAGGATACCATTTGTGTCCAGATATAGTACAGCAAGCAGAAATGTGTCAAAAATTATTAGGAAACACTGGCATTTTTTGTCTGACAGTTTTCCAGATATAGAACATTTTGTGAATCCCCCCTTGTTTTCTTATCGTAGAGCACCAAATCTTAAGGACTGGCTGGTACATGCGGATACAAATCCATCTAGCAAATCAGTATCTACATGTAAAGGTACATTCCCATGCTTGAATTGCGTACACTGTAGTTCAGTTATTAAAGGTAATGAAATTGTTCATCCCCATAGGGGTACTAAATTTAAGATCAAAGGATGTCACACTTGTGACTCAATGTATGTAGTTTATGCACTTAAAGAGAGTCTGAAGCGAGAATAAATCTCGCTTCAGACCTCAGAGTTAGCAGGGGCATGTGTGCCCCTGCTAAACCACCGCTATCCCGCGGCTTAACGGGGGTCCCTGATCCCCCAAATCCCCTCCGTAATGCGGGGGAGCGCTTCATGGTTGGGGCAGGGCTAACCGCCGCAGCCCTGCCCCACGCGCGTCTGTCAGCGCGTATCTCCACCTCTCCCCACCCCTCTCAGTCTTCCTTCACTGAGAGGGGCGGGGGAGAGGCGGCGATGCGCCGCTGACAGACGCGACTGGAGGCCCTGCCTCCAGGAGCGACCAAGTCTGCGACCAAGTGTCGCAGTGGTGGGTTTGGGGGTCAAGGGACCCCCGTTTAGCGGCGCTATGAGCTCTGAGGTGTTTAGGCAATGGCGGTAGACAGAGAAACCTTAGACAGAAGGAAAATAGGATACCATTTGTGTCCAGATATAGTACAGCAAGCAGAAATGTGTCAAAAATTATTAGGAAACACTGGCATTTTTTGTCTGACAGTTTTCCAGATATAGAACATTTTGTGAATCCCCCCTTGTTTTCTTATCGTAGAGCACCAAATCTTAAGGACCGGCTGGTTAGATTTATTCTCGCTTCAGAGTCTCTTTAAATGCCCCTGCGGACTTCTTTACATAGGTCAGACAACACAGAAGATGAAGGTGAGATTGTCATCTCACAAACATGCTATACGGGAAAACCTGATTGATCAGGCAGTCCCTTATCATTTTTCTCTAGCTAGACATAATGTTTCTCAACTTAGATTTATGATCTTGGAGCAGGTCCCACCTCTTAGAAGAGGTGGAGATAGGATTAAAAAGTTATTATGGCGTGAGGCATTTTGGATAAAAAAATTAGACACTATGGAACCACGGGGTTTAAACCGTGAGCTGGATCTGCTGCCGTTCCTCTAGACACCTCTGTTTATATATCTATACGTGTATGCTAGATACGCGATAAGTTTTACCTCTGTGTGATATCTATTTAACTTGATTCATGCTGAAATGTCCCCCCTGAGGTTTTCTTCCCTCTCCCCCTCCCCTGCACATCATTCGCTGTTCCTCTGAGTGGGCGGGAGCGAGCGAATGACGCAGCTCCCTCTGACGTCACCCTGCGATGTTCCCCATCAGGTCCGCTTGCTGTGGACATGGTGGGAGGAGTGCGCAGGAGGAGGGACAGCGGGGATAGCGGCAGCTCGTGGTGGCGACCAATAGATTTGAAGGTGGGAGAGGCGGGCCTGCCTGCCAGCGCCCAATGGGCTTGCTATGGTGGAGATCTCTATCAGGTCCGGTTAGCAGCGGACCTGCGGGATTGGCTAGATACCAATCTCCAACGTTATTGGTGGATAGCCCTCTATGCCCTGTATAGGAAGCGTGAGAATACTAGCATAAAGTGTACTACATTGCGGCTTAGCTTGATAAAGGAGAAGTTTTCTCTGAAACGTTGCCATGACGGCTGCTGTGTATATGGATCAATAAAAGAGCATAAGAAGATATCTGATGGTGCCGGCATCTTTCTTTCAAGTATAAGGTCGACCAGGAGTGCTGCCAGGTCTTGCCAAGGCACATCACATTGCTACCATAGAGAGGTGCCTCACTAATCTTTATCACCTACAAGTTGTACTAAGAAATTGTTTGAAGTTTTTTTATTTCCAGTACAGCAATTGTTAAAAAAGCCAGAGTTATCTATGCAAATTAGCTTGTCCTACAGTTCAGTTCCGGGCAGTCCTAAAAAGTAAACAGAAGGCAAAACCCTCTTAGTCTGGCCATACACTGGTCGATTTGCCATCAGATCGACCAACAGATAGATCCCTCTCTGATCGAATCTGATCAGAGAGACATCGTATGGCTGCCTTTACTGCAAACAGATTGTGAATCGATTTCAGCATGTAAATCGATTCGCACGGACAGGAACGACGGGAACAATCGATTTCGGACGGAAATCGATCCTTTGGTCAGCGTTTGCGCGATGATTTCACAGCCGATTCGATCACAGTGATCGAATCGGCTGTATATCGGCGGGAAAATCGGTAAGTGTATGGGCTCCTTTAGCTGGGTAAAAAAAACATTGATGATAAGGTTTTAGTGCTGGAAAATTTTAAAGGTCATTACTTCTGTTTGTGTTGCAGCTCAACAATGTAGATGTCACATCAGACTGTCAGGGCTACTGTTTAGAATGCAGTAAGGCCCCGTTCACATCACAAACGCGGATGGCCATGCTTGCGGAACACAACAAATGCGAATGCACGCCATCCGTGTTTGTGTGCGTTGCGTGGCTGATCCCATCACTGAAAAGTGATTGGGACAGCCACGCATTTTTGCAAAAAATGCGCACATCATGCATTCCCGGACCGCACAGGTCCGGAACGCATGCACTGTCTGATGTCGTGCGTGTCGGCCTCCCACACGCGTTTCCAAAACGCGGCTGGAAACGTGTGCAGTGTGAACGGGGCCTAAACAGGATTCATTTCTACTACTAATGTTCTATTTACCATTAGTAAAACACATGAATTATATCATAAATTTGTTTTTAGGTTTGCTTTAGTAATTACAAAATCATGTGAACATCATTTTCTTGCAGAACCGGTTTCTTCTTCGGGTATAATAAACAACTGCATCATACAGGTATTTAATAAAGCACATTTTCTTATTTTGTACAAAAAATGTCTTTGGATAAATAAATACTCTTAAAATGTGAAATCATCATCTTCAACTGTTTCTCGATTAGTTAGTCTATTTGCTGTGAGCGTGGGATCTCTTTGCCCTGGGTTTTCAAAAACAAGTATACTTCCTGACTTAGCATTTATGCAAATTCAAAAAAGTAGCAGTTTAAGCTTCCAGCTAAAATGTTTAAAGGACAACTATCAAAGTTAACTAAAATTCTAAATGCCATGTATATTTCCAGTAATTACTAACAAGTAGCAATACAAAGGCTTGTTTTCATCTTTTCATGATTTATGTGAAGAAAATATGACATTTACAGAGAACAGTTTTCACTGTGGGCATAGGATCTTTACTGGCTGTAATACTGTGAGTAAAATGAGTTCAGAATGATAGGAAGCAGAAATATAGCTTTAAATGTGTGTAAATAATCATCAGCTGCAGCTCTGTCTCTCTCTCTCTCTCCCTCTGTCACGCAGTCTATAGTTCACAGTTAAAAGCCAGGGAGATCTCATTCGGAAGCATTCAATTAACCATCTTAGCGGTATGGACGAGCTCAGCTCGTCCATCACCGCCGATGGCTGCCGCTCAGGCCCTGCTGGGCCGATTTTGATGAAATAAAGAGCAGCACACGCAGCCGGCACTTTGCCAGCCGCGTGTGCTGCCCGATCGCCGCCGCTCTGCGGCGATCCGCCGCGAGCAGCGGCGAAAGAGGGTCCCCCCAGCCGCCTGAGCCCTGCGCAGCCGGAACAAATAGTTCCGGCCAGCGCTAAGGGCTGGATCGGAGGCGGCGGACGTCAGGACGTCGGCTGACGTCCATGACGTCACTCCGCTCGTCGCCATGGCGACAGGAGAAGCCAAACACGGAAGGCTGCTCATTGCGGCCTTCCGCGTTAATTTTGGCCGCCGGAGGCGATCAGAAGAACGCCTCCGGAGCGCCATCTAGTGGGCTTTCATGCAGCCAACTTTCAGTTGGCTGCATGAAATAGTTTTTTTTTTATTTACAAAAAACCCTCATGCAGCCGCCCTGGCGATCTTAATAGAACGCCAGGGTGGTTAAGGAAAAAATCCTTCTTTTCAGATCGCTCTCTGTATCTAAAAATCCCTCAGCTGTTCTCTTACGGTCTTTGAGAAAACAAGCAGGGCAGAAAAAAAAACAGTTAATCATTCCTTTGTGAATAGTGACAGAGAAGTTTAACCTAGCTACATGTTCAGCTCTGCCTCCTCCTCCCCCCGATGCCGACACAAATTGTTACAAACAGCTGGTAAACAAGGCATTTTTTTCACACCGGCTGTGATGAGAGACTTCTGAAAAGCTTTCTAGTGTTGCTAGCTGAAAGCTAAAAGCTCTATAGCAGGGCTGCCCAATAGGTCGATCGCGATCTACCGGTAGATCGCGACCGCCTTCTTGGTAGATCGCGGCCTCTCGGCCGCGTCTCGTAAAAGTAAAGTTTGTTGCGGCCAGCAGCTCATCGTTTAGCTGCTGGCCAATAAGGATGCAGGCGAGGAGAGAGGGAGGAGAGAGGCGGCGTGGCTGCTATGTCATGGCTGTGGGCGGCGACGGGCAGCCCGCAACGTGCGTGCTTGTAACGTGCCCGGCGCCGCCCCCAGCCATGACGTAGCGGCTGAGCCGCCTCTCTTCGCCGCCGCTTCTCTCCTGCATCCCATTGGCCTGCTAGTCTCTCCTCGCCGCCTCTTCTCCTCTGCCTGCCTGCTAACCTACGCTGCAGGTAAATACCCCTGGAGGGCCCATATACCTGGTTAACCTACACTGGGGGCCCATATACCTTGCTAACCTACACTGGGGGCCCATATACCTGGCTAACCTACACTGGGGGCCCATATACCTTGCTAACCTACACTGGGGAACCTATACCTTGCTAACCTACACTGGGGGCCCATATACCTTGCTAACCTACACTGGGGGCCCATATACCTTGCTAACCTACACTGGGGGCCCATATACCTTGCTAACCTACACTGGGGGCCCATATACCTTGCTAACCTACACTGGGGGCCCATATACCTTGCTAACCTACACTGGGGGCCCATATACCTTGCTAACCTACACTGGGGGCCCATATACCTGGCTAACCTACACTGGGGGCCCATATACCTTGCTAACCTACACTGGGGGCCCATATACCTTGCTAACCTACACTGGGGGCCCATATACCTTGCGAACCTACACTGGGGGCCCATATACCTTGCTAACCTACACTGGGGGCCCATATACCTTGCTAACCTACACTGGGGGCCCATATACCTTGCTAACCTACACTGGGGGCCCATATACCTTGCTAACCTACACTGGGGGCCCATATACCTTGCTAACGTACACTGGGGGCCCATATGCCTGGCTAACTACACTGAGGGCCCATATGCCTGGCTAACCTACACTGAGGGCACATATGCCTGGCTAACCTACACTGAGGTAGAGTGACCATATTTTTGTGGGTCCAACCTGGGACGGGGGGGGGGCGTGGGGGGGGGGGGCGGCGCGCGCAGCGCGCCGCGGCGAAAAGTGGGAAGGAGTGAGGAGCACGCAGCGGCGAAGACTGGGGGAGGGGGGCTGCGCCGCGCCGAAAAATGGGCGTGGCCATGACATTGTATGGGCGGAGCTAACGTAATGATGTAACAGCGAGGCATAAGAAAGCAGTGTTTACGCCATGATGTGGACAAACGAGACTTTGTATCATGGGTGTGCAGAAACTGTGTGATGCTAATAGTATACCGTAACCACAAAGCAGCAAACATAGCCATCTATGACCATTAAATAATAAATGCAGTAACAGTTACCCCGGACACCAGAAAATAAACGCAATAGGCAACATGTCAGTATAAAATAAATGCAATGCGGGCAAACATGTCAGTACAAAATAAACGCAATGCGGGCAACATGTCAGTACAAAATAAACGCACTGCGGGCAAACATTTCACCAGAAAAGAAACGCACTGCGGCCAAACATTTCACCAGAAAAGAAACGCACTGCGGGCAAACATTTCACCAGAAAAGAAACGCACTGCGGCCAAACATTTCACCAGAAAAGAAACGCAATGCGGCAAACATTTCGCCAGAAAAGAAACGCACTGCGGGCAAACATTTCGCCAGAAAAGAAACGCACTGCAGGCAAACATTTCGCCAGAAAAGAAACAATGCGGGCAAACAATAACATTTCACTAGAAAAGAAACAATGCGGGCAAACATTTCACCAGAAAAGAAACAATGCGGGCAAACATTTCACCAGAAAAGAAACAATGCAGGCAAACATTTCACCTGGAAAAGAAACAATGCGGGCAAACATTTCACCAGAAAAGAAACAATGCGGGCAAACATTTCACCTGGAAAAGAAACAATGCGGGCAAACATTTCACCTGGAAAAGAAACAATGCGGGCAAACATTTCACCTGGAAAAGAAACAATGCGGGCAAACATTTCACCTGGAAAAGAAACAATGCGGGCAAACATTTCACCTGGAAAAGAAACAATGCGGGCAAACATTTCACCTGGAAAAGAAACAATGCGGGCAAACATTTCACCTGGAAAAGAAACAATGCGGGCAAACATTTCACCTGGAAAAGAAACAATGCGGGCAAACATTTCACCTGGAAAAGAAACAATGCGGGCAAACATTTCACCTGGAAAATAAACAATGCGGGCAAACATTTCACCAGAAAAGAAACAATGCGGGCAAACATTTCACCTGGAAAAGAAACAATGCGGGCAAACATTTCACCTGGAAAAGAAACAATGCGGGCAAACATTTCACCTGGAAAAGAAACAATGCGGGCAAACATTTCACCTGGAAAAGAAACAATGCGGGCAAACATTTCACCTGGAAAAGAAACAATGCGGGCAAACATTTCACCTGGAAAAGAAACAATGCGGGCAAACATTTCACCTGGAAAAGAAACAATGCGGGCAAACATTTCACCTGGAAAAGAAAGCATTTACTCACCTGGCAGAAGTGTCCGGCCTCTGGCGCGCTGCTCCGTCCCGGGACCGTCTTCCTCCTCCTGCTCTTCTCTCCCGCGCTGACAGGGCTACGGCAAGATGGCGCCCGAAGCCCTGTACTAGTGACACAAATAGGTCTCCAGTACAGGGCTTCGGCAGCCATCTTGCCGTAGCCCTGCTCGCCTGCCGGTGTCGGAAACAGACACCGGAAGAGGAGGCTGGAGCGGGGCTGCAGGCAATGAACTGGCACGGCGTCTATAGACGCCGCTGCCAGTTCATTGAGGAGAGAGTGGCCAGAGTCCCGAGGCCGGGACGTCCCGCTGCTGAAAGCGGGACGTTTCCCGGGACCTCATTAAGCCTGGGACAGCGGACCCCGAATCTGGGACGTGTCCCGGGCAATCCGGGACGTCTGGTCACTCTAACTGAGGGCCCATATACCTGGCTAACTACACTTAGGGCCCATATACCTGGCTAACCTAAACTGAGGGCCCATATACCTGGCTAACCTACACTGAGGGCCCATATACCTGGCTAACCTAAACTGAGGGCCCATATACCTGGCTAACTACACTGAGGGCCCATATACCTGGCTAACTACACTGGGGGCCCATATACCTGGCTAATCTACACTGAGGGCCCATATACCTGGCTAATCTACACTGAGGGCCCATATACCAGGCTAACCTATACCGAGGCCACGTAACCTATGCTGCAGGCACATATACCTGGCTAACCTACGCGGGGGGGGTGCTTAGCATTTGGGACGTTGGTAGATCTCCTGGCCTCAGCAAATTTTAAAGTAGCTCGCGAGCCGAAAAAGTGTGGGCACCCCTGCTCTATAGGTATTGGGGTTTGCAGAAGAACAGTTTCTTTGATACTTGTTCTTTAATGTCCAACAAGTGTATGCAGCAGAGGATGCATGGCTGGATTCAGAACAGATGGATGTAAACACTTTTCATATTGTAACATCTTTTCTTTGTAACGTCTTTTGAATGTTACGTATGATTTCCTGTGCTGCATTACATTTTTTATTGTCCTCAACATATAACAAATTCTAATTACCACATCAAGCTAACTAAGGTGCCACAGCACATGTCTGTCATTTCAGAAATAAAAAGATAGAGTAATATAGTTACATTGTGCTGGTATTCTCATGATATAGGAGTCAGCCCATGATAGTAAATTAAAAGTTCTATGTAGTTAAATATCGAAGTCTTTAAGACGTTACCTTGAAATAAAGCAGAGCAATGCGTTCTGAATGATCCACAAGTAGTTGGATGAGTGTACCCTCTTATTTTACAGACCCGTCTTTATATTACTCGCATAATGTGAGCACACTGACTCATAGCAGCTCACAAGCCTACATGTTTCCTCGCTCATTTCAAGGTAATCCACACTGAAAGGCCAAAGTGTGCTAATAAGAGTCAACACTTAATGTTGTTATTGGCAGCACATTATACTTTAATAACGGAGAAAACAAATGCAGTGTAGGAAAAGTAGTTAAAGAGACACTGAAGTGAGAAAAAATTATGATATAATAATTTATATGTATAGTACAGCTAAGAAATAAAACTTTAGTTGCAGAGACATAAGTCTAATATTGTTTCCAGTACAGGAAGAGTAAAGAAACTCCAGTTGTTATCTATGCAAAAGAGCCATTGAGCTCCACAACTTTCAAAGTCACAGAGAGCTCTGTCTTCTGAAGCTTGTTATCTCAACTGTCATTTTATCTTCTTTTTCTCTGCAGAGAACAGGTCAATAGTTCACTGACCTGCTCTGTAAAATAATTTAGAATGCAGAGTAGTGTGTAAACTGCAAATATTAGAGAGTGATGCAATGTTATGGAAAAAAAAACACCATATAACTGAAAATAAAAATATGAAAATATTTTCTTTACTACTAATCTTCTAGTAATTATCCGCACTACACAACAAATTAATTATATCATAATTGTTTTTTTCCTCTTCAGTGTCTCTTTAAAGTCAAATTTCTTTCTGCTTCTTTGCTTACTGTACTATATTTTGATGTATCACAGCTAAGCCAAAACTCAACATTTACTTTCTTGTTAAAGGGACCCTGCGCACTTGTTAAAGAGACCTTGGGACTTCCTCCAGCCCACAGTACACTGCAAGGTCCCCCGGCATCTTCCTGGCTCCTCTCCCGGTCCCGGCTGGTGGCTCCGTTATCAGACGACTTTGGCCCGAAAGTCATCAGGCCTGCTTCCCGCTTCCTCAATTAGCATCCTCACGCTGGCCAGCTACGCGTCGTCGCGCCTCTAATATTGAATTGCGCATGTGCAGGAATCTCACGCCGACTGGCGTGATGTCGCTTAGCTGGCTGGCTTGAGGATGCTAATTGAGGAAGGGGGAAACAGGCCTGATGACTTCGGGCCGAAGTCGTCTGATAACGGATCCGCCACCCAGGAACGGGAGGGGAGCCAGGAGGACGCTGGGAGACCCTGCTGCCTATGGTGGGCTGGAGAAAGCCCCAGGTAAGTCAATATTTCATTTTTAACAACAGCTTAGGGTCCCTTTAAGCTGATCTGGCTTCTTAAAGTGACACTGAAGCGAATAACAACTTATGATAGAATGAAATGTATGTCTAGTACGGATAATTAATAGAACATTAGTAGCAAAAAAAAGAGTCTCATATTTTTATTTTGAGTTATATAGCTTTTTTAATAACATTGCATCGTTCTCTAATATTTGCAGTTTACAATAATACACTCTGCATATTAAACTATGAAACAGAGCAGAGCTAATGACTCTTTGAACTTCTCTGCATTAAAATCTTATCTGAAGTTGTCCTTCATTGTTTCTTTGATGTATAAGGGCTTCAGAAAATAGCATTGCTCTCTGACTAAATTAGTTGGAGATCTCAGAGAAACTCTTTTGCATAGATAACAAGTGAAGTTTCTAAACTCTTCCTGTACTGGAAGCAATATGAAACTCATTTATTTGCTACAATTATTCAATTTCTTAGCTGTACTACACATATAAATCATTATCTCACAAGTTTATTTTCACTTCAGATTCCCTTTGAACTGTAAGTCTATTTTATAGTTTCTTCAAATTAACTCTATATATAATTACTCAAAAAGATCCAAAAGTTATCCATTTTGAGTGTAGTCAGTCAGGTTGGGAAATTTCACTGTCGCTAAAGTATCAACTGTACATTGATAACTGTGTACACTGCATGGTAATTTTTACCGGTATTTATGCCACTGATGTAGTTACTGCCTATTGCAAATTAGTGCAACCGGTATTACCTTGGTAATGCATGTTAACCAGTTCACCACTGAGGGTTTTTTCCCTTATGTACCAGAGCAATTTTCACATTTCAACTCTCCTCCCTTTCATTCACCAATAACGTTATCACTACTTATCACAACAAAATGAACTATAGCTTGTTTATTTTGGCCACAAATTAGGCTTTCTTTGGGTAGTACGATTTGCTAAGAATTATTTTATTCTAAATGCATTTTAACTGGAATAATAAGAAAAGAAAATGGAAAAAAAATCATATCTCAGTTTTTAGCCATTATAGCTTTAAAATAAAATGTGCTACTATGGATAAAACCCAAACATTTTATTTGCCCATTTGTCCTGGTTATCGCAACATTAAAAGTATGTCCCTAGTACAGTGATCTGCAAAATTGGCTCTCCAGCTGTTAAGGAACTACACTCACTTAAAGGATTGAAAAAAAATCTATTTTCCCTTTTGATGTTGCATGTATACAGCTGTCTGTACCACCAGCCTGCAAACTAACAGGATGTAAGCCCGACGAAGGCTGCAAGGCCGAAAGCTTGTTTATTCTTATTCATTTTTAGTTAGCGTAAAGGATAGTGGAGATACCGCCGCATGGGCAAGCGGCATGGCGGCTATCTCCGCGTATCAGCCGGCGGCCTTTGCCGCGCAGCTACGTGCTGCTGCTTTGCCTGGTCCTTCTGGTGCACATAGATTGAGAGCTATGCGCGCACGCCAGGCGACAGGACCTTTATGCAAGTAAAAGGGGAGTCAGCTGATCAGCCGGTCAGCTGACTTCAGTTGTGCTCCGGATTGGCTGAGTGACTGGGGCGGCGCTGTGGAGCGCTTTGAGTATATATAGGACCTGCTTGTCAGTTGCTGGTTGTCTGCTGTTGCAAACGCTAACATGGTAGCGCTTAGACCCTAGTCAGATCCTACAGTGTGTTAGAACCAGCTGGAGCTGGGAATTCACACTTCTGTTGATAGCTTAAAGTACTAATTGCATTGTGATATCTGTGTACTATACTTTAGTCTAGATCCCAGGTGTTGAAACCAAGGACTTCACACCTAGACTAGGATATTGCTATATTGCTACTGTTTATCTGTTATGATCTTCTGCTTCCCTGACTACTCTCCCGTTTGCTGATTCGGTACTTCTGCCTATCTGATTACTGTTGCCGACTCTGCCTGAACCTTAACACTGAATCAGCCTTCCGTCTTTGTACCTTATCTGTCCGTACGTTGCTGACTCTGCTTGTCTGACTTTCCTGTCCTCACTAGTGGGTCTAGCCATTAGTGAGGAATTTCTAAGAGCTGTCACCTACTCCCTAGGTGATCAGTCTTTACAGCACTGTCTGCAACACTTGCTCGTCAAGTGTCTGCTAGCTGCAGTAGAGTCTTAATCACCCGCTCCACGGGTGATCATCTTTGCAGCTCAGTCAGTGGTCCTTGCTCCTCAGGTGTCCACTGGCTGCAGTACAGTCTAAATCCCCTGCTCCTCAGGGGATCCCTGGCTGTAGTATAGTCTTAATCACCTGCTCCTCAGGTGATCATACTTGCAGCACAGTCAGTGGTCCCTGCTCCTCAGGGGTCCACTGGCTGCAGTACAGTCTGAATCCCCTGCTCCTCAGGGGATCCTTGGCTGTAGTGTGGTCTTAAATTACCTGCTCCTCAGGTGGTTATCCTTGCAGCACAGTCAGTGGTTCCTGCTCCTCAGGTGTCCACTGGCTGCAGTGCAGTTTGAATTCCCTGCCCCTCAGGGGATTCTTGGCTGCAGTATTGTCTGAATGTCCCGCTCCTCGGGAAATCTCCTCTCCTCATTACTGTCGCACCAAAACACAATTCCACATTGGTTGTCCTGTGTCTAGCTATACTAGTATTATTGGTGATTCTGCAGATCACCACATAATCAGGTATAGCATGTGTATTATTGGTGATACTGCAGATTACCAATAATCAGAAAAATCTGTGTTGCTGACACCAATCGTTACAGTTAGCCAATAAATGGTATCATCCTGATTTAAAACTTCTTACACTCACGTAAAGGATTATTAGGAACACCATAATAATACAGTGTTTGACCCCCTTTCGCCTTCAGAACTGCCTTAATTCTACGTGGCATTGATTAAACAAGGTGCTGAAAGCATTCTTTAGATATGTTGGCCCATATTGATAGGATAGCATCTTGCAGTTGATGTAGATTGTGGGGTGCACATCCAGGGCACGAAGCTCCCGTTCCACCACATCCCAAAGATGCTCTATTGGGTTGAAATCTGGTGACTGTGGGGGGCATTTTAGTACAGTGAACTCATTGTCATGTTCAAGATGCATTAATGGTGCATTATCCTGCTGGAAGTAGCCATCAGAGGATGGGTACATGGTGGTCATGAAGGGATGGAGATGGTCAGAAACAATGCTCAGGCAGCCCGTGGCATTTAAACGATACCCAATTGGCACTAAGGGGCCTAAAGTGTGCCAAGAAAACATCCCCCACACCATTACACCACCACCACCAGCCTGCACAGTGGTAACAAGGCATGATGGATCCATGTTCTCATTCTGTTTATGCCAAATTCTGACTCTATTGAGATTCATCAGACCAGGCAACATTTTTCCAGTCTTCAACTGTCCAATTTTGGTGAGCTTGTGCAAATTGTAGCCTCTTTTTCCTTTTTGTAGTGGAGATGAGTGGTTCCCGGTGGGGTCTTCTGCTGTTGTAGCCCATCTGCCTCAAGGTTGTGCATGTTGTGGCTTCACAAATGCTTTGCTGCATACCTCGGTTGTAACGAGTGGTTATTTCAGTCAACGTTGCTCTTCTATCAACTTGAATCAGACGGCCCATTCTCCTCTGACCTCTAGCATCAACAAGGCATTTTCGCCCACAGGACTACTGCATACTGGATGTTTTTCCCTTTTAGCACCATTCTTTGTAAACCCTAGAAATGTTTTTTTTTTAAATAAAAAAAAAATATATATATATATATATATATATATATATATATATATATATAGTGTTTTATTTTGTTAACTATGGCAGGGGAGTTAAGGAGGTTAAATAATAGGGTATTTAATTTTTTTTTATTGTAATGTATTTAAGTGTAATTTTACTATTTGGCCACTAGATGTCCCCTCACTTCATCTTCCTGTGCGCACTGTTAGTATGCTAACAGGAAGTAAATGTGTATGTTTTTACTTTAGTTTTATCAATGAACACGGCATCCCATTGCGTGAGTTATGCAATTGACCACTGTGAACCCAGCCTCCGTCTTACTTTATCTAAGGGAAATTTAGCAAAAAATGGAAATCCGTTCAATTAATCTCTATATGTAAGTGGGAATTAAGTAGCAATGTTGAATGCCTTTATCTGTATATATAAAATCGGATGTGTGTGTGTGTGTGTGTGTGTGTGTGTGTGTGTGTGTGTGTGTGTGTGTGTGTTTGTATGTGTGTGTGTGTGTGTGTGTGTATGTATGTATGTGCCGTGATCATGCGAAAACGCCTTGACCGATTTGAATGAAACTTGGTATACAGATCCCTTGCTACCTGGGATGATATGTTCTGGGGGACTCGCGGCCCCCCTGCACACGTGGGTGGAGCTACAAACAGCCAATCAGATTTCACCCATTCAAGTCAATGGAAAAAATGTAAAAGGCTGCCATTCTCACAGTAATCAAGTCAGAGTCCCCACACTTGGCACAGTTGGTCACTTGGTGACCGAGGTTACAAATACAGAAAAAGTGGGTGGAGCCTAAAAAAGCCAATCACCTGTTGATTTTCAAGGAGAATATTAGTAGCAAAAAAGTTTCTGTACCGTGTTAGCCAAACAAATTATATAGGTAGAAAAAAAACAACGTTTTGTAAGAACTAATACCTTTTAATGGCTAACTAATAGAGTTAAATGATGCAAGCTTTCTGGGATCTAGTCCCCTTCTTCAGGCAAATTTCCAGATGTAAGCTGAAGTAAAACACTGATGCAGATAAATGGTAAACACGAAGATGACAGTTGTGTTGGTTACTGTTTATCCGTTAGGTGTCAGGTGATCAGCAGGCTGGAGCCAGTGAGTTAGTGCAACCATACATGAAATCCAGCAGGTTTCTGAAGATCATGAAGCCAAATCAATCATGTTACATAAGAAGTCATGAATCCTGTTCCACAATTTAAACCTTCTGTTAATGTCTTGAACATTTTCATAAATTTGTACTCAGAAACTTTTCTTGATTGATCATTTTTGAAGTTACCCTTAAGAACAAGTACTTTTAGTTCTTGCATGCAGTGTCCTGGTTCACAGAAGTGTTGGCCCACTGGTGTGTCCATTTTACCCTCATTAATTTTAAAGCGGTGATGGTTCATTCTTGTGCGCAGTTTTTGTCCTGTTTCTCCTATATAGATTCCTCTTGAGGGGCATTTCATGCAGCGTATCATGTATACAACATTGGATGACTCGCAGGAAAATTGGTCTTGTATTTGATGATATTTCTGTGAGTTTGGTATTTGTATTTGGCTTGTGCTCAAGATATAAGGGCAGGTCTCACACCTTGTGTTATTGCAGGGTAATGTGCCTGGAGTATCTGGTGTAGATAATGCACTTCTGATAATCATTTGTCTCAAATTGGGAGGTTGTCTGAAAGCAAGCAGTGGTAAATCAGGAAAATTAAAAAGGAGAATATTAAAATTGCTGCCATTCTTGCACTGTTAATGGCACAAGCCTCAAACTTGGTACAGTTAGTCATTGGGGTTCAAATTCAGAAAAGGGGACAGAGCCACCAATAGTTTCATTTCTTGGGAAGATACAAATTATTGATGCCAAGGACCCCAAAGCTCACAAACTTGGTCATTGAGTGACTGTATGTCCAGGTTACAAAAAGTAGGTGGAGCCAAAACCAAATTTCACTGGGAAAATGTAGACTGCAGCCCTTCTTACACTGTTGATGGCAGGGTTCGCAAACTTTGCCCAGATGGTCACTGGGTGACTGAGATTAATATTCAGGGAAGTGGGTGGAGCCTATTATAGCCAATCAAAATTCACCTGTTGATTTTCAAGGGGAATATTTAAATTGCTGTCATTTTTACACTGGTAATAGCAGATGCCTCAAACCTGCTACAGTTGGTCATTGGGTGACTGGGGTTCAAATGCTGGAGAGGGGCAGAGCCACAAACAGCCAATCTGATTTGTTTTATTTCTATGGGAATATACAAATTATTGATGCCAAAGACCACAAACTTGGTCATTGAGTAATTGTGTGTTAGGGTTAGAAAAAGTGGGTGGAGCCGACACCAGCCAAGTACATACCCGGGCAACGCCGGGCAAACAGCTAGTTTGTTAGATAAAAGCAGAACATCTTTATTCCAAATATTGTGATTTGATAGTAAAGGAATATCACCCCTGTAAAAGGAGTATTCACGCTTTGAGTCCTGCTTCACTTTTTTTGTTGAAGCAATCAGCTGTTGCATAGTGTATTACAACCACGATAGCACTGTAGTGCGCTTTCAAGCATGAATGGATACTTACTCAGAGAAAACATATTTTGATGAGCTGAGAGATGTGCAGATAGCCTTTGTATGACACAAAGGCTGTCTTCACATCTCTCAGCAGATCAGCTGAGAAATTCAAATTTGCTGCAGGAAAAAAAAATGGCCTGCATGTATGCTTTTTTTCACACATGCGATTCGGATACAATGCAAGTCAATAGGAATTGTGAATTTTGAATGTGAAATTAATTACATATAATTTCATGTAAATTATCTTTTTGGTATGCATGAAAAAAATCACATTGTGAAATTTTTCATAAATAGAAGAGATCAGCAGCATCACATCAGATGTATTTAAGCTCTTTATTGCATAAAGATAAAGCCCAGGGACAGCGACAGACGCTGTTTCGGAGGCAAACTCCTTCCTCAAGCTGTATAGGCTTACTCAAAGAGATAACAACCACAATGGCATTTATATACAGTTTCAATAAGGTCACATGGACCAATCAGATAACATCACAATACAAAAAAGCATGACTGTCCAATCACAGGGCAAAGCATAATGAGAGGACCTGATGGGGAACAGATATGTAAATCAGCAGCCGTTACCACAGCAGAATTAAAAAAGTGTCATATCCTTAGTGGCCAATCAGCACTTAACAAGTCAGGAGGACCTGATGGGAAACCACAGCACTGTCATAACGCTCCTTCCAATCTCCCAGAGGGCAATGCGAGAAGCGTACTGCCGAAAAACGGAACGAATGACGTCATGACGTCAGCCGTTTCCATGCATAAAAGCGTCCTTTTACGCAATATTGCTATCGTATTTTTTACATCTAATACAATGATTTATTTATAAGGGTGGTTATCCATTATGGCACACTCAGCCTTACTTATACGACAGCACTAGCATTTTTTGCTTTTTTTACATGCGTTTTACGCGTCAGGTTTGTGGATTTCTGCGTTCGGCATAGAGGCTATTTGTATGGTTCCGCATCTGACTTTATGCGTACGTTTTTACGCTTTGTTAATCCTGAACTGCATCCATGCGTAAAAGCGTCCTAACGAAGCATAAAAACGTACGCATAAAGTCAGATGCGGAACCATACAAATAGCCGCTATGCCGAACGCAGAAATCCGCAACCCTGACGCGTAAAACGCATGTAATACAGCACATGCTGACAAAGTCAGCATCATAAATCATCAAATGATGACCAAAAGCAAAATATGCTAGTGCTACGGTATAAGTAAGGCTGAGTGTGCCATAATGGATAACCACCCTTATAAATAAATCATTGTATTAGATGTAAAAAATACAATAGCAATATTGCGTTAAAGGACGCATTTACGCATGGAAACGGCTGACGTCATGACGTCATTCGTTCCGGTTTTGGCAGTACGCTTCTCGCATTGCCCTCTGGGAGATTAGGAGGAGCGTTATGACGGTGCTGTGGTTTCCCATCAGGTCCTCCTGACTTGGTAAGTGCTGATTGGCCACTAAGGATATGACACTTTTTAAATTCTGCTGTGGTAACGGCTGCTGATTTACATATCTGTTCCCCATCAGGTCCTCTCATTATGCTTTGTCCTGTGATTGGACATTCATGCTTTTTTGTATTGTGATGTTATCTGATTGGTCCATTCGACCTTATTGAAACTGTATATAAATGTCATTGTGATTGTTATCTCTTTGAGTGAGCCTATACAGCTTGAGGAAGGAGTTTGCCTCCGAAACAGCGTCTGTCGCTGTCCCTGTGCTTTATCTTTATGCAATAAAGAGCTTAAAGAGAGTCTGAAGCGAGAATAAATCTCGCTTCAGACCTCATAGTCACCTGGGGCATGTGTGCCCCTGCTAAAACGCCGCTATCCCACGGCTAAACGGGGGTCCCTTACCCCCCGAAATCCCCTCCGAGCAGCGCATCCCCTCTTCCGGATTGAGGCAGGGCTAACCGCCGCAGCCCTGCGTCACGGGCGTCTGTCAGCACGTATCTCCGCCTCTCCCCCGCCCCTCTCAGTCTTCCTTCGCTGAGAGGGGCGGGGGAGAGGCGGCGATGCGCCGCTGATAGACGGCGCTGAGAGGTAGGGCTGCAGCCGTTAGCCCTGCTTCAAGAGCAGCAAAATCTACGACCAAGTTGGTCGTAGATTTTGCAGGGGGGGTTGGTGGGTCAGGGACCCTCATTTAGCTGCGGGATAGCGGCATTTTAGCAGGGGCGCACATGCCCCTGCTGACTATGAGACAAGAAGCGAGATTGATTCTCGCTTCAGTGTCTCTTTAAATACATCTACATGGTGCTGCTGATCTCTTCTACTTATGCTTTGGGAGCTGCTGGACTACAGCGCCATATCAGCTTAGCTCACGGATACCCTCACTAGGGTGCCTATCGACTTTGGTGTAACAAAAATTTGCATAAAAACATGAACAAACAAAAGAAGATTTGGAACCTAACGACGCAAAACACGGGGGTGGGGGGGGAGTGAGGGGCCTAGCAGCTGACCCCTAGTGCCCATTTTTAAACGGGCGGGCTTAGTTCTACTTGACTATAATACAGCAGTGCATGATTTCCCGTACACTGCAAAACATGAACATGCATACAAGTGTGTTCCCTGCCTTGAAGGGTACATCCAAGTTGTTTAAAAAAGCAGATCTACTTACCTGGGGCTTCCTCCAGCCCTGGCAGCTTATATGTTCCTCGCCGCAGCTCTGCTCCCCTCAAATGGCCCAAGGTCTCCTCCGTTGCAGCAGCCAACCTTGAGAGGTCAGCAGCCTCTGCTTCTGTGCAGAACGCTCCCGGCTAAGTAAGCGCGATTGCTTTTTTTTGAACACTTTATCATTTAAGGCTATTTTATCCGTGTGATTTTTAGCCACATTTTTTTTACCTGCTTTGACCATTTAATAAAGATTGGAGTCACTTTTTACTGGAGCCACTGATATGTTGCGGATTTGCTTCTACAATGAGTGTTAACCTCTTAGCTGTCGTGATGCGCTAAAAGGGAACCTGAGTTAAGAGATATACGGCTAACATATTTATTTCATTTTAAACAATGGAAATTGCCTAGCTGTCATGCTTATACACTGACTCTCATACATTTAGGCTACGCTCACAGTGCTCAGTTACGTTTTATCATAACTGAGCTTTTTTTTAACTGAGAATAAATGAGAATAACACACAGCAATGAAAAGTCAATGCGACGTTCACAGTACATGCGGTGCAATGCGTTTATGCAAATCATGTGTTGATGCGTTCAACGTTAGTCTGTGGTAACGCTCACATGTTTGAATTTTTGCGCTGTGTCACACGTTATAGCCATTGCACATGTGCACATTTGTTTTTAAAAAGGCAGGGCTTTATACTCTCAAATGTGCAACACAAACGTCGCACACCTATGATGCAATTTTCATTCTTATGTCTCCGTTACATTGCATGCCACCGCAACACATTACTTGCTTCTTCTCTCTTGTATTTTATCTGCGTTGTGTACCAACGCAGCACGCCTTTGCACTGTGACGTAGACTTACGCTGGATTCACAGTGGTCAGTTGCATAATGCATGTGCTAAAATGTGTGTGAACTGCAATGGAGACTGGACATACTCTTCAATGCAAAGCCTGCATACAGCAAACAGGCCCATGGAATTGTGAACAGGCCCATGGAATTGTATGGGCAGTAAGCTGGCATGCAGAATTTTTCTGCATCGCAACTAAGCACTGTGTGCCAGATTTATCAAGAGTGTCTGAGACAAAATATTGGTAGGTTTTTAGAAATCCATGCAGAACTGTCTCAGGCATCTTAAGAAATCATTGGATAGTGCAGATTCCTTCTAAAACTGTTGTAAATTAGGAGGAGCTAGGAAGGTCTCTCAGACAGTGCAGTGTGTGAGGGGAATTGCTATTGCTGAGGTAACCAACACCCCTGCTGTATTGATAGCAGCAGGCTCTGAGGAGGAATTCAGCAGGGGAGGAGCACATTACAAATCATGTCTAGCCTGCACTCTGCAATCATGTCTAGTCTGCAGTTCTACACCTGTACAACTGCAATCAAACACTACTTAATCTGCGACAGTTTAGGGATGGATTCGCACTTTTCTTAAAGGGGCACTACAGCGAAAAACGGTAAAATGTAAAATATGTGCAAACATATACAAATAAGAAGTACATTTTTTTCCAGAGTAAAATGAGGTATAAATTACTTTTCTCCTATGTTCCTGTCACTTGCAGTAGGTAGTAGAAATCTAACAGAAGTGATAGGTTTTGAACTAGTCCATCTCTTTATAGGGAATTCTCAGGGATGTATTAATTTTTTAAAAGCACTTAGTGAATGGCAGTTGCTCTGTCCAAGTGCCAAAAAAACTGTGTAGCAAGCAGGGAAGCTGGCCAGCGTCATTGTTTAAATCCTTTTTAGGGAATATGTTTATAAAGAATAAAAGCCTTGCTGAAAATTCCCTATAAAGAGATGGACTAGTCCAAAACCTGTCACTTCTGTCGGATTTCTACTACCTACTGTAAGTGACAGCAACATAGGAGAAAAGTAATTTATGGCTCATTTTACTCTGGAAAAAAATGTACGTCTTATTTGTATATGTTTGCACATATTTTACATTTTACAGTTTTTCGCTGTAGTGCTCTTTTAACTGTAGTGCAGCTCTAGAAATTCATGCTAAACTACCACTAATACTTAAGATTTAAGAAGGTCCTTGTTATTATCAGGCAGAACTGTTCTCCCTGCCGGTTAGAACAGATTAAGAAGAAAAAACTGTCGGAAATGCATTGATAAATCTTCCCCTGTGAACCTAGCCTTAGCCATAGACCTTGAACAAGCATACAGATCAGATGTCTCTGACTTCCTTGTTTCTGGGCAGACACTACTGACCAGAAAGATGAGCCATGCCACTGGTGTTGTTTAACCTCCCTGGCGGTGCATTTCTGTCTGGAATTATGAGTCAAAAACGGTACATTTTTTTTCAAGAATTTAAGGCCTCCAATTCTTAAAGGGACTCCGAGCAGTGCAAAAACTATGGAAAGATGCATATCATTTTAAAGGTCTCTTTCTCCTCTTTCCAATAATATATAAACCACCACCCTACGTCTTTTAGTTTTTGCTATTTTCGCGATTGAAATTGCCGCGGCCGCGATTTCGATCGCGAAAATAGAGAAAACTAAAAGGCGTAGGGCAACGATTTAGGTGTCGTCAGAAAGAGGAGAAAGAGAGCTTTAAAATGATATCCATCAAGCCATAGTTCTATTGTATTACACAGGGCGACACTTTCCCCAGTGTCAGCAGCTCCATTCTGCTGAATGCAGCCGCTGACTTTGACAAAAAGTCGCCCTGTGTAATACAATATAACTATGGAAAGATGGATATCTTTAAAGCTCTCTTTCTCCTCTTTCTGACGACACCTAAATCGTTGCCCTACACCTTTTAGTTTTCTCTATTTTCGCGATCGAAATCGCATCCGCGGCAATTTCAATCGCGAAAATAGCGAAAACTAAAAGGCGTAGGGCCACGGTTTATATATCATTGGAAAGAGGAGAAAGAGAGCTTTAAAATGATGTGCATCTTTCCATAGTTTCTGCACTGCTCGGAGTCCCTTTAAGTCATAGCTCACCAAAATATGTCAGAATAAAGGCCAGGGAGACATTCTGCATATAAATAAAAGACTAGAGCACAAATTTGTTGAATTAATTACATTCATGAATAAACTTTAAAAATTGTGAAACTGTACAAATAAGGCAGGCAGAGAGTAGTCAAAATCCAGGCAGAGGTCAGAGAGGGGACCCCCCGATCTAGCTCTGTGTCAAATTGCAGACCCAGAGTCCTGCTGGTTCCAGAGATTGATTACAGAAACCTATCTCGGAAACCAGCGGGATTCAGGGGCTGTAATTTGTGCAGAAGCGGAGATATTTGGGACGTTTTACATGGCAGCACAATTAAATGGGAAACAGGCCCCTACTGCACATGCGAGGCGGCACTATCTGTCATTACACCAGCGCCCAGACAGCGGTGGACAGAGACTGGAGTCCCGCTGCACAGCGTTGATCACGTACAGGACTCTTAAACACAATAGAAAGCCGGGAATTCTCTACCCCGACCTGAGCTCGGGATTACCACTGGCAGCTCATTTTTCCTACCCCAAGCTCAGGTCGGGGTAACCGCCAGGAAGGCTACAAACGAAATATGTCTCACACTTCGGGTTCCTTCAACATTAGCATCTCTATGCTCAGTACCATCACATTTCAAAAGTATCCAAAGCTAATGCTAATATACAAAGAGCAATATTTTCCATCAATGCTATGCTAGCAATTTCTATATGGTTTCATGCTCCCCACATGTTTCTTCCAGTTCATTCTATGTATGCAACTTGTTTACTGAAAAATAGGAAAGTACCTGAAAATCAGAAGTTTCACTTACTTTTAAAGCCTTTTAAAACTGAAAAACTAAGTGTTAGTCACATGTTAAAAATGATTAATATGTATTGCATTGAAAGCTTGAATGCAATTACATAGTAATTACAGTACTGTGTGCTAGGATATATCATTTGGGTTAGTCAATTCAAAATGTATCATTTTACAGTAAATTAAAATGTCCCCTGATGTACTAGAGCTAAAGTGTTTATGAGAAATGCTCTGCCATTGGGTGGCATAAACCGGCATCCCTCCACTGGGTCACATTAAAGGACAACTGAAGCAAGAACTTGGATATGGAGGCTGCCATATTTATTTCCTTTTAAACAATGCACATTACCTGCCATTCCTACTGATCCTCTGCCTCTAATACGTTTAGCCATAAAGCAGTGTGAAGCCAAATGGATAAGAAAATTTGATTGTGTATGTCCTAATGGCTTAAACGAAAATTTGAGTTTAAAGTGTTTTCTATGATGTTTCTCTCCTAGGATGGATTGCGCAGAATGTTTATAACAGGACTTTCCAAGACTGGCATCGTTAAATATGATAGAACTATAATGTACTGATGTTGATTAGTAATATTGGATAAATTATTGTATAAATTAACTATGTCTGGGTGTCCTATTCCTCAGTTTTTTCACAGGGGTAGACACCATTGGTGTAGTTCCCTTAATGGCTAATTGATATGTTTTGCTATTGTATTTGCTTCTTTGGGTCATGTGATTGTCACATGACTTTGTGTGTGGGAAGGTATTTAGGTGTCACAGGCTATGGGTGTGGCACACCTGAGGAAGGGCTCCGCCCGAAACATGTTGTGTATGTGCCTCTACATGCTCACTCATACAGCTTGTCGCTAAAGCCCTTTGTGTGCAGTCTCCGTTTTTGAATTTGTACTTCAGTGGAGCAGGAGTGGTGTACCTGCAGGAGAAGTGCACCGGCACGAGGGTCTGTCTTAGGCCCAGAAGGTGGGTGACGTGTGAATCTTTGGAGCTACGTTTAGCCATAAACCCTGAACAAGCATATGCAGATCAGGGGTTTCTGGCATTATGGTCAGACCTGACAAGATTAGCTGCATGCTTGTTTCTGGTGTTATTCAGACACTACTGCAGCCAAATAGATCAGCAGGGCTGCCAGGCAACTGGTATTGTTTAAAAGGAAATAAATATGGCAGCCTCCATATTATTCTCACTTCAGTTGTCCTTTAAGACATAAGGAAGCCCTTATTCAATTCACTTTTCTTCCTAAGTCTTCTCCTATGAGATGTTTCATTGTCCAACTTTTCAGCACCCTACAATATTACAAATGTGCAGCTGTCTCACACACACAGGTACCGTGAACAGGTATGCAGTGACTGCTATATAATATAACACTGCATGCTGTCACGCAGGTGCACTGAACAGGTATGCAGTGACTGGTATCAATACAATGTACAGCTGTCACACACACACAGGTACCGTGAACAGGTATGCAGTGACAAGTATTACAAATGTGCAGCTGTCACACACACAGGTACCGTGAACAGGTATGCAGTGACTGCTATATAACACTGCGTGCTGTCATGCAGCTGCACTGAACAGGTATGCAGTGACTGGTATCAATACAATGTGCAGCTGCCTGTCACACACACAGGTACCGTGAACAGGTATGCACGGTCGGACTGGTATTACAAATATGCAGCTGTCACACACGTGCAGTGAAAAGGTAGTCACTGAATGTGCCGGAACTTGCACAGTATAGAAATTAGCAAGGGCCAGCTGCAACTGACTGACAGGGTTGTATATGCAAGTGTCAGTGGACCACACAAAAAGAACAAACAAACAAAAAAAAGATCACAAGGACAACATTAGCTCTCCAAAGAGCTGTTGTGGGGTGCTTTTTAGCAATAAGTATCAGCAAGGAGCAAGCTAACAAGCCTAACCTTAGCCTAACTAAGCTTTCCTTATGTCTCTGCAGCAACTCTCCCTTCTCTAATTACTGCAGCAACACCGACTGAGAAAAATGGCCGAGGCAGCTGCCTTATACAAGGGGGGGGGGGGAGGCTCCAGGAGGGAGTGTAGCCTGATTGGCTACCATGTGTCTGCTGACTGTGATGTAGAGGGTCAAAGTTGAGCCTAATGATGTAGTATAGGGGCGGGTCGAACTCGCCATAAAGTTTGCGGTTCACCGCGAACCACCAAAATTTGCGCAAATAAGTTTGCGGTCGAACCGTTCGGGCCATCTCTACTCAGCATCTCTTGATGCAGATTCCTTGCATATATTTTTATTTTGCTCCGACCACTTTATGCATGAGTTAACGATTCATCTTCATACTAGTGTACAAATGACAAAACTGCCTCCTTATGTATGTTACCATCTGCTATTGTTGTTGCATTGGCTATGCATCCACAAGGAAGGTAGCTTGGGAAACAGAGCAGGTGACTTGCAGTGAAAGATTCCATGTCAGTGACCTTTGGGAATCTGCAGAGAATTGCTTCTGCAGCCTCCATGTTGTGATAGGATTAGTGATATGTAAGGAACGTTGTTACATTTTTGATATCTTGGTGAGTTTTTGATCACCTTGTTTTATGTTAACTAGTTGTTTTTTTTTGTTTGTTCTCCTGGATTTTTCCCCAACTCTTACTGAATTAGCCACCCCTAGAGACCTTAGTAGCCCTCCATGTAAGGCTGTGTACCCAGCGGGCGATACTCGTGGTGATGTTACCTGACATCGGGCAACATCGTTTAACGTAAGCATGTTAAACAAGGTTGCTCCCCGAGGCAATCGTTAAAGGAAACCAGAGATGAGTACATGTTCAAGTCTTATACATACCTGGGGCTTCCGCCAGCCCCATGTGCACAGATCGCTCCCACGCCACTGTCCTCAGGCTTCTTCCTCTTCGGTAACGAGTCCCATAAGTTCGGCCAGTTGCAGCCAGTCGATGCATGCGCAGTGCGCTCCTCCATCTCGATTCCGTGGCTGGGAGCCTTCCGCACCTGCGCACTAACTCCCAGCCACCGGAGAGAGACGGAGGAGTGCACTGTGCATGCGTTGACTGGCCGTGACTTGCCGAACTAATGGGACCAGTTACCGGAGAGGGAGAAGACTGAGGACGGCAGCGTGGGAGTGATCTGTGCAGATGGGGCTGGAGAAAGCCCCAGGTATGTATAAAACTTGTACATGTACTCATCTCTGGTACACTTTAAGCAATGGACACGGTGGTTTTGGTAGATCCTCGACAACTCCTGTGCAAAGTACCGTTATTAAAGTCTCGTTGCGTTTGTCATGTAACATTGCGCATACCTGCCGGCCAGAAGATGGAGGAAGATGGATCGGGGGAGTGCTCATAGTCAGGGAGACGTCACTGCATCCGTCTCCCTGCATCGTGAGATGAGTATATAGCATAAGAAGTCCCTTTCCTTGAATTTTCGTCTATTGGCTGCATTTATTAACCACTTCGCCTCTAGGCCTGTTTTCCCCTTATAGACTAGAGCAATTTTGATGCTTTAGCTAGGCCCCTAATTAACCAGCAATAACTTCATCACTACTGGCACCTTCGTGATATTTACATTGTGTGTTTGGGAAAGAACAGACTTTCTTTGGGTGCTTTTTTCCCTCAGAAATTATTTTATTTCCTATGCATTATAAGGGGAAAAATAAGAAAGAAACCCTGAAAAAATACAGTTTCTCCATTTTCACCTATTATTTTTATTTAAATAGAATGTGCTACTGTAGATAGTAAATACGGTACTATTCCGTTAGCCGGGCGCAACTGAGCTAAGTAATGTACAGATTCTATGTTTTTACTGGCCGTCTCGCTGCGGCCAAATGTATCAAAAGTGAGTTAATGGAATTAAATTAAGACGGCGGCAATGTAACAGATGAAGCCGCCGGCTTCGGCTCTCTCTCCTCCCCCTGCCTCTCTCCTATAGAACACTGGCAGCTGGGGGACACGTGTGTCCCGAGAGTCCTTCGTCGCAAGAAACAAACAAGCAGAGTGGGGAGGCTGCAGACATTGCTTCTGCCAGCACCCGCTCTGCAAGAACGAATGGCAGGATTCCCTGCCGCGACGAACGACTCTGTGGGGGACACGCGTGTCCCCGGCTGCCTGTATTGTATGGGAGAGAGGCAAGGGGGAGGAGAGAGAGCCGAAGCCAGCGGCTTCATCTGTTACATTGCCGCCGTCTTAATTTAATTCCATTAACTCACTTTTGATACATTTGGCCGCAGCGAGACGGCCAGTAAAAACATAGAATCGGTACATTACTTAGCTCAGTTGTGCCCGGCTAACGGAATAGTACCATAAATACTAGTTAAATGTGGCTATTTATCCAATTTATTATAAAACTTAAATGTTGTTGGTGCTATAATGTACAGTGAAAATATTTAAAGAAACACTGTAACATCAAAAAGTTCCCCTGGGGGGTACTCACCTCGGGAGGGGGAAGCCTCAGGGTCCCAATGAGGCTTCCCACGCTGTCCTCTGTCCCACGGGGGTCTCGCTGCAGCCCTCCGAACAGCGGCCCGACAAATCTGTCGGCTTGTTCAATATTTACCTTTCCAGGCTCCAGCGGGGGCGCTGTTGCGGCTTTCGGCTCCGAAGTAGACGGAAATACCCTATCTCAGTCGGGTCCGCTCTACTGCGCAGGCGCCGGAGACTTGTGCCTGTGCAGTAGAGCAGACCCGACGGTGATCTGGTATTTCTGCCTATTTCGGAGCCGAGAGCCACCACAGCGCCTGCGCAGGAGCCGGGAAGGTAAATATTTACATCGCCGCTGTTTGGAGGGCTACAGCGAGACCCCCGAGGGACAGAGGACGGCGTGGGAAGCCTCATTGGGACCCTGAGGCTTCCCCCTCCCGAGGTGAGTACCCCTCAGGGGAACTTTTTGATGTTACAGGTTTTCTTTAACCACTTTACCCCCGCCCGTACGGATTTCTCCGTCCCTTTTTCCATCCTTTAACCCCCAGGGACGGAGAAATCCGTACTTTGCGCACTCCCTCCGCTGCCCGCGCTCCCGCTTGTAAACACGCCGCCCGCCGCTAGTAAACACGCCGCCGCCCGCTCGCCCGGAGATCAATGAACGGGAAAATCCATTCCCGTTCGTTGATCTAAGCCCCGCAATGATCCGCTGCTCTCCGATGAGCAGCAGGATCATTGTGAAAAAAAAAACACTTACCCAGCCTCCTAGTACTTCCTCCAAGAGTCCGGAAGGACTCTTGGAGGTCGCATTAAACAAAAAGTTACTGTGGCCATCTTGTGGCCAAATAGTAAAACTACACCGTAAACATTTTTCACATACAAATAAATTACTTTTACACAAAAAATTAACTCATTACCTCCCACACTCCCATTTTTTTTTTGTAATTAAAAAAAAATTAAAAAATGTACAATAAAAAAAAATACATAAATAGTTACCTTAGGGACTGAACTTTTTAAATATTTATGTCAGGAGGGTACAACACTGTTACTTTATAAACTATGGGCTTGTAATTAGGGATGGACGCAAAACTGAAAAAAATGCACCTTTATTTCCAAATAAAATATTGGCGCCAAACATTGTGATAGGGACATAATTTAACCTTCCCAGCGTTCAATTTCCCCAGGATTTCTGTGCAAACAGTGATAAAATTTATTTTTAAAACTTTTTTTTCCCTGTAACTTGCCAAAATGTGTCAAGCAAGGGTCTAGTATACAGTGCAGGAGAGTATTGATGTGTATGCATGTTTATACTGTTCACAGCATGTTTTTTTGAACGGACATTTCTGTCCATACCGCTAGGGAGGTTAAACGGTTTTATAACCGGGACAAAAGGGCAAATACATTTCATGGGTTTTAATTACAGTAGCATGCATTATTTAAAAACTATAATGGCCGAAAACTAAAAAATAATACATTTTTTCCCAATTTTTTTCCTATTTTCCCATTAAAACACATTTACAATAAAATAATTCTTGGCATAATGTCCCACCTAAAGAAAGCCTAATTGGTGGCGGAAAAAACAAGATATAGTTCATGTCATTGCGATAAGTAATGATAAAGTTATAGACGAATGAATGGAAGGAGCGCTGAAAGGTGAAAATTGCTCTGGTGGTCAGGGGGTAAAACCCCTCAGTGGTGAAGTGGTTAAAGAGGAACTCCAGTGAAAATAATGTAATAAAAAAGTGGTTTGTTTTTACAATAATTATGTATAAATGATTTAGTCAGTGTTTGCCCATTGTAAAATCTTTCCTCTCCCTGATTTACATTCTGACATTTATCACATGGTGACATTTTTACTTTTGGCAGGTGATGTCAGTGGAAGTAGCTGTTGCTTTTTGGGCAGTTGTAAACAGCTGTAAACAGCTGTTATTTCCCACAATGCACCGAGGTTCACAGACAGGAAACTGCCAGGACCATGGTCCTCACAGTTTCCTGTGGGAGGGGCTTCACCACAATTTCAGCCATACAGACACTGTTTGATGTTACAGTGTGATCCCTTTGCGAAAAGGAAAAGGGGGTATCAGCTACTGATTGGGATGAAGTTCAATTCTTGGTTACGGTTTCTCTTTAATTTTGAAATAAAGGTATATTTTACTGCATTATATCGTTTTTATCCTAGCACTGCAATGATAATAAAAACATGGCGAGCGGTAAACGGGGGGAATAAAGGTTTATAGAAAACCTAATTAGTTGGGTTATTATGCAGAGGTGTGGTTTCAAAAGTCGGAGTGGTTACAGGAGGTGGCAAAACAGTATTTCTGTGGCAATAGCCCCCTCTTTTTGTTAAAGCTTGCTCTGGTGATGTAGGGGTGCCCATCTTATTTATAGCTTTGCACTAGGCCTAGAGTCTGCCAGGAGAAAAGTGCCATATAATTTATTTTTATATAGTGATCCCCTTCTCTTCTTCATATTTTTGAGAGGGGAAAGTCTAGTGCTCCACCGCCCTTCACTTTAAGGCATCCCTGGCATTCTAGTTGTCCTCCCATACTTTTTAAAGAACAAGCGACACCCATGTTAACCTAGAAATAAAAAACACATATATAAGTAGATAAATACTACTTCTACTTACATAACAGATGTATTGTGCTATCCACGTAATGATTCCTGTGAATTTTATAAAGGAAAAGCAGAGAATCCTACCTAGGCAGTGGTCATCTTGCCAAGCTTAATGCTGACATCATATCCTCCCTGACTCTTGTTTCTCCCCTCCCTTCTCTTGCTCATTGTGTATTTATTAGCTGCCCTCCTTCCAGAGCCTTTTTTTTATTTACACATCCAATCACTGAGTCACCTCAGCCTTGCTTGTAAACACAAGTGATCAGCTAGGCAGGGAAATAAATGGAAGAGGAGGAATATATTATAGATAAAAAGAACTCCCAGCATTCAAATGAACTCCCAGCATTCAAAAGAACTCCCAGCATTCAACTTTTTGGCACTGTTTGGCACTAGGGCCAGTGCTCCTAAAGTATATGATAACTCCAAACCATAACAGCAGAAAAAGTTTTGAATGCAGGATTAGCATCTTTATCACTTAATACATTCAGACCAGTTGCTGTTGAAATTTGATTTTTATGGTGACAATACCGCTTTTGCCATTAGTCAAAACAACTTAATTGGACAGTCATACATTTTATATAAGGTGACTTTGCAGAAAGTTTCACACTGGGGACGCTGCATGGCACATCCTACAACCACATCCTACAACAGGATTGCAATGTAACTAAGGGTGAAAAAATAGCATCATGCAGTAAACATGCATCGTATACAGTGCAACATACAGTATATGAAAAGTATGAAGTACCACACAGCATGTCAATGTGAACACTTCATTACAATATAATCGCCTTGCTTTGCTATGTGACTATATTGTCTGAGGCAATACAACGTGTCAGTGTGAAAGGAGCCTAAGAATTCTAAAATGCACTGAATAAATTGCTCCACAAACATTTTTGCTTACTATAAATTTTGCATTCAGGATTTCTTCTTTAAAGTGTACCAGAGACTAAATAAAATAAAGGTTTTATACACACCTGGGGCTTCCTCCAGCCCCATCCGCACGGATCGCTCCCGTGCTGCCGACCTCAGCCTTCTTCAGTTCCGGTATCGGGTCCCGTAACTTCTGCCAGTCACGGCCAGTCTACGCAAGACAAGTGCGCTCTCTACGTATCTCTTCAGTGACACTTCTCTTGCGCAGACTGGCGATAACTGGCAGAAGTTACGGGACCCGGTACAGGCGCAGGAGAAGGCTGAGGACGATGGCGTGGGAGCGATCCGTGCGCATGGGGCTGGAGGAAGCCCCAGGTATGTATAAAACGTTTATTTTATTTAGCCTATGGTTTCCTTTAACCCTTCTGATATTCTATGGGTTAACCTCCCTGGCGGTTAATTTCTTTCTGGATTTATGTGTCTAAAAGCGGTACATTGTTTTTCAAGAAAATGTGTCAGATTTTACAATTCTTAAAGTGTAACTGTCGGGTATAAAATCAAAAATCAATTATTTATTTTTATCTGGTAAACAAGTAATAAGGATGCTAACCAGGCAATCCAAAAGTTAAAATCTCTATTACTTTACTTGTTTATAAATGATCATTCCACAATTTACCTGACTCTTATTTGGTACATCTGCCGCACAAAGGAAGTTGCAGGGCATGCCATGCTGGGTTGTCCCTTTTTTGCTTCTGTACATTAGTTAAGTCTGAGGGGAAATAAAGAAGCAAAAAAAGACAACCCAGCATACCCTGCAACTTCCTTTGTGCGGCAGATGTACCAAATAAGAGTCAGGTAAATTGTGGAATGATCATTTATAAACAAGAAAAGTAATAGTGATGTGTAACTTTTGGATTGCCTGGTTACCATCCGTATTACTTGTTTACCAGATAAAAATAAAGAATTAATTTTTGATTTTATACCCGACAGTTACACTTTAAAGAGAAACCGTAACCAAGGATTGAACTTCATCCCAATCAGTAGCTGATACCCACTTTCCCATGAGAAATCTTTTATTTTTCTCAAACGGATCATCAGGGGGCTCTGTATGGCTGATATTGTGGTGAAACCCCTCCCACAGAGTGATGTCAACACCAGGGTGCTGACATCACACTGTGAGAGTCTTGTTGCATTTTAATGCAACAGCATTGCATAACAGCTGTTTCAAACTGCCAAAAAGGCATCATCTCTTTCCATAGACATCACCTGCCAGCAGTAAAGAAGCCGCCATGTGATAAATGTCAGAATGTAAATCAGGGAGAGGAAAGATTTTACAAAAGGCAAACACTGACTAAATCATTTATAAATAATTATTGTAAAAATTACAATTAAATAACTCTCGGTTAAAGAGCACAGGTCAACTAGGTGAAAATATTACCATATAAATCTTATAATAATGAAATTTTCATGCACTCTGCCAACAAAATAGATTAGAAGCAGCAACAATTAAGAGAATTGGCTCTTGGGTGCATGAAAAGGGAATAAATAACTTTATTGAAAAAACCCTGTACAAACATGATATCAGAAAACAAGAACAAAAAACATATAAACTAGCCCTATCAAAAAATAGTTTGAAAACACACATACATATTAAAACAATGTAAATATTGGGACTTCTACCTGATGCAATCTACCAACTACTGATTCAAAAAGAGGGGAAATATTAAAGGGGCTGCAGTCCCCACTGTCCCAAAAGGATGACAAGAAACCACACCAGCAAAAACTGAGGCCTAGAAAAGATATATTGGCGCCATACTGGCAGTATGGATGAATAGAAAATGATGAAGGATTGATTGATTCAGAACCGCAATGTCCAGCTTCATTCCCTTGACCCCCCCACTCGCAGGGGTCACTGTACCAGTGAATAATGATGAATGATGTGCCTCTGTGGCTGTTGAAGTCCGCAATGGCCACAACCAGCCTTTTAGATGACCCAGAGGAGAAGCCCCTTATTCATAGGGGCATAAAGTCCTTCAGAACATGCTGATCTCATGAGGTGATTTAGTGAAATGCAAATGCTCAAAGCAAGATAGTTCAACATGCATGTAGCCAGACATAAGCACACGGAAGCTGATTAGTCCCCAATTGTAGGGTGCATGCAGACAGCAAAGCAGGTGTAATGCAAGCGTTGAGCCAAACAGTTAATGCTGAGCTTCATAAATGGCTGATATTTTCCCAGTATAGTTACCAGTCCATCTGTGGCAAGATTTCAGGGCCAGCTTGGTTGTGGAGTAGTGCATCAGAGCTGATTACGGGATGGAGCCCAAAATGCTGGCGTATAGCCTAACATGTTTCGCCGCTCCTGGCGCCTTTTCAAAGGTGAGGCAGCATTAATATTTCCCCTCTTTTTGAGTCAGTAGTTGGTAGATTGCATCAGGTGGAAGTCCCAATATTTACATTGTTTTAATATGTATGTGTGTTTTCAAACTATTTTTTGATAGGGCTAGTTTATATGTTTTTTGTTCTTGTTTTCTGATATCATGTTTGTACAGGGTTTTTTCATTAAAGTTATTTATTCCCTTTTCATGCACCCAAGAGCCAATTCTCTTAATTGTTGCTGCTTCTATTGTAAAAATTAAGCACTTTCTTTCATTACTTTATTTTCACTGCAGTTCCTCTTTAAGTCATAACTTACCAAAATATGTCAGAATAAAGGTCTTGTAGACATATTACGTATAATAAAATATAGGGGTCCAGACTACTATAGGGGTCCAGACTAGGATAAGGGTCCAGACTAGGATAAGGGTCCAAACTACTGTATATGAACCTAACACACCTCCCGTGTGTGGTATATTTTGAAACAGGGAACGGCATGATGGCAACATCATAATCTGGGCAGAAGAATCTCGATTGCTTTCAGACGGTTTTCTCTTTGTCACCTCTCTTTCTGCAGCATACAACACACACCCTGGTTGGTGCCTTCTTTTTTGGAGTGGTTGGAATGTACTCCATAAAGTGATGGCCAGTGAGCCGTTCTGGGTTCACCATATATGAGGCCCCAACTCTGACTTCTGCTGAGGTCTGGTATTTCACGCAGATGGGCTTGCAAACCTTCCAAATAAACGCTCTATGTATTTCTGGTCTGTCACTGTGTTTTTTGTAGAGGATGTAGGAATTCCACAGGCACTGTTCCCAGAGATGCCGAAATATTTCTTTGTAGTACTTTTTTGTTGCTTCCGTACTGTGGGATAAAAAGTAATCGCCTGGTCTGCTCTGCCCACACAACCCACTGTGCTGTTATAATCGACCATGACTTGAGGCTTTTGGATTTCTTTATATCCTTTTGTTCTGGCGGCGATAGTTGAGGTGCCATGGACAGTGATCAGAAGACAAACATCCTTTTCGTCATGCCAGTGGAGTGCCAGCATTGCCAAGCCACAATATACCCAGTTTTCAGGTTTTGTTTGGCGAACATTGTTGGTATGTCCCGTAGGCGTATGTTTTATGCATTATAAGAAATTCACATAGTTTATGGGAACTGTAAAAATTATCTGTGGTCACACAACAGCCTTTGTTTAGTAAAGGCTCAAAAAGGGAAAGCACAGATGATGGCAGAACTCCGTAGTTGCTGAAACTGGAGTTAAACTTTGTGCGTTTGCCAGTATACAATATAGTGTTCCAGATATAAACGGTTGCTGACTCACATAGCATATATAATTGGACACCGAAGCAGGCCCTTTTTGATGCTATATATTGTACCCAGTTAACGGTTCCAAAAAAAGGGAGTAGCGATTATTTTATTTGTTGACCAATGCTATTTCTGTAGGTGCTTCCCCATGTCTCCCTGCAGAGAGATTAGGCCCCCCAAAAAGCCAGATGTCCTGTTTAGTGACCGGATCCCATGTTCTGCTCCTTGAAAATCACCCTTGTTGAGCACAGTCTGGTGGAGTCTCCTCCACTATGACTCTGTCATCCAGAAAAAGCACCAGATAGGCCAGGGGGTTTGGCTTACAGTCTACCTTCGGGCCAGGCTCCCCAGTAAATGGGAATTGTGGGGGCTCTGGCGGAGCCTTATTACTGTAAAAATGGGGGATCACACATGAACATCATTAACCTCAGTGATGGGGTCACTGTCACTCTCACTGTCAGATGACATATCTCCAGGTGCGTCGCTCTCACTCGAGTCAGATCAGTCTTGTTGTCCTCAAACTCCATCAGAGCTTGTGGTGAGAGACGCCTTTTAGAGGTTGACACCATAGCAGATGTCAGGCTGGCAGTAGTCAATATCCAAGCAGAATTCGGGCCATGTGGCAGGCAGAGCATAGTCGAAATCCAAGCAGAAGTCGAGACAGGGGCAGACAACAGGCAGAGAGTAGTCAAAATCCAAGCAGAAGTTGGGGCAGGCAGCAGACAGAGAGTAGTCGAAATCCAAGCAAAAGTTGGGGCAGGCAGATAGTAGTCAAAATCCAAGCAAAAAAATTGGTAACAGTAAGGCAAGCAGAGAGTTTTAGCAGTGTCACAAAATAGCAGTTGGGAAGCAAATGGCTATTTTGTATTCAATTCAATCTCTATTTATATTGTATCTAATACAAGTTATTACTTGGCCAATCAATTTCTTGTATTTAATTTCCCACACTGATGATGTCTCGAAGCAACGGTGCTCCAATGTCCCCAGGAGCCGCAGTTGATTCACCACCAGAAGATCCAGGAAGCAGAGTGGAGAGGAGGATCCGAGTTGACTGGGAGAAAGTATTTAGATATCTGCAGAGATAGGCATTTTAATCAAATCTATTAAAAGTTAGGTTTTAATATGTTTTTTAGATAGATAAAATTGTGTTTTGATAAATTAACTCAGGTTTGTGCAATTAGTCACATAAAATGCCAATATAAATGACAATCAGTAATACCAAAGATGACATGGAACTCTATTTTAGCCGTTTTTTTAGATAGCAGGTACATTTCGACAGCCAGACCTTAATCAAGAGCACTTGATAAAGGTCTGTCAACCAAAACATTATGCCTTCTGTCTGATACTCAGGCTCAGCCCACCCATGAGCATGAAGCAGGGGGACCCAGGTGAGGGAGGTGGGGGGTCCGACTACCCCCCGCCCCCTCACCGATGTGCCCATGGCTCAGCTCCCCTTCCAGGCTACCTACACTGGCACAACTATACTAGCTACTTATACTTCGCCCACTATACTACCTATACTGAGGGCAACTATACTAAGTATACTGGGGCAGCTACCTATACTGGGGGCAACTATACTACCTATACTGGGGGGGGGAACTATACTAGCTACCAATACTGAGGGCAACTATACTACCTATACTGGGGGGGGGCAACTATACTAGCTACCTATACTGAGGCAACTATACTACATATAATGGAGGCAACTATACTAGATACCTATACTTGGGCAACTATACTACATATACTGGGGGCAACTATACTAGCTACCAATACTGAGGGCAACTATACTACCTAGACTGGGGAAGCTACCTATACTGTGGGCAACTATACTAGCTACCTATACTGGGGGCAACAATGTTGCCTACCTATAGTGGGGGCAACTATACTTGCTACCTATACTGGGGAAACTATACTGGCTACCTACACTAGGGGCAACTATACCTGGCTACCCTATAAAGGGGCACCTATACCTGGCTACCTACTTACCTATACCGATGGTGAAAATGGGTGGGTGTTGAGTGATCATTCCAAATCGGGGTGGGGGTACATCCACACAAGTTTGCCTCGGGCAGCAAAAAGTCTAGAACCGGCCCTGCTGATAGTCATGTAAAATAAAAAGGCTATTGCTGCTAAGATCCAAGTGAAGTCCCAGGAAATCTTTGAAATTCCTAACTTGCTTTTTACCCATGGTGAATCTGGGTGCTACTGACTGATTGAGGCTTGAAAAATTAGTTACTTCCTACTTGCTGAAATATAAATGACAATTTCAGCATCCAGGAAAACTCCAAGGACCTTATTCAATGACCCTTTTCTCCCGAGTTTTCCACCAGGAGATACTTTTTCATCTTCTGTTAAAAATAACTTTGCAGCATTTTGCATTTGAAAAAGTACCAAAAAGTAGGTGAAAAAAAAGTACTATCAAAATTAAATTCACTAGGAGAAAATGGGGAGGGGAAGTTAATTACATATGGGCCCAATACTTTATTTGTTGCCTGTAGCAACCAGGAAATAGCAAATGCTCAATATAGGTGAAACGTCTCAAGCTACAGAGAGCCATCATGCCTTGTCTTGGCTGCCAACATGCTCCATTCATATATACACCACCCAATCAATCAGGTTGTAATGGGGGAGGAGCATCAGCAAGAATAAGTACTTCAGAAAATAGGACTGTCCCCAACCCAAGTTGGGTCAGAGAGCTCAGATCAGCTCTTTTGCATAGATAGCAACTTAAGGTTCTTAATTCTTCCTGTACTCGAAACAATATGAGACTCTGTTCTTTGCTACTAATGTTCTATTTCTTGGCTGTACTACACATACAATTAATTATATCACAAGTTTATTTTCACCTTATCTTTTCCCTTTTTCTACCCTTTTTGGCCTGCTCTTTCTTTTCTTAGGTTGTGATTCTGGTGGGCTTGGATATAGTGCCTTACTGATATCATAGGTATTATGCATGATAATATGTTTCTCCCATTCCATCGGCATTTTGTAATTGTGCTACCTGTATTGCAGGGGATAGCTGAGTCAGTATCTCTGTGTCATTTTATTGTCTGACTAAAGTCAGTTTCAGCATTGTGTTTCGTCATTTGGAATGTACGTATGATGTATGATTATTTTTCCTGTTCAATTGATGCATCTGTTTTGTGAACCTCTGCCTTGTTTGTTCAATAAACCTTAAAGGAGTTATCCGGGCTATCAAAAGAAAATAAAGGCTACTTACCGGGGGCTTCCTCCAGCCCCAAGCTCCAAAGGACCTCCCTCGCCGCACCTCTGCGCGCAGCCGTTCGCCGGAGCTCCGTCCCGGTCCCCGGCGATGACGTCAGTGACCTCCAGGTCGCTCTGTACTGCGCCTGCGCGAGTGGCGCTGTCAACCACCACCACGTGGGCCGGAGCGGACTGCGCAGGCGCAGTAGTTTTGTGTCCGCTCCGGCCCACGTGGCAGTGATTGACAGCACCGCTCGCGCAGGCGCAGTACAGAGCGACCTGGAGGTCGCTCTGCCGTCATCGCCAGGGACCGGGACGGAGCTCCGGCGAACGGCTGCGCGCAGAGGTGCGGCGAGGGAGGTCCTGGGAGCTTGGGGCTGGAGGAAGCCCCCGGTAAGTAGCCTTTATTTTCTTTTGATAGCCCGGATAACTCCTTTAATAGTGAGAAAAAAAAGTTTATCTTCACTTCAGATTCCCTTTAAAGGACAACTACAGCGAAAAAAGTACGCAGTTAAAATCTGACAGAACTGACAGGTTTTGGACAAGTCCATCTCCTCATGGGGGATTCTCCAGGTTTTCTTTGTTTCCCTGAAACACAATTTCTCAGTCCAACTGCAAAAATAGTGTGCAAGTAAATAGTGAGGCTGGCTAGTATCTTACTATTTTGGCAGTTAGACTTAGCGATTGCAGTTCAGGAGATGCTTTTGAAAACAAAAGACCCTGAGAATTCCCCATGAGGCAATGGACTAGTCCAAAACCTTTCAGTTCCGATTTTAACTGCTTATTTTTTTCGTTATAGTGGTCCTTTAACAGAAAAATGATAAACATGAAACTATTGTACCACGCGTACAAAGCTTTACAACCAATTGTCAAATCAACTGCACAGACGAGAACACAGAAATAAAAAGCAGAAAAAGACCACATGCGTCTCTAGTTCAGCTATATAACATAGTGTAGGCTTTAAAGGACACCCAAAGTGAAAAAAAACTAATGAAATAAACAATTGTATCTATCCTTGTTCTCCTAAAAATGACTTTTTACAGATATTCCACAGTTTTATTTTATATTTAAATCTACTTTTTAAGTTTGTACTGTTTTATTGTTTTTGCTCAATAACACATTCATTGAAGTATTCCAGAGCTAAACTCTATGAACTATTGACCCTTTTTTATCTATTTACTTCTCTCAAAAGCCATTTTCTGCTGGGAAAGTGTTTTATAGTTGTAATTTCTTATCAGTGAGGGTCACACTGTAGTCTGACCCAGTACTGACTCAGACAGGAACTGACACCTACATACCGTGCCTGATGTTTAACTCTTTCAGGCAGAGAAAAAAAAGGCACTGTACACACACGTCTCTCTCATCATGTCTCATGTCACCTTGGGCATCCTTTAATGGATATGTTTTCAGTGGGTCACCTATCAGACTACAGAACTAGGCCGAAGTGAGGATATTAAGGAGTACAGAAGGCTTCAGTCCAGGCAATAAAGGCAGCGCTCCACTTAATAAAGAATGTACAGCATGTACATGCAAGAATGTAAATAAAGCACTACATAGGCTGAATGGTTTAATTATTGTTTTGCCTGGAGATACACTTCAATATATTCCACTTGCTACAGTCATGCCTTCCTTTCTGAAATCACAGAGGGTTTGATGTGTATAAAGGAAGCAGCGCATTGAAAAGCCTTAAATAGAAATACATCCTTGGAGAACGGCTTTAATGATGTAGGAAAAACAGCTCATCATCACCACCACGGCACAGCAGGACGTGTTTGTCTACAAAGAATATCAGGACCCTCGAGGACCAAGTGCTGAATTATATTTGGCTCCCCATTTTTAGCAGTTACTATGTGGTAATATTAAAGCAGAACTCCAGGTTATATATACAGTACAGACCAAAAGTTTGGACACACCTTCTCATTCAAAGAGTTTTCTTTCTTTTCATGACTATGAATATTGTAGATTCACATTGAAGGCATCCAAACTATGAATTAACACATGTGGAAGTATAGTACATAACCAAAAAGTGTGAAACAACTGAAAATATGTCATATTCTAGGTTCTTCAAAGTAGCCACCTTTTGCTTTGATTACTGCTTTGCACACTCTTGGCATTCTTAAAAAGCCCACACACAAAAACAAAAACCCTAGCTTTTGACTACCATATATATTCACATATAAGCCGACCTGCATATAAGCTGAGGTACCCACTTTTCCCTCAGAAACCAGGAAAAGGTGATTGACTCGCATATAAGCCCCCTCCCCAATAGCCAGATGTGCCCCAAGTACAAGTCAGCCCCCCTCCCCATAGCCAGATGTGCCTCAAAGATGATACAGCTGTATCTAAAGACGCCACTAGTTGGTGTCATAGATGAGACACAGCGATTGCCACACAGGAAGAATCACCAATCATTGCACCACTGACATGTTGCTGGCACGCTCCACTTCACAAGCCAGGGGACACAGGTAGTCTTGAGCAGTACACTCTACACACCATGCTGCAGGGCGATGGGCACGGACATCTCGTGTACGAGTGGCTCCATGCTACTGCACATGCACAGCCATCCACGTGTGGCTACTGCATGGCCACGCTCATAACAGAGGAGAAGCATGGCACCAATGTGGAGGGGGGCAGCGCTCTTTAAGGGGGGAAATCAGAGGCTTTCCTCTCTTAGGTACATAACTATTTTTGAACTCGAAATGGTTTCCTTTAAGGTGCTTTAAAGTAGTATTATCATCAAAAATGTGTTTTCCTAAAACATTAAACATACTAAAAATGAATATAAAACACTTTAAGACTGCTCTGTCTTTTGAATGCATATTTGCACCTCACTGAATCTGACAGATATGATTGCCGGCTGCAGGAAAAATTATCAGATGTAATCAGTGAGCAAATAAAGGAGAGAAAGTTCAATGCTCCCCCCCCCCCACACACACACACACTTCATAATAGTAGAATATCAGTAAATTTACCAATATTCTAATAGCTGATATTTCAAGTGCTCAAATTTCCAGGCTCTCTTTTTGCATGTGCGCCTACAGGATATGATCAGGCTTTAAAGGACTACTGTAGGGCGGTAGGGGAAAAAGAATTGAACTTACCTGGGGCTTCTAATGGTCCCCCACAGACGTCCTGTGCCCGCGTAGCCAGTCACCGATGCTCCAGATCCCGCCGCCGGTTCATTGTACTACTTGTATTCAAGATGTACTGCCACCTTCACGCTAGGTTCACAGTGGTCAGTTGCTTAACGCACTGTGATGATTTGCTCAGCTGCCTGTGCAGGCAGCCAGCCCTTTGACCATTGTGTAGGTTTGCATGCTGCAGGACTCTGGAAAGAAGAGTTTCTGTCAGTTTTGCAGCTTGTGCTTGCAGAGGAATTTGCATACGTTGTCATGCAAATTGCCTGGCCACATTCATTGGAGGCGTGTACTATAAGTACTATGTCTTTCCCACAATGCTTCGCTGGTCATTTCCTTTCCATGGTCTGTTCCTGATGGACACTGCTGGAGTGTCAGCCATTGCTATCTAGTATAGTTAATTCCTGGGGGTTGCTTTAGGCTCCCCTTCTAGCCCAGTCAGGTTGTATTATCTGTATTGCCTGTTTTGTCTTGTCTTGCCTGTTGCCATTGTCCTGCCCCTATGGTGGTCGACAGGAAATGGTTCTGATCTCTGTTCTTGGAGTATAGCTGGTGCAGCGGTTGCTACCAGCTATCTCTTCTGTTCTGTTTCCTGGGATCGCGCTAGCTACTTTTCGCTAGCGCTGGGGATCCTTCTGTTCTGTCTCCTGGGATCGCGCTAGCTACTTTTCGCTAGCGCTGGGGATCCTTCTGTTCTGTCTTCTGGGATCGCGCTAGCTACTTTTCGCTAGCGCTGTGGATCCTATCTTTCGTTTGTCCCTGTTTTCGTGTGTCTGTCTTGTCCGCTACGCTTGCTGCAGGCTCGGTGAGGTAACCGTTAAGCAAGCGCTCGCGTCCTCTGTTTCATGTTTGTCTGTTAATGGTTAGTTAGGCGTGCTTGTCTCTATTGTGCTTATCACGTGGAGATCGCGCATAACCGCGTGCACTGTTGCGAATGAGTGCGGTGTTTGCGGTTAGCTAGCGTTTGTTATTTTCCGTATCTCCTTATTGTATTTGCTGTGCCTTTGCTACCCTCGTATTCTATTCTGCCTTGTGTAACGTCTGGCGATCGCACCTCTCGCGATCGCGTTCCTATTTCGTATCTGCTGTTGTGTGTGCGGGGTGGCGACTGGATTGGTGCACACACATACAACCTATCCCTTTGCTCAATCTCATTCGCAATCGCCTCTCTTGCGATTGCGTTCTGCGCTTCGTACAATTCCTGTCTGGCACTTGTGGAGGTACAGAGGATTGGTTCCTCTGCACTCCCCAGCGCCATCTGCCGACAGGAATTTCCCTCTACAGGTGCGTAGCACCTTTTGCTGGGTGCCTGCAAATATACGCTTGTGGAGGATTTCCGCTGTGTCAGCGCACGCGTTGTGCGCTGATCACGGAGAAAGTTCCACAATCGTTACACGCACACATTATAATGAGTGTGAACTGCAATGGAGACTGGATATACTTTAGACTTTAATGCAAAGCCTGCATGCAGTGAGTTAGAATAACACTATCAGTTACAATGAAGTATTGTGAACAGCCCCATAGAATTGTATGGGTAGTGAGTTGACATGCAGAATTATTCTGCGATGCAACTGAGCACTGTGAACAGGACCTTAATTGCATGTCTTGATTAATTAATTAAATAACGACTGCATCACGCCAATGTGCGTGACCGTGGCGGCAGCCCCAGGACCGCCTAATGCCGATTGGCATGCAGTTCTGGAGCTGCAGTTTACCAGGGATCGTTCATGCACGATCGTTCCCTGCCAGGTTATGAAGCTCCACTCCGTGATCAGCCTGCTAGCCGCGTTAATTTTCTCAAATGAACATGTACCAGTATTCAGGGCTGGATTTACCATAAGGCACTGTAGGCACGTGCCTACAGGCGCGTGATGTTGGAAAGGCGGCTCGCTACCCTCTCCGATCGACTCCTTCCTGTCTTACCTATGTAGAGTAGTGATGCTCAAATACCCCTTTTCAAAATTCGAGTTAGGTCGAATTCGAATAGTAAATTATTCGAGGTCAGTCGAATATTCGAGTCGAATAATTTTTACTATTTGATTCGACCTCGGACTTCGAGCTCACTATTCGAGTCGGTATTCGAGCTCACTATTCGAGCTGACTATTCGAATTGGCCTTAAATAGCTTCCAACACTTGTTTTGAGGGTGAATGATGCAAGAAACATCTTTTTTTCCAAGTAACAACAGCAAGTGATTATGTGGGGATGTTCCTTTAAAAAAAAATGTGGAAAGAGAAGTTGTGTCCTTAATTTTGTTCAGTAGTGTTACTGTATATACTTGTTCTTCTTCTTCTTTATCTTTCTTCTTCTTCTTCTAGATCTTCTTCTTCTATATCTTCTTCTTCTTCTTCTATATTGTCTTCTTCTTCTTCTTCTTCTTCTTCTTCATCATCATCTTCTTCTTCTTCTTCATCATCTTCTTCTTCTTCTTCTTCATCATCTTCTTCTTCTTCTTCATCATCTTCTTCTTCATCTTCATCTTCTTCATCTTCTTCTTCTTCTTCATCTTCATCTTCTTCATCTTCTTCTTCTTCATCTTCTTCTTCTTCTTCTTCATCTTCTTCTTCTTCTTCTTCATCTTCTTCTTCTTCTTCTTCATCTTCTTCTTCTTCTTCTTCTTCTTCATCTTCTTCATCATCTTCTTCATCTTCTTCTTCTTCTTCTTCATCTTCTTCTTCTTCATCTTCTTCTTCTTCATCTTCTTCATCTTCTTCATCTTCTTCTTCTTTTTCATCTTCTTCTTCATCATCTTCTTCATCTTCTTCTTCATCTTCTTCTTCATCTTCATCTTCTCCTTCTTTTTCAATATCGTCTTCTTCTTCTTCACGTATTTCTCTTTTCATTTTTTTTTTAAAGAAATGCAGCTATTTTTGAGCGTAACAAATAGCTGGTGGGCGCACGCATGTTGGAAGCACCATTGTATGTGCTCCCTGGCAGTGGAAACACAAAGACAGCAGGAGGTAAATTCAGCAGCAGGAGGAGGAGGATGAGTGTGTGGCAGCAGGCAGTCAATGAGGCAGGCAGCTCGCCGTGACATAATAGCCCTGGTACCTAGCGGTGATACCAGGGCTGTAAATAAACACAACAGGAGGTCCCAGACAGCGGTCGTGCAGCCCACATTGTGTCCAATACACAACTGGGACAACACAGTTTTCAACCCGGGCACCTCAGAAAAATTAAACCTTTTTTTTTTTTTTAATGGTTTGTTTGGTTTTGGTTTTGCAACCAATATAGCTATTGTTTGACGTAATAGCTGGTGGCAGAGTGGCAGCAGAAGGTAATTCTGTGTACCCTGGCAGTGGGAAACACAGACAGACAGCAACAGCAGCAGGAGGAATGGAGGAGTAATGTGAGCAGCTATTGTTTGACGTAATAGCTGGTGGCAGAGTGGCAGCAGAAGGTAAATCATCTGTGTAGTGTACCCTGGCAGTGGGAAACACAGACAGACAGCAGCAGCAGGAGGAGGTATGGAGGAGTAGTGTGAGTGTGGCAGCAGGTAGGCAGCGTGACATAATAGCCCTGGTACCTAGCGGTGATACCAGGGCTGTAAATAAACACAACAGGAGGTCCCAGACAGCGGTCGTGCAGCCCACATTGTGTCCAATACACAACTGGGACAACACAGTTTTCAACCCGGGCACCTCAGAAAAATTAAACCTTTTTTTTTTTTTTTAATGGTTTGTTTGGTTTTGGTTTTGCAACCAATATAGCTATTGTTTGACGTAATAGCTGGTGGCAGAGTGGCAGCAGAAGAAGGTAATTCTGTGTACCCTGGCAGTGGGAAACACAGACAGACAGCAGCAGCAGGAGGAGGAATGGAGGAGTAGGCGAGCAGCTATTGTTTGACGTAATAGCTGGTGGCAGAGTGGCAGCAGAAGGTAAATCATCTGTGTACCCTGGCAGTGGGAAACACAGACGGACAGCAGCAGCAGCAGCAGCAGGAGGAGGTATGGAGGAGCAGTGTGAGTGTGGCAGCAGGTAGGCAGCGTGACATAATAGCCCTGGTACCTAGCGGTGATACCAGAGCTGTAAATAAACACAACAGGAGGTCCCAGACAGCGGTCGTGCAGCCCACATTGTGTCCAATACACAACTGGGACAACACAGTTTTCAACCCGGGCACCTCAGAAAAATTAAACCTTTTTTTTTTTTAATGGTTTGTTTGGTTTTGGTTTTGCAACCAATATAGCTATTGTTTGACGTAATAGCTGGTGGCAGAGTGGCAGCAGAAGAAGGTAATTCTGTGTACCCTGGCAGTGGGAAACACAGACAGACAGCAGCAGCAGCAGCAGGAGGAGGTATGGAGGAGCAGTGTGAGTGTGGCAGCAGGTAGGCAGCGTGACATAATAGCCCTGGTACCTAGCGGTGATACCAGGGCTGTAAATAAACACAACAGGAGGTCCCAGACAGCGGTCGTGCAGCCCACATTGTGTCCAATACACAACTGGGACAACACAGTTTTCAACCCGGGCACCTCAGAAAAATTAAACCTTTTTTTTTTTTTTATGGTTTTTTGGTTTTTGGTTTTACAACCAATATAGCTATTGTTTGACGTAATAGCTGGTGGCAGAGTGGCAGCAGAAGAAGGTAATTCTGTGTACCCTGGCAGTGGGAAACACAGACAGACAGCAGAAGGGCAGTACACAGCAGCCCACTGTAGGTGTAAAATGTGTGGCTGCAGGCGACGTAATAGTCAAAGTGAACCAGGCTGGCTTAGTGAGCAGGAGCCAGGAGGTGGTAAAGGGTGGTAAGGCACATTAACGATGGTTCCGGCAGCCAGTTCATGTCCCCCTCTCGCCGACAACAGGGGCCAGGAACTCGCCTTCCACCCACGCCTGGTTCATCTTGAGAAACGTCAGTCTGTCCACAGACTTGTGAGACAGACGTGAGCGTTTCTCGGTGACCACGCCACCAGCTGCACTGAAGCAGCGCTCGGACAGCACGCTGGAAGGGGGGCAGGACAGCACTTCCAGGGCGTACTGCGCCAGCTCGCTCCAGATCTCCATGCGCTTGACCCAATACTCCATGGGATCAACAGGGGCATCGCTGTCAAGCCCGCTGTACGACCCCATGTAGTCAGCCATCATGCGGGTCAGGCGCTGGCTGTGACCGGAGGAGGATGCTGCTGCATGCATCTCCTCTCTAGTCACTGCTGCCGGAGCCTCTACAGTCCTGTAGAGCTCGTGGCTGAGAGACAGCAGGTCTGTGGGGCGCTTGCTGCTGCTGGATGCAGGCACCTGCTGCTGCCTCTGTGCTGGCTGCTGGACAGTGGGGGTGGAAGGCTGGGGGAAGGCTTCCTCCAAGCGCTCAACAAGGGCCTGCTGCAAGCTCCTTATTTGTTGCGCTGGGTCTCCTCCTGCAGGCGGCAGGAACTGGCTCAACTTCCCCTTGAGGCGTGGGTCCAACATCATGCTGATCCAGATGTTCTCCCTCTGCTTCATCTGGATCACCCTGGGGTCCCTGCGCAGGCACGTCAGCATGTGCGCTGCCATTGGGAAGAGGCGGGCCACGTCTGCTGGCACATCGACGTCAGTGCTGTCCTCATCCTCCTCCTCTGCCGCCTCATCCTCTCTCCACCCCCGCACCAACTCAGCTGCGCTGTGCTGATCCCCCTCATCAGCAGCCAGGTCAGGGACCTCCACCAAGTCCTCCTCCTCCTCCCCCTCAGAGGTGGACTGCGCAGCTGGTTGCCGCTCCTGCTGGTCCAAGGCTGCCGCTCCCTGTTCCAGCAAAGCATCGAGGGCCCTGTTCAGCAGAGAAACCAGGGGCACCCACTCGCAGACCATAGCATGGTCCCTGCTCACCATGTTTGTGGCCTGCAGGAAGGGAGCCAGCACAAAGCACACCTGCTGCATGTGCCTCCAGTCATCATCGGGGACGATGGACGGGATGTTGCTGGTCTTGTCCCTTCTCTGAGCGGCGGAAACAGTGGCCAGGGCAAGGTACTGTTTGACAGCGCGCTTCTGTTCAACCAGACGCTCCAACATCGCCAGGGTGGAGTTCCAGCGAGTCGGAACGTCAAGGATCAGCCGATGGCGTGGCAGATCCAGCTCCTTTTGCACGTCTTCCAGGCTCGCACAGGCTGCAGCCGAGCGCCGGAAGTGACGCACAACATTCCTTGCCGTTTCCAGCAGTTCGCCCATCCCCTGGTAGGTGCGCAGGAACTTCTGCACCACCAGGTTCAGCACGTGGGCAAGACAGGGGATGTGGGTCAGGTTTCCCCTGTCTATTGCGGCAACCAGATTGGTCCCATTGTCGGCCACCACCTCTCCGACTCTGAGGCCTCTGGGGGTCAGCCAAATCCTCTCCTGCTCCTGGAGTTTGGCCAACACATGGGTTGCCGTCAGCTTGGTCTTCCCAAGGCTGACCAAGTGCAGTAGCGCTTGGCAGTGGCGGGCCTTCACGCTGCTGCTGAGGCGGGGGGTTTGGCCAGGTGTGCCGGAGGATGGCAGAGGATCGGAGGAACCTGCTGCAGTTCCCCTGACCCTGCGGGGTGGCACCACCCACTGTGTTGCTGCTGCTGCTGTGCCCGCTGCTGCTCTCCCATCCTCACCCCCTTCCACCAAGCTGACCCAGTGGACAGTGAAGGACAGGTAGCGGCCTGTCCCGAAGCGGCTGCTCCAGGAGTCCATGGTGACGTGGACCCTTTCACCAACCGCGTGCTCCAGCCCTCGCTCCACATTGGCCATCACAAAGCGGTGCAGTGCAGGAATGGCCTTGCGGGCAAAGAAGTGTCTGCTGGGGAGCTGCCAGTCTGGGGCTGCGCAAGCAAGCAGCGCACGAATGTCGCTCCCCTCCTGCACGAGCGTGTACGGCAGGAGTTGGGAGCACATGGCCCGTGCCAGCAAGCCGTTCAGCTGCCGCACGCGACGGCTGCTGGGAGGCAGAGCCCTAACCACCCCCTGGAAGGACTCGCTCAAAAGGCTCTGGCGTGGCCTTTTGCTGACACGGGAATCAGCAGACACAGCAGAGGAGGTCACTGAGGACTGGCTGCCAGAACAGGCCTCAGTGTCGGCGGCAGGAGTTGCAGAGGGGGGAGGAGCAGTGCGTTTCCGCACTCCTGCTGGTGCTGCTGGAGGAGCAGGAGGGCGGGTGGCTGCTGTTGCTGCTGCTGCTGCTGAAGGCTGTGCAGTGATGGGTGTGGTGCCACTGCCAGCACCAGATGCCTTCAGCCTCTGGAACTCCTCATGCTGGTGGAAATGTTTAGCCGCAAGGTGGTTGATGAGCGAGCTGGTGCAGAACTTTAAGGGGTCTGCACCTCTGCTCAACTTCCGCTGACAGTGGTTGCAAGTGGCGTACTTGCTGTACACAGTGGGCATGGTGAAATATCGCCAGATTGGTGACTTAAACATCCCCCTACGGCATGGAAGCGCTGCTGCCTGTCTCCCTGTGGTGGTTGGGGGGGGGGGCTTGGGGGGCTTGGGTGCGGCTGGTGGTGGTACTGGCAGATGCTGCTGCTGCTGCTGCTGAGCCTGAGACACCAGCAGGCTGTGGGACCTGCCTACTGCTGCTGCCAATGCTTGCAATGATGCGCCTCCTTGCAAGGCCCACAAGAGCATCCTCCTCCTCCTCCTCAGAGCTGCTGAGGACGACATCCCCTGGAGGTGGTGGCACCCAGTCTCTGTCTGTCACCGGGTCATCATCATCCTCCCCCTCCTGAAACATGTCCTGCTGGGATGAGGACCCCCCAAACTCCTCTCCTGATGCATGGATGGGCTGCTTGACTGTCGCCACAGTCTTGCTGTCCAATCCCTCATCCCCCAAAGTGCCCATCAGCATCTCCTCCTCAAAATCGCCAACAACAGCAGACAATTGACTCATGATGCCTGGGGTCAAAAGACTGCTGAATGACAGGTCGCCAACTGACGGTGAACTGGCCTCCTCCCCAGGCCCTGCTGGGCGGCTGCTGCGAACAGGGGTGGTGGTGGTGGTGAGGGTGGAGGCCTCGGATGCAGAGCTGATGGCGGGCTGCTCATCCTCCGTCATGAGTTGCACCACAGTGTCTGCATCCTTTTCCTCAATGGGACGTTTCCGACCCGGCTGGAGGAAAATGGGAGCAGGTGCTACACGCTGCTGCTGCTGTGTCTCTGCAGCGTGAGTTGCAGATGCTCCTGCTGGGCGGCGCCCAAGGCGTCCACGGCCAGTGGCTATGGGAGGAATGTTAGCCACTGACGCTGCTGCTGCTGCTGCGGAACTGTGCATGGTGGCGCGCCCGCGGCCGCGGCTTGCCACAATGCTGCTCCCTCTCCTCCTGATTCCCTTGCTGCCCTTGCCCTTGCCCAAACCGCGCTGGCTGCCACTTCCAGACATCTTCAATGTTTTGGGCGTATAGACAAAAGTTTTTTAAAAGGGCGGGTGAAAAGTGGGGTACTTTAATGAGGTGAGTTGGTTGGTTGGTGAGGTGACTGAGTGAGTGTCCGCTAGTACAGTAAGTAAGTAGTAACAGTCAGGAAGTACAACTAGCAGTTACAATAATCAGTAGTAATCACAAGTAAATTTAGTGTGTGTACACTCAGACAGTGAGTGCACGCACGCAGGAGCTAGTAGCCTATGAACACAGTGACTGAGTGTCCTAGACTCCTAGTACAGTAAGAGTAAGTAGTAACAGTAAGTAGAACTAACTAATTACAATAATCAATCAGCGATCAGAAGGAAATGGAGTGTGGGTGTGTGTACACTCAGACAGTGAGTGCACGCACGCAGGAGCTAGTAGCCTATGAACACAGTGACTGAGTGTCCTAGACTCCTAGTACAGTAAGAGTAAGTAGTAACAGTAAGTAGAACTAACTAATTACAATAATCAATCAGCGATCAGAAGGAAATAGAGTGTGGGTGGTGTGTGTACACTCAGACAGTGAGTGCACGCACGCAGGAGCTAGTAGCCTATGGACAGTGACTGAGTGTCCTAGACTCCTAGTACAGTAAGAGTAAGTAGTAACAGTAAGTACAACTAACTAATTACGATAATCAATCAGCGATCAGAAGGAAATGGAGTGTGGGTGTGTGTACACTCAGACAGTGAGTGCACGCACGCAGGAGCTAGTAGCCTATGAACACAGTGACTGAGTGTCCTAGACTCCTAGTACAGTAAGAGTAAGTAGTAACAGTAAGTAGAACTAACTAATTACAATAATCAATCAGCGATCAGAAGGAAATGGAGTGTGGGTGTGTGTACACTCAGACAGTGAGTGCACGCACGCAGGAGCTAGTAGCCTATGAACACAGTGACTGAGTGTCCTAGACTCCTAGTACAGTAAGAGTAAGTAGTAACAGTAAGTACAACTAACTAATTACGATAATCAATCAGCGATCAGAAGGAAATAGAGTGTGTGTTGTGTGTGTACACTCAGACAGTGAGTGCACGCACGCAGGAGCTAGTAGCCTATGAACAGTGACTGAGTGTCCTAGACTCCTAGTACAGCAAGAGTAATTAGTAACAGTAAGTAGAACTAACTAATTACAATAATCAATCAGCGATCAGAAGGAAATAGAGTGTGTGTTGTGTGTGTACACTCAGACAGTGAGTGCACGCACGCAGGAGCTAGTAGCCTATGAACACAGTGACTGAGTGTCCTAGACTCCTAGTACAGTAAGAGTAAGTAGTAACAGTAAGTAAGTAGAACTAACTAATTACGATAATCAATCAGCGATCAGAAGGAAATAGAGTGTGTGTTGTGTGTGTACACTCAGACAGTGAGTGCACGCACGCAGGAGCTAGTAGCCTATGGACAGTGACTGAGTGTCCTAGACTCCTAGTACAGTAAGAGTAAGTAGTAACAGTAAGTACAACTAACTAATTACGATAATCAATCAGCGATCAGAAGGAAATAGAGTGTGTGTTGTGTGTGTACACTCAGACAGTGAGTGCAGTGCGCACACGCAGGAGCTAGTAGCCTATATGAACAGTGACAGTGAGTGTCCCTACGGGTACAGTAAGAGTAAGTAGTAAGTAAGTACAACTAACTAACAATAATCTATCAGTAATCAGAAGGAAATAGAGTGTGTGTACACACAGACAGTGAGTGAGTGCACACACGCAGGAGCTAGCTAGTAGCCTATAAACAGTGACAGTCAGTGAGTGTCCTACTCCTAGTACAGTATAACTACAATACTATTAGTAAAGGACAGCAGAAATACTGGTATAGATGAGAGAAATAAACAGAGGACAGCTGCCCACAGAGGCAAGGCCCCCCTGAGGCCTAAACCTGTAAGCTTGCAGCAGCTGCCTGTCTCTAATGTAACACACAAGCTACTAACTAAAATACAATGTCTAAATAACTAACAACAATATAGGTGTGTATAGGAGGTGTATGTGAGCAAAAACGCTAGGTAAATGACCACAATAGAGCTCTTGCTAAGCCAAAGCACAAAGGAGCAACTCTCTCTCTGTACAAGTCTCAGGCAAGCACGGAGAAACGTAACATGGCGGCCGCTATTTATAGGGTAGGGGCTGGCCAGGGTCCCCCTCTGTGATTGGCTGCCGTCAGAGGGCCTGGGAGCCCTCTGATTGGCTCTAAGGACATCAATCTGGGCTATGACGCTATTCGAGCTCGGTACCGAGCTCGAATAGCGCCGGGTTGCTCGAATAGCTCGAATAGTGAATGGGCTATTCGAGTGTACTCGGATAGCCCATTCGAATAGCTCCAGCTATTCGGAGCTCGAATACCGAGCTCGAATAGCTGAAAAAGAGCTCGAATATTCGAGCTACTCGAATATTCGAGCTCTGCTGAGCACCACTGATGTAGAGTCCTGAGGACAGGTAAATAAGAGGTTACTCACCCAGCTCTCGGCATTCCACTGACCAGATCACCCTTCAGTCAGCGGCACCTCTAGCTACTCAATACTGAGTTTTTTTGCTATCTAATACTTGGGGGCACCTCTAGCTACTTAATACCGAGGGTACCTCTGGCTACCTAATACTAAGGGGCACCTGTAGCTGCCTATCTCTGGCTGGGGAAGGAAGGGAGAAGTGACGGCTAGACCAGACAGCACACTTGCAGTGCGGTTTGGTGGGGGTTTGTGGGTTCGTGGAGGGCGACGTCTAGGGCGCCAAGACATCTGTGCCTATAGGCTCCTGTGAGGTAAATCCGGGTCTGCCAGTAATGGTGAGGTTTCCAAACTACACATCAATTGAATGTACAGTATTTGTACTGCTTGTATAGTGTGTTAAACTGTTCATGTATCTACACCCCTCTTTATTATACGTCTTTGTGTTATGTACAGCGCTACAGAAGATGTTGGTGCGATATAAATAAGAAATAAGAAATATAATGACCATGTATCATGAGACTGGTAGCCAGTGGAGGCACCAGGATAAAATACACACTCAGGGCCCTTGCCTTTCTAGCTGCTCCACTGGCTGTGCTTAGGTGTTATTTATTTTTTATAAAAGTACAGCTCATGTTGAACCTGCAGATACAGCATTGAGACTACAGGGAATTGATTAATAGATATTGTTGGTTTTTTTTTTTGCTATATAAAATTCAGTGGTTTTGGATAAACCTATGTGGACCTATGTGGTAAACCTGTGTGGACCATTCCAGATCTCAGACCATTTCGTTTAGCTGCCAATGGAAGCATTTACTGTGCACATAAAATTCAGTCAAAGCCTACTGTATATAGAGGAATAATACAGGGTAGCTGTGAACACAATAACCACTTAATTCTTCTATCTTTTTACTTTCAGCTAGCATTCCTTTTTATTTTGGCATCACCTGAGACAACTTTCACTGCGAGATTGAATGATGGTGCTGTATAAGATGAAATGTTTCCTTTAGCTCATCATTTCTGCAAATCTGTGTGTTAGGGGAGATTTCTGGTAATAAGTCCACCCACACAGATCCCCTGCACAATAATGGATTACTTATGCTTTCAGTGACAAATATTTAGTGTGTGATGACTCAGACTGCTTGTGTGCATTCCCCAAAGCATTGGCCTAATATTCTTCCTGCAGTAACATATGGTGCGCATCTCCTGCATCTGTAAGTGTAACAGACAGCCGTTTATCATCTAAGGTTTCATACATGTTCAGGCAATAGCAGGAGAAGAAAAGATAGTATACTGCAGTGTTCCGTAATGGAGAAATTTGTTTCAAGAAGTATGCAAACTGCATAGAAATGAAATATGTCCCTTGCTGCTTGTCAAGATGAACCCTAAACCAGGGTATAGACATTAGGTAACAGTTGTTTGCAAAGCGTGATCTGATTAACTTCAAGGATAACTGTACTTCCTTTCCTCCCCCCCTTCCCTTCTGGTAGTATACAACCCACTCAAATGTTAGACACGCTACATCAGCGCCCTCTTGGGATCGGTTACCTTTCACATCATAGTTGGCTGTGCAAACTTTATTAATCAGAACAAACTAGTATAATACATAAAACAAAAAAAAAAGAGAAAAGAGCTTTCTACTATCACTAAGGGCTGTGCCTTACCACCAAGCACTTTTCCATCTGTTCTCTTTTTTTTTTTTTTAAAGAAACAGCTCCCATTGACTTGCATGAAAATTGCAGCAAAATAGCTGTGATTGCATTGTAAAAAAAAAATCATGGCTTTTTTGCTGCGATTTTTATGCATGTCAATGGGAGCATTTAAAAACAAAAACAGATTAAAAAAAACGCTCAGCGTTGTGTCTCTGCACTTACTTGGACCAACATTCCCATCAAACATTCAAACTCATCCATATCTTACCGCTCCTTCACTCAATTATGTATCCTCCGTCTGACAATCTAGTTTTGCTTATAGCCCTTGCCCTCCTAATAGTCTTATTGTGGCGGGCCGGTAAAAAAGCCTCAGGGGGCCACATTCGGCCTGCGGGCCTTAGTTTGAGGACCACTGGTCTAAGTCATAAGACAGGAAAAGATAATATTGTTTCATACACTCTTCGCCCTCTGAATACATCCATGCCCAAGGCCTGCACTACCTTACCCTATTTCCTGTTCCAGTCTTTCATAAAACCTTGTCACTCCATTCTTTTGGGGAGGGTGGGTCCTTTCCATTTGGGAATGATTAATTACCTGGCCATCAATGTTCCAACCACATTGATGTGCTGATCTAACTCATCCCCCCTTAATCACTGAAATCCCTAGAATCACTATTTTCAGGTCAATTTTATAATTAGGGTTAATAACTGTACTTCCATGCCCCCACAGAGTCCATCAAAAAAACAAAATTAGACTCCCTTAGAACAGAGATCTAGCTACTGAGACCTCATGCCCCTCCAGATGTCATTTGCACATCTGTCCAAGTTCAACCAGAAAAAAAAATACATTTACAACACTCTCCTACGCCTTTGCATATCCCAGTTGATCCAGAGGAAAGCCAAAAACCTTTACAAGGCTTGAGACAATTAGCCTCCAATCTTTAATACTTTTAGGCCGCTTTCACACTGCAAACCTGTGGCAGCGGTGTAATCAGATAATCGCATTGCACCACAACGCTAAAAATAGCCTTCGGGTATTTCCACGGTAATACAGAGTAATCCCCTTTCTGGCTGAAAGCCAAGCAGGAAGTTAGACTCTCTAGCGCTCACTTCCTGTGGCGGAAATACAAATTGTGCGGAAGTGTATTGAAAAAAATATGCTTCTGTGCATGCGCACTGTAACTTGAAAATTTTGAAAAAGAATTTGCATCACTGTAGGCTTACATGACTTCCGGTCCACCGCAAGTCGCCACGCAAGCTGACCACTGACCACCAACACACGGATGCTCTAGCGTCGGCTGTGCGGCGAAAACGACACTTCTGGCGTATCACACAAGACAGGTATGAAAGGCCCCATAGACTTTAATTGGTGTAGCATTGGCCTGCGGTCAAATAGGCCAATGCAATGCACCAGTGTGAAAGGGGCCTCAGCCATAGGCATGTAGCACATCAAGTGTTTCTGACATTATTGACCGATCTGACAAAATTAGCTGCTTGCTTGTTTCTGGTGTGATTCAGACACTACTGCAGCCAAATAGCTCAGCACGGCTGCCAGGCAATTGGTATTGCTTAAAAGGAAATAAACACGGCAGCCTCCATATAACTCTCACTTTAGTTGTCCTTTAAAAGGGGAAATACAGTGGTGTGAAAAACTATTTGCCCCCTTCCTGATTTTTTATTCTTTTGCATGTTTGTCACACTTAAATGTTTCTGCTCATCAAAAACCGTTAACCATTAGTTAAAGATAACATAATTGAACACAAAATGCAGTTTTAAATGATGGTTTTTATTGTTTAGTCAGAAAAAAACCTCAAAACCTACATGGCCCTGTGTGAAAAAGAAATTGCCCCCTGAACCTAATAACTGGTTGGGCCACCCTTAGCAGCAATAACTGCAATCAAGCGTTTGCGATAACTTGCAACAAGTGTTTTACAGCGCTCTGGAGGAATTTTGGCCAACTCATCTTTGCAGAATTGTTGTAATTCAGCTTTATTTGAGGGTTTTCTAGCATGAACCGCCTTTTTAAGGTCATGCCACAACATTTCAATAGGATTCAGGTCAGGGCTTTGACTAGGCCACTCCAAAGTCTTCATTTTGTTTTTTGTTCAGCCATTCAGAGGTGGATTTGCTGGTGTCTTTTGGGTCATTGTCCTGCTGCAGCACCCAAGATCGCTTCAGCTTGAGTTGACGGACAGATGGCCGGACATTCTCCAGGATTTTTTGGTAGACAGTAGAATTCATGGTTCCATCTATCACAGCAAGCCTTCCAGGTCCTGAAGCAGCAAAACAACCCCAGACCATCACACTACCACCACCATATTTTACTGTTGGTATGATGTTCTTTTGCTGAAATGCTGTGTTACTTCTACAACAGATTTAACAGGACACGCACCTTCCAAAAAGTTCAACTTTTGTCTCTGCGGTCCACAAGGTATTTTCCCACAAGTCTTGGCAATCATTGAGATGTTTTTTTTTTAGCAAAATTGAGACGAGCCTTAATGTTCTTTTTGCTTAAAAGTGGTTTGCGCCTTGGATATCTGCCATGCAGGCCGTTTTTGCCCAGTCTCTTTCTTATGGTGGAGTTGTGAACACTGACCTTAATTGAGGCAAGTGAGGCCTGCAGTTCTTTAGATGTTGTCCTGGGGTCTTTTGTGGCCTCTCGGATGAGTTTTTTCTGCGCTCTTGGGGTAATTTTGATCGGCCAGCCACTCCTGGGAAGGTTCATCACTGTTCCATGTTTTTGCCATTTGTGGATAATGGCTCTCACTGTGGTTCGCTGGAGTCCCAAAGCTTTAGAAATGGCTTTATAACCTTTACAAGACTGATAGATCTCAATTACAGTACTTTTGTTCTCATTTGTTCCTGAATTTCTTTGGATCTTGGCTTGATGTCTAGCTTTTGAGGTGCTTTTGGTCTACTTCTCTGTGTCAGATAGCTCCTATTTAAGTGATTTCTTGATTGAAACAGGTGTGGCAGTAATCAGGCCTGGGGGTGACTACAGAAATTGAACTCAGGTGTGATAAACCACAGTTAAGTTATTTTTTAACAAGGGGGGGGGGGGGGCAATCACTTTTTCACACAGGGCCATGTAGGTTTTGAGGTTTTTTCCTCACTAAATAATAAAAACCATCATTTAAAACTGCATTTTGTGTTCAATTATGTTATCTTTGACTAATATTTAAAGAGCAGAAACATTTAAGTGTGGCAACCATGCAAAAGAATAAGAAATCAGGAAGGGGGCAAATAGTTTTTCTCACCACTGTAGTTCCTTCTTGATTCCAGGTGGCAGTCAGATATATCCCTAGATCAATTCTCCTAAGAATCACCTAGTAATTATAGCCATGGATGTCCTTCAATCAATGGAAAACATCCAAGCTCCCTTTAAATGCAGATGAAGAATTTGCCATAGCTACTTTGTACAAGCCATGGGGGAAAAGTCCATGCCAAACTTTTATACTGTCCTCTATACTTGTTAACCAAGTCACCTTTCACTTCTTTTTTTCCAAGCTTAATACGTTTGTCTAGTCTTTCTTGGTAAGTGAGACCTTCCATCCCTCTGAACAATTTAGTTGCCTTTGTCATTCCTATAGTGTAGTGCCCAAACTATACTCAAGATGTGGCCTCACAAGTGATTCGTACAGAGGGAGTAGTATACTAGCATCTTGCGTTTTCATGTCCTCTTTTATGCATTCTAGAATTGTGTTTGCTTTAGCTGCTGCTGCTTGATATTGAATACAGTTGCTTAAAGCGATATAAAACCCTGACATAATATTCAATAAAAACATGTTTTCCTACTTTTTATATGCCATATGGTTATCATATTTGCATTTGTGCATAAATATTATTATTCATTTAGAAATTGAAAGTTTTCAAAGTACACTTTTTTGCTTTCAGAGCTGACTTCGCATTTTATTCATAACTGATTTTTTTTTTCATCTTGAAATATAAGCAGAAATACTTTCTGTCTGTCTTTGTTCAGGAGAGTCTGCAGTGTCAGAGAAGTGTTTGTTTACATTCCTCACTTGATACAATTAAACACAAGATAACATTATCTCTAGTTTGGATGCGTCCACCTTTCCAGGCATTAAGCTTTTCTGTCCTGTGTTTAACCCTTTGAATGCTGTTCTAGTAAAAAAAAATGCTGGAAGTATATAATATGCTGTAAATAATGTTTTAGCGCAAAGAAGAATTGCTGGGTTTCATTCCGCTTTAAAGGACTACTGTAGGGGGGTGGGGGGAGGAATAAGAGTTGAACTTACCTGGGGCTTCTAATGGTCCCCCGCAGACATCCTGTGCCTGTGCAGCAACTCACTGATGCTCTGCTCCCTGCCTCCGGTTCACTCTGCAGTGTGGAGAGGACTGGGCAGTTGACAACAGTAATTAAAGCCTATACATGCAGTAGACACAAGTATCTAGCATATATACAGTTTGCTCCTGCGCCACTTCATTATCTCTCCCTCTCTGCATTGAGGAATCTTGGCAGCGAAGCTAATTTGTAAACACAGATGTTAACCCTATGTCTGCTTCCATGAAAGAAGGAAGAAGGCATACTGCAGATTTATTGCATGATTTCTAACAGCTGTTACAAAGAAAGGTTTTTCTTTAAAGGTCGTTATGCTGTTGCTTATCTTTTATTGCAGAGAAGTTCTGAGTTCAGGTCTGCTTTAATAACGTGTATAACAATAAAGCATGATCATTAAGGTTGACTTCATTGACAGTACATACAACTGAAATAAATCCAGAAAGGCCTATTCCGTTGGGCAAGATGTGGAATGCGCCTACAGACATTTGACAAACTTGATCTTATCATTAACAATCACACTGGATGAAAGCAATCTAATGTGTGCATAAAGTCTTTCTTCCTATTGTAAGTTCACTTTTAACCACTTGAGGACCCACCCTTTACCCCCCCTTAAGGACCAGCGTTTTTTTTTGTGATCTGTGCTGGATGGGCTCTGCAGCCCCCAGCACAGATCAGGTTTCATGCAGAGCGATCAGATCGCCCCCCTTTTTTCCCCCCTATGGGGATGGTGTGCAGGGGGGGTCTGATCGCTCTGGTGTGCAGGCTAGTTGCGGGGGGGGGGGCACCTCAAAGCCCCCCTCCGCGGCGAAATTCCCCCCTCCCTCTCCTACCTGCTCATCCCCGGTGATCGGGGCTGCACAGGACGCTATCCGTCCTGTGCAGCCAGTGACAGGACGTCCCGTCACATGGCGGCGATCCCCGGCCGCTGATTGGCCGGGGATCGCCAATCTGCCTTACGGCGCTGCTGCGCAGCAGCGCCGTACAATGTAAACAAAGCGGATTATTTCCGCTTGTGTTTACATTCAGCCTGCGAGCCGCCATCGGAGGCCCGCAGGCTATTCACGGAGCCCCCCGCCGTGAATTGACAGGAAGCAGCCGCTCGCGCGAGCGGCTGCTTCCTGATTAATCAGCCTGCAGCTGCCACTTTGCCGACGCACGGTATAAGCGTGCGGTCGGCAAGTGGTTAAAGTATACCTGAAGTGAAGACGAACTGTGCAAAAACATTTTCTTTCTGTAGTCACGCAGCTCAGAACTCATGCCCATTTCAGAATTGCTTGTTTGCCACTTGGTGAACTTCCCGGAGGCTGCAGGGAAAAAAAATTGTGGAACAGGTAAACAGGAGGGACTCTGAACACTATGAACAGCATGAAGACGTTCACATGTAAGTGCTCTGGCCCACAAGGGTTTCAGATTTATCTACTGGGACACTTTAGCTTTTCTTTAATAGGTTAAAGGGGCAACATGATTAAACGTGAAAAACCAAACAAACAAACTGTAAAATATATATGTACACCAGATTTACATTTACCAGGAGTATAATGCACTGTAAATGACTTTATTCCTAGAGAAGTATTATAGTATTAATCTGACCACTATAACCTCAGACTAGTCCATATCCTCATGGGAGAGTCTCGGGGTAGATTTTCACAGTGGGACATTGTGTTTTGATGCTACGTTAAAGTCGCAACGCAAACTTACAACGCAACACGCCAAAAGAGTCGCAGCACAGCATTACTATCGCATACAGCAGATACAGTTGAGAATACAGGCAATGAAAAGTATGCTTCCAGGTCATTACTGAGCATGTGCAAACAGTCTAACGCCGCTAATAACATGTATAACGCACTGCATGCAGCACTTTCACTTAACGTGCAGTGTTAGACACCAACACAACGTGTGCACTGTGAACGGGGCATTGATTTTTCATTGCAATGCGTTATTCTGCGTTAAATGTTGCTTTGCATGGTATTGGGTGGGGGTTAAGGCAGCATTGCTTGCTAATAGCTAGTGTTCCTGCATGTAGACTGTCCTAAATTCCTAATTATTGTGCTTAGCTAAATACCATGATCAATGTATTGCTTTTATAAAATGACAAACGCTCAAGTTTCTGACTACTAAACAAAAAAATCCTCATCACTAAACAGGATACTGCTGAATGTGTCTTTTATGAAGGAAACAGTCTCCCATCTTTATATTGAAAAACACCATCAATTCTAATGCTATAAATACTTCAATGCGCAATTTATTTAATGACACAGCAGAATGTAATAAATTATTCCGGAAACAAATTTGTACCTTAATTATCCTAGTTATGGCTGCAAACAAACACTTGTTATACCTGTATATGGCTGTATTTTGGAATGTGAACATGCTCCAGTAATGTCACAGCTTAGGCTGTGATGTACAGTGGGTTGCAAAAGTATTCGGCCCCCTTTTTGTCATATTACTGCCACAAACATGAATCAATTTTATTGGAATTCCACATGAAAGACCAACACAAAGTGGTGTACACGTGAGAAGTGGAACGAAAATCATACATGATGCCAAACATTTTTTACAAATAAATAACTGCAAAGTGGTGTGTGCATAATTATTCGGTGCAGTGCAGTCAGTTGCCTATAAACATTGCCTGATGAGTGCTGATGACTAAATAGAGTGCACCTGTGTGTAATCTAATGTCAGTACAAATACAGCTGCTCTGTGAGGGCCTCAGAGGTTGTCTCAGAGAATATTGGGAGCAACAACACCGTGAAGTCCAAAGAACACACAAGACAGGCCAGGGATAAAGTTGAGAAATTTAAAGCAGGCTTAGGTTACAAAAAGATTTCCAAAGCCTTGAACATCCCTCGGAGCACTGTTCAAGCGATCATTCAGAAATGGAAGGAGTATGGTACAACTATAAACCTAACAAGACAAGGCCATCCACCTAAACTCACAGGCCGAACAAGGAGAGCGCTGATCAGAAATGCAGTCAAGAGGCCCATGGTGACTCTGGACGAGCTGCAGAGATCTACAGCTCAGGTGGGAGACTCTGTCCATAGGACAACTATTAGTCATGCACTGTACAAAGTTGGCCTTTATGGAAGAGTGGCAAGAAGAAAGGCATTGTTAACAGAAAGCATAAGAAGCCCAGTTTGCCACAAGCCATGTGGGGGACACAGCAACCATGTGGAAGAAGGTGCTCTGGTCAGGTGAGACCAAAATGGAACTTTTTGGCCAAAATGCAAAACGCTATGTGTGGCAGAAAACTAACACTGCACATCACTCAGAACACACCATCCCCACTGACAAATATGGTGGTGGCAGCATCATGCTTGGGGGTGCATCTCTTCAGCAGGGACTGGGAAGCTGGTCAGAGTTGATGGGAAGATGGATGGAGCCAAATACAGGGCAAACTTGGAAGAAAAGCTCTTGGAGACTGCAAAAGACTTGAGACTGGGGCGGAGGTTCACCTTCCAGCAGGACAATGACCCTAAACATAAAGCCAGGGCAACAATGGAATGGTTTAAAACAAAACATATCTATGTGTTAGAATGGCCCAGTCAAAGTCCAGATCTAAATCCAATCGAGAATCTGTGGCAAGATCTGAAAACTGCTGTTCACAAACGCTGCCCATCTAATCTGACTGAGCTGGAGCTGTTTTGCAAAGAAGAATGGGCAAGGATTTCAGTCTCTAGATGTGCAAAGCTGGTAGAGACATACCCTAAAAGACTGGCAGCTGTAATTGCTGCAAACGGTGGTTCTACAAAGTATTGACTCAGGGGGCCGAATAATTACGCACACCCCACTTTGCAGTTATTTATTTGTAAAAAATGTTTGGAATCATGTATGATTTTCGATCCACTTCTCACATGTACACCACTTTGTATTGGTCTTTCACGTGGAATTCCAATATAAATTGATGCTTGTTTGTGGCAGTAATATGACAAAATGTGGAAAACTTCAAGGGGGCCGAATACTTTTGCAACCCACTGTAATTCATATTTCTCACCCAGAGCAGCCTGAAATGACTAGGTTATGTTACTGCTCATTTCACAGGAGGAGGGGAGGGGGGGGTGTACATTCCTTAGTGATTTACCTTGCCAGCAGTAAAGATGCCAATATTTTGGCAGTGGATACAAAATAATTGTAAGAATGTAAAGATTTTACCATGGGCAAACATTGACTACATATTAAATACAACTTACACTCTCAAGGCTTGAACAAGTCAAGAACGCCTACATTGCACAATAATGCCCCGTGTTGTATCCCTGGTGGACAATGGTGTCCCTCTAGGGCCACATTGCAGAACTGGAAAACAGCCTTGTAGCATTCAGCTGGGTCCTTAGCTGTAAGGACTCACCACTGCCTAAAATACCTCCATGTGAACAGGGAAAAAAAAAGTGCACATCACACACCTTGGTAATGTTCCCCCTGAGCACTGGCCAGGAAAGAGTTCAAGACGTCTGTACAGACATCAAGCAACTGAATTATTTGATTGGGTGAAAATCTGTCATCTGTATTTATTCTCACATTTCAGCTTTCTCACCAAGTGAGCAGAATAGATGATAAATACAAAATGTTTTTTGTGGTTATGTCCTGAAGCTCCCCCTTGTGAGTAGTTTGGAGACATGCAAAAAAATGAAGAATGCAGAAGCCTGTCTATTAAAGTAAGACGTAAGCGAAAAAAAAAAAATAATGATGATATAATAAATTGGTTGTGTAGTACAGATAATTCATAGAACATTAGTAGCAAAGAAAATAGTCTCATATTTTTATTTTCAGTTAGTTTTTTTTTTTATAACATTGCATAATTCTCTAATATTTGCTGTTTACACAATACACTCAGCATTCTAAATGATTTTACAGAGCAGGATAATGACCTTTTGAACTTTCCTCTGCAGAAACAAAAATACAGTGACAGACAGTACAGATGATAAGCTTCAGAAGACAGATAAGTCGGAGAGCTCAGTGAAGCTCTTTTGCATAGATAACAACTGGAGTTTCTTAACTCTTCATGTACTGGAAACAATATTAGACTCATATCTCTGCTGCTAATGTTTTATTTCATGGGTCCCCAAACTTTTTCAGTCAAGGGCTGGGTCAACATACTTCAGACTGCTGGGGGGCCAGAACCTACATAAAATGAAGTTTAAAAACGTTACATTGAATCTAAGTATTGATTACCCCCAGTCATGCCCAGAGGAGAACTCCCAGCAGCAGCCATTCAGTCATACAGCGCCTGAAGAATGTCTTTCTGCACCAGACAGTGAAGCATACCCAGGTGACAACCTGCTGTCCAGTTGGAGAGCAGTGTCACCTGATGCAGAAATTGAAATTGGAAGCCAGCGAATGACTGCTCACTGGCTTCTACACTATGTGGATGGGTGATGCCAGCACTGCTATTCTACTGTATATGCAGGCCGCTAATCTTTAAAAGGTGCTATTTAAAAGGTGCAGTGGACCACATCTATAAGTAATACATTTTGTGTTTGGGGGCCAGTGAAAAAGCCTCGGGGGGGGGGGGGGGGGGGGGGGGCGCATTCGGCCCGCAGTTTGAGGACCACTGTTTTATTTCTTAGTTGTACTACACATACAAATGATATTATATGTTTATTTTCATTTCAGATTCTCTTTAAAAAGGTTATGCTCATACATAGAGGTTCCCAGAAATACTCATCCTTTTCATGTGAGGAACAATTTAAAAATACAGGTTTCACAAGGAACTAAGGGAATTTCTCATCAAACCTATCCACACTAATATATATATATATATATATATATATATATATATATACACACACACATACATACATATATACATACATACATACATATATACACACACATACATACATACATACAGGACTGCCAGGCATCTAGTATTGTTTAAAGTGGGATTGTTAGCCATAAAATCAAATTCCATTGACCCACTGCTGTGTTTATTGTGTAGTCTACATCCTGACTCTGCATTGCATGCAAGCTTGTTATCTCCCCTCCCACATTCCTGCTCCTCATTGTTTGGCTGAGGGCAGTTCAGTGACACGAGGCTGAGAAAGGAGTGGAGCACTTGGAGTGATGAGAGTACGAATCCAAATCCCTGATGTGATGCACGCTTGTTCAGAGTCTACGGCTAAAAGTATTAGAGCTAGAGGATCAGCAGGACTGCCAGGCAACTAGTATTGCTTTAAAGGAAATAAATATGGCAGCCCCACATACAGTACCTCTCGCTACAGAAGTCCTTTAAAAACGTCAGGTTTTTTTTAGGCTTTCCATAAATTGTAATGAAGACCCCCCCCCCACCCCCCAAAGCTTGTTATACTGTGGCTAATCTTTTAGAGCAGAGAGGAAGTTCTGAGTTTGGATCCACTTAAAAGGGCCCATTCACACTAGAGCGTTTTGCCGCAATTTCAGCAAAACGCTCAAACGCTAGCGCTTTTTAAAAGCACTAGTGTAATAAAAGTCTATGGGCCCGTTCTTACATGGGCGATTTGCGCTAATTGCCGCAAATCGGCCAAAAATGCCAAACGCGTTGCCTGCACCATTTTTAGGCGATTTTCTGGTGATTGTGTTAAATCGCAAGAAAATCACTCACGCAAAACGCCGGCAAAAATCGCCGTCATTTTGCGCTTTTAAGTGTGAATGGGCCCTATGGGTCATTTCAGACTTTTGATCCACATATCGGAGCACTTAGCTTGCCAAGTTTATTCCCATATTCATAGCATCAAAAGGTACTATTCCGTTAGCCGGGCGCAACCACCAGGTGGCGTTAATTACTATTCCCCCTCCAGGCTGCCATGGATAGTAGGGAAAGATGTAACTCTGGTGGAGTTTTATCGCCACCTAGTGGATGCACTGGATGCAGTGGATGCGCCTGGCTAACGGAAAAGAACCCATCAAAATATCCAACTTATGAATTAAAAACATACAGAACATTTATAAAAAATATGTTTATTAGAAAATAATTAATGTTATAGTAACATAGTTTGACAAACATTGTATTTAAGACAAGGCAAATGACCTTACAGTCCAAGATACCAAAAGAAGAGAAAAAAAAGGGGAGGAGAAGATCACACCACATTTAACAGCTGAAAGTAGAAAACACTAAACACATTTCTGACATTCAGTTAGCGGTTTCTGTATCCCATACAATGCAAAGATCAGGGTCTATAGGCTTCATTTATAGCAACAAATAAAAAAGGGAGGTGTTGCCCATATCCACTAGTCACATTCCATACAGTATATACAAGTCAAGAGCAAAAGTTGACGCCCACTGCAATAACCATACCCCCCCCCCCCCCCTCCTATAAAGTTTTGCTCAGGGTATCAAAGCACAGTTAAGCACAACAGAAAGCCTGTGCAGTAAGTTTGGCCATGCTTTTCTGTGGCACATATCAGAGTCTCCAGACAGAGGAGTCCTGTTTTCTTGCATTATTTGTTCTGCATTAGTAAAGGCTGGTCTTTCGCATAATCCTAAGAAATTCTTGTTCATTAATTTCGCCATCGCCATCTCGATCAGCTTCGTCAATCATTTCCTGAAATAAAGAACATTTAACTTAGGGCATTCATTTTAAATAATAGGGAAAAAAAAACAACAACAAAAAAACAAGGCTTACACAGCTGTTACATTTTATTTGTATGGCTGGAACAATGGCTGTGTACATGCGTACTGGTATTAGCTCAGGAAGAAGCCTGTGAATGACGTTGGCTGACTAGTCCCTGTGCATCTGTCTCTGTCTGTTCATTTCCAAAGGGGATTAGACCAGATTGCAAGTGGCAAATGTATACACTTAACCCTACAGTGAGCAGGGACCATGTGTACTCAGATCTGTGTAGTGTTTTGGCAAAAGCTGTATAGCTTAGCTGCGGTGGGCCTAGAAATATCAACAATGATCCTTGCATCTACTTGTATCTTGCATGTACCAAAGTACAAGAAATGGGATTTTATGGAGAAAGTCGGGGCATAACTAGAAGGGAGCAGTCCCTGCGATCGCAGAGAGACCCAGAGCTGTGGGGGCCCCCATCTACTAACCTTCCCTTCCTCCGATACAGGGGACTATACTTCAGATCAGGTCTTTTTATGGCTACACTGGTTATGGGTGGGAACCACACTTACAGGGAACCTAAACTGAGAAGCATGTGAATTTTTCCTTTTAAAATAATACCAGTTCAGTGTTCTCCCCAGAATTTTTTTCCAGCCGGGTGGCATGAAATAGTAGCTGGGTGGCATGAAAAAGTAGCCGGGTGGGGCGAGATGAGAGAATGCAGGGCCGGTGCTTCTGTCTGCTTACAGAATAGGAGGAGGTGAGCTGATGACAGCCGGGTGGTCACCAAAACTAGCCGGGTGCCGCACTCGGCTAACAGAGCCTGGGGAGAACACTGCAGTTGCCTGACTCTCCTGCTGATAGACTAAAACTAGTCCTTGGTAAGAGTACTTGTAGAAGACAAGAACAAAGAACATCTATCAGGCCCTAGGCAATGTGACTGTGGGTACATGTAAGAGTGATGTGCAGGTACTCTGCAGGGGAATGAGGGGATTCTTCCCCTATTACACATTCTTCATGTACAATCTGAAGCAGGTTTATGGGTGATAGACAACACCTCTGTGTTCAATGTGCACAACAGTGGATTCCTGCAGCTCTGTGGGGAGTGCATATGTAGAGTATAGTACTACTGTGTAACAAAGTAAACCTGAGACAGATGAAATTAAAGTTTTATACATACCTGGGGCTTTCTCCAGGCTAATCAGTCCCTCGCTGTCCTCCTCCTCCACCTGGATCTTCTGCTATAAGTCCAGGTACTTGAGCCAGTCTGGTGTAGTGCGCGTGCACACACTCCGCCACCGGGAGCGTACTACACCTGCACAGCACTATTGCGCAGGTACAGAATACTCCTGGCTGTGGGAGCAGCACACGGCCAGACTGCGCTGACTGGCTGATTTACCAGGGCTCATAGCAGAAGATCCAGGTGGTGGAGGAGGACAGCGAGGGACTGATTAGCCTGAAGGGGGCTGGAGGAAGCCCCAGGTATGTATAAAAAACTTATTTTCATCCGTCTCAGGTACCCTTTAATTCGTAGTCATCAAACCAAATTTTAACAACATATCAAATTATTTGATTTCATGAGCAAAGAGAGTGCATACATTTGCATAAACCAGCATCAGCGCAGAATTATTTGCATCTAATTGACCATCTCTATTAGTGACACAGCTACACATCAGGCTTTATTCTTACAGCATAGATGCTATTTAGCCAGAAATCGGCCAATTCTAGAACTGGCCGGCCATTTCTAGAACTGGCCGACGAAGTGCAAAATGCTGGGAACAGCGTCCTGTCCAGCACCATGAATGACACTCGGAACTTCCTCTGTGCTCTGAAAGATACGCAACAGCCTAACAACCTTTCAAGAGGCCCCCGCCTCCCTGCACGCTGGGAGAGAGAATCAACCTCTCCTTCCAGTGTCATGACCCAGAGGTCAGAAAAGTGAAAGTGGGCCAGTGCGGCCCACAGTAGCAGCGGTTTTGCCAGCTACCTGATCTGATCAGCCCCCCAGATCAGGTAGCCTAAATTTTTTTTTTAATTATTTTATGAGCCCACCTCGGGCTCTCTTTAAAGAAAAACATTCTTTGTTACAGCTGATACAAATCCTGCAATACATCTGCTGTGTGTCTACTTTCTGCTTTCATGGAAGCACACATATGGTTAACATCCTGTGTTTTCAAATTTAGCTGCTCTGCTGTGGCGGTCAGGTGACAGAGATCAAATTACAACTTGTGATTATACACAGATGAATGGGAATTAACAGGCTAAACTCTCTAAATACATACAGCGTGCATTCCTATATGTTTTCCTTCTGTCCCCTGCAAAAGTTCAGGTCCACTTTTCATAAGGCCGCAGGGAGCAGTGAATTGCTGGGGATCAGCCGGACATGAACACTGAATTCAGCGGAGGAATCAGCTACAGCCAGCCCTGGGTCCATCATGCAGGAGAGCACTGTGGAAAGCAGCTGCAGCCGTGTGCACCGGCAGCATGAATAGAAGCCCTGGGGTGAGGATGCAGGGAGAGCAGGCGGAATCGGATGGCGGCGGTTTTTTACAGCGGGAAGAGGAGGTACCTTGCGGCGGCATGGCAGCGGTACAAGCCTGGGACCTGTCCCTCATGGGACAGCGCGGGGAGAACTGAGCAGCGCGGGGAACTTGAAGAGAGGTGAACTTCGGGACTTGGCCGGCCACATTTAGTTACAACGCATTCTGGAGGATCATTTTGCATAATGGCCGAATCAGCCGGCCACTTCGTGCTTTGACCAGCCAGAACCCGAGGTGGCCAGACTTCGGGTTCTGGCCGTAACATATATAAGAGATTCTTATGTACACATCATATAAACAGTCACAATCAGATATGTATATCTGACCTTAAAAGTACATCATCCTAATGAGATCTCCGGTCAGTCGGCAGCAGCAGCATTGTGATCTGACAGGTTTCCACCTCTCTGAGCGGCCTAGCAGCAGCTGCTGTACTGATCTGCAATGCTTTTCCTCTGCAATGCTTGCCTTGTCCCCGTGGTGAGGCAGATGTGTGATCTGAGGTTTCCTGACTCGCCGCGCAGCATAGCAGCCGCTGTAATGCCCTGCAATGCTGGTCCTTTTCTGCAAACCTTGCAGGCGAATATCATGTTCCTGCATCAGACCTGTGTAATTAGCGCTATCCGGGCAGAGCAGGACACCCTCAGCCGCTATAATGGCAGAGTCCTCCGAGGATTCCGTACTGCCTTGGCTACTGGCGCCCTCTCATGACCTGCAGCGCCGGGGTCATGGGGTGACATCATTAAGCAAGGCAGTACGGAAGCCTCAGAGAAATCTGCCATTATAGCGGGGACAAGGCAAGCGTTGCAGAGGAGTAAAGCATTGCAGATCGGTACAGCAGCTGCTGCTATGCCGCTCGGGGGAGGTGGAAACCAATCAGATCACAATGCTGCTGCTGCCGCCAACTGACCGGGGACCTCATTTGGATGATGTACAGCAGAAGCCTACTATCAGACACGCCCTACATCAGAAGCGCACAGATAGGTAATATTTGCCACATTCAGACTATAAGACGCAGTAACTTTTTCTCCCCACTTTTGGGCGTCTTATATTCCGAAAAACACGGTAGAACATTTTCATATTTTCTCTTTTAATTACAGTTTAAATTCATTAGGAGTCGGTGCATTTTTTCCCTGACTCCAGGTACCCAAAAATTGCTCCGACTCCACAGCCCTGGTTCCAGTTAGTTTGTTAGCAGCTGAAAAGAAGGTACTGTATTACTGGGTGTATCTGCACATGGCTTGTAATCAGTTAAACCACGTGAACTGTGAAGAAAAAAAAAAAAAAAAAAAAAAGTTTATTTTTACTTACCTGGGGCTTCATAGAGATTCCTACAGGTCTACTCCGTTGTGCCACAGATCTCCAACTAGTTCAGTTACAGGGCACTGCACATGCACACAGTCTCATCTGCACACCTTCTCCATTGCCAGGAGCGTTCTGCGCATGCATGGTTCGCAAAAGAACTTTACCACGCATGCAGCGAATGCTCTTGATGTGTGGACAGGAAAACACATTCACAGAGGCCCACAACTAGACTAGTCGGAGATCTTTGTGAGGGGGACAGGAGCAAAACAAGGGGACCTTAAAGACTGTGGGGGTGCTAGCAGAAGCCCCACATAAGTAAAGATCAATAATAATTAAAAAAAAAACAAAAAAACAATTAGGTGTACTTTAAGGTTTGACTCTGCTCACCCTCTAAATGCGCAAGGTAATTTTACAACTGCTTTGCGCATCAGGCCCAACGTTATAAAAACAGAATATTTAAATAGAGTTATACTGGTTTGTTTGAAGCAAATAATCCATTGAGGTTATAGTATATCCAATGTCATGACATGCTCTGACTGCAAAGCTATGTCTGCTAGCTGGTGGGGGTCAAACCAATGGAGAGCAAAGTGGCTTTTTTGTTTAATTGCATACCTGCAACTCTTCATCTGTAAGGTTCTCTCCCAATTCTTTAGCAACCCTCTTTAAATTTTTGAAAGAAATTTTTCCTGTGCCGTCATCGTCAAACAGTCGGAAAGCTTTCATGATTTCCTCCTTAGAGTCCTTCTCACTCTGGCAGTAAAGGGAAACAGTTACTACCAGTTCTCATATATAAAATACTACAGAGGGTAAAGAGAGAGAGAGTACTTACCATTTTCTGTGTCATCAGAGCCAAGAAGTCTTCAAAGTCAATAGTGCCAGATCCATCCTTGTCAATGTCCGAGATCATCTTCTTCATCTCTTCCTTCTTTGGCTCAAAACCTAATGCACGCATGGCAACCTGAAAGAAGAGTATATACAGTATGACATGCTGTATTGTTGCAAACTTGAATGACTCTCTTATTCATGTGCCAGAGGGCATATCATCTAAAGGTGCGTACACACATGCGACTATAGTCGTTTGTAACGATCGTTCCCCGATCTTTACCAACGACGATCGTTACAAAAAACGAACCACCGACTATTAAGGCAAACGACGAACGAGCCAAATCGCTACAAAAGAAAGTTCTGTCTCGGCGGATTTTAACCAACGACGATCGTTTGCAAAAGTAGTACATCGTTGGAAACGATCGTTTGTACTAGGCTTGACATGCGCATTTCACTATTTCTCCATGGAACTTCTCATTTTTATGCGCAGGCGCAATAGTTGCTTTCTGTGATGTAACGTTCGTTCTAACGATCAGATCGTTACACACATTTTAAAACTACCTTTACTTAGGTCGTTCTTTCATCAATTAAAAGTTCGTTCGTCGTTCTTAACGAACGATCGTTGTCGCATGTGTGTACGTAGCATTACTGTGGTTCCATTCTACATCTGGCTGCACGGTTGTCAAGCAAGAATATAATTGTCAGTTATGAACAAAGTTGCTAATTTTTCAATAGCCAGAGTTACAATAGAAACTACGGCACAGTAATTACTTATTTAAAAACTCAAAAGGTCAAGCCCATTTACTTATGATAAAAGTTAAAGCGGTATAAAACTGACATAATATTCAATAAAAACATGTTTTCCTACTTTTTATAACCCATTCAGTTATCATATTTGCTTTTGTGCATAAGTATTATTCATTTAGAAATTACAAGTTACCAAAGTACAACTTTTTTGCTCTGAGAGCTGACTTTTCATTTTATACATAACTGGTGTAATAATAAAATAATAAATAATAATGTACCCAGTAATGATTTCTGAGTAGCGGTCTGTGTTCTGGAGTGTCTGCATTGCCAGAGAATGTTTACATTCCTCACTTGATACAATTAAGTAAAACACAAAATAATGTTATCTCCAGTTCTGATGCGTCTTTTGAATGTGGCTGTCCCTGCAGGGAGCTTAAAGGGGAGCTGAAGAGAGAGGTATATGGAGGCTGCCATGTTTATTTCCTTTTAAGCAATACCAGCTGCCTGGCAGCCCTGCTGATCCTCTGCCTCTAATACTATTAGCCATAGCCTCTGAACAAGCATGCAGCAGATCAGGTGTTTCAGACTTTAAAGTCAGATCTGACAAGACTAGCTGCATGCTTGTTTCTGGTGTTATTCAGATACTACTGCAGAGAAATAGACCAGCAGGGCTGCCAGGCAACTGGTATTGATTAAAAGGAAATAAATATGGCAGCCTCCGTATACTTCTTACTTCAGTTCCCCTTTAAAGAGAACCCGAGGTGGGTTTGAAGAATGTTATCTGCATACAGAGGCTGGATCTGCCTATACAGCCCAGCCTCTGTGGCTATCCCAAACCCCCGTGAGGTCCCCCTGCACTCTGCAATCCCTCATAAATCACAGCCACGCTACTGACACACAGCTTGTCAGAGCTGGCTGTGTTTATCTATAGTGTCAGTCTGCTGCTCTCCCCGCCTCCTGCAGAAATCCAGTCCCCGCCTGGAAGCTATGCAGGAGGCGGGGGAGCAGCCGAGACTGACACTACAGATGTAAACACAGCCTCACAGCACGGCTGTGATTTATGAGGGATTGCAGAGTGCAGGGGGACCTTAGGGGGGTTTGGGATAGCAACAGAGTCTGGGCTGTATAGGCAGATCCAGCCTCTGTATGCAGATAACATTCTTCAAACCCACCTCGGGTTCTCTTTAAGTAAGTCCTGTGTTTAACTAGTTGAATGTGGTTCTAGTGAGAAAAAAAGGGCGGTGGTAGTATATAATATGCTGTAAATAATCTTTTAGAGCAAAGATTTGCGGTTTCATACCGCTTTAAAGCCCAGCTTCAAGTACAGTTCAAAAACACCCTCAGGGAGGTTAGGCAGCTCAGTGCCAATGCCCCCAGAGGGCCATGTGATCAGCTTATACTAGATACGGAGGAAGCAAACCTCCTTATATGGAGTGCATGGAAGGGCAGCCATACTCTGTCATTCAAACTTCACCCTCTGTATATGAACATTACCTTGACACTAATGCATGAAACATTTCTCATAAGTGATCTCACCTACATTTTCTTCTTACTATGGAGTATATTCACTGAACAGCAGTAAATTAACCAGTAAAACAGGGGTGCCCATATGGTAGATCATGATCTACTGCTATATCACAAATTACTTCTGGGTAGATCCTACACATTCATTTTGGGCCCTAGACCATGTTGTTATTAGGTATAGTAAATGAGGTTTTCCTCAACAAAAGAAAATATTTCTCTTCCATCTTTTAATTTCTTATGCAAGGAAAATTAGCTAAGGTGCGAATAATGCTATATTTGTATTGTAATATTCTTGAAAATTTCATAAAAATGACATGAAGCTAACAGAGCTTGTGGTAAATTTTCATATCTGGGGTGGGGCTCATGGCCAGTGACTTGTCTCCCTTAGTGAGGAGGATTTTTACAATGGTGCATTGCTGGAATTAGAAGCAGAACATTGTCAGCCTAGGAGGTAGAACGTCACACAGGTAGTAAAGCTACTACAGAGAGAGGCACCGTTTGCTTGCACTTTACATCCATCTGCAAGGAAAAGTCACCAGTCATCATTATGAAGAATCATTCACCGAGGCTGTGGCCACACTTGTTGAAAAGCGCATGCGATTTTGCGCAATGCAAAATCACGCGCAATGATTTTTAATGGTGACACACATGTGCATGTTTAACCTCCCTAGCGGTATTATTATTATTATTATTATTAATACAAATCATGCTGTGAACAGTATTGACATGCATACACGTTAATACTCTCCTGCACTGTATAAGAGACCCTTGCTTGACACATTTTGGCAAGTTACAGGAAAAAAAAAGGTTTTGAAAACGAATTGGATCACTTTTTGCACAGAAATCCTGGGTAAATTGAATGCCAGGGAGGTTAAAACACTAATTGCACCCTGCATAAAGTCGCAATGCTAGCAGGTTCCAAACCCACACGAAATAGGAATAGTCATCTGCGTAAAACCACTGGCGTTAAATGCAGACATGAGTGTGGCTTCTCCGTGAAAGTTAAAGGAGTATCAAATGAAATGTTGCAAATGGAACACAATTATAATCCATGTAATGCAACATTTGTAATGCACACACTTCTGGGATGTAACAATAACGTGGAATTGAGAACACACTGTGCACTCTATGATACAGATTTGTTATTTAGAAGCAGTAATGAACGCTCAGAACCCTGTGCTTACCTTAAGTTCCTTGACATCAATGGTACCTGTCCCATCTGTATCAAATAAATCAAACGCTTCACGGATTTCCTGCTTTTGCTCTTCTGTTAGTTCGGGCTTTGCACCAGTTTTCCTGCGCTGAGCAGCGCCAAGACCAGGTCTGCGCATAGTTGCCTTAAAGAAACAAGACAACAAGATAAATATATGTGTTTACATGTTCAGAATTGACTACTCCTGGCAGCACTGCGATTTTCCTTTACTATTTAATATCTGAGAAAACAATTTACAAAACAAGTGAAAAAGATGGCAGCTTGTGGCTCTAAAGCTGTGGTCAAACTACAAACCAGGTTGCACAAGTCTTGAAGGTCCACCACAGCTAGCAATAACTTGTTCATTTTTATTTTATTGATTATTTGCCCCTTTTAAAGTGGACATGAACTCTTGTACAGGGCAGAAGGAAAGCAGAGAGAAATGCACCCTGTATGTAAAGAGTTAAGCCCAATTACCCCTCATTTGTGTCTAATCACAAGTTGTAGTTTGATCTCTCCCATGTGTCGCCTGACTGTCATGGCAGATAAGCTCATTTGAAAGCACAGGATGTTAACAATATGTCTGCTTCCATGAAAGCAGGAAGTAGAAACAGTACAGATTTATTGCGGGATTTGTATCAGCTGTAATGGAAATGTCTTTCTTTAAAGGTTATTCTGCAGTTGCTTATCTTTCAGAGTAGAGAGGAAGTTCTATGATCAGGTCCGCTTTAAGCCATGATGCTTTAGTTCAAGGTGTTAGATCTTTTAAGCCAACTATATACAGGCGATCGATAACTGGGTTGTAGCAAAGTCCTCCATTGGATTGTAGTGATCAGCATTTCACACCAAAAATCACTAAGCGTAATCGCAAACACACAGAGCGCTTTTGTAGCAATTTGCAGTCGAAATTTGAGGCATGTGCTTAGCGATTTTCTATTTATGCTTAGCGATTTTGGAGCATTTGCGTTTAGAGAGCTTAGTAGTTCTTGTGGCAAATCAGGAAGTACACACTGAACTGGAAGTAAACAGCATTTGACAAAAAAATGCTTTGAAAATATCTCGGTTTAGCGATTTTTAAAGGGGCACTATGGTAAAATTTTTTAACATTTTTAATATGTGCAGACATAAACAAATAAGTACGTTTTTTTACCAGAGTAAAATGAGCCATAAATTACTTTTCTCCTATAATGCTGTCACTTACAGTAGGTAGTAGAAATCTGACAGAAGCGACAGGTTTTGGACTAGTCTATCTCTTCATAGGGGATTCTCAGCAAGGCTTTTATTCTTTATAAAGATATTACCTAAAAAGGATTTAAACAATGATGCTGGCCAGCTTCCTTGCTCGCTACAGTTTTTTGGCAATTGGACAGAGCAACTGCCATTCACCAAGTGCTTTTGAAAATAAATAAATCCCTGAGAGTACCCTATGAGGAGATGAACTAGTCCAAAACCTGTCGCTTCTTTCAGATTGCTACTGCCTACTGTAAGTGACAGCAACATAGGAGAAAAGTAATTTATGGCTCATTTTACTCTGGAAGAAATGTACTTCTTATTTGTATGTGTTTGCACATATTTTAAATTTTTTTGCCATAGTGCCCCTTTAAAAGAGATTTTACAGTTTTACATGTTTGGTGTGGTGTCGTGGAAGAAATCGCATAGCTCTGGTGTGAACTAGCCTATCCAAAAACATTAGCCAAGCCTTTTTTGAAATGCTGGCACTTTTTAAAAGCGCTCTTGATGTGAACAAGCCCTGATAATCAACTGAAATGCTAGTGTTGCACTACTTGATGCAGTACAATGCTATACAACCATCCCTACTGCTCCTCCAGCCCACCCAATGTAAGTTTTGGACATGCCCAGCGGCCCTCTGGAATCATGAATTGACTAAAATTGAGTAGAAGTTGAGTGATTGTGAATGCTGAAGGCAGCAGACAGGCTCAATTACCATTCTTGGATTATCTTAACAAATTGACGTGTTCAGGCAGCATTAAGGTACATACACACGTCGGATTTTCACAAATGACCCGTTGTTTGGATGTCCAAACGACCGGTCGTTTGGACGTCAAATCGGGCGTGTTTACAGTCTGTCGTTCAGCTGATAAGACAGACTGTACACGCTCCCGATTTGAGCTGAACGACAGACTGTACACACGCTCGATTTGACATCCAAACGACGGGTCGATTGCAAAAATCCGGCGTGTGTATGAGCCTTTAGGCTTCTTGCACACCAAGACGTTGCATTAGGTGGCACGTTAAGGTCGCATAACGTGCACCTAACACAACGTATGGTGCTGCAAGAGCCGACGGTAGAGTGAGCCGCGTTAGGCGGCTCGAGTCCTATAATGTCTCCCAGAGTGGCGCTGATTGGCCAGCGGGACCACGTGATGCGGAGCGAGACACTCCGCATCACGTGGTCCCGCCGGCCAATCAGCGCCCGCCAGTGCAGTGAATATTAAGTAGCCATGTGCGCGGCTACTGTAGCTGGCTCTCCCCGCCTCCTCTCCGCCCCCCACTGCGCATGTGCAAACAGTCTAACGCGGCTATAGCCGCTCCAACGCCGTAGCATGCTGCACTTTGCACAGAACGTGCAGCGTTACATGTAACGCAACGTGGGCTGTGTGAACAGCCCACTTGTGTTACATTGCTGTGCGTTGGGGGAGCGTTACAGGCGCACTAACGTGCGCCTGTAACGTCTTGGTGTGTAAGCAGCCTTAATGTACAGTATAAGCCCTATCTTAGAATCCAGCCAATAAAATTGAACATAATGCAATGAAAAAAAAACAAAAACACAAACAAACAAAAAAAAACCCTAAAGCACAATCTCCAAAATGCAAGTTATATAAATCACTGTTCCCTAAAGTAAAAGATAATCTTACCATGGGGCCAAAATGCAGTCCATACCCAGCGTACGCCGGCTGTTTTGGTGGGCTGAAAGAGCGTGGAGGAGGTACTGGCTTGGGTTTAGATAGTGATGAAGAGGATCCCATACTGATCTGTGCTGTGTTCATTTGTAGATGTATACAGTACTAATTACTGATGCTTCCTTGGAAAGAGCTGCTTTGTGACTCATCCCTTGTGGCTCAATAACTCATGGCAACCATACTAATGACAGCTCTGCTATTCGCACCTACAACTACGATAGAGGATTTTCTTTCTTAAATGGCTTGTGACCCCCCCAGTCAAGCACAGTGTTCTCCCCAGGCTCTTTTAGCCGGGTGCTCCACCCGGCTAGTTTTGGTGACCACCCGGCTGTCATCGGCTCACCTTCTCTGCTGTATGCAGAAAAGCGCCGGCCCTGCATTCTGTTATCACGCCCCACCCGGCTACTTTTTCATGCCACCCGGGTGAAAAAAAATTCTGGGAAGAACACTGAAGCATGTAGAGGGAGTATGAAACCCCCAGGACTAGGACCAAGTATGAACTGGTGCATCAGCTATGAGCATGTAGTAATCATAGTTTTTTGTGGGTCAAACAGAGACATACAGACATGCACAAGGAAAAGTGATGCAGTTGCTCACAGCAACTTGTCTAATTGATTATCAGTTTGATTTTGTTTAATTCTAACTGAGATGAAGTGGTAGAATCAATTTCGACTACCTGACTGATCACTTACCATATCAAGCAGTTATCAACCAGAGTATAACTAAAGATGCACCCACACATCCAATCTTGACTGGCCGCACTTCTAGGTAGACTGCCTCACATATTTTGAAAATGTCTGATTGTGGAGGTAAGCTCTCATACTACATATGAGTGGACGATCCTTTAGACCAGCAGAGGCAGAGCCGGGACAAGGTCCTCCAGCACCCAAGGCTGAGACACCAGCATGCGCCCCTCCACCTCTCTCACCCCAGCCGTCACACAGTGATTGCTATTAGACTAAGTGGCGTCCTAGGGCCCCCAAGACCTCAATCTCTAGTTATCCGGGCTTGCAGGCACTACCATGTATCCCCTTTCGTTATTTCTCTCTGCTTCAGACACAATAGGAGAATGACAGATGAATTAGTTGTTTTCCCCCTCCTACACTACGCCCTGAGGCTGGAGCCTCTCTTGCCTCTGCACTGCCCTGAGCAGAGGTACTAGCAATGCCAGGCAAGTAATACATCTGCATAGCTGGTTCCTGCAGAACTCTACCAGCTGGTGATCCATGGTTTGAAAAAAAACCTCTCTCTCTCTCTCTCTCTCCTCAAGCTAGTAGGTGGATTCTGCTTTCAGATCTGACCACCCCTTCAATATCTGCTGCCATTTGCCAGCTTCACTATCCATCATCTAAATACTTTATTTTAATAATACGCCCTGTAATGACAGTTTGCAAAGAATGCTTTCCCAGCTGGTTGTAAAGTCATTTTGACTAGATCCCCAATTTCCATCCATCACCTGTGGAGTATTGCAATAGTGATCCATATAAGGAAAGTGTATCTAGCGATTTCAGTACATTTAGATACCATTGAGGAAAAGACAAAGGCTAGATTTGCTCTCTCAGGCCAGCCGCAGTGATACTGCAAGAATCATACAAGCAATGAAAAGCTACAGCAGCAGGAATCTACTATCCATCAGTAGATAATGTAGATAAAGACACGTACCATTGCCTGGAGAGCAGCTGCATCCACAGCGTGCAGCACAAGGGGAATAATCACCGCAGCAGCCCTCAGTCCTCCTGTCCAGCGTCTGTTACTGGGTTACGGCCACAACAACACACGCTCACCCTTGGGAGGGGCCTGTCAGTAGGTGGCGCTCCCTCCGCCCTGGCCCCCGCTGTCTAGGTACAGCAGCAGCGCGCCTCAGGCATTGCATGTGGACTGCAACAATAAGCGCCCGCTCTGCCCGCCATTTCTGCAGAACGTTAGCGAACAGACGCTCATTACAGCGCTTCCATGGCAACACTCCGCCCACCATTCTGCTGCAGCCACCAGACTCCGCCTGCCTAGTGGACTCTCAAGCAAGCTTTCAGCAATACCCTCCCGTGCTGCCTGTTGCGGGCGGAGCTAGTGATGAGCTTGGCGGAAGTCGCTGCAGCGAGTGCTGCTCCGTGTGTGTAAGCAGGTTGGTGTGCATCTATTGCACCTGTGTGTACTGGCAGATGAGTGTATAGAGGGTATGGCGCTACATCAGGGGTCTTGCGAGGCTACATGCTGGCCTGTTTCTTCTGATTGAGTTTACGGGCTGGTGGTATCTGTCAAGAGAAACAAGCAGAGGCGCTGCAAGTGTTATTTCATACTCCATAGTTCAGTGTTGTTGCCAGAATGTTTTTTCCAGCCCGGTGACATGAAAAAGTAGCTGGTTGGGGTGCGAGGGGGGAATTCAGGGCTCTTGCAAATGTGCTTACAGCATATGAGGAGGTGAGCCCAGGACAGCCAGGTACTTACTAAAATTAGCCACGTGGAACACCCGGCTAAAAGAGCTTGAAGCATAGCTCCCAACTATCCCTCTTTTGGAGGGACAGTCCCTCTTTGGGAGCCCCGTCCCTCTGTCCCTCTTTTCTCCTCATTTGTACCTCTTTCAGATCGTTGTCCCTCTTTCTATGTAAATATGAGTATTTCTCTACTGAAAAATGTGTTTAATTGCCGCTAAACTTTATTCCCATCTTTTAAATTGATATATTTCTAATTTTCAAATGTTAATTTGAAGGAAAATTAACCATGATAGAAAGGACCAGTGTGGTTTGTATTATAAAAACATATTTCCTTATGAAATATTTTATGGTATGTGTGACTAGGGGTGTGCCAGGGGAGTGGCTTAAGTGTCCCTCTTTCTCATCTTAAAAAGTTGTGAGGTATGCTTTAAGGCAAGTTTCCACTGGTCATGGTGCGATGCGATCATTGCACCGTATCCAAACTGCAGCTAATGTAAGTCAATGGAATAGATTCCATAGGCACTAATTTATGTGATACAGGGATGGCATGTTGCAGTTTTCCGCAGGATACATTCGATTCCCATAGCGGTAGTACTGAGCCTTATCGCATTACGATCACGACCAGAAGTTCCCCCAGGTGTGTGCAATGTGATGATCGCAATGTGGAAATGGGCCCTTAAAAGAACACTGGACAGCTATCAAACTGACAGAGAGCTCTCTACCACCATCCTACTGACAGAGCTGTCTACTGTTATTTAACTGACAGAGCTGTCTACTTAGTTATTTAACTGACAGAGCTGTCTACTGTTTAACTGACAGAGAGCTGTCTACTGCTGTCCAGCTGACAGGTGTCTACTGCTGTCCAGCTGACAGGTGTCTACTGCTGTCCAGCTGTAAGAGAGCTGTCTAATATTTAAATGACAAAGAACTGTCTACTTGTATCCAACTGACAGCTTTCTACTGCTATCCAACTGACAAAGAGCTGTCTACTACCATGCAAATGACAGCTGTCTACTATTATCCAACTGACAACTGTCTACTACTATCCAAATTATATAGCTGTCTACCATCCAACTGTCAGAGAGCGGTCTACTAATATCTAACTGACAAACAACTGTCTACTGCTATACAACTGACAGAGAGCTTTTTACTGATATCCAACTGACAAAGCTGTCTACTATCACCCAAATACCACCCCAAAATGTTTATCTAACAAAGCACAGTGTGTTCCTCACAATCTCCTGTCAAAATTGTGTGATTCTTTCTATTTATGTCCTGAGAAGACTTTTTTGATAAACAAAAGTTTTTTTACCATTTTCTGCAATTTTTGGTATAATAAAGGGTACTTATCCGTTAGCTGGGCGCATCCGGCAGGTGGCGCTAATTACTATTCCCCCTCCAGGCCGCCATGGATAGTAGGGAAAGATGTAACTCTGGTGGAGTTTTGTCGCCACCTGCCGGATGCGCCCGGCTAACGGATAAGTACCTAATAAAGCTTGATACTGAATATTGGATTCAAGTATACATGATGTGGTTTCATCACCTGCACTGATCCTCTTATATACAAACTTGATTATTTTTTGTGTGGAGGCTTAATCAGGTGGGGATCCTTCTTTAAAAATACGAGAAACTTATTGACTCCCTCCCAACTATACCACAATACACTGCTATCCACATGACAGAGAGCTTTCTACTGCCATCCACATGACAGAGAGCAGTCTACTACCATCAAACTGACAGAAGGCTGTGTACTGCTATCCAACTTACAGCTGTCTACTACCATCCAATTGACAGAGAGCTGTATACTACTATTCAGCTGACATAGCTGTCTGCCATACAACTGACAGCTAGCTGTCTACTACTATCCAACCAACAGCTGTCTACTACTATCCAAATATCTATTGCTATCCAACTGACTGAGATCTGTCTTCTGCTATTCAACTGACAAAGAACTGTCTACTGCTATCCAACTGAAAGAGTTGTCTATTACCATCCAACTGACAGAGCTGTCTATTACCATCCAACTGACAGAGCTGTCTATTACCATCCAACTGACAGAGCTGTCTACTACTATCCAAATGACAGTGTTCTCCCCAGAATTTTTTTCTCGCCGAGTAGCATGAAAAAGTATATGGTTGGGGTGCGAGAGGGAATGCAGGGCTGGTCCAACTCTGCTTACAGCGTAAGAGGAGGTGTGCTGATGACAGCCGGGTGGAGCACCCAGCTAAAAGAGCCTGGGGAGAACACTGAAGCTTTAACATATCTCTGGTTAGGAATGAGCTCTGGATGAAATCTGAATTTGTTTCATGTGGATTTCATCCAGATAATTACTGCACCTGATGGGGTGGGTGAGCTGGGGTTAAACTTACCAAGCGGCTGTCTTCTTTAATCCATCCCATGTCGCATCTCACACTGTGTTTTAAAGAGAAACTCCGACCATGAATTGAACTTTATTCCAATCAGTAGCTGATACCCCCTTTTACATGAGAAATCTATTCCTTTTCACAAACAGACCATCAGTGGGCGCTGTATGGCTGATATTGTGGTGAAACCCCTCCCACAAAGAAATTATGAGTATGTACTCTTGGCAGTTTCCTGTCAGTGAACCCTGTTGCATTGTGGGAAATAGCGGTTTACAGCTGTTTCCAACTGCCAAAACAGCGAGCAGTAGCTACATCACTTGCCGGCAGTAAAAATGTCACCATGTGATAAATGTCAGAATATAAATCAGGGATTTAAAATATTTTACAATGGGCAAACCCTGACTAAATCATTTATACATAATGATTGTAAAAATGAAGCACTTTTTTTTCATTACATTATTTTTACTGGAGTTCCTCTTTAAGCTGCGTTCACGTGACTACCGCGCTTCCGGGTTGAAGGAGGAAGCATGCACGTGGCTTGAAATGCGTCGTGGGACGCATTAAAGAAGATGGAGGCTAGGTATGTTAACCCCCCTCACCCGCTCCTTCAGGTGCACAAATAATCTGGATGAAATTCAAATGAAACTCATTCGGATTTCATCCAGAGCTCTCTAGTTAACCAGAGGTCTCTAGTTAATATCTGGCACAGCTGTTGCTAGTGGTGGAAGTTTGAATAGTTGCTGCGTCCACCAGGAGCAACTTGAGGCTTCAAGGGAACCTGAAGTGAGAGAAATATGGAGATTGACATTTAATTTTAAACGATACTGATTTCCTGGCAGTCCTACTGATCCTCTGCCTCTAATGCTTTGGCGCTAGTCTACTTTAGGGGACCCGCAGAAAACCTCATAGGAAAATTCAGGTAATGTGATTGGTTAGATGGCACCCTCTTGAACTGCTGGGATTGCCAGGAAACTGGTATTTAGCAAAGAAATTAACAGCGCTACTTAAAAACAGATAAGTGCCTACCTGCAAGAGAGTGCAAGCCCCACTTGTGGGATAAAATACACACCTAGCATACACATAACCTGTCTACCACTGGAGGATGTTGGTTTCCTGTAACAGCTTGCATGCAACTTGTTAAGTACTCGTCCCTCCCACTGCGGAGAAGTCATCCCCCCTTGGGAGGGGACCTAACACTAACTAACTAAATCCTAACCTATGCATAGCCTGGGTGCGCTACCAAGTAAAATTGAAAATTGCGCAAAAGGTGGATCAGTGCATCACCAGGCCGCCTCCGAATGGCCTACAATCAGAGGTGCGCTGAGCCCCCCCAGAAACTGCAAACGCACCTTGAACCCAAACAGAAGCTCTGCATATACACCAAAGCAAGGCTGCTAAGTTGGAGCAGCTGACCAAAAATGAATTAAATTAGTACATAGCAAAGAAATTAACAGCGCTACTTAAAAACAGACAAGTGCCTACCTGCAAGAGAGTGCAAGCCCCACTTGTGGGATAAAATACACACACACACACAGGTTAGGGTTTAGTTAGTGTTAGGTCCCTTCCCAAGGGGGGATGACTTCTCCGCAGTGGGAGGGACGAGTACTTAACAAGTTGCATGCAAGCTGTTAGAGGAAACCAACATCCTCCAGTGGTAGACAGGTTATGTGTATGCTAGGTGTGTATTTTATCCCACAAGTGGGGCTTGCACTCTCTTGCAGGTAGGCACTTACAGTGGTGTGAAAAACTATTTGCCCCCTTCCTGATTTCTTATTCTTTTGCATGTTTGTCACACTTAAATGTTTCTGCTCATCAAAAACCGTTAACTATTAGTCAAAGATAACATAATTGAACACAAAATGCAGTTTTAAATGATGGTTTTTAATATTTAGTGAGGAAAAAAAACTCAAAACCTACATGGCCCTGTGTGAAAAAGAAATTGCCCCATGAACCTAATAACTGGTTGGGCCACCCTTAGCAGCAATAACTGCAATCAAGTGTTTGTGATAACTTGCAACGAGTCTTTTACAGCGCTCTGGAGGACTTTTGGCCCACTCATCTTTGCAGAATTGTTCTAATTCAGCTTTATTTGAGGGTTTTCTAGCATGAACCACCTTTTTAAGGTCATGCCACAACATCTCAATAGGATTCAGGTCAGGACTTTGACTAGGCCACTCCAAAGTCTTTATTTTGTTTTTCTTCAGCCATTCAGAGGTGAATTTGCTGGTATGTTTTGGGTCATTGCCCTGCAGCAGCACCCAAGATCGCTTCAGCTTGAGTTGAGGAACAGATGGCCGGACATTCTCCTTCAGGATTTTTTTGGTAGACAGTAGAATTCATGGTTCCATCTATCACAGCAAGCCTTCCAGGTCCTGAAGCAGCAAAACAACCCCAGACCATCACACTACCACCACCACCATATTTTACTGTTGGTATGATGTTCTTTTGCTGAAATGCTGTGTTACTTTTACGCCAGATGTAACGGGACATGCACCTTCCAAAAAGTTCAACTTTTGTCTCGTCGGTCCACAAGGTATTTTCCCAAAAGTCTTGGCAATCATTGAGATGTTTTTTAGCAAAATTGAGACGAGCCTTAATGTTTTTTTTGCTTAAAAGTGGTTTGCGCCTTGGATACCTGCCATGTAGGCCATTTTTTGCCCAGTCTCTTCCTTATGGTGGAGTGGTGAACACTGACCTTAAGGCAAGTGAGGCCTGCAGTTCTTTAGATGTTGTCCTGGGGTCTTTTGTGGCCTCTCGGATGAGTTTTCTCTGCGCTCTTGGGGTAATTTTGGTCGGCCGGCCACTCCTGGGAAGGTTCATCACTGTTCCATGTTTTTGCCATTTGTGGATAATGGCTCTCACTGTGGTTCGCTGGAGTCCCAAAGCTTTAGAAATGGCTTTATAACCTTTACCAGACTGATAGATCTCAATTACAGTACTTTTTGTTCTCATTTGTTCCTGAATTTCTTTGGATCTTGGCATGATGTCTAGCTTTTGAGGTGCTTTTGGTCTACTTCTCTGTGTCAGATAGCTCCTATTTAAGTGATTTCTTGATTGAAACAGGTATGGCAGTGATCAGGCCTGGGGGTGACTACAGAAATTAAACTCAGGTGTGATAAACCCCAATTAAGTTATTTTTTAACAAGGGGGGCAATTACTTTTTCACACAGGGCCATGTAGATTTGAAGTTTTTTTTTTCTCACAAAATAATAAAAACCATCATTTAAAACTGCATTTTGTGTTCAATTATGTTATCTTTGACTAATAGTTAACGGTTTTTGATGAGCAGAAACATTTAAGTGTCACAAACATGCAAAAGAATAAGAAATCAGGAAGGGGGCAAATAGTTTTTCACACCACTGTATCTGTTTTTAAGTAGCGCTGTTAATTTCTTTGCTATGTACTAATTTAATTCATTTTTGGTCAGCTGCTCCCACTTAGCAGCCTTGCTTTTGGTGTATATGCAGAGCTTCTGTTTGGGTTCAAGGTGCGTTTGCAGTTTCTGGGGGGGCTCAGCGCACCTCTGATTGTAGGCCATTTGGAGGCAGCCTGATGATGCACTGATCCACCTTTTGCGCAGGAAACTGGTATTGTTTAAAAGAAAATAAATATTGCAGCCACCATTTCCCTCTCAGTTCATATCAACACAAGGTGAATCTTTTTTTGTATTGCTGAGATTAGGTGTACCTGAAACTCATCCTAAGATCAGTAGATTTATTAAACTGGATGTAGCTGCATACGAGGCTTAGGGCTGTGTAAACTGTAAACCCTAAGCCTTGTATGCAGAGAGGAAAAAAAATCGCTAGACATTAACAACTTATTGAAATCTCATTTAAAAATTTTAAAACAAATGATGTCTTGAGTCGGCGACAAACAATCCACAATGGTTTGGGTATTTTGAACAAAGACATGATGGATCACTTCGACAGATAATTGTTCATCGTCAACAGTGTGTACAGCACTATGAACAATTTGTAAAAGATGTGTCCTTGATGTGTATGGTACTTTGCTTATAACCCTGCATTGTTTAACGATCCTAATGATTAATAATTGTTTATTTCAGTTGCAGTCTTTAGCTGCTGTTCACATCAAATTGCTCAAGGTTTTTGGCTTTGATTGTGGAACGATAATTAATTGGTCGTTTCACAAGATACTTTCTTTCGGTGTGTACGTAGCTTAACTGTGACAGTGTAGTCAAAAGATTAGATGTGTTTAGTAATTTCTATCATGTAAGTTAATCTTATTTTTTTTAAACACAGGTGTTTACTGTAAATAGTCCCATGTCGGAAAGATCTCACGTTGGACTGATAGAATTATGCAGCCTCTCATCTTCAGTAAAGTCCTTGCTTGGACCCTTGAAATCATATAAGTTTATTTATGACCAAGACACCCAACAGAGTACATTAACCTGCTCATCATTCCGACTTCTGGAGAGTCTAAACTTGACAAGTGCTGTTGGCCAGCATCTTTATGAAGCCATTCATATCCATCAGAAGACATACAAAACTGGGGTGACAACTTTGGTTTTCCTAGTTGGAGCCTGGAGCAAAGCAGTTCTGGGATGTCTGCAGCAAGGGGTTCCTGTTCCACTAATTGTTTCTGTAATGCTGGAAGCTCTGAACTCTTGCATTGACATTGCTGAGTGCTTTCACATAAAAATCGATAATGTACTGATAAATAACCAAAAATCAGATAAACTGACATCTCTCCGAGAGGAAACTGTTTGTATCCAATGTAGAAAAAGTAATTGTGTTTCCTGCTCAAATCACCCTGTTACATCTGGTTCTCATCATGGAAATCACCTGCATAGAAACAGGATGGAAACGCACAGTAGACCGACTCATGCAGGAGACTTCCTCGGCAAGACTTGTCACATGAATAAGCTCTCACACAGCAGACACTTCTCTGTCCCTAACAGAAGCTGTTTTCACAGCTCAGGATCAACACTTCCTACCAATAATCATACTTTAAGAGATCTGACTCAGTCTTTGAGTCATGGAAATTCAGAAACCATGAATCTTGTGGAAGAGGCTGTTCAACTTCTCTGTGAAAGTGCTCAAACTACTTCCATCAATAAAGACCTCTTCCAGGCATCACAACTTGAGCTTTGTGTTTTAAAAGGTCAGACAGATGCATTGTCAAATGCTTTATTTGGCTATGCTACTTTAGTGCCAGCAGAGAACTATGAACTTATCAAACGATGGGAAGGCAAAGCTTTGAAACTCCTTCTTTTAGATGGAGAACTGACTGAAAAATACAGACATTTAGGCTTCAATAAAGCGACCAATGTAAACTCGATATCTCAGTTTAAAAGCACGGAGACGACTCAACATGATCATTCCTGGACAAGTACTGCTTGTAGGACGTTTTGTCAGGCTGGTATTGACATCATTTTAGTCAGGGGTGATGTCTGTCCACAGCTTATGATGCAGTGCAGACAAAAACATATTCTAATTATCCCTCATGTACGACAAAATGTTCTGGAGGCATTTTGTGAATGCACAGGAGCAGAGCCTGTGACATACCTAGCACAGATAAGCTGCCACAGCATAGGCGGCAATGTATCTGTCACTGTGTATACTGTTCTAGAATGCGACCAAAAGTTAGCCATTATCCTCCAGGCACCCAGGTTGAATTTTGTCACAGCTGTAGTAAGTTGCAGACTGCTAGCCAAGGAGCAAGCACTTGAAGATCAGTTTTGGGCCTGCTGTCATAGATTACATCATGCCATTAATGAGCAAAAAGTGCTTCCTGGTGGAGGTGCAGTTGAACTCTTGTGTCTTAGTCACCTGAGAAAACTTGAAGAAAACACTGGAACTTCAAGTACAGACATTAGAAGCTTTTACAGGTCATCATGGGTGTCTGCTACGACCGTACATTACAAATGTTATATTTACAGATGCTTAGCTGAAGGCTTCTCCCGATATCTTTCTGTTCTTCTCTGTAACATGGAGAGATATGCTTCAGAGATGGAAGCCTTGACTTTCATACAAAAGAAGCTAAAGAACATTAGTGAGTTTTCCTCTCCTTCGTCGTATAATTTAAATGAATATTTCAGAGGTATTGTTTCATTTACAGATCAAAGACCTTCAGTATCCTATGAACCAGTAACAGTGTATGATAATCTAGTTCCAAAGCTGGAAGCGTGGCGCAGTGCTCTACACTTAGTTCTCATGGTACTTCAGTCTGATGCGGAGATCATCACAGGGTCAGCCCCACACACAAAAATGGCAAAGGCAGATTTTGTAACCAATAAGCCTGCCTTTCTCTAGTTACCACTTCCTGTATCCCTAACGAAGGACAAAATAAATTGACTCATGTTTTAGTGAGAAAACCTAGGGGTGTCACAGGTGCACATTTACCCTATGATTGTTCTGACAGGTCTCTGTTGAGCAGTTACTAAGATACAGAGATTTCTTCTTTCAAATAAATCCAGGCAGTGCCAGATTTATTTTAGAATGATGCTGCATGTGCATTTGTGTAAAGCCCTAGCCACTCAATAGGTTATGATTGTTAATAAATCCTTGCTAGGCACAAAAGAAAAAGCCATCTATATGGCAACCTCTAATTGTAATAAATGATCTCTAGAGATTGTTTATTACAATTTAAGGTTGCCATATAGATGGCTTTTGTTTTGTGCATAGTCAGTGTGTAATACATCCTAGTCGATATTTATTTGGCGCACGTTGTGTTTCAATAAATCCTTGCTATTTCTGTAAGATTGTTTTTAATATCCAATGATGTCCAGTCTGGTAATGCAGGACCGATATTCAGGAAACAAATTGCATACCTTTATAACACTTCAAGCAAAAAAAAAAAAAGAGTCAGGTCTTTTATCTTGCCTAGCTGGCACCAGATATAGAATCAAAGAATTGGCTTAAAGAGACTCTGAAGCAAGTCTATATTAACTTTTTTAACATGCAGTCATGTTATGAACTACAACCTCTGCTAAACCGCCGCTATCCCGCTTCAAAATGAGGGGTTTATACCCTCCAAATCCCTCCTGCAAAATCCATGACTTTCTTGGTCATGGATTTTGCTGCCCATGGAGGCACAGCTTTCAGCTGCAGCTCTGCCTCCATGCGCGTCAATCGCAGCGCAGATCTCCGCCTCTCCCCGCCCCTCTCTGTGAAGGAAGATTGAGAGGGGCGGGGAGAGGAGGCGATCAGCCGGGATTGACGCGCTAAGATGCAAAACTACAGCCATAAGCTCTGCCTCATCAGGAAGCTCTCCCCGGAGTTAGGAGAGAGGGGATTTGGGGGGTATAAACCCCTCATTTTGCCGCGGGATAGCGGCGGTTTAGCAAGGGTTATAGTTCTTAACATGACTGCACATTAAAAAAGTGATTTTAGACCCACTTCAGAGTCTCTTTAAAGGAAACCAGAGACCTGGAAAAGTAAAGATTTGATACTTACCCGGGGCTTCCTCCCGCCCCATAAACACGTCTCTTGCTGTCCTCCCACGGTCCGCTGTTTAGGCGTGTTCGGCCCTGGTAACTGGCTCAGTTGCGTCAGTCCAGGTTCACTGCTCATGCGTGGGAGGTCAGCACATGAGCAGAAGACCTAAGACCCAAACTGGACCCGACAGCCTGTCGGGGCTGATCGCGCCTGAACGGTGTGGGTCTCAGAGGTGTTTATGGGGAGGGAGGAAGCCCCGGGTAAGTATCAAATCTTTACTTTTACAAGTCTCTGGTACACTTTAACCACTTGAGGACCCACCCTTTACCCCCCCTTAAGGACCAGCGCTGTTTTAGATGATCTGTGCTGGGTGGGCTCTGCAGCCCCCAGCACAGATCAAAGGGCACTCAGAGCGATCAGATCGCCCCCCTTTTTTCCCCACTAGGGGGATGATGTGCAGGGGGGGTCTGATCGCTCCTCCTGGCTGGCATTTTGCGGGGGGGGGCACCTCAAAGCCCCCCTCCGCGGCGAAATCCTCCCCCTCCCTCTCCTACCTGCCACCCCCGGGAGATCTGGGCTGCACAGGACGCTATCCGTCCTGTGCAGCCAGTGACAGGACGTCCCCTGTCACATGGCGGCGATCCCCGGCCGCTGATTGGCCGGGGATCGCCGATCTGCCTTACGGCGCTGCTGCGCAGCAGCGCCGCACAAATGTAAACAAAGCGGATTATTTCCGCTTGTGTTTACATTTATCCTGCGAGCCGCCATCGGCGGCCCGCAGGCTATTCACGGAGCCCCCCGCCGTGAATTGACAGGAAGCTGCTTCCTGATTAATTAGGCTGCAGCTGGCGACGCGGTCCTGCAGCTGCCACTTTGCCGACGCACGGTATAAGCGTGCGGTCGGCAAGTGGTTAAGGGTCCATTGTGTTTTATTCAGCAAGCATAACCACAGGCATATCCATGACTCATCCAGATGGTGGATTTGGTTGTGCTTATGGTTGGTGAATTAACCATAGTGGAATCTTCAGAAGTGTGCTGACCATTTTTTCACATAGGCCTCGATTCATAAACAGCAGTGCGATAAAAAAATCTTGTCGGGAAAATACCGCACTCGGTATTTTCCCGGTCTGTGTGCTAATTCATAAAGATTTCCCCAGCTGCCCTTGGAGGTCTGTAAATTACCGCAGCCCATTGAGCGGTAGAGCAGAGCAGTGTCTCGATTCTCTCTTTGCCCTGCAGAAATGAATCACACAGACGGCTCTCTCTGGCTCTCCCACTGATGACTCAGACAGATGAGTCACAGTCTTTCCCTGCCTGCAGAAATGACTCACACAGACGGCTCTTTCCACTGATGACTCAGACAGATGAGTCACACAGTTTTCCCCTGCCTGCTGAAATGACTCACAAAGACGGCTCTCTGGCTCTCTCCACTGATGACTCGAACAGACTTCGGATCTCTGCACTTTTGCATTCGTCAGAGCTGTCGGTAACTTGTTATCGCCTCACTAGAGGTGTCGGTAACTACCGCCAGGCTTACCGCTTGTTGAAGGCTTTATGAATTGACATTTGCTGACAATTTACTGACATGTGTTGTCGGTAACTGCAGCTAAGTCGGTAATTTATCTCCCTGGTTGGTAATTGTAGCTTTTCATGCGGTAACAGCCTTTATGAATTGACACATTGCTAAGTGGTCGGTAAAGTCTGCTGTTTTCAGCATTACTGCATGAGGTAATGCTTTATGAATCGAGGCCATAGTGATGCCGAACCACTTATCTCTAGCCTGATGATATAGGGTTACTTATGATTTTCAGTGGTGTCCAGCCTGGTTATGCTAGACCAGTTATGATAAAAAGCCTGGTGATGCAGGACCACTGATGATTTTCAATGATGTCCAGCCTCGCAATGCTGGACCACTTAGAGCTCGTTCACACTATGAGCGTTTGTGGGTCTTTTTAAGCACTGGCGATTTTTAGAAATCAACCCAAAAGCGCGTGTGCAATGATTCCCTATTAGAGTACATGTAAGCGTTTTTCGATTTCATTGAAATTGCAAACGCGCTACACATACTATTTTCTGAACGCTTTGGTTCAATGGAAGGTATAGGGAAATCGCAAAGCGCTTGAAAAAGCGTTTTGTATAGCAATTTCCTGAGCTCTTCTATGAATAAATACATTGTATTTATTCATTTCCGGGTGAGAGAGTACACTTCCTGATCAGCATCAGGAAGTGAAAAAATGAGTTGCTCTGCAAAAGCGTTTATAAAAGCGCTTTTCTAAGCGCAAAGCGCAGGGGAAAGCACTTAATGGGACACTTAAGTCTGTGGAAAAAAATGAGTTTTATTTCTCACCTGGGGCTTCCAGCAGCCCCCTGCAGCTGCATTGTGCCCACGCAGACTCCATCAGATGCTCCTGGCCCCAGCGGCAGCCATTTCCGGTTTCGGCAACAGGAGCTGACAGGCAGGGAACGCGAGTGATTCTTCGCATTCTCAGCCACTATAGTGCCCTCTATGCTGCAATAGCATAGAGTATATATCATATAGCAGCATAGAGGGCACTATTGTGGCTGGGAACGCGAATAATCACTCGCGTTCCCTGCCTGTCGGCTCCTGTCGCCGAAACCGGAAGTGGCTGCCGCCGGGGCCAGGGGCATCTGATGGAGTCTGCGTGAGCACAGGGCGGCTGCAGGAGCTGCTGGAAGCCCCAGGTGAGTAATACACATTTTTTTCAACAGACTTAAGTGTCCCTTTAAGAAAACTGAATCGCTCAGTGCTTGCGATTTATAATGTGAACATAGCCTTACAGCACATCTGAAGAGAGAGAAATACACGTATTTCTGTAAACATGCAAATTTCCTAGTTATCATGCTGATCATTTGACTCAAATACTAATAGCCATAGACCCTATTGATGTATACACTACTGCAGCAAATGAGATCAGCAGGACTGCCAGGCAACTGGTGTTGTTTAACCACCCTGGCGTTCTGATTAAATCGCCAGGGTGGCTGCGGGAGGGTTTTTTTTAAATAAAAAAAAAACTATTTCATGCAGCCAACTGAAAGTTGGCTGCATGAAAGCCCACTAGAGGGCGCTCCGGAGGCGATCTTCCGATCGCCTCCGGCGCCCAGAATAAACAAGGAAGGCCGCAATGAGCGGCCTTCCTTGTTTTGCTTATATCGTCGCCATAGCGACGAGCGGAGTGACGTCATCGACGTCAGCCGACGTCGTGACGTCAGCCGCCTCCGATCCAGCCCTTAGCGCTGGCCGGAACTTTTTGTTCCGGCTGCGCAGGGCTCAGGCGGCTAGGGGGGCCCTCTTTCGCCGCTGCTCGCGGCGAATCGCCGCAGAGCGGCGGCGATCAGGCAGCACACGCGGCTGGCAAAGTGCCGGCTGCGTGTGCTGCTTTTTATTTCATCAAAATCGGCCCAGCAGGGCCTGAGCGGCAGCCGCTGGCGGTGTTGGACGAGCTGAGCTCGTCCAGACCGCTCAGCTGGTTAAAAGGAAATAAATATACTAGCCACTATATGCCTCTCGGTTCAAGTTCCCTTTAAGATCACAAGCCTGATGATGCTGGACCTCCTATGATTTTCAATGATATCCAACCTAGTGATGCTGAACCACTTATAAGCACAAGCCTTGTGATGTTGGATAATCTATGATTCCAAAGATCTCCGGCAGCCTAATGATGTGAGACCACTTGATCTCAAGCCTTGTGGTGCAGAATCACTTATGATTTTCAGTGTTGTACAGCTAGGTGATCATGTTTGAAGAATTTTAGTTTTTGCCAGGAAAGGCATTCTAAGTACCAGAATGGGTTGAGACACTAATACGTTATAGCAATGTTTAAAGTGGGATTATACTTCAAAGTATAGCTTGAGAATACAAATATTATTTGTATTTTGCTAGTGTTGAAAGATATTTGAACATCTTTTAGTTTTTACTGATGCTTTTGTCCCTGTTGGGGTAACTGATATAACTTCCTGTCCCTGGGAACTCTGTTGGTTTAGCCTGAACCCTCCTTATCCTGGAAGCAAGAAATTACAGATAAAAAAAAATGACCTTTGCACATTCAACCGTTTAAGTTGTCCCTACATCTGTCCCTGTTAGATATATTTATCAACTTCCAGTCTGGACAGCAAGTTATGAGTTACCAAGATCCCAACGAGTTTCTAGTCTTTCTTACAGTATCCAAAACTGAAATACATTTCCCTTATGCTGAGTGCTAAAGAAAGCTAGTAGTGAGGAGCATGAGTGGGCTGCTATCTTTATGTAGTTAACATTTTACTTGCCTTGTTTTCTTTTTTTTTTCTAATACATATTGGGTCAGTGACAAGTTGGAAGATCAGTTGTGCTTGCACCTAGTTTAGATGTCAGAATCTGCTAAATTCAAGCAGTTTCTGGTAAAGGAAATGAAGATTTGTGACCACTAGATGGCATACTGACCAAACGCTACATAAATAGGATGTGTCTAGTTTACCATAACAGTGCATTTTAAAAGGACCATTGTATTTACTTACTTATTACATGCAATTTAAGAAAGTTAGATTGGCATTACTCCATATTCATAAGCACACAGTAACACATGGATTAAGATTCTTAAATAATGATCACAAACAGACGTCTCAAAAGCTTTACAGCATGCAGTCTCTGCATTCATGTTGGGCTAGTAGTTTTGTAGAGAAGGACCTTTGCAGGGAAGGAACTAGTCCCAGAAATATTGTAAATAATCTTAAAGGACGATTGTAACGAGAGGGATATGGAGTCTGCCATACTTATTTCCTTTTAAGCAATACCAGTTGCCTGGCTAACCTGCTGATTCTCTGCCTCGAATACTTTTAGCCATAGACCTTGAACAAGACAAATATAATTTATATTGTGCTTTTCTCCTGGCGCACTGAAAGCGCCAGAGCTGCAGCCACTAGGACATGCTCTTTAGGCAATAGCAGTGTTATGCTAGGAATACACTATAAGATTTTTCAGCAGATTTACTGTCCGATCAATTTACTGATCGTTTTTCTGATCGAATTCCATTCACTTCTATGAGAAATAGATCAGACAAATGATAATTTCAGACATGTCCGATCTGATTTTCAATTGAACCATCTATCTGCCAAAAAATCTCATGGTGTATTCCCAGCATTAGGGAGTCCTGCCTTAGGTGTCAGACTCTACTGCAGTCAAATAGACCAGCAGGGCTGCCAGACGACTGGTATTGTTTAAAAGGTAATAAATATGGCAGTGCATTACTTTGTTACAGCCTTATTCCAAAATGGATTAAACATTTTTTCCCCTCAGAATTCTACACATAACACTCCATAATGACAATATGAAAAAGTTACCTTGAAATGTTTGCAAACCTATTAAAATAAAAAATCAGAATGAACATGTGCATAAGTATTCACAGCTTTTAGCATGAAGCTCAAAACTGAGCTTAGGTGCATCCTGTTTCCCCTGATCATCCTTTAAAGGGAACCTAAACTGAGAAGTATATGGATTTTTCCTTTAAAAATAATACCAGTTGCCTGACTCCCCTGCTGATCCTGTGTCTCTAATACTTTTAGCCACAGCCCCTGAACAGGCATGCAGATCAGGTGCTCTGACTGAAGTCAGACTGGATTAGCTGCATGCTTGTTTCAGGTGTGCGATTTAGCCACTACTGCTTCAAAAGAGATCAGGAGTGCCAAGCAACTGGTATTGTTTAACCACTTGCCGACCGCACGCTTATACCGTGCGTCGGCAAAGTGGCAGCTGCAGGACCAGCGACGCAGTACTGCATCGCCAGCTGCAGGCTGATTAATCAGGAAGCAGCCGTTCGCGCGAGCGGCTGCTTCCTGTCAATTCACGGCGGGGGGCTCCGTGAATAGCCTGCGGGCCGCCGATGGCGGCTCGCAGGCTAAATGTAAACACAAGCGGAAATAATCCGCTTTGTTTACATTGTACGGCGCTGCTGCGCAGCAGCGCCGTAAGGCAGATCGGCGATCCCCGGCCAATCAGCGGCCGGGGATCGCCGCCATGTGACGGGACGTCCTGTCACTGGCTGCACAGGACGGATAGCATCCTGTGCAGCCCGGATCACCGGGGGGAGAGGTAGGAGAGGGAGGGGGGTGAATGTCGCCACGGAGGGGGGCTTTGAGGTGCCCCCCCTGCAACTAGCCTGCACGCAGGAGCGATCAGACCCCCCCTGCACATCATCCCCATAGGGGGGAAAAAAGGGGGGCGATCTGATTGCTCTGCGTGCACCCTGATCTGTGCTGGGGGCTGCAGAGCCCACCCAGCACAGATCACCTAAAACAGCGCTGGTCCTTAAGGGGGGTAAAGGGTGGGTCCTCAAGTGGTTAAAAGGAAACATCTATATCCCTCTCAGTTAAGGTTCCCTTTAAGATGATTCTGCAGCGTAACTAGAGTCCACCTGTGGTAAATTCAGTTGATTGGACTTGATTTGAAAGGTACACACCTGCCTATGTAAGGTCCCACAGTTCATATCAGAGCACAAACCAAGCATGACGTCAAAAGAATTGTCTGTTGAACAAATCTGGGGAAGATTACAGAAACATTTCTGCTGTTTTGAAGGTCCCATTGAGCACAGTGGCCTCCGTCATCTGTAAGTGGAAGAAGCTCAAATCCACCAGGACAATGATCTCTGCAGCAATTCACCAATCAGGCCTATATGGTAGAGTAACAAGACGGAAAACACTTCTTTGTAAAAGGCACATGGCAGTCTGCTTGGAGTTTTCCAAGAGGCACCTGATGGACTCTCGGACCATGAGAAACAACATTCTCTGGTCTGATGAGACAAAGATTGAACTATTTGGTGTGAATGCCAGGCATCACATTTGGAGGAAATAGGGCACCGTGCTCATCACCAGGCCAAAACCATCCCTACAGTGAAGCATAGTGGTGGCAGCATCATGATATGGGGATGTTTTGTTAATGTCCTTGAGTGGCCCAGCCAGAGCCCAGACTTCCGATTGAACATCTCAGGAGAGATCTTAAAATGGCTGTGAACGTATGATTCCCATCGAACCTGATGGAGCTTGAGAGGAATGGGCGAAACTGGCCAAGGTTAAGTGTGCCAAGCTTGTGGTATCATATTCAAAAAGACTTGAGGCTATAATTGTTGCAAAGGTGCATCAACAAAGTATTGAGCAAAGGCTGTAAATACTTATGTACATGTGCTTTCTAGGTTTTCTATTTTTAATAAATTTGCCAAAACCTCAAGGACATTTTTTTTCAGGTGGTTGTTCTTGGGGGTTGTGTGTAGAATTCTGAGGAAAAGAGTTTAATCCATTTTGGAATAAGGCTGTAACATAGCAAAATGTGGTTAAAGTGATGCGCTGTGAATACTTTCCAGATGCACTGTAGATATAACTAATCCAAAAAGATTTTAGAACATTCAAATTATTTTCTGACTTTTTTTTTCAGATTATACTTAACCTATTTTAGTTCCTGGACGTAGAAACTACGTCTCCTGGACGTAGAAACTACGTCCAGGAACCATGCGTGCTCCTGCGGGCGATCGCGCACGAGCGCTCCCGGCCCGCGGTGCGTTAGCCAGGCAATCAGTGAATCGGGCTATGGTGCCCGATCACTGATTCCTCTCCCCCGCTGAAAAAGCGACAGCTTCTCTCGGAAGCTTAGCTTTTTCTGGCTGTTGCTTCCCCCATGCGTCTCTCTAAGCGTATGTTACGCTTAGAGTGACGTCATGTAAACAAACTCATAGCTGCCATCTTGTGGCCAAAAAGTAAAACTACAACTAAAAGTAAAAAAAAAATAAAACTCAAGACACATTTACATTATAAAACTATTGTTTACATCCCACCCTCCCAAAAATACCCAAATAAAATGTTTAATATAAAAAAAAAAACATTACAATAAAAACAAAAACGTAAATATTTACCGAAGGGTCTAAACTTTTTAAATATCAATGTAAAGATGAAATATTTCTATTTTTTTTTTATTTTAAACTTGTAAATAGTGATAGATGCAAAACAGGAAAAAATGCACCTTTATTTCCAAATAAAATATTGTCGCCATACATTGTGATAGGGACATAATTTTAACGGTGTAATAACCGGGACATATGGGCAAATACAATACGTGAGTTTTAATATTATGGAGGCATGTATTCTTTCAAAACTAGAATGACTGAAAACTGAGAAATAGTGAATTTTTTCCGGTTTTTTTCTTATTCTTCCTGTTAAAATGCATTTACAGTAAAGTGGCTCCTAGCAAAATGTTGCCCCCAAAGAAAGCCTAATTGGTGACGGAAAAAACAAGATATAGATCAGTTAATTGTGATAAGTAGTGATAAAGTTATAGGCTAATCAATGGGAGGTGAACATTGCTTAAGTGAAAACGACGGAACGCAAATGGGTTAAATTCATAATTTATGAAGTGTATTAAAATGTACTGTATGTGTCAACCATAACAATGGAAGATTGCTGAAAGGAGAATAGAAGAGTCTGATTGTTACATCTGTCAGCTCTACGGAATATGTTGGTGCTTTATCAATCAATAATAATTTGTTGCATTATTATTCAGCCAATAGGCTGGATGCAGGTTTAGTCTAAGTTTTATTGCTTGAAGCAGATGACTACAAACTCCTCTCCATTTCTAACCAACAAATCAACATTCGTTTAAAACAAAAAAAAAATGAAATTTGCCTGCTGCCTGGCTTAGGGATCTTTTGCAGCAACACCAGGGATGTAGAGTTTAAATATATTCTTGGGTCTTGGTAAAAATGTACCAGCTCTGACTTCTAATGAATTTACATTGTCTATACAATACATTCTAAACATATAAACTGAGCGCATACAATTGAAAAAGTCGCAAGCTAATTTAGGAGCATCATTAAATAACAATATTACTAAAAATATCGGTAAATAACAATTTAAGCGCAATGTTAAATAACTATTACATTGTCGGTAAATTACCAATAATGTTCAACCTAACTATAACTACCTCTCCCTACTCTCACACAGAACCTTCCCCTGGTGGTGCCTAACCCTAAGACCCCCTTGGTGGTGCCTAACCCTAAAACCACCCTGGTGATGCCTAACCCTAAGTTCATCCTGGTGGTGCCAAACCCTAAGATATCACTTACCCCCCCCCCCCCCCCCCCCCGAGTGGTGCCTAACCTTAACACCCCCTGATCCCTGCTAACAATAATACAACAAGTCAATTTAATTGCAGCCACCCGCTAAATGGCGTAACGGCATTCTATATTATGATAAATAACGGTTTTGCCCACATATATCGATAAATAACAATTGCGCCCATTTTTGGCTGCAACTTTTCAACTGCTCCTAACTGAGCTCACCATTTGAACTTAAGTGCACTTTTATTCAAACTTATTTGTCTACTAACATATGGATTCTGTATGATTTGTAATTTATTTAATAAACAAAAAGCCATAACTATGCTATAGCCTTTTGACCCAGGTTAGGACTAGAGAAGGAGCTGGCATCCAGCCAGCTTGGCTTCTATGGAGTGACAGAAAAGTGAGAAACCATGGATGTCACTCACTTATATGGGCCACACTTTCTTAATGTGCTTCCTTATCCCTCTAACTACAGGCTGTCCTTAAAGAGAACCCGAGGTGTGTTTAAAGAATGTTATCTGCATACAGAGGCTGGATCTGCCTATACAGCCCTGCCTCTGTTGCTATCCCAAACCCCACTAAGGTCCCCCTGCACTCTGCAATCCCTCATAAATCAAAGCCGTGCTGTGAGGCTGTGTTTACATCTGTAGTGTCAGTCTCAGCTGCTCTCCCGCCTCCTGCATAGCTCCAGTCCCTGCCCCCGTCCCTTCCCTCCAATCAGCAGGGAGGGAAGGGATGCAGGCGGGGACTGGAGTTCTGCAGGAGGCGGGGAGAGCAGCAGACTGACACTATAGAGATAAACACAGCCAGCTCTGACAAGCTGTTTGTCAGCAGCGTGGCTGTGATTTATGAGGGATTGCAGAGTGCAGGGGGACCTTAGGGGGGTTTGGGATAGCAACATTGGCTGGGCTGTATAGGCAGATCCAGCCTCTGTATGCAGATAATATTCTTCAAACCCACCTCGGGTTCTCTTTAACACTCGAGTTATAGAGGAATTCCAGTGAAAATAATGTAATAAAAAAGTGCTTCAATTTTACAATAATTATGTGTAAATGATTTAGTCAGTGTTTGCCCATTGTAAAATCTTTCCTCTCCCTGATTTACATTCTGACATTTATCACACGGTGTCATTTTTACTGCTGGCAGGTGATGTCAGTGGAAGCAGCTGTTGCTTGCTTTTTTGGCAGTTCGAAACAGCTGTAAACAGCTATTTCCCCCAATGCAACAGGTTCACAGGCAGGAAACTGCAAGGACCATGGTCCTCACAGTTTCCTGTGGGAGGGGTTTCACCACAATATCAGCCATACAGACCCCCTTGATGATCTGTTTGTGAAAAGAAATAGATGTCTCATGTAAAATGGGGTATTGGCTTTAAATGAAGTTCAATTCTTGGTCACGGTTTCTCTTTAAGAAAAAAAATTATTTAAGTTTTCTACAGCTCAGGAAAGGGTTAGAATGTCTTCCATTTTTTAATTTTATTTTTGTACGGTCTGTGCTCCCATCTGGGATAATTTACATCACTTACTATCCTGAAAGGAAGTGGATAAATCTCTCCAACAGAGACAGCAAAAATAAAACCTTTTTTTTTTTTTGCATAGTGAAGAAAAGTTTTTTACTTTAATCAACTTTGAAAAAGCACTTCACTCTGTTTAATAGAAAGGAGATATGGAGGATGTTTATGGAATATTCCACTCCAATAGAGATCATACACATTCTTCAAGAAATGCACAAGAGCTTTGGATGTCAAGTCTCATGTGAGGTCCATTAACGGTAAACTTAGGACTTCAGATAGGGTTGCATTCTCTCATTATCTGCTGTTAATGATATTATGAATAATGTGTGGATATGTATAAAAAGAGTATTTTATTGGAACTGGGCAACAGTCCTGAAGATTTTACTTCTTATCTTCAAAATCTTGTAAATTAGACCTTTCAAGTGTTGCAAAACCACTTTATGCATATAAAAGGTGGAAGGTATCAAGACTAATTACAGGTATTCATAAATCAATCTCTCCATAAAATGTTAAATGTAACGTGGCCAGATGATCTAGCAAATCAACATTTTTAGCAAAATCCAAACCACCAACACAGATGATGAGATTAAAAAAGGAAGTAGAATAGAAAACCATATGGAGCCATGGAAGAATGGACTGGAATTAAGTTTTTTTTTTTAAATAACTGCCTAAAGATGGTCTTCAAAAGAACTGTAGAGAGGGCTAGGAAAACCAGGTAAACCTGGCCCGAAGTGTAGGCCTAAGCCAAAGACCAAGAAACCTGGATGAATTTCTCCAGGAAGAGATAGAACACCTGTCATTGTCCTCTCTTCTATCAACAGACTTCTAGATTTATGGAGGCCACACACACTGCTAGATTGACTTGAAAGATAATTAGATTAGCTGAGTGTAACAGAACAGGTCCGTTACTGAAGCAAACGTGCAGTAAAACTATATGGTGTTGGTTTTAAAGAGAATGTAACAAAATTTTCAGCCTTATTTCTTCTGTCCTATTAGGTACAGACTAACCAGCAAGCTCATGGTGACCCAGAACTCATTGGAGTGTGTAAGGGACTACAATGGTCCTAAAAGCCCCCTTACTAAGATGTTAAGAAAAACAAAAAATTGCTTTCCTAAAACAGAAAGAATTTGCGATAATTCAGGTTGGAGTGAGCTCGAGATGTCTCCCAGAGCACCACTGCTGAATATATGCAAATTAACCATTGTACCCTTAGAAGCTAAACACACCTCCAGAACCGCTGGAATGCAATGATGTGTCAGCTTGTTAAATTGTACAGAGCCATAATAATCCAACATGCATACAGACTGTTTCGGATTGTTTGATCCTCATCAGTGCATGGCATGGATTAATTTGGCTCTATGGAGTAGGGCTTGTAAACCGAGAGGTACAGACTAACCAGCAAGCTCATGGTGACCCAGAACTCATTGGAGTGTGTAAGGCTCACTCCAACCTGAATTATCGCAAATTCTTTCTGTTTTAGGAAAGCAATTTTTTGTTTTTCCTAACATCTTAGTAAGGGGGCTTTTAGGACCATTGTAGTCCCTTACACACTCCAATGAGTTCTGGGTCACCATGAGCTTGCTGGTTAGTCTGTACCTCTCGGTTTACAAGCCCTACTCCATAGAGCCAAATTAATCCATGCCATGCACTGATGAGGATCAAACAATCCGAAACAGTCTGTATGCATGTTGGATTATTATGGCTCTGTACAATTTAACAAGCTGACACATCATTGCATTCCAGCGGTTCTGGAGGTGTGTTTAGCTTCTAAGGGTACAATGGTTAATTTGCATATATTCAGCAGTGGTGCTCTGGGAGACATCTCGAGCTCACTCCAACCTGAATTATCGCAAATTCTTTCTGTTTTAGGAAAGCAATTTTTTGTTTTTCTGTCCTATAAGTTTCTATATCTGTTCTAATGTGGTCTGGATTACTGCAGCCTTTTCTAGTCAGTCTAGTGTACAGTCACTGTAATATCTCTGTTATATAATCTAATCTTCTTTCCTTTGTCGGCTCAGGCAGGAATGTGCTGTTTGCTGTGATAGGGAGAAGCTATGCACACACACCCTCCACGACCCCTGCAGGCTCTGTGTGCTGTGTGTTGTTGCTCTATGAGTCACAGACAGAGCTTCTCTAAACCTGTCACATTCTGGTTAGCAGCCATGCTTTTTGTTTGTAAACACTGCCTAAAACTGGCAATTACAAGCCAGGATCGCAGTAGGCAATGGCAGAAACAGCAAAGAAGGGCCCAGGAGAACATAATGAATAGAATGGTATGCTTTTTATTGTAATAATTTTAGTGTACATATTCTCTTTAAAGAAAGAAAACCTTGTAATGTGCGCTCACTGTTTGACATACACCCTAGTAAAGACAAATATAAATTATATATAGAGTCCATAAACCAAAGTCCAAACGGCTACTTATGTGTCCATGGATCGCTGCATCAGTCACCAAGCATAAGATATAATCAGATTTCTTTTTCAAAATGCTGCGCTCACATGTGTGTCCAGTCTTCTTGTAATAGATCACTCAAAGATAAAAAGAAGGGGACAAAACATAGTGTGATACTGTTCCAATCAGTTGCCATTTCACACCACCCAGTGCTGTAACCTTTATCCCTTAAACATTCACCACGACTCATAGGGTTATGCAGGTCCTCACCATGTGAACTGACTGTCAAATCACAGACAGCAAACCAGCACCATATGCACTCTCCCAAAGCATGCAGGTATCCACCAGGTCATGCGTGGCCTCTCACCTCACTTTCTGCCGTCCAAATTATAAGACAGCATCAGCGCTCAATCACTCAGATGGAATGCTCCCAGCCGTTTTTCCAAACGATATTACTCCACTAGAGCAGTTTCCTCATGCCAGCCTATTAACTGAAGGACTTGACATAGCGTAAAACCATTCACATTTATTAAGAATATAAAAGTAGTGCACTCACATGTTAGAAGTAAAAACAAGCATGTATCAAACAGAGCTCTTTCTTGCCAGCCTCGTACGCCTGTAGCTCCGCCCTACGCGTTTCGTGCATGCGCACTCATCAGGGGCTGAAGGCGTCTAGTTTGGCTGGCGCATTTATCCACACTATCCCATAATTTCTGCCTATCAGCACAATGCCCTTACTAAAGATGGCCGCTATACCACTTCCGCCCTCATCTGCCGCTCTCTACGCCTATCGAAACTGGCCATGTCAGAGGGGGCGGTGCTCCGGAGGGCGCCCATCATTGTCCATCACCATGGCCACTGTAAACAGCCAGCCAAGGGCTGTTTACAGTGGCCATGGTGATGGACAATGATGGGCGCCCTCCGGAGCACCGCCCCCTCTGACATGGCCAGTTTCGATAGGAGTAGAGAGCGGCAGATGAGGGCGGAAGTGGTATAGCGGCCATCTTTAGTAAGGGCATTGTGCTGATAGGCAGAAATTATGGGATAGTGTGGATAAATGCGCCAGCCAAACTAGACGCCTTCAGCCCCTGATGAGTGCGCATGCACGAAACGCGTAGGGCGGAGCTACAGGCGTACGAGGCTGGCAAGAAAGAGCTCTGTTTGATACATGCTTGTTTTTACTTCTAACATGTGAGTGCACTACTTTTATATTCTTAATAAATGTGAATGGTTTTACGCTATGTCAAGTCCTTCAGTTAATAGGCTGGCATGAGGAAACTGCTCTAGTGGAGTAATATCGTTTGGAAAAACGGCTGGGAGCATTCCATCTGAGTGATTGAGCGCTGATGCTGTCTTATAATTTGGACGGCAGAAAGTGAGGTGAGAGGCCACGCATGACCTGGTGGATACCTGCATGCTTTGGGAGAGTGCATATGGTGCTGGTTTGCTGTCTGTGATTTGACAGTCAGTTCACATGGTGAGGACCTGCATAACCCTATGAGTCGTGGTGAATGTTTAAGGGATAAAGGTTGTAGCACTGGGTGGTGTGAAATGGCAACTGATTGGAACAGTATCACACTATGTTTTGTCCCCTTCTTTTTATCTTTGAGTGATCTATTACAAGAAGACTGGGCACACATGTGAGCGCATCATTTTGAAAAAGAAATATTCTCTTTAAAGATCCAATCAAGTAATGTGTAACAAATAGGATATTTGCTGCCAGGGCTGTGGAGTCAGAGCAATTTTGGGGTACCTAGAGTCTGTGGTTTCATAAACTGAGGAGTCAGTAATTTTTGTACCGACTCCACAGCCCTGTTACAGCATGTTTGAAGTTATCACAGTGAAATATCACTGCTCTTCACTGAACATTTATTTTATTGCTCCACGAACACTGTTGAGACATCTTGTTAATCTGGCAGACACAAGCCAGATCAGTCTACCAGTGTGTGGCCAGCATTAAGCTTAAGGTGCATACACACGCACTACTATAAGGAACGACGGGTCTGTCAGACGGTCCCGCTGGGCGGGCATCCAGTGATATTGTCGCTGAAACGCCCGCCCAGCGCGAGGGTCTGACGGACCCGTCGTTCCTTAAGGTGGCCACTAACGATCCAATCTTTTTCATCCAATCTTACTAAATCTATGTAGTAGAAGAGTAAACTGAGTGAATAAATTGAATGTTTACTATAGGCAGCCTCATCTATTACATAGAAATGAGATTGGATGAAAAAGATTGTATCCTAGTGGCCACCTTTATAGTAGTGCATGTGTATGCACCTTTACGCTACTACACAATAAAGTAAAAGCCTAATCAGTTCACTGTAGTTTCAATCTGAAACCAACTACAATAAATAACCTCCACATGGCCACTGAATTTCAGGACCAAATGTAGGTAAGTATAGTGTTTTTGGTGAGTGGGGGAATAATATTTACAGTATGGAGAAAGTCCGAATAAAATTGTGAAAATCGACTAACTGCAGTGGGGAAAAAAAGTGGGATCAAAACCTGGCTGTATGCGGTAGATGACAAGACAAGTTGGACAGAACTGTAAAATCTTTGGCAGTTCACTTGTGTTTTAGCTGTGTATTTTGCTTTTTGCCTGGATTTCAGTTTTAATGTGAAATTGTGCAGGCAGCCAGAATTAGAACATTGCATCTTGCATGTTTGTTGTGCATCTGGGACAGCTAGTTAAAGTTCACGTTTTATAATGTAGCAATAATAACCTTTGTTCATAAATATTTTTACTATGACTACAGAAAGCAGCTGATTCTTCCGTTTTTGTTGTGCAATGTGCACAGTAATTATTCTCAAGAAAAGCATAAGAAGCTTTACTGTTTAGTAGTCAAATATTTTCTGTTTCCACTCAACCTTTGAGACGGCCAGAAGAAAAGTACGATATAAACGTTCTAAACTTTGTCTTGAAATAATAAAATAGATTAAAAAAAAATTGCTTTGTTGAGTTTCAGTGGCACATAAAATTCAAAAGGTGTACATTTGAAAAGGGCTCCTGGGGGAAAAAAGGGCCCCTGGGGGAAAAAAGGGCCCCTGATATAGATGAAAAAAGCCAGATTCAGCTACAAAGGGCGCCTGGTGTAGGCGAAATGCCAAATTCGGCTACAAAGGGCGCCCGGTGTAGCCCATATGCCAAATTCGGCTACAAAGTGTGCCTGGTGTAGCCTATATGGCTAAAAAGGGTGTGTGGTGTAGCTGAAAAGCTAGTTTTAGTTTATAAAAAGGATGCTGTTCTAGGCAACATTTGTTGGGCTATAAACGGGCTCTGGATATAGCCAAGAAAAGTGATTGCTATGACCTAACTTCTCTCTACTCTCACACAGAACCCTCCCCTGGTGGTGCCTTACCCTAAGACCCCCCCCCCCCAGTGATGCCTAACCCTAAGATCCCCCTACTTGCTTGTGATGCCTAATCCTAACCCCCACCCTTCCCCTTGCACCCACGAATAAAGCCTTGTAGCCAAATCAAAAATATGGGCTGCAAAGGGGGACGCCCTCTTGTAGCAGAATTTAAAAACCTTGTAGCCGAAAACCTTCTAACCGAAAAAAAAAATAGGGGCTACAAAGGGGCGTCCTTTTGTAGCAGAATCAAAAACCTTGTAGCCGAATCAAAAATATGGGCTACAAACGGGCGCCCTTTTGTAGCAGAATCAAAAACCTTGTAGCCGAATCAAAAATATGGGCTACAAACGGGCGCCCTTTTGTAGCGAAATTGAAAACCTTGTAAATGAAAGAAAACTCGGGAGCCCTTTTTTACCACCTTGTAGCCCATATTTGAAAAAATAACATTGAAGTCTATGGAGGAGCCATCTTCACCTGATTCCCATAACAAAAATCAAAGTGGTTGATCCACTAAGAAAATAGCAAACGCCCTTTACTAACACTATTTAACCCTGCCCACCTTAATGCATGCTACGCGCACTATTGACAGCATAGCATGCATTATTACCTTTAGTCAGAGAAGCTCTCACTATGCACAGCATGGCGAGAGCTTAGCCAATAGCGGGAGCTCCATTCATTCCGCCCTAGACCCCTACGGGTCCAGTAACTTTAAAGGAAGTGATCCCTGCACTTTGATTGGCCCAATAGACACGACATGGTCATGACACGGGCACTGCCACACTCCCCGCGATCCTGACTGCCGGCTTTCCCATCTGCTTATGCGTCACCTGGCTCGTTCCACTAATTCAATCCCTGGCCAGTTTCATCAAATGACTTCCTCAAGGGGGTCAGAAGGCAGACACCACGTGACATACTTATGCCAGAGCTACAAGGCTACGCTCCACCTCCACTCTCGTATCTGCACCTCTGTTCACATAAAGCTGTATGCATTCCAATTGCATTTAAAATTATCTTATTTACATCAAAATACTCCTTCTATTTCACATTCATAACCTAAGTTTCCCAACATAGTAGTGATACACTATCAAACATGATGAATGCATATTAAAATACATTGCAACAAATCAAACATTGGTCAATCAGGATAAGCTAGTTCAGGGTTGAAGAAAGGGTTGCATTTAAAATTATCTTATTTACATCAAAATACTCCTTCTATTTCACATTCATAACCTAAGTTTCCCAACATAGTAGTGATACACTATCAAACATGATGAATGCATATTAAAATACATTGCAACAAATCAAACATTGGTCAATCAGGATAAGCTAGTTCAGGGTTGAAGAAAGAGGGTTAAAGGGAACCCGAGTTGGGAATTCAAACAAAACAAAAATGACGGCTGTGATTGGGTTTCCCAATGTAAAAAAAGCTGTGGGTAGATTTTTTTTTTCAAAGGGAAAGCGCATAGCACCACATTTGCTATGTGATTAATGCAGGCAAACTGCAGCGTGCACTACATTTTTAAAGCTGACCTGAATTCAGAACATCCTCTCTGCTCTAAAAGATACACAACAGCATAATAATCTTAAAGAGTAACTGTCAGGCTGCAGAAGCTAATTTAAACCTCTATTCTCCTGTGTTAAACAGTTTGGAAGGAAGCCAAAAAGGCATTAGTGAAGATAAAAATCTATCTTACCTTTGATGTGTGCTTATCAGCAAAGCTGTTAGACCCAAGAGGACGCAAGCCGTATACTATACTGCAAAGCATTCTGGGGCCCTCCCCTCGGCTGCTAATGAGACGTTACAGCAGCTTGTAATCAGTCCAGCGCGTAGCACTGATAAATCTCCGGGCAGAGTACACTGCAGGAGTCAGCTATTGTTCCTAGCCACATGGCTAATTAATATTCACTGCACACTGTGTTATTCAGTACGAGCTTTTCTGTGATCAGGAAGCAGGCAGGACATGACGACACAATTGGCTTCATAGAAGACAGAAAAACATGGAACCTGCCATGAGCTGTCAGGAGCATCAATCTCTGCATATACTATATAAAAATTCTGTGAAGTACAAACGTGGACAGTGAAATGCATATGTAATGTAAGTACAGCCAATCTTTAGCTACTGATATATGTGTTTATTTTCTCTGAGACCTTATACCTAACAGCTCCTCTTTAAAGAGAATCTGTATTGTTAAAATCGCACAAGAGTAAACATACCAGTGCGTTAGGGGACATCTCCTATTACCCTCTGTCACAATTTCGCCGCTCCTCGCCGCATTAAAAGTGGTTAAAAACAGTTTTAAAAAGTTTGTTTATAAACAAACAAAATGGCCACCAAAACAGGAAGTAGGTTGATGTACAGTATGTCCACACATAGAAAATACATCCATACACAAGCAGGCTGTATACACCCTTCCTTTTGAATCTCAAGAGATCATTTGTGTGTTTCTTTCCCCCTGCAGTTCTCATGCACTGAAGTTTCAGGCTGCTCGTTTCTTCCTGCAAACAGCTTTGCCTTTGTCTGTAATTCCTCAGTATGTGAAAGCCCAGCCAGCTCAGAGGACGATTTATCCAGCTTGTAAAAGATAAGAGAGCAGATAGAAGCTGCCCTAATCTAAATAATACACAGGCAGTGTACATAGAGGGGCCTGGAGGGGGGAGTTCATAGCAGAACCACAACACTGAAGAACTTGGCAGCCTTCCAGACACAGTCCGACAAGTCTGACAGGGGAAAGATACATTGATTTATTACAGAGACTGTGATAGCAGAAAGTGCTGCAGTAAGCCAGAACACATTAGAATAGCTTTTGGAACTTGTAGGATGATAAAAAACAGGATGCAATTTTTGTTACGGAGTCTCTTTAAGGCCCTGTTCACAGTGCTCAGTTGCGTTGTAGAAAAATTCTGCATGTCAACTCACTGCCCATAAAATTCTATGAGTCTATTCACAGTAATGGATCATGTTATTCTAACTTGCTACATGCAGGCTTTGTCTATGGCCAGTCTCCTTTGCAGTTCACAACTGACCACTGTGAACCTAACCTAAGGCTAGGAACTTAGCAGAAACGCTACCGTTGCGGAAAACACAGTTTTTGCCTGCAATGGTAGTCAATGGGCCACATGCGTTTTCTAACATGCGTTTTTAAAACTCTTGGTTTTGTTGCATCATTTTCAAAAATGCATCAAAACGTACATAATGAACGTAAACGGTAATGCAATGTCGTGTTTTGTATGCGTTTTTCATGCATTTGTAAAAAAATAGTTGTCTGATGCATTTCCGCTTCCTAATGATTTGCATTAAACGCAATAGAAAAATGCATATGCGAACCGTAAACGCGTCAAAACGCATGCAGTGCGCTAGAAAAATGCATATGCATAAAAGCAAATGCACTACAAATACAAAAAACGCACGTGACAGAAAACGCGACCTTTCACGCACAGCCGTGTGTTCACCCAACCTCCTTGCAGGTCTAATTCCGCCAGCAAGGAGGCAGCGCAGCACTTTTTTTTTAATTTATTTATTTTTTTAAATCGTGATAGCCGCTAAGCGGCGGCATCCCCCCACCCGATCAGAGTAAGCAGGAAATCCCGTTGAGATGGGATGACGTCAGGACGTCACAGGGAATCCCGATCCGCCCCTTAGCGCTGCCTGGCACTCATTGGCCAGGCTGCGCAGGGGTCTGGGGCGGGGGGGGGGGGGCGACTCGGCGCGGCGGGTAGCGGCGGCGATCGCGTACTACACTCAGCAAAGTGCTAGCTGCGTGTAGGAAAAAAAAAATTATGCAAATCGGCCCAGCGGGGCCTGAGAAATCCTCCTGCGCAGGTTACCCCGAGCTGAGCTCGGGATAACCGGCAAGGAGGTTAAACAAAAAACGTTTCCTTGTTACAGCTGATACAAAACCTAAAATAAATGTGCAGTGTTTGTACTTCCTGATTCATGGAAGCAGACATATTGTTAACATCCTGTGCCTTCAAATGAGCTTATCTGCCATCTCTGCCGTGGCAGTCATGTGACATGGGGAGAGATCAAATTACAACCTGTGATTAGACACAAATGAGGGGAAATTAGGGTAAACTCTCTAATTACATACAGGGTGCATTTCTCTCTGTTTTCCGTCTGTCCTGTACAAGAGTTCAGGTCCACCTTAAAAGGGGCAAATAATGCTCGGAATATCAATAAAAAATAACAAGTTATTGCTTGCTGTGGTGGATCTTCAAGACTTTTTCAACATGGCTTGTAGTTTGACCACAGCTTTAGAGCCATGACCCAATCCAATTGGGGACTTTGCTACAACCCAGTTATCGATCGCCTGTATATAGTTGGCTTAAAAGATCTAACACCTTGATCTAACGCATCATGGCTTAAAGCGGACCTGATCACAGAACTTCCTCTCTACTCTGAAAGATTACCAACAGCAGAATAACCTTTAAAGAAAAACATTTCTGTTACAGCTGACACAAATCCTAAAATAAATCTGCACTGTTTCTACTTCCTGCTTTCATGGAAGCAGACATAGGCCTAGTGCACACCGAGCGGTTTTTGGAGCGATCCACCGGCCGCATCCGCCTGTAAAAATGCTTGGCTAATGTATTGCAATGGGATGGTGCACACCGGCGGTTTGAGGTTTTTGCCAAGCCGCAAACGCGCCTCCTGCTGCGCGTTTGCGGATTTCGGAAGCGTTTCGTCCTCAGTGTAAAGTATAGGAAAAACGCAAACCGCTCTGAAAAACGCTACTTCAGAGCGGTTTGCCAGGCATTTTTGTTACAGAAGCTGTTCAGTAACAGCTTTTACTGTAACAATATTTGTAATCTGCTACACAAAAACGCACCCAAAACCGCTAGGTATGTTTAGAAAACCCCTCTAAACATACCTAGAATCGCTCTGAAATCAGCTCCCAAAACCGCTAGCGTATTGCGGATCTGCTAGCGGTTTTGGTGTGCACTGGGCCATAGGCCTGGTGCACAGCAGAGGAGTTTTTCTGAGCGTTTTGAGTTTTTAAATCTGCTGCTAATGTTATCCTATGTGTCTGTGCACACTGGAGCAATGAGGTTTTGTAAAAAAAACAACCCATAGCATTACATTGGGAAGAGCTTTTGAAACCTCTAAAAGCTCTTCCCAATGTAATGCTATGGGTTTTTTACAAAGCCTCATTGCTCCAGTGTGCACAGACACATAGGATAACATTAGCAGCAGATTTAAAAACTCAAAACGCTCAGAAAAACTCCTCTGCTGTGCACCAGGCCATATTGTTAACATCCTTTGCTTTCAAAAGAGCTTATCTGCCGTGGCAGTCAGGTGACACATGTGAGAGATCAAGCTACAACTTGCGTTTAGACACAAATGAGGGGTAATCAGGCTAAACTCTCTAAATACACTGAGGGTGCATTTCTCTCGGTTTTCCTTCTGTCCTGTGCAAGAGTTCAGGTCCACTTTAAAAACAGATCGCACCACTCTGTACAGTACACCACCATTGCTATGTTGAAGTGCATGCTTTGCAGAAGAGCGTTTAGGCATTCAGGTTGATAAAAGTAATTGAATTGATCAGGGGTCAGCACTAGGAGCAATGTATGAAAATGTAAATGTGTTTTTACATGTGTCTTTTAATTTGTAGTGTGAACAAACACACATCATGGGAGGAAGCACCAAAATGTAAACAAATGCATCAGCAAAGTCACCTGATCTGGTGTAGATTCTGATTCAACACAAGGCACTCAACACTACTTGGAAAATTATTTTTTGAATTTAACATCCAGTTGAGAGGAAAGTAGTACCACACATATTTGTATTACGGTAAACCAAGAATTAAACTATAATAACAGCTTCATTGTTAGTGTACTGTACAGGTAACGCTATGTATAATTGAACAGGTTCCAAACAGTCTGCACACATTACAGAAAGAAAGATAAAAATAAAACAGATTCCAAAATAGTCTATTTCAAAAACTTTATTGTTTCTGCTTGCTGTAAAGAGCAATGGGAAATAAATGGCCACATATGCAATATGATTATCTAGACATGTACTTCCACAATCAGTACGAGTGGCTCCTTCTTTGGACAGCTTAAAGAAAAAAAAAAAGGCAAAAAAACCCACCTCTTTTCCAGAGCCTTTGAGACTGCATAATGCAGGGCCACATCGCTTTGAGTCCCCAGGGAGAAAAGCTCTATAAAAATATTATTATTACTATAGCAATGAAGCATACTGGAAACTCATATGCACCGTGTATAGATCTTTTAACTTCTACGTTTATTTAGTATATTACTGGAACATAAAAACAAGCTGAAAGATGAGCATCATGTAAGACTACATGCAATCATACATATACGTACATATTATAGCAACGATTTCACATTGTTCAATACCAAAATCTTTAGGTCACACTATAAATATTGTCCAAAGTCATATACTCTCCCTCCTGAGTGCATAGATGTTTGATATGTTAGATCCCATACAGGTATGTGTATACTTTTAGCCATAGACCTTAGTCTGACTGGATTAGCTGCATGCTTGTTTCGTGTATATGATTCAGACAATACTGATGCCAGAAAGATAAGCAGAGCGGAACAGCCAGGTAACTGGTATTGTTAAAAAGGGAATAAATAAGGCAGACTCCATATACATCTCCCTTCAGGTTTATTTTAAATATCCCCATTTTCTAGTGTTCTTGAGGAAGTGTTCACACTTATGTCTGCAGATAATGTATTGTTTTGCGCATTTTGCTGGACCTTGAAGTCACTTCTCTGTGGGGATTGCTGTGATGAATTCTTCCTGATGTGCAACCTCTTGAACTGTACATACCTAATTGTCTATTATCCCTCTATCCTCTGCCTTCCACATCCCATACTCTGAAATGGCTCCCCCCCCCCCCCCCCACTGTCTTTAGCCTATCTGTGTCTGCCTCTCCCCCCCACTATCAACTGTCCCCCATTACCTTCAAGCTATGCCTATCTGTCCCTGCCTCTCCTTAACTATCACATCTCCCCGCTATCCTCAGCCCATCCCCCATCAACTATGCCTGCCGCTCCCTCCACTATCACATGTCCTTTACTATCCTCAGCCCACATCCCCCATCATTTGTTTCTCCCTCTCCCTCATTATGACCTATTTATACTAGCTACACTTATGGATTTGGGAGACATGGTCTCCTGGTTCTGTGGGCAGTGGAATAGTTGTTGTCATTATTATCCTCCCAGCGCATCCTTACCGCGGCACGCTCACAGCACTCACGCTGCCGTGAGTGCATGCGCCTCTCAAGAGCCGCTGAGGTGTCTATAGGATTCTAATGCTCATGCATGTGATGTGGAAAGGTCCAAACTGTGCATGCCCAAGCAATACTGGATCCAGTTCAATGTTCTCAACCCAAAAGAGTCGGGGCCTAGTCCAGGACTATTTACAGAGAAACGAATTGACAAATAAATGCGGTCCTCCATTGGGTAACATTATGAACCTCCATCTTAAAGAGGAACTTTATCCAAGGATTGAACTACATTCCAATCAGTAGCTGATACCCCCTTTCCCACCAGAAATATTTTCTCAAATACACCATTAGGGGAATCTGTATGGCTGATATTGTGATGAAACACCTCCAACAATGTGATGTCATGACCATGCCTGGCAGTCTGCTGTCTGTGAACTTTGTTGCATTGTGGGAAATAATTTCCAACTGCCAAGCAAGCAGTATCTCCTTCTGTGCATAGAACTTTCAGTAACAAACATTCCAAACAGATCACCTGGCAGAACTAAAGATGTCACCACCAGTGATACATTTCAGAATGTAAATCAGGGTGAAGAAAGATTTAACAATGGGCACACACTAAATAATTTATAAGTGATATTGTAAAAAATAAGCAAATTTATTCATTGTTGTTTTCACTACAATTACTCTTTAAAGAGAACCTCTACTGAGTAAAATTATTTAAAATAAACACATGAGGTAACTTCAAATGAACATTACATAGTTACCTTGCCATCAGTTCCTCTCAGAAGCTCGCCATTTTCTTCTGACAATGATCCCTTCCAGTTCTGACAACATTTTGTCAGAACTGAAATATATCAGTTGCTGTCAGTTATATATCAGTTGCTGTCAGTTACAGCTGAGAGGAGAACTGATGTGTCCATGTTTCCCTATGGCTCAAGTGGGCAATGTTACAGTTAACAGTGTGCTGACCAGGAAGCTGTTATGGGGTTATAGCCATTTTCAAAATGGAGGACGGAGAATTCAATTGATCACAGTGGACAAACAGGACGCAGGAGATGAAAAATAGATTGAGGAGTAGACTACACAGGAGGTAAGTATGACCTGTGTATGTTTATTTTGACTTTTAATTTTCAGTTCAGGTTTTCTTTAAGGTTTGTACAAGATAGCGATCAGAGTCATAATATACCCTTCATAATGTACTCCTCTGTATGTAGCCCACTCCTTCATTGCTGCCATATGGTTTCTGTTTGATTGCATTCATCAGTACCAGGGATAAGGAATTCTAAGGTTGTTCAGTGAGGCAATGAAACAAAATGCGTCATGAACCAATGTAAATCTTTGATGGTTCCTACTCTCCTCCTGTTCATACCTCTTTTCCCATCTCTCCATAGTAACCTCCAGAGCTTGGCAACCCATAAATTAGTGGTCATAAAACAAGAGTGGCCATCAGGCTGTATCAGATGGAGGGAAGGGTAAGTAGTTGAGGCTTCTAAAACTCGGTCTCCATGCAGTTGCCAGTGCTGCTTCTTCAACAGTTATGCCCCTGCCTCTTGCCTTTGTGACTGCATTATTCCTGGAGGCTGTATTTACTGGTGAAATTGTGGTATGTAAAACGTCATTTCACTCAGAAAAGGTATCCTTTAACCACTTGCCGACCGCGCACTCATAACGCGCGTCGGCAAAGTGGCAGCTGCAGGACCAGCGACGCAGTACTGCGTTGCCGGCTGCAGGCTAATTAATCAGGAAGCAGCCGCTCGCGCGAGCGGCTGCTTCCTGTCAATTCACGGCGGGGGGCTCCGTGAATAGGCTAAATGTAAACACAAGCGGAAATAATCCACTTTGTTTACATTTTTACAACGCTGCTACAGTAGCAGCGTTGTAGTAGATCAGCGATCCCCGGCCAATCAGCGGCCGGGGATCGCTGTCACATGACAGCGGGGAGCCTATTAGAGGCTGCACAGGACAGATCCGTTCCTGTGCAGCCTCCGATCTCTCAGGCAGGAAGGGAGAAGAGGGAGGGGGAGAATTTCGCCGCGGAGGGGGGCTTTGAGGTGCCCCCCCCCCGCCACCCACAGCATGCAGAAGCGATCAAACCCCCCAGCACATCATCCCCCTAGGGGGAAAAAAAGGGGGGCGATCTGATCGCTCTGCATGCCAGCTGATCTGTGCTGGGGGCTGTAGAGCCCACCCAGCACAGATCTGAAAATACAGCGCTGGTCCTTAAGGGGGGGGTAAAGGCTAGGTCCTCAAGTGGTTAAGCATGCTTGTTGCTAAGCAGTTAGATGGCATTTTATATCTCTGCCTGGAGATGGACTTAAAGGATACCAGAGCTCAAAAACTTTGGAGAAACGGGGGGAGCAGGCATATACTACCACCAGTCCCTATGCCCACCACTCTCCCGTTCTCCTCTCTGCCCCCGTAGCGCACCGGTCGGCAGGGTTGGGTTGACTTACTGCGCAGGCGCCGGCCATACTGTGCGTGTCCTACAGCGTGCGTCCGTGGCTTTGAGTGCACTGTATATGCGCATGACATCACTGCATCATGTGCAGTGTGCTCCCAACCACGGACGAGCGCTGCCCGACCAGCGCCTGCGCAGTAAGTCCCAACCCTGCCGACCGGAAGAGGTTCCCGGGGGGCTTTTAGGTGAGCTACGGGGGGCAGTGAGGAGAACAGGGGGGGTGGTGGGCATAAGGACAGGCGCTAGTATATGCCTGTTCCCCTCGTTTCTCCAAACTTTTGAGCTATGGTATCCTTTAAAGAGACTCTGAAGCGAGAATAAATCTCGCTTCAGAGCTCATAGTTAGCAGGGGCACGTGTGCCCCTGCTAAACCGCCGCTATAGCGCCGCTAAACGGGGGTCCCTTCACCCCCAACCCCCCCACTGCGACACTTGGTCGCAGACTTGGTCCCTCCTGGAGGCAGGGCTAACGGCTGCAGCCCTGCCTCCAGTCGCGTCTGTCAGCGGCGCATCGCCGCCTCTCCCCCGTCCCTCTCAGTGAAGGAAGACTGAGAGGGGCGGGGGAGAGGCGGAGGTACGCGTCTGACAGACGCGCGTGGGACAGGGCTGCGGCGGTTAGCCCTGCCCCAACCAGGAAGCGCTCCCCCGCATTACGGAGGGGATTTGGGGGATCAGGGACCCCCGTTAAGCCGCGGGATAGCGGCGGTTTAGCAGGGGCACACGTGCCCCTGCTATCTATGAGGTCTGAAGCGAGATTTATTCTCGCTTCAGACTCTCTTTAAAACCAAGACAAACAGGCCACAGTTGTTACAATAATAAGATACTACAATTTCCTGCTGCCCTTCTGCATCTTGTGAGATGACAAGCTAAACTACAAAAATGTGGTTGCGTTGATGATTTTAAAAAGAAAGATGAATTAACTGTGGAGGTCTTGACTACTTCCATACACAACATGTCAGCTGTTGTAACATCTGCTGTAACAAGTGTTAAATTGCACAGAATGCATTACATTGTCACTAGTACAGTTGCACAAGATGAGCCACCTGTTCACACTTCTATATGCCATTCTGTTCTCAGAGATTCTTCATGAACCAGTTTAAATCTCATGGACAGGATAGGGCAGGCGGTTGTAGCAGAGAGAATGAGTTTTTACCAACACAGATAGTGTAACTTTTTAAAAGATATCGCTTTTTTTTTTATTTACTTGCAATTACATTTTTGGTCACGTGATGGCTATGCCGTATGCAACACAAAGGTGTAACTGGGTTTCAGGGGGGTTTCTTGGTGGTTTAGACAGCTACATGATTGTGCATAGTGTTGGTGAAAGTCATTTCAGAGGGGAGGCCTCTGAAATGCATTGTGATGTTATCAAAGAGTGGATGGAATATCTTGTGTAGCGGAGTTCTTATTTTTTCTTTCTGTGTATACATACTGCAAATCCTGTATTGTTGGCTTAGCTGCTTTCCACGGTGCGTGCGTTGCCATCTTAGAGGATCTGACCAGTCTTTGCTTACCAACTGATTCATCGCTTGTGTTAACTCAAGTGTCTGAATTTAACTTGTCACTAAATATTGCACAATTTGAGATGCCCTTTTCCTCTTTTTTTTATATATATATACACTTCTAATAACAATTTGGTTGGGCATACAAGTGTATGTCTGTGATTACGGAAGGGAAAAGGGCAGAGAAAAATCAGCATAATTTTTTCTCTGAGCTTATCAAAGATGGGACATGAGACAATCACAAAATCTGAGTGTGACAAACTCTCCTGTTTATGGATGGCTTAAAGACCTCATGGGTGGACCCGTTTAGTCATTTACAATTTTTCCTTCCATAGGAGGGAGTAAAAGGGGGACGTTGCACCATAAATACAGACTGAGCTCCATGACTATCGGGGGCAGTGTTTCCCCTAGTAGCTAGCCTTTCCATTTCAGCAAAGATGATGTTACACATAAGGTCAAACATTATATGGCCCTTAGTCCTCTCATGGAAATGCACAACCATCCTGCTACATTCTTATGAATCATTTTTTTCAGTATGAGTCGGTGCAGGATCTGATCAGTTTAACCAACACAGTAGATGGTCTTTTAAAGAAAGTGTTTCTCTTTACCTCTAAAGTGGAACTCCATCCAAGACCTCTTTTTTTTTTTTTTTTTTTGTATAGAGTGACTAAAGGTAGTTTTTTGTTGCTGTCTATGTCCCCATTGGGCACATTTCGCCCCTTAGTGTCCAGGTAACAGGTGTCACTAATAAAAGGAAGTGAAAGGGGGGATGGATACAACAGTAGAAAACGCTTACCATATATGCTCGAATACAAGTTGACCTCGTATATAAGTTGACTCCAATATTCAATCATCTTAAGCTGGAATTTTTAATTGACTTAAGTATAAGTCTACCCAGAAAAGTTAATGGCTGCACTTGGGGATCAGGAGGGGTTAATTACTGCACTGTATACAGTATTGCAGCCATTAACCCCTCCTGTCCTTTAAGTGCAGCCAATACCTTCTCCAGACCCCACAAGTGCTGAAATTGTTCACTCCCTTTTATGAAGCCCAGTATTTCCCCCCTGTCCCCTTTCCTTGTAAATTGTTGTGGCCAGGACTTTCATACCTGTGTTTTCTTGGCATTACCTTTCCTCAAAGTATCACTTCCCACTGATTTAATTGCTGCAAATGGGAATGTCACTATTAGTACACACATTACTCAGTATGCTCATTGTTTCCAGTGACTCGTGTATAAGTCGACTCCTATACTTTTATGAAGTGAATCCGACCTAAATTTCTAGACTTATACTCGAGTATATACAGTAAGTCATGATGAGGAATGTGTAGAATGTCAGATTATATTGCTGTGCCTCAGTTGAGAAGCTTCCCAGTTCGGCTGCTACGTGTCACTGACAGCAAGACGTGATGAAAACATTTCCAGGAAATAAAATTAACATGTGGGTCACGGTGCTAACTGGAAATAACAAGTTTCATAAATAATGAAATGCCTAAACAACCATCTCAATATATCTAGGAACAAATACAGGTCGCTAATCAGTTCCCATTAATTAAAAGCATAAAAATTGGTGCAAATTAATGCATCACAAATTCTTTGGCCAGAGACATAACCTAGATATGTAAACATGCCCACACCTTCAAAAACCACACGTACCAAGCATTTGATAAGCATTGGTGGGGCCCCCTTAAAGTTAACCTCCAGACTAAAAATCTACTCAGCTGCACTGAAAAGGCTTTGTGTTTTTTTAAAAGTTTCACAGCATCAGAACTTTGTTTTTCTTACCAAAGTCTCATTTTTAGCCGCACAGAAGCAAAGAAGCTCCGCCCTATCAAAGAAAACTGCCTGGGCATTTTTTCCCTGATGCTGTGCAAAGCATGATGGGGTTTCAGAAGTTCCTCTTGATGCAGGATATAGAGCTCTGCCACTTTGCTATAAAGATGGGTCCATCACCAGCCAGTTATAACATAGATTTTAGCCATGGAGTAGCAATTTGTCCATTCAGTTTGGTAGCCTCAGAGAGATTCAATAGGACACCAATAACACGCAGTGTTTGTAATGCATATACACAAAGTAGTGGCAGACCTAGGCCCCACCCACCAATGTGGTTCACATCCATTTGGATGCTTCATCAGGGTGTGGCCAAGAGGTCGATGCCTATCCATTTATTTATAAAAACTGCTCTGCCCTCTCATCACACACACAAATGCGCATGCACCAACAGGGTGGTAGCAGTGCAAGTTATGCAGGATAATGCAGCCATAATTAAACTGTTTCATTTAACGGCAAACAGAGGTTATATTGTGTGCACTGTACATGATAAGAAGAGGAAAATGCAGGCCATGTATAAACCTGCCTGGAGCCAGACAAATAGTAGTCATCACCAGGACCGGTCTTTCTTCTCCTGACAAAAAATCAGTGGAGGGAATTTGCAATCCAGACATTGGCACTCATCAACATACAATTGTAATTAGCCTTTCCCAAGAAAGGATGCAGAAATAAAAACATGACTAAGGTTATGACCTTTCTCCATTATCCAAAGTGAAGGGGAAAAAAAATTTCACTGCCATTCCACTTTACCCAATGAACAGTGCTAGCTTTCCTGCTTTTGTCATTGTTGGTTCACTAGCGGGTTGTTGACATTCATCATTTTCCAAATAAAATCTGATGAATGTTTTGGTTTTTTAATTTTTGCACAGGAACATCCCTCGAATAGTACTCACGCCGCTGTCTCTTTCTGGGGAAATGTCACATGTGCACAAATATTCCTAACATGAGGCTGAGAGTCAAGCCCAAACAAATAGTCATAATCCGGTGTGTCACACGGAATTACTTTTCCAGAGTGCCTTATGCCAAATCTAAATGACTGAGGTCCACCCACCAGTCACAATGCTCATAATAATGTCTGGAGACAGTGGGTTCATACATCATCATTAAAGTGAACCTCCGGACTAAAAATCGACTCAGCAGCACTGAAAAGGCCTGGTATTTCTTTAACAGTATCACAGCATCAGAACTTTGTTTCTCTTATCCAAGCCTCATTTTTAGCTGCACAGAAGAAAACTGCCCGGGCTTTTTTCCCCTGATGCTGTGCAAAGCATGATGGGATTTCTGATGTTGTAGCTCTCATTCTGCTGTTTTGGTGCAATTTTTTTTTTTGACATTTTGAATTTGACATTTGAAGCCTAGCGTGTGCAGCTGGGAGGGGTAATCAGGACACAGGGCAGTTGAAACTGTGTCTCCTGCTCCTTGTCACCTCCTTTCAACCAAAAAGATGGCTGCCCCCATGACAAAGATGGCAGCCCCCATGAATCACAAACATTTGCCTGTTCTTTTAAAACAGGGTGGGTGAAAAATTATATTACCTATCTATTCTAATTAACATAAGTAATGTAACTTAATGACAGTATGTTTGTTTAGGCTGAAGTTCCCCTTTAAGCTATACAGTGCTGGAAAGTATTGATACAATGATAACATTGAATGATTTGTAATAACACTTACATGACTGTACTGATATAAGATCTGATCATAGTAAAATAGCATAAGCATCATTTGTACTGAACTAGCTGTATCCTGTATTGCAGAAAATAATCAGAAAACTATGTGATGTAATATGATTATTCCCTATCCTCTTAGTTCATTGTCCGTGATATTATCATGCAGATGGTGTGACTAAGCCTAATCCCAAAGATGGGCTGTGTACAGACATACCAGTGAAGTCAGAAAAATAACCTCCTTCTTACGAGGTGTGTAGATGATTTCTGTTAGTCTTGGAAACCAATCAGATAAGATGTAGCAGTTCCTTTGCTAAGATCATGATATGTAATGATTCTTTTTGGAAAGCAGGTAGGCCTACTATTGATAATTTCATTTCTATTTATGTTGATGGTAAATATAAGCGTGCCTTCTTAAAACAGAACATCGCAGAAGGCAAATTTATATTTATCAGAGCTTTATTATTAAGAGGCCATTTGGGTCTCTTAAAGCAAACCTGAATGGAAAATAAAATTATGAGATAATTATTTGTATGTGCTGCAGCAATAGTATAATAAAACCTCCATGCTCTTGCTCCTCATTTATTTTATTTATTTATTATTTATTTATTTATTGTATTTATTAAGCGCCAACATATTACGCTCCTCATAAGAGCATATTATTCACCAAACACCAGTAAAATTACCAACGCGCACAGAGTGCAGGGTAATTTTACCATTATTGACTCATACTGACATAGAGTACGTTGAGCGAATAGCACAACTTTTGTTACCTGTGTACTGCAAGCTTTGCTTATCTAACAGGTGTTATGCATGTATGTTATACTACCAATGCATGCATTATCTAGGTAACACAAGTTGTACTATTTGCAATGCAAATACTTCCGTTGCGTAACTACAAGAATTGTAGAATTGTTGCACACTTTTGTGCCTGGTCATTCTACTGCCCTTTAGTGGATAGGTCCCAAATTATCATTTTCAACTTAAATTTGTTCAATTTAAGTTTGCATGGTGAGCATTTCATTGTGATATAAAATCTGCTTCACTCAGCTTCTAACACAGGCGTGTCAAGCTTGATCACATAAGGGTCCAAAATCTGAAACACCATCTTAGTTGGAGGCCGCATTGCTTATTTAATTTTAATGGGTGGACGGTAAAAACCACATGTGTGCACCCTAAAACCATCAGCTGTAATATGGACCGTGCACTGATGCGCTCCTCTCGAACAGAAGATAGCGTCTTGTCATCAGCAGTCAAAGAAAGGTGTAAGTGGAGAGCCCCAACCTGTGCTGTATGATGTATTCCACAAATCTACTCATCGCAAACTGGAAATAACGTGTATTCTGGGATACCCATGCCAGTCGGTGGGGTTGGAGTGGAGGGGCAATACATACTGCCATGGCCTGCCGTCTCCATGGAAATGTCAAAAACCACCAGTGCAAACATAACTATACAGCGTGGATTACTTTCCTCCTTTCTTTTACTGCTTATAATCATGCATTTTTGAAGCTATTGAGGGTCACATAAAATTGTGTGGGGGCTGGATTTGGCCCACAGGCCTTGTGTTTGACACCTGTGTTCTAGCAGAATGAAATCTTGAATATTTAAAACGACAAAGAAACTAAAATAAACACGGCATGTACTAAGACCTTGTGTGCGCTGACTTCCGGCGCTTAGCCGGCCCCCTTACAGAACCATCCTGTGGTGCTTCTGTGGAACTCTCTATCTCTGATACAAAGAGAGCCACAGCACTAGTCTGTAAGGGGACATGGCTAATCGCCAGAAGTCAACACACACGGGTTTAACTCACAAGTGTTAGTTAAACCAAAAAGTGGCAGGTTCTAAGTAGGCTTAGTACTAAATGTGCCTATGTTTATCTCGTCTTAGAATTGATTCAATAAACAATAATGCACTAAAGAACAATTACGCACAGAAATGTTACTGTTGTTTAGGGAATTAACCCACATGTCACATATTAGTTCAGGTACACTTTAAAGCGGAATATAACCCTGCATTTCAACTTTGCTCTAAAACATTATTTACAGTATATTATATGCAAAAAGCATTTATTTATTTTTTACTAGACCAGCATTGGAAGGGTTACACAGAGTTTTAAAGTTCCTGGAGATTTCTGCAGACGCATCCGAAGCTGAAATAGATACATTTTGTTTACATAAATGTATCTAAGTGTTGAATGTTACACACTTTGGCTGTCCTCCAGCTCAGTCAGAGAGATGAGTCACATTCAACACTTAGATACATTTATGTAAACAAAATGTATCTATTTCAGGTTCGGATGCGTCTGCAGAAATCTCCAGGAACTTTAAAACTCTGTGTAACCCTTCCAATGCTGGTCTAGTAAAAAAAAAAAAAATGCTGGTTGCATATAATATGCTGTAAATAATGTTTTAGAGCAAAGTTGAAATGCAGGGTTATATTCCGCTTTAAACCCCTTATAACATCCAAGCAGTTCTGGTTGCCCATGAGCTTTGTTGGTACTCTGCTATTCATAATAAAGTAATACTGAAGATAAGTGTCCATTCAGTGCTGTGTAGATGTTTTGTCTTAGGGTTAGGTCAAGTGGTTTGTGTATTTTAACTACTTCCCGACCGCCGTATAGACAAATGGCGGCCGGGAAGCTGACGCCGCAAGGACCGCCGTATAGACAAAATGCGGCGGTCCTTGTATGGGCGTGGGCGGAGCGATCGCGTCATCCGTGACGCGATCCTCCGCCGGGAGTCGGAAGCCTGGCATTTTGCCTCTGCTCGCCGGCCACTTAGCAGAGCCGGCGAGCGGAGGAATCCGTAACAATGGCCAATCAGAATGTATAAGGCACTTTGTTAAGTAAACAAAGTGCCTTATACGTGCTTCCTCCTCGCCTCGTGGTCTCATTGTTGCAGAGACCACTAGCGAGGAGGAAGCACTTTGTGAGTATTACAGCACACACGGTTTTTTTTGCCTACAGCCCCCCTGATCTCCCACCCCAGGCCTCATACCCCCCCTGATCACCCCAGCAGACCCCTGCCAGCACCCTTGCACCCCTTTAAAAACCCCAACCCCCCCACCTATCACTAACTTTAAACGCTATCCCCTGCGTTAGGTCCCTAACTGCCTCCTAGTCACCCCTGATCCCCCCCCCCTACCTTTAGATCACCCCCAGACTCCATCCCAGACTACCCCCCTGTATACTGTATACATCTGTATACAGCTACCTTACCCTCTGATCCCCCTCTGATCCCCCTCTGATCACCTGTCTATCACCTGTCCATCACCCCTTGGCACCCCCACCCATCAGAGCAGACCCTAACTGCCCCGCGGGGGTAACCGATCACCTGTCCAGGCCCTCGATTGCCCTCATACCCCCCTTCTGATTACATCCCCTGCTCTTTGTTTACATCTGTCCTCCCCAGCAATCACTAACTGATCTGCGATCAGTAACCCCCTGTGTCTGCCTCTCATCAGATCAGGACTCAGTTTGCCCCGTGCAGGCTCCTGATCAACCCCCCACTCCCTCAAATCGCCCTCAGACCCCCCCCCTAATCACCGTCCAAGTGCATTGTTTTTGACTGTGCTGCGCTTGTATTCGATTGTGCTGCGCTTGTATTTGATTGGGCTGCGATTGTATTTGATTGTCCCGTGATCTGCTTCGATTGTCCCGTGATTGTTTGATTGCCTGAGACCCCACTTCCCACCACACCCAACCCCACCCTCCCCCCCCCCCCCCACCACACCCAACCCCACCCTCCCCCCACCACCTCCAACCACCACCTTCCGAGTGCATCAGATTTGCTTGTGCTGTGATTGGAGTCGATTGTGCTGTAATTGTATTTGATTGTCCCGTGATCGGCTTCGATTGCCCCGTGATTGTTTGATTGCCTGAGACCCCACTTCCCGCCACACCCAATCCCACCCTCCCCCCATCACCTTCCGAGTGCATCAGATTTGATTGGGCTGTGATTGGAGTCGATTGTGCTGTAATTGTATTTGATTGTCCCGTGATCGGCTTCGATTGCCCCGTGATTGTTTGATTGCCTGAGACCCCACTTCCCGCCACACCCAATCCCACCCTCCCCCCATCACCTTCCGAGTGCATCAGATCTGCTTGTGCTGTGATTGGAGTCGATTGTGCTGTAATTGGATTTGATTGTCCCGTGATTGTTTGATTGCCTCTGAGACCCCACTTCCCACCAACCCCAATACCTCTCAAATACTCCCTTTTTGCTAGGTAGGTGCTCTTTTTTTTCTGGGTAGTCTCGGAGGAAAACCCCATAAATTTAGCAATCCAAAATGGCAAGAAGGGGGCTTTCCGATGACGAGGTATACAGGTATATGGACCAGTCGGATGAGTTCTTTTGGGAAGAATCATCCGTCGAATCTTCCGGGTCCAATTTTGAACCTGTAGAAAGCAGTGGTTCCCTGACCGATACTGATGACGAGGCTATGGTCCCGGCTACAGCCAGGCGTACCAGACCCCAAGTCGTTAGACCGCAGGTGGCGCAGGATCCGCCTCAAGGGCAGCAGGGTGGTGCTAGCGCTGTTGATAGTTTTCTTGGTGAGGCAGGCACCAGCAGCGCAGCATCTCCTGGACTTAGTGCCAGTGCTTCCGTAGACCCTGACGAAGTGGTGAGCGTCAGCATGGAAGTGGAAACTGGTACGGTGGCAAGTGCAGTAGTACCCCCGTCGCAGCCACCAAGAAGAAGACGGGCCCGTAGTACCCATAGACTCCCAGAGGTGCTGGCACAACCAGATTGGCAATCCCCTGATTCCGCCGCACCCGTAGTGCCCCCTTTCACCGCCCAGTCTGGAGTCCAGGTGGCGACAGCTCATCTAGGAACGGCCCTAGACTTTTTGCAGCTGTTCATCACCCAGGTTCTCCTGGACTTAATTGTGGTTGAGACCAATCGTAAAGCCACACAATTCATCACCGAGCACCCGGAGAGCATGTATGCCCAGCCTTTCGGGTGGAAACCAGTCCAAGTTTCCGACATTAAAATCTTTTTGGCCCTTATCCTTCACTTGGGACTAATGAAACAAAATGTATTGCGGTCGTATTGGTCTACGAACCCAGTACATCATGTTCCCTTGTACCCTGCTGCCATGTCCAGGACACGATTTGAGTCCATCCTGCGCTTCCTGCACTTCAACGACGACGAAACCTGTCTTGAAAGGGGAGACCCTGCTTATGACCGGCTCCACAAAATTCGGCCCCTCATAGACCACCTGTCCTCAACATTTGCAGATGCTTATATCCCTGAACAGAACATCTGCGTAGACGAGTCCCTCTTACGCTTTACCGGGCGCCTTGGCATCAAACAGTACATCCCAAGCAAGCGCGCCCGGTATGGGGTGAAACTGTATAAGCTCTGTGAAAGGGCCACAGGCTATACATGTCGTTTTAGGGTCTATGAGGGAAAAGACTCAAAATTGGAGCCGGTCGGATGCCCTGGGGAGCAGTGGAAAGGTTGTGTGGGACTTGGTGTCACCCTTGTTCCGGAAGGGGTACCATCTTTTTGTGGACAATTATTACACAAGTGTGGCCCTCTTTCAGCACTTAAAGTTAGAAGGAATCCGATGCTGTGGCACTGCGCGGCCTAGTCGCCAGGGCTTCCCCCAACGGCTCGTTACCACCAGACTTCAACGGGGGCAGAGGGCCGCCTTGCGTACTGAAGACCTGCTCGCGGTGAAATGGAAGGACAAGAGGGACGTTTACTTTCTGTCCACCATTCACACAGACACGACTGTCCAAATTCAACGGGCAACTAAGGTCATTGAAAAGCCCCTTGTCGTCCACGAATATAATGTCAACATGGGAGGGGTGGACTTCAATGACCAGAGGTTAGCGCCCTATTTAGTTACCCGGAAAACAAGACGCTGGTATAAGAAAGTGTCTTTTTATCTGATTCAATTGGCAGTTTACAACAGCTTTGTTCTCTACAGTAAGGCTGGGAGAACTGGATCTTTCCTCCAATTTCAGGAACAGATCATTCTGGACATCCTGTATCCAGGAGGTGCCAGGCCCCCCCCCCCAGATGCAACTAGCCGACTGCATGGTAGGCATTACGCCTATCAGATTCCGTGTGCCCCAGGTCAACGCATCCGAAGAAAACGTTGTCGTGTCTGCAGCAGGACTGGAAGAAGGAATGACACCAGTTTTTATTGTCCCCGCTGTCCTGACCAGCCTGGCCTATGCGTAGGGCCGTGTTTTGAGAGGTACCACGAGCAGGTACACTATTAGAACCTAGGGAACTCCAGACACAGGAGTAGGCACACACTCAGTGGTCTTTTGCACATTGTCGCAGGGAGAGGAGAGGTAAGCTTGAAGACCAAACGGGTAAGCATAAAAGTGGGAAGAAGGATCGGTTTCCATGCTTGATATTGCTGATCTGTCCTGGATTGGCGATATAAGACGGCATGTTTGAATTTCCCTTGAGTGTGGACACCCCCGGTTTATATGTGATTTGGGCCGATGATGATGCTTTAATGCCACACAGAGTCATCTCTATTGGCAGGCATATTGCTGTATCCTACAGGCATAATGCTGTATACTAAAGTTCTGAGGCCCAGTCACATAAGTTGGTGGCTCACCCTGAGTGCAGGGTGGCACGGGGTGTCTCTCTCCTGAGGTTATCACTGCCATTGATGTGGAGGAAGATCTGCCATTGATGGGGAGCAAGGTATGTTTGCCGTTCATTTTTCCTTTCAGCCCAGAGTGCATTACTTGTATACCCAATATAAGGAGTATAGCAGAAACTCCTAATACTGGCCATACATGTAATGATTGCAGAGACCCTAAAATGCCAGGACAGACTCCACAAATGACCCCATTTTGGAAAGAGGACACCCTAAAGTATTATGTGAGGTGCACAGTGAGTTCATAAAAGATTTTAATTTTTGTCACAAGTTAGCAGAATTTTTTTTTTTATTTTTTTTTAACAAAGTGTCATTTTCCGTTAACTTGTGACAAAAAATAAAATTTTCAATGACCTCACCATTACCCTCATGGAATACCTTGTTGTGTATTCTTTCCAAAATGGGGTCATTTGTGGGGTTTGTTAACTGTCCTGGCAAGTGGGCCGGGTGCTAAATTGTGAGCACCCCTGTAAAGCCTAAAGGTACTCATTGGACTCTGGGCCCCTTAGAGCAGTTAGGGTGCAAAAAAGTGCCACACGTGGTATTGCCGTACTCGGGAGAAGTAGTACAATGTGTTTTGGGGTGTATTTTTACACATACCCATGCTGGGTGGGAGAAATACCTCTGTAAATGACAATCTTTTGATTTTTTTACGCACAATTGTCCATTTACAGAGTTATTTCTCCCACCCAGCATGGGTATGTGTAAAAATTCACCCCAAAACACATTGTACTACTTCTCCCGAGTACGGCGATACCACATGTGTGGCACTTTTTTGCACCCTAACTGCGCTAAAGGGCCCAAAGTCCAATGAGCACCTTTAGGATTTCACAGGTCATTTTGCGGAATTTGATTTCCAGACTCCTCCTCACGGCTTAGGGCCCCTAAAATGCCAGGGCAGTATAGGAACCCCACAAATGACCCCATTTTAGAAAGAAGACACCCCAAGGTATTCCGTTAGGAGTATGGTGAGTTCATAGAAGATTTTATTTTTTGTCGAAAGTTAGCGGAAAATAGATTTTTAATGTTTTTTTCACAAAGTGTCATTTTCCACTAACTTGTGACAAAAAATAAAATCTTCTATGAACTCACCATACTCCTAACGGAATACCTTGGGGTGTCTTCTTTCTAAAATGGGGTCATTTGTGGGGTTCCTATACTGCCCTGGCATTTTAGGGGCCCTAAACCGTGAGGAGTAGTCTGGAAATCAAATTCCGCAAAATGACCTGTGAAAGCCTAAAGGTGCTCATTGGACTTTGGGCCCTTTAGCGCAGTTAGGGTGCAAAAAAGTGCCACACATGTGGTATCGCCGTACTCGGGAGAAGTAGTACAATGTGTTTTGGGGTGAATTTTTACACATACCCATGCTGGGTGGGAGAAATATCTCTGTAAATGGACAATTGTGTGTAAAAAAATCAAAAGATTGTCATTTACAGAGGTATTTCTCCCACCCAGCATGGGTATGTGTAAAAATACACCCCAAAACACATTGTACTACTTCTCCCGAGTACGGCGATACCACATGTGTGGCACTTTTTTGCACCCTAACTGCGCTAAAGGGCCCAAAGTCCAATGAGCACCTTTAGGATTTCACAGGTCATTTTGCGGAATTTGATTTCCAGACTCCTCCTCACGGCTTAGGGCCCCTAAAATGCCAGGGCAGTATAGGAACCCCACAAATGACCCCATTTTAGAAAGAAGACACCCCAAGGTATTCCGTTAGGAGTATGGTGAGTTCATAGAAGATTTTATTTTTTGTCGAAAGTTAGCGGAAAATAGATTTTTAATGTTTTTTTCACAAAGTGTCATTTTCCACTAACTTGTGACAAAAAATAAAATCTATGAACTCACCATACTCCTAACGGAATACCTTGGGGTGTCTTCTTTCTAAAATGGGGTCATTTGTGGGGTTCCTATACTGCCCTGGCATTTTAGGGGCCCTAAACCGTGAGGAGTAGTCTGGAAATCAAATTCCGCAAAATGACCTGTGAAAGCCTAAAGGTGCTCATTGGACTTTGGGCCCTTTAGCGCAGTTAGGGTGCAAAAAAGTGCCACACATGTGGTATCGCCGTACTCGGGAGAAGTAGTACAATGTGTTTTGGGGTGAATTTTTACACATACCCATGCTGGGTGGGAGAAATATCTCTGTAAATGGACAATTGTGTGTAAAAAAATCAAAAGATTGTCATTTACAGAGGTATTTCTCCCACCCAGCATGGGTATGTGTAAAAATACACCCCAAAATACATTGTACTACTTCTCCCGAGTACGGCGATACCACATGTGTGGCACTTTTTTGCACCCTAACTGCGCTAAAGGGCCCAAAGTCCAATGAGCACCTTTAGGATTTCACAGGTCATTTTGCGGAATTTGATTTCCAGACTCCTCCTCACGGCTTAGGGCCCCTAAAATGCCAGGGCAGTATAGGAACCCCACAAATGACCCCATTTTAGAAAGAAGACACCCCAAGGTATTCCGTTAGGAGTATGGTGAGTTCATAGAAGATTTTATTTTTTGTCGAAAGTTAGCGGAAAATAGATTTTTAATGTTTTTTTCACAAAGTGTCATTTTCCACTAACTTGTGACAAAAAATAAAATCTTCTATGAACTCACCATACTCCTAACGGAATACCTTGGGGTGTCTTCTTTCTAAAATGGGGTCATTTGTGGGGTTCCTATACTGCCCTGGCATTTTAGGGGCCCTAAACCGTGAGGAGTAGTCTGGAAATCAAATTCCGCAAAATGACCTGTGAAATCCTAAAGGTACTCATTGGACTTTGGGCCCCTTAGCGTACTTGGGGTGCAAAAAAGTGCCACACATGTGGTACCGCCGTACTCGGGAGAAGTAGTATAATGTGTTTTGGGGTGTATTTTTACACATACCCATGCTGGGTGGGAGAAATAACTCTGTAAATGGACAATTGTGTGTAAAAAAAATCAAAACATTGTCATTTACAGAGATATTTCTCCCACCCAGCATGGGTATGTGTAAAAATACACCCCAAAACACATTATACTACTTCTCCTGAGTACGGCAATACCACATGTGTGGCACTTTTTTGCAGCCTAACTGCGCTAAGGGGCCCAAAGTCCAATGAGCACCTTTAGGCTTTACAGGGGTGCTTACAATTTAGCACCCCCCAAAATGTCAGGACAGTAAACACACCCCACAAATGACCCCATTTTGGAAAGTAGACCCTTCAAGGTATTCAGAGAGGGGCATGGTGAGTCCGTGGCAGATTTCATTTTTTTTTGTCGCAAGTTAGAAGAAATGGAAACTTTTTTTTTTTTTTTTTTTGTCACAAAGTGTCATTTTCCGCTTACTTGTGACAAAAAATAATATCTTCTATGAACTCACTATGCCTCTCAGTGAATACTTTGGGATGTCTTCTTTCCAAAATGGGGTCATTTGGGGGGTATTTATACTATCCTGGAATTCTAGCCCCTCATGAAACATGACAGGGGGTCAGAAAAGTCATAGATGCTTGAAAATGGGAAAATTCACTTTTGGCACCATAGTTTGTAAACGCTATAACTTTTACCCAAACCAATAAATATACGCTGAATGGGTTTTTTTTTATCCAAAACATGTTTGTCCACATTTTTCGCGCTGCATGTATACAGAAATTTTACTTTATTTGAAAACTGTCAGCACAGAAAGTTAAAAAAATCATTTTTTTGCCAAAATTCATGTCTTTTTTGCTGAATATAATAAAAAGTAAAAATCGCAGGAGCAATCAAATCGCACCAAAAGAAAGCTTTATTAGTGACAAGAAAAGGAGCCAAAATTCATTTAGGTGGTAGGTTGTATGAGCGAGCAATAAACCGTGAAAGCTGCAGTGGTCTGAATGGAAAAAAAGTGGCCGGTCCTTAAGGGGTAGAAAGCCCTAGGTCCTCAAGTGGTTAAATGACAAACTATGGTCTTGATTTCCTAAGCTAAAGACATCAATTTGCAGTCTTTTAGCTTAGTAGGCTAGTGTGTGCATCTTTCCCTATTCATCGCCAGGCTTTGCATTACCTTGCAGGCAAGCCACATGCACTGCTTTTAAATGAAATGTGCTTCACCTCTACAGTATGATGACCAGCAAACATTTTTTTCAAGCAGTATGCAGGCATGTGCATGTGCAGGGTGTGGAAATACAAAGAAAGCAACAAGTACCAGCCCACATACACAGAGTTACTAGACAGAACTATACCTGTATGTTCCCAATACTATCACCTTAACACTTCCCCATCCCTGCCTTGGGACAGAGCCACATACCTTCCTGACTCCCCAACTCTGATGGTGGATGAAGGATTTAATAAGGCTAGACGAGAGGCAGGGAAGCATGCGAGGTGCCATGTTTTTTTTTTTTTTGTTTTTTTGTTTTTTATTATTATTTATATTATTATTGTTTGGCAAATAGGCATGCCTGGCAGAAAGCTCCCACCCGCCGACATTATCGTAGCTAATTTGAGAGTCCCTTTCACAGCCTCAAAGACACCTAAAGTGAGTAGTATATGGTTGCTGTCATATTCATTTCATTTTAACCAATGCCAGTTGGCCCAGTGTCCTGCTTATCTTTGTGGCATCAGTAGCGTCTGAATCACACACCTAAAACAAGAATACAGATTATCTAGTCAGACTTCAGTCAGAAACATCTGATCTGCATGCTTGTTCAGGATCTGTGGCTAAAGGATTAGAGGCAGAGAAAAGAAAATGAAAGACTAACTTAACAAAAAATGAAAAAATAAAAAACAAAAGCTAATATAAATTAAATGCACGATGGGTAAAAAACTCGTTTCCTTTCAGGCTCAAGCTTTCTGTGAGCATCCCCTGTATACACTGTATGTAGAAATGCTACAAACGTAGCTATTTACTTGCCACATGCCTCACAGAATACTTATTTGTGTCAAAAATAAGGGCAAAAAAGCAGAGGAAAAGAAAACAAAAGATCTGAGCCATTCCACATAAAACGGCCGATGCAAAATTATTGGCACCTTCAATAATTGGTAGCACACCAATTCGAAGAAAACCCCTGTGGATGTTAACCAGCAGCAATCAAGCATAATAAGCACCAATTACGCAGATTTAAAATGACTGTGATACTCAGCTCCTTCTAGACATTTACTGGTGTGTTTACAGACATGGTGAAGTCAAGAGAATGGTCCAGGAAGACAAGAGAAGAGGTGATTTCTCTTCATAGAAAGGGCAATGGCTATAAGAAGATTGCAAAGATGTTAAACATACCAAGAGACACCATAGGAAGCATCATTCGCAAATTCAATGCAAAGGGCACTGTTGAAACGCTACCTGGTCATGGCAGAAAGAAGATGCTGACTTTGACTGCTGTGCGCTACCTGAAGCGCAAAGTGTAGAAAAGTCCCCATGTGACTGCTGAGGAACTGAAAAAAAGATTTGTCAGATGCGGGTACTGAAGTTTCAGCTCAGACAATAAGGCACAAACTGCGTAATGAAGGCCTCCATGCCAGAACTCCCAGGCGCACCCCCTTGCTGTCTCCAAAGAATAAGAAGAGTCTACTGCAGTATGCCAAAAGTCATGTGAACAAACCACAAAAGTTTTGGGATAGTGTTCTGTGGACTGATGAAACAAAATTAGAACTGTTTGGGCCCATGGATCAATGCTATGTTTGGAGGAGGAAGAAAAGAACACCTTGCCTACTGTGAAGCATGGCGGGGGGTCAATCATGTTTTGGGGCTGTTTTGCTTCTGCGGGTACAGGGAAGCTTCAGTGTGTGCAAGGTACCATGAATTCTCTTCAGTACCAGGAGATATTGGATGAAAATGTGATGCAGTCTGTCACAAACCTGAGGCTTGGGAGACGTTGGACCTTTCAACAGGACAATGATCCCAAGCATACCTCCAAGTCCACTAGAGCATGGTTGCAGATTAAAGGCTGGAACATTTTGGAGTGGCCATCGCAGTCACCAGACTTAAATCCGATTGAGAACCTCTGGTGGGACTTAAAGAAAGCAGTTGCAGCGCGCAAGCCTAAGAATGTGACTGAACTGGAGACTGAACTTTGCCCATGAAGAATGGGCTAATATACCCGTAGATCGCTGCAAGACACTTGTGTCAAGCTATGCTTCACGTTTAAAAGCTGTTATAACTGGAAAAGGATGTTATGCTAAGTACTAAGAATGAATGTCACTTGGGGGGTTGAATAAAACTGATAATGATGTGAGCACAGAAAAGACATTTGTGGTTATTTCATTATAAATGTTATGTTCTATTTGTCTGACTTACAAGTGCCTCTTTGATTTAATTGTAAATAAGATGACTGAAATGATCAAAATCAATGTCAAACAGGCCAAAACACTCAATTTCAGTGGGGGTTGAATAATTTTGAACACAACTGTATGAGTGCTTTTTGAAGTATGGTTTTGGTCATTGTCCTGTTGTAAGACCCATGACCTCAGTCTGAGACCCAGATGATTGACATTGGTCCCTACATGGTGCTCCAGAAATATTTGGTAGTCTTAAGATGTTGGAAAAAAAATACAGTCAAAATTACCAGTGCCCAAAGCAGCAAAACAACCCCAAAACATCAGTGAACCTCCTCCATGTTTGTCTGTAGGGGGCATGTTCTTTTCTTTAAATGTTTCTTTTTGTTTTCTGTAAACAGTCAGATGATGTGCATTACCAAAAGGCTGTATTTTTGTCTGTTTATCTATGAGAGGACATACTCCCAGAAGGATTATGGCTTCAACTGGTAATGAGAGATTAGCTACAGTGCCATGGGCTGTAACCCTCTTTACAACATTGTGCACAGTAAGCATGGGAACATTAAGATCTCTAGAGATGTTCTTGTAGAATGGCCAATGAGAAGCTAATATTTTCAGCTTGCATGTAAATCTAATGGAAAATGTGTGTCAATTGGAAAAGGGTCAGCCAAATGCACTTCCTTTTAAATTTTGATTGGCCAAGTTCCTAGCTACAATTTGCATTTAATGTGCATGCAAGCCAGAATTATTAGCATTTCATTGACCATCTCTAGATTAGCTTGTGACTCTCTGATGCACCACCTGGCACACCTTGGCCCCACCTTGCATAAAGTTGCTGCAGGCCTAGTCATAACTATTGACTAGAGATAATTACAGTATAGAAGTGGTCATGTTTCTGACTTGATGCAAATTTTGTTGCAGCAAATGTATGGTTAAATTGACCAATGCAAATCAGTAGTACCTTACATTTTTTGATCCAGTTTCAATCTAAATCTTAATTCATCCACCATGTTTCTAAGTACAATGGACATGATCACACAAGGGTGGAGACATCTAGGTCTTTATTGAAACCATAGGGGGCTAAAGTATTGAGATGGAGTATGCAGGTTTATGTGGCACATAGTTTTCTAAACTGGGTCACCTTAATGAGGTGATTCTAGGAACACACACTCCAAAACCTCTAAAATAAGTGAATCAGGGCTTTTTTATGAATCTGTTATGTGTTTCCTATAACCTTTCTCTAAAAAAAATATCGCTCAAATGGCCTTCCTGCATGACATCATTTTGTTGTAAAGTACAGTTGTCTCAAATGGTAGAAGTGAATCCTAGGTATATCATTATTGTGTATTTATACAGCACTGAGGTCATCTGCATTGCTTTACAGAGTCTACAGTCATATAAATAAGTGTTGCACCGAGGAAAAACCGTGCTTATGGCAAACACTGAAATGCTCCTAGGAATGGGAGAGGGGAGAGGGGGAGCATACTCCAAACATTTTAAGGTCTCATCTTGAATTGGTTGTGTGCAAGTTGAGGTGAAGCATGGCCATAAGAGGGAACAATGGTAAAAGGTCAGCATATAAATGTCCTTAAAATAACAATTAGGCAGTTTGTTCCCTTAAAAACAAAAAAACAAAACAAAAAAAAACCAGGCAGCAGAATAAGAACTATGAACTGGCAGCATAATAAAATAAGGCCGCTTTTTATCCCAAAAACATAAATGGGTATCATGCATGCCCCAGTAAAAAAAAATCCCATGATCAACCCCAGTAACAGGTAATATTGATGACAGGCTCTGTTAACAGATGACTTCCAACATCCCCTTGTGCCCTTGTGACAGACCCCTCCAGGAAGATTGCTCCTAGTGACAGACCCCAGTTACCTTAGTAAGGGCTGGTTCAGACGGACGCTTGCAGAGCGTTTACAGCCAGCGTTCAGGGCTTGGTGTTAAACGCTCCCATTCAAGTGAATGGGAGCGTTTGTACCAAGCTTTCAAGCGCGTTTACACAAACGCGGCGTTTGGGTCCCGATTTTCCCTGGCGTTCAAGGAGCCCCTGGAAGCTTCCAGGGGAGGTTAACCGCGACGGCTAATGTCCCCCTAGGGGAAGAAAAAACGCGACCGCATCGAAACGCACACGAACGCTGCTGAACGCGACGCCAGCAAACGCAACGCCTCCAAACGTCCGTCTGAACCAGCCCTAACACACAGCAACTGCATGATAGACCCCCTATAACAGACAGCCCCCCTCCCCCCCTCCTCCCAGTAACACAACCTCATGTTATAATGCTCCCATTAATAAGCATACCTCACATGAGGAGCTGGCAGTGCTGGTAGAGCTGACCTGTCTCTGTGCTGTCTAATATCAAGCCTCCCACCTCTTAATGGCTGGTATATAAATTTTTTATTTTAATTATCTTTATAATCTGAGAACATGTGCATCAGTTGCTTCTGACCTGCTCTGGGGCTTAGGGGATAATTCACACAACTTTTCGTATGTATTACTTATGTATTCTCTCTCCTTGAGGTTGATTCACAAAGGTTACTTATTTTTCACCCCAACTGTAAGGAGAGGTAATGCATGAGATTAACAAATGAGGGGAGATAATTCATGAGATAAATGGATAAGGAGAGCTAAACCATGAGTTATGTGAAATAAGGAAAGCTAAACCATGAGTTATGTGAAATAAAGAAAGCTAAACCATGAGTTATGTGAAATAAGGAGAGCTAAACCATGAGTTATGTGAAATAAGGAGAGCTAAACCATGAGTTATGTCAAATAAGGAGAGTTAAACCATAAATTTAGATAAGGAGAGCTAAACCATGAGTTATGTGAAATAAGGAAAGCTAAACCATGAGTTATGTGAAATAAAGAAAGCTAAACCATGAGTTATGTGAAATAAGGAGAGCTAAACCATGAGTTATGTGAAATAAGGAGAGCTAAACCATGAGTTATGTCAAATAAGGAGAGTTAAACCATGAGTTATGTGAAATAAGGAGAGCTAAACTATGAGTTATGTCAAATAAGGAGAGCTAAATCATAAATTTAGATAAGGAGAGCTAAACCATGAGTTTAAGTTAGATAAAGAGAGGTAAATATTGAGTTAACTAATTTAAGGAGAGATACATTTTGAGTTAATAAATAAGGTGTGATAATTTAACAGAAACACTTTGTGAATCAGGCCCCTTATCTGTTTATCTTATCAATATAAAACAGTTTAAGCACCCAACAAGAAAAAATGTACTATAAATAACTAGGTTAAGCAATACTGAAGTGAAGTTAATCAGGAACTTTGCGTGAGTTTCTTTATCACTTGCTATTGCTGAAAATGTATTTTATAGATTAGGTGAAAAGTAGGTAAGGAGAGATAATTCATAAAACATATGTACCATATGCAATTCACTTTTTCACCTGAGTTTTCTCCTAGGTGAAATTTTCAAACTTGTCAATAAAATGCCTTTTAACCACTTAACCCCCCGCGGTACGAATTTCTCCGTCCCTTTTTTCCCCCCTAAAAAACCAGGGACGGAGAAATCCGTACCTTCTGCGCTACCTCCGCTGTCCGCGCTCCCGCCGCTCGTGCGCGCGCTCCCGCCGCTCATGCACGCCGCTGCCCGTTTGCCCGGAGATCAATGAACGGGAAAATCCATTCCCGTTCATTGATCTAAGCCCCCGCAATGATCCGCTGCTTCTATTAGAAACAGCGCGATCATTGTGATCTTCTCAGCCTCCTACTGCTTCCTGTAAGCCTCCTTCCGGACGCTTACAGGTCACATGTAAACAAACACACTGTGGCCGTCTTGTGGCCAAATAGTAAAACTACACCCTAAAGCATTTTACATATACAAACACATTACATTTACACAATAAATTAACTCATTACCTCCCACACTCCCCAATTTTTTTTTTTTTGTAATAAAAAAAAAAATACAATAATAAAAAAAAAACATAAATAGTTACCTTAGGGACTGAACTTTTCAAATATTTATGTCAAGATGGTATAACACTGTTACTTTATAAACTACGGGCTTGTAATTAGGGATGGACGCAAAACTGAAAAAAATGCACCTTTATTTCCAAATAAAATATTGGCGCCAAACATTGTGATAGGGAAATACTTTAAACGGTTTTATAACCAAGACAAATGGGCAAATACATTTCATGGGTGTTAATTACAGTAGCATGCATTATTTAAAAACTATAATGGCCGAAAACTGAAAAATAATAATTTTTTCCCACATTTTTTCCTATTTTCCCATTAAAACACATTTAGAATAAAATAATTCTTGGCATAATGTCCCACCTAAAGAAAGCCTAATTGGTGGCGAAAAAAACAAGATATAGTTCATTTCATTGCGATAAGTAATAATAAAGTTATAGACGAATGAATGGAAGGAGCTCGGAAAGGTGAAAATTGCTCTGGTGGTCAAGGGGTAAAACCCCTCAGTGGTGAAGTGGTTAAACCACCAAATACTCAAAATAATTTTGATAGTACTTTTTCACATACTTTTTGGTACTTTTTCCATTGCAAAATGCTAAAAAGTTGTTATAAATCGAAGATGAAAAATTATCTTCTAGGAGAAAACTCAGGAGAAAAAGTGAATTGCATAAGGCCCATTGGGCTCAATCCAATTCACTTTTTCTCCTAAGCTTTCTTAGAGGAGGTATATTTTCATCTTCTGTTTAAAATAGAAGTGGCCCATATGCAATTCTCTTTTTCACCTGAGTTTTCTCTCAGGTGATATTTTCACAACTTGTAAATAAAATGCCTTTAACACCATCAGCAAGCAAACAAATACTCAAAATAATTTTGGCAGTACTTTTTCACCTTATTTTTGGTACTTTTTCCATTGCAAAATGCTAAAAAGTTATTTTAAATTGAAGATGAAAAATTGTCTCCTAGGAGTAAACTCAGGAGAAAAAGTGAATTGCATATGGGCCAAGATGTGGAAATATAACCTAGGAGAAAACTTAGAAGAAAAAGTAAGTTGTATTGAGCCCATTGGCCCCTATTCAATTCACTTTTTCTCCTAGGTGATATTTTCACATCTGGGCCCATATGCAATTCACTTTTTTTCCTGAGTTTTCTCCTAGGAGATACATTTTCATCTTCTATTTAGAATAACGTTTCAGCACTTTGCAAAAGTACCAAGAAGTAGGCACCCTGGCGTTCTGATTAAATCGCCAGGGTGGCTGCGGGAGGGTTTTTTTCAAATAAAAAAAAAACTATTTCATGCAGCCAACTGAAAGTTGGCTGCATGAAAGCCCACTAGAGGGCGCTCCGGAGGCGATCTTCCGATCGCCTCCGGCGCCCAGAATAAACAAGGAAGGCCGCAATGAGCGGCCTTCCTTGTTTTGCTTATATCGTCGCCATAGCAACGAGCGGAGTGACGTCATCGACGTCAGCCGACGTCCTGACGTCAGCCGCCTCCGATCCAGCCCTTAGCGCTGGCCGGAACTTTTTGTTCCGGCTGCGCAGGGCTCAGGCGGCTAGGGGGGCCCTCTTTCGCCGCTGCTCGCGGCGAATCGCCGCAGAGCGGCGGCGATCAGGCAGCACACGCGGCTGGCAAAGTGCCGGCTGCGTGTGCTGCTTTTTATTTGATTAAAATCGGCCCAGCAGGGCCTGAGCGGCGACCTCCGGCGGTGTTGGACGAGCTCAGCTCGTCCAGACCGCTCAGGTGGTTAAAAAGCACTTTCAAAACTATTTAAGTATTTTGTTACTGGTGATTTAAATGACATTTTATTGAGCACTTTGAAAATCTCACTTAGGAGAAAACACAGGAGAAAAAACAAATTGCATATGGGCCCTTGACAATAAAATGTCTTTTAATCCACCAGAAAGCAATTGACAGTATTTGTTTCACCTGATGGAGAAAACTTATGATAAAAAGTGAATTGAGTAAGGCCCATTTTGTGAATCTCTTTCTTAGTGATGTCTAGGGTTAAAGTATGGTAGGCATTACTATTTGATTGTTTAATCTAGTAAATTAAAGCTTGAATGATAAAAATATCTTAAAATTGCCTCATGATCAAAATACGTTTTGTTTTTTTTCAAAAGGTAAACTTTTCATGCAAAATGTGGGGTTTCTGTGCAATCTGTCATTTGTAATTTCTCCTGTGTAAAATGTAGGGCTTCCTTATTTCAAGTACTTTCATAATCACCGTTACTAAGGGAGTTTTATAACGTAGTACAGATGATACACAGAGCCTGTTACTGAATGTTACACTACCTCACAAAGGTTCATGTAAATTGTTTGGGCTACTCGGTTAATATTGAATTATGCCTGGGAAAAGTGAAATGTGTGATATGGGGTTCTTTCACACATTCTAGATGACACTAGGCCTAAACAAAGATTTTACACTTCACTGCCTCAAGGAACAGAGAGCTTTGGAAAGTTAGTTTAATAATAAAAGATCTGGCAGCCTCTCGTGTAGCACAAGCTCCCCCATCTCCTCTCCTGTCTCTGCCTCCTCCCTTGATTGCCCTGCAAAGTAATTCAGTGCTGGGGGAGGGAGCTGAATGCTGAGAACTGACTGGCAGAGCCTGTCTAATAGAAAATACCCAGGAACACTATACTGCTTCTTATAGTCCATTCGCTTTCTGGAACTGTGCTTTCATTTAGCTTCCTACATTTGAGGGGGCTAGGAAAATATAAGCTGACTGAGAGGATACTCTCAGCATCATTGACTTATACTCTGGCTAGTTACTTGTCCTGAACTTAGTAGGAGGAAGAAAAGAGGAGGAAAAGGTTTTCACCTATATAAATAAATAAGCCCATTCTGACATAGCGATTCCTGATGGCAGAGGGCTGGATCAGGATGAAGAGCAGCCTGCACAGTGCCCCTGGCTCCAGCCACCTCTGCTATAAAACAGGCACTACGCATTTCTAAATGTGAAGCATGGGTGACACACTTACTAACTGACAGAGAAGCAGAGCTGAAGCGACAGGACACAGCATCCTATAGAGCTCTTATTTACACTATACGCCTACACTACGGTGCCTTCTGAATTCATGTGACGATCGTTCGATGGAAATACCTAAAACGGCATAAGTTGGCCCTACTTACATCTGCGAGTAATTGAATGAACAGAGAGGAGGCCCTGACAAGGGAGAGACGCTGAAGAAACAACTTCTGTTTCAGAGAAGCTGCTACCTGTTGGACCCTTACTGGACAAGTGCCACTGTGTCAGGAAGAAGGGGGCGCTCTGTGAGCTCTGGAGGAGGGGATGGCAACTGGGAGCATCACTACCCTCCCAACAAACACAGATGATGGGGGCAGCAGTCCATTTCCTCCAGGAAACTTCAAGGACCCCAAAAGACTCTACTGTAAGAATGGGGGCTTCTTCCTGAGGATCAGTTCTGATGGGAAAGTGGATGGAACCCGAGAGAAGGGCGATTCACATAGTAAGTTCTCTGTACGTTTGGTAATGAAATATTGGAGTCGTACATGTACATAAGTGAAATGATGGGTGAGTAGAGATAGATAGATAGATACATGGGTGATGTATAGATAGACAGCTTGATCAACAGATACAAATTGATTGTAACTTTATTTTGTATTTCATGTATACAAAGCATGTTTTGTACTTAGAATTCCAGAGATTAGTAACAACTGTTCAGGTCAATCTACAACTCAGGGATGTGACCTGTTAAGAGTCAAAGGTCCTCACACATTGCCAGCTGTTGCATTTGTGGCACTGCACATTCACCAGTAAACATACTCGCATAATTTGACTGATGGAACCCCAGAAAAGAATGACATTTCCGACACCAGTCTACAGACCTGAGAATGGGTTTGTTTATTTTAATAACCTGCAGTGAATCCCTCAGATCAAACCAGTTGTGAAGAATTTGTGTAATCTGGCTCAGCAGATGTGCCAGTTGGTTAGTTTGCAGTGGCCTGGCTGCCAACCACAGGGTATAAAACATTTCATTTGGGTGTTGTGTCAGCACCATACTGTAATAGCAATCTCTCGCCAGTACTACTGAGCTGACCTCAAAAAATGTGATTATACTACGTCACATTAGTCATCATCCCTACATTATCTATCTTTATTACGAGCTTGGTTTAAATGACAGCATTTTAACCAAACACAGCTTTTTCGCCTAGCTTTGAGGACATGCACTGCTCATATTGTGGTGATCTCGTCTATAGGTAATATTGGTTGCTCTAAAATGTACAAACTGAACCTAGTCATCTGCCTGTGTCTTCCAAACTGCATCCAGCACCGACCTGAACTTAAGGCCCTTACCCACCTTGCAATTTTCCTGATGACCGGCAATTTTTTTTTGAGCGACGATGGGTCGTTTCCGTGATCTACAGGCACGCGATCACGCGAATGTCGTTTAGCGTCGCATGTCGATAACAACTGTCGCGGCGGATCTGATAGTAGATCTGCAACGACTCCCACGCAAAGTACTGCGATCGCTTGAAGTGTCGTTCGTGCCCGTCATGTGACGTCCTGCATACCCACCGGCAGAAAGATGGTTCGGGGAGCGCTCGTCGTCGTGGGACATCACTGTGACCCATCTTCCTTCATCGTGAGGTGAGTATTCAGCCTTAAGTGTGTTTCTGAGGATAGTGCCCCATAGGACTCATCTGCCCATTAGGGTATGCCTGCCAAACTTTAGTAAAGAATAACTGGAAAACATTTAGACTATGCCAGTAGCCTTGTGGTGGAAGGAATGCCCAAGGGCAAGTCAGAATCTCCCTCTCAAAGCCTTCTACTCGTTTCCTTAAATCATGGATTTGGACACTGCTATAATTCCTGTTTTGAGGCCAAATGAAAGTAGCAATGATGTAATAAAAATGTTTTCAAAATTCTAGTTAGTTTTTATTTGTTTTTGTTTTTCTTCTGTTTTTTTAGAGCAAGGAAGATTTAATTAACCCTGTTATGTCTGTGTTATTGTCCATATCGCCATTAGCAAGATTTTCTTCCACACACCTGTTTGTGTTTGCATCGGCGACATAACAGAATGGCAAAAAATCTTTCTAATGAGAGTAAAAAAAAACCAAAACCTTTTATTAGGTTTTTATTGCTGTTTGTGCTACTATTGCAAGTACCAGCAACACTGCAAGAAATAAGGGGAACACTTTCTACAAGGGACATTCTTTGCTTCCTTGGAAGCGTGTGCCCATGCTAAAAAGCCCCTGCCCCACCACCTACCCACCGGTCCCTAGCACTGGTTTGGCCTCATCAATTATGTGAACTGACTAAGTAATAAAGATCTGCTCTCTTTCAATGCATTCCATTTTAATACTACCTGTGTTACCACTGTAAGTCACTTCCTGTTACCAGCCAGACTGCAGGAAAGGAAAAACCTTTCTATAAAGCTCACAGGCAGCAGTTAAATGATAAATTTGTTCTACCATTCTACATTCTATTTAAAGCTAAAATGGAAATCTTCATGGAGTTCTGTTTTAACAAATGAGGAAAAGCATTATGTTCAAAGTACTGCAGGCTCTTTTCTAATGTGAGTGAATGTCAGCTAAACAGCATTACTATGGCTGGAAAGTGTAATGGTTAAGGGCTCTGCCTCTGACACAGGAGACCCGGGTTCAAATCTTGGCTCTGCCTGTTCAGTAAGCCAGCACCTATTTCAGTAAGGAGTTTCTTGGGCAAGTCTCCTTAACACTGCTACTGCCTACTGAGTGTGCTCTAGTGGCTGCCTCACAAGCGCTTTGAGTCCGACAGGAGAAAGGCGCTATACAAATACTGCCATTATTATTATTATTATTATTATTATATTTTACAGCCACAACTGATTTTTATTAGCTCTCTGTGTGAGAAACACATTACAGATCAGGGCTAGAGATGACTCAGAACTGGTCAATCATTTCAGTTCTGGTATATCTCAAAACTGACAGGGCAACCAGAAGCTAACTTCCTCCTTCACTGTGTGAAAATAACTAGGCTTTACTTATTTTTACAATTTGTCAGTGCGGTTGCTCTTACCGAGTAGCTACATACTCGTAGCTACCCAGAATCGAAATTTAAATTAGCCAGCGCTGCCCACGGGAGAGGGGGGTTAACTTACCCATGATGCTACTGTTAGACGATGTGCTCCACTACACTCCCATGCTTCCTCCAGGTTAAAGGAGGAACCATGAGAGTGAGGTGGGATGCGAATGGAGTGCATTGGTTAAAAGCGGCAGCATGGGTAAGTTAACACCCCCTCCATTGTCAGGCCTTACCAGTAGCGTCCCTACCATAGGGCAGCAGGGGGCGCCCCGCACCGGGTGTCGGGCGCCCCAGGGGGAGTCATCAAGGCCTCCCACAGAGGCCTGTGCAAGACAGGAGGGGAAGCAGCACGGAAAGGAGGGGTGGCGGGGAAAGCGGCGGGGAGGGGGGCCGGACCCCCCACCTCCCTCACCTGGGTCCCCTCCTTCTGGCGCTTCCCCCTCCTAATTAGTCGCGGCGGGCAGCAGCGGGCAAGAGACTTACCTTCCTGCGTTCCAGGCGATGGCAAATAGCGTCATCGTCACGTGACGCTGGTCTCCGCCTTCTCCACCGCTCACTGTGCTTCCTGATTGGCGGAAGCACAGTGAGCGACAGAGAGGTCAGAGACCAGCGTCGCGTGAGGATGACGCTATGCGCCGCCGCCATCGCCAGGAGCAGGTGAGTGAGTCTTCTTCGCCGCTCCTGCCCGCTGCTGTTAATTAGGAGAGGGAAGCGCCAGAAGGAGGGGACCCAGGTGAGGGAGGTGGGGGGTCCAGCCCCCCTTCCCGCCACCCCTCCTTCCAGGCTTTCCTCACACTGGGGGCAATTGTACTAGCTATTCTGGGGGCAACTAAATTAGCTATACTGGGGGCACCTAAACTAGCTATACTGGGGGCAGCTATACTGGGGGGCAGCTATACTAGCTATACTGGGGGCAGCTACACTGGGGGCAGCTATACTAGCTATACTGGGGGCAGCTGTACGGGGGGCAACTAAACTAGCTATACTGGGGGCAACTATACTAGCTATACTGGGGGCAGCTATACTGGGGGGCAGCTATACTAGCTATACTGGGGGCAGCTGTACTGGGGCAGCTATACTGGGGGCAACTAAACTAGCTATACTGGGGGCACCTAAACTAGCTATACTGGGGGCAGCTATACTGGGGGGCAGCTATACTAGCTATACTGGGGGCAGCTATACTGGGGGCAGCTATACTGGGGGCAACTAAACTAGCTACACTGGGGGCAGCTATACTAGCTACACTGGGGGCAGCTATACTAGCTATACTGGGGGGCAGCTATACTAGCTATACTGGGTGGGGGGCAGCTATACTAGCTATACTGGGGGGCAGCTATACTAGCTATACTGGGGGGCAGCTATACTAGCTATACTGGGGGCAGCTATACTGGGGGCAGCTATACTAGCTATACTGGGGGCAGCTATACTGGGGGCAACTAAACTAGCTATACTGGGGGCAGCTATACTAGCTATACCTGGGGGCAGCTATACTAGCTATACTGAGGGGCAGCTATACTAGCTATACTGGGGGCAGCTACACTGGGGGCAGCTATACTAGCTATACTGGGGGCAGCTGTACTGGGGGCAACTATACTAGCTATACTGGGGGCAGCTATACTGGGGGGCAGCTATACTAGCTACACTGGGGGCAGCTACACTGGGGGCAGCTATACTGGGGGAAACTAAACTAGCTATACTGGGGGCAACTATACTAGCTATACTGGGGGCAGCTATACGGGGGGGCAGCTATACTAGCTATACTGGGGGCAGCTGTACTGGGGGCAGCTATACTGGGGGCAACTAAACTATCTATACTGGGGGCAGCTATACTAGCTATACTGGGGGCAGCTATACTGGGGGGCAGCTATACTAGCTATACTGGGGGCAGCTATACTGGGGGCAACTAAACTAGCTATACTGGGGGCAGCTATACTAGCTATACTGGGGGCAGCTATATTAGCTACACTGGGGGCAGCTATACTAGCTATACTGGGGGCAGCTATACTGGGGCCAGCTATACTGGGGGCAGCTATACTAGCGATACTGGGGGCAGCTATACTAGCGATACTGGGGGCAGCTATACTAGCTATACTGGGGGCAACTAAACTAGCTATACTGGGGGCAACTAAACTAGCTATACTGGGGGCAACTAAACTAGCTATACTGGGGGCAGCTATACTAGCTATACTGGGGGCAGCTATACTGGGGGCAAATATACTAGCTATACTGGGGGCAACTATACTAGCTCCACTGGGGGCAGCTATACTGGGGGAAACTGTACTAGCTATACTGGGGGCAACTATACTAGCTAATACTTTAAAATACAGTTAGCTCCGCCCTCATCTGGTCATGACCACGCCCATTTTTTTTGCTGCGAAGCACGCCGCAGGTTGTGGCCACGCACATTTTTTAGGAGGGGGGGGTGTCTTTTAATACCCAGCACCGGGTGCCAAATGTCCTAGGTACGCCACTGGGCCTTACAGACCTTCCCAACTGAAGAACACTAAAAAGTATTTAATTTCAGGTATCACAGTAGAAAATTGTACCATTTGTAACTTCTTGGAGTTTCCCTAGCAATCCTATTAAACTAGTCTACCATCACACAGTGATTGTCAGAAGCTAAAAGTACTGCAGTCCCAGGAAAAAAAACACACTGAATGAAGGTCATAGTAGACTAAATTACCTCCTCCTGAGTGTCCAGATGCTGCTAGTTGTCCTCGGCAGGGACATGCCGAAGCAGAGGCAAGAGAGGCTCCAGCCTCAGGGCGCAGTGTAGGAGGGGGCGCACAACTCACTCAGCTATTATTCCCTATTGTGTTTAAAGCAGAGAGAAATCAGAAAAGGTGATACATGGCAGTGACTGCAAGCCAGATAACTAGAGATTAAGGTGTTGGGGGCCCTGGGGCACCTCTTAGTCTAATAGCAATCAGTGTGTGACGGCTGAGGTGGGAGGGATGGAGGGGCGCACTTTGGTACCTCAGCCTTGGGTGCTGGAGGACCTTGTCCCAGCTCTGGTCCTCAGAATCTCTCCCGTCCTCTGTACCTGGTCCTCTTACTTCCCTAGCCTTCATGAAGTTTCTCACAAAAAAATGTTCTGCTATATAAAGTAGAAACCGAGGCAGCAATTAACTTGCCTTTACATTTCATAACAATGGAACTGCAGCCAAAATTGAGAACATGGTGGCATGACTTTCTGTCATGTCGGCAAAACAATAACTGATTTGCTGGTTTTGCGATGGTGACTTCCTGTGATATGCTCAATTCAGCTTGGTTAGACTAAATGGCATTCTGTGTTCTGTCTAAACTCCAGCTCCTGTCCCATGATTAGCCAGATAAGGTTGTCAGGGTGGAATTGGGATGGGGCACCTGTCTTTGTCTCTGAGCACATAGCTGGCCCTGCCCACCGGAAGGAGTAGAGGGAGGCGGTGGGTGGGGTCAGGTGATGGCTCCCATTTAGCTGACAGCTCTCATTGCACAGATTTCTGGAACATGTGACTGGCTATTCCAAAGGTTATTTGTCTGGAATCAGTGCATCAAATATGAACATGATTTAAGTAATGGCATCACCACTTGTTCCTGTTTCTAACAGTGAAAAAACCAGGGTGTGGGGTTGAGCTAGCGGTTCGGGGAAAGGACACACTTCCAAGATGCCTTAAAGTGCAACCAAGGCGAACATAAGGAAAAAAAAAACACTAGATGCTTACCTAAGAAGAGGGAAACCTATTAATCCTGCAGAGGTTTTCCCCACCCTCCTGGCCCCCACCATTGCTGTGTGCGGATCCCCAAAATAAATCTGTGGGGACCTCTTGTGAAGATCAAAACCATGCTCTTCATGCACAAGTGTGGCCATACTGCGCAGGCATGGCCATATTCGCACGAGTGCAGTATGAAGAGGAGCTTGGTTACAGTCTTCAGAAGGGTCCTGGTGGGCAGCCGCAGTTGTCTCCAGTAGGACATGGGAAGCCTCTTCAGTAAGTACAGTAAGTATCTACTGTAGTTTTTCACCTTAGGGTTCCCTCGGTTTTTCTTTAAAGAACAACTATCAAAGAAGCTGTTCTTCTGTAAACCCCACATTCCTAAAGAGCTTTTAGCTAGAAAGACTAGAAACCCTTTGAAAGGTCTCTCAGCACAGTGGGTGAAAAAATAGTTTTGTTTATACCAGCTGAATGTAACAAATTTGTTGCATCTGCATTGGAGGGGGGGGGGGCAGAGCTGTAATATGTAGCTAGGTTACACTTCTCCCTGGCTGTAAACTATTTATTTTAGACTGTGTGGCAGAGAGAGACACACAGGTAGGGACACATAGAGCTGCAGGGGATGATTATATACCGTATATTCCGGTGTATAATACGACCCCCAACTTTTCTAGTTAAAATATAGAGTTTAGGATATTCTCGCCGTATAAGACTACCCCTCTTCCAACGCAAACCAAATAATAATAAAAAAAAAATCATATACTGGTGCTTTGTATGTACAGATACTGGTGCTGTACTGTATGTGGTACCCAGTTTATAACAGTATATAGGCGATTGACTGGTTGGATTGGTCAACTCTCCCTCTCCCTAAGTGGATTGGTCAGCTCTCTTTGTCTACCTGTTTATCAGAGCGGTATGGAAGAATGCGCTGTGCCCATAAAACACGCCTCTTTTACCCTTCTGGCCCACCCTTGTATCTATTTACCTCCTTTTCTGCCTCTCAGGTCCTGTACATGTGCACATGCACTGCTTCACTACAGTCCTCAGCAGCAAGATCTGAGAGGCAGTAACAGGATAGGGCATATCACCTGGCATCAATGACACCCAACGTATAAGACGACCTCTGAGTTTTCAGAAGATCTTCAAGGGTTAAAAAGTAGACTTATATGCCAGAATATACAGTACACACTATTTGAAGCTATATTTCTCCTTTCTATCAATCTGAACAAATTTTCCTCCTAGTTTTACTGCTAGTGAGGTCTGTCTCTGAATGCTGGATGTGCTGGGCACAGTCCTCCAAAGTAATGCCCACAGTGACTCTCATTTTTTCTTCACACAAATGAAAAGCTTAAAAAAAAAACCTTTGGGCTTGATTCACAAAGCCGTGCAAACTGTTTAGCACGGGTGTGCTAAACAGTTAGCACGTGAAGTGGCGTTCACGGACTTTTGCGTGCGCAAAGTGCCGCGATTCACGCGATCGCAGACTTTTGCGAGCGCAATTTGCCGCACATTGTGCACGCAAAAGTCCGCGATCGCACGAATCGCGGCACTTTACGCGCGCAAAAGTCTGTGAACGGCACTTCACGTGCTAACTGTTTAGCACACCCGTGCTAAACAGTTTGCACGGCTTTGTGAATCAAGCCCCTTGTATTGCTATTTGCTAGTAATTACTGGAAATATATGTGGCATTTAGAATTTTAGCTAACTTTGATAGTTGTCCTTTACGGTATGAATTTATTTGGAATTCTTTGGCTGAGTGATGCTTTTCCTTAGTGTTTTTTCACTTGTATTAATTAAATTGTATGTTTAGGTACTTAGATCTGTACATCAAACCTGTATCAAGGACAACTGACGAAAGTGGAGCTGGGAGACTTGGTTCATAGGAGGGATTGTCTTTCAAACATGAGACAGTAGGGAGCTAAGCAAAGGATATGTGATAATAATGTGTTCTTCCAGCTTCAGCACCAGTTTACTTTCAAATCAATAATGTAATTGTTGATTTTGCTTTCCTGAAGAGACATGAGAACCTTTGGATGACTATCATTTACAAACACTTCTCCTCAGCGCCTGTATATGGTATACACTGTATAAATGATCTAATATCTCTGCCTGCAAAACCCTTTCTGCTGCCTATCCAAGTGTGATTGTTGTTGTCAGGGCCGGCGCTACCATTAAGGCAAAGGAGGCAGCTGCCCCAGGGCCCCAGAGCTTGTAGGGGCCCCCAGTGGCTACAAGAGGAAAAAAAAATTTTTCAAATCGGCCTTATAGTTTTTGAGAAAATCGATTTTAAAGTTTCAAAGGAAATAAAAAATACACATTTAAAAAGCTGCCGACTTTAATGGTTAATAGCAAATCCACCTTAAATGCTAGAAACCCTAAATTTGCAGGATATGTTAAGAAGATCATTAGGAATAAGAGGAAAAAACAATTTTTCAAACAGATCTTATAGTTTTTGAGAAAAATCGATTTTAAAGTTTCGAAGGAAAAAAGTATACTTTTAAATGCGGTAAATGTCACTTTTAGTAGCAAACCTAACGGTAATGTAATTTTACATGCATCAAACGAAAGCGCAATAAATTTCCTGACGGGGTTTCCAGGGGGTCTATACGCAGCTGCAGCCCTTTGGCCAGGGATCGCTATACAGCCGCAATATGGCTGTATGAAGATCCCTGGCATTTTTTCCTATTTTCCCCCCAAAAAATTTTGTTTAGAGTGTGGGAATTTTAAAAAAAAAAAATTATGTGGGGTCCCCTCTCCTGAAACTTTTTAACCCCTTGTCCCCCATGCAGGCTGGGATAGCCAGAATGTGAAGCTCCGACCGATTGGGACTTCACACCCTGACTATACCAGCTGCAAAAAAGGTCCCCTAATGCCGATTTTTGTTCCGGGGTATATGTTGGGGGGGCCCCCCAGGTTTATTTTGCCCTGGGGCCCCATTGTTGCTTAAACCGGCCCTGGTTGTTGTATATGTGATCTGTATTCAGGCCTGGTTATATTCTCTTTATACACTTCTGACCTGTGTCCAGGAATCAAGTCAGCCATTCACACGAACCAATAGACTTTATCTTTCTCCAAGTCTTGTGACAAAAGCTTTCAAGTAGGGATGCAGAGTTTCTGTACAGTCTACACAACCATGGGCCAGATTTATCAAGAGTGTCTGAGACAAAATATTAGTAAGTTTTTAGAAATCCGTGCAGAACTGTCTCAGACATCCTAAGAAATCACTAGATAGTGCAGATTCCTTCTTAAACTGTAAGGAATAGAAGGAGTTAAGGTAATTAAATTTGCGGACGACACCACCATCCTTGGTCTCATCAGTGAGGAGGACGAACGCACCTACCGCAGTGAGATTGAGCGAATCTGCAATTGGTGCAAGGACAACATGCTTGTCCTAAACGCTGCAAAGACAGTCGAGTTGGTTATCGATTTCAGGAAACGCCCCCCCCCCCCCCACTCAGCCCGGTATTCATCGAAGGCACTGAAGTCACCAGAGTATCAAGTGTTCAGTTTCTGGGCACTACCATCACCAACGACTTGAGATGGAGTGAAAACACCACTAAATGCCAAAAGAAGGCGCAGCAACGGCTGTTCTTCCTAAGACAACTCAGGAAGTTTGGCATGCCGCAGGAACTGTTATCAAGCTTCTACACTGCCACCATCGAGTCAATCCTGTGCTCATCTATCATCGTGTGGTATGGGGGTGCCACCACGAGCGACAGGTACAGACTTCAAAGAGTAATCAAGGCAGTGGAAAGAATCATTGGGTCACCCCTGCCACCTCTGGACCTCCTCCACGCATCCAGATTGAAAACAAGGGCATACAGGATCACGAATGCCCTGCACCATCCCGGAAGCTGCTTCTTCAACCGCATGCGCTCGGACCATCGTTTCAGAGCTATTTCCACCAAAACCTCCAGGCACAGGAACTCCTTTTTCCCCCAAGCAGTGTGCCTTCTGAACTCTAGTCACACACACAGAAAAACTAAATAGAACATCTGTGACCCAGGCCTAAATAAATATGTACTTTTCCGAGGTTCCGCACGTAGTTTTTGCACTACAATACCCTAAAGTCTTTTGTCTGCACATGTTTTGCTTGCACTAAGTTGTTTTATTGTTCTTTGTCTGTCATTGCATGCTTTGCACTACTATGTCTTATGCCGATGTGTACCACAAACAATTCCGAGTGTGGCAACTGCTGCACTTGGCGAAATAAATCTGATTCTGATTCTGATTCAGTTATGCTGGGAATACACGTTAAGTTTTTACTTTAGATAGATGGGTTCGATAGATAAATTCCAACCTGTCGGATCTGGTCGATTCTACTTTCGTTTCGATTCTCCTCATTCAAGTGAATGTATTTGATAAGAAAAGATAAGGAATCGAGAGGGGAATCGAGCAGTGAATCGAGAGTAGAATCTATCGAAAGCGAAAACGACGGCAAAAACGAACGCAAAAACGCATCGTGTATTCCCGGCATTAGGAAGGTCTCTCAGGCAGTGCAGTGTGTGAGGGAAATTGCTGTTGCTGAGGTAACCAACACACCTGCTGTCAGCATGCTCTGAGTGAGGGGGGAGGAGCCCTTCACAAATCTAATGAGCACTTCTTAATCTGCAGCAGTTAAGGAATGGATTTGCACTTTTCTTAACTGTAGTGTAGCTCTAGAAGTCCACGCTAAACTGCCGGCTTTGGGCTTTGGGTAGTTTCTTACTATCATGCAGAACTGTTCTTCTGCTGGTTAGAGCAGTTTTAGAAGAAAAAACTGTCGGTAATGCTTTGATAAATCTGGCCCAGAGAACAGGCTGCTATGGAGGGAAAACAGATGTAAAAAAAATAGACACTCAGAGGGTTCCCATATATCTTCAAGGAAGGAAAATCATTTTTCTTCAAGGAAGAAAAATCAGTGCATTGTAATTGCATTACTGAACAGAGAGTGATTTGTACATTATAAAATTCATTTATAAACGGCCTTACTCTTTAAAGTACACTTGTAATTTTTGTCAAATACTAACTGAATGAATAAAAAAAAACATAACCAGGAGGTTACCTACAGCAAAAACTGCAAGTCAAAATAAGCAGTTGTTCCAGAAATGTCGGTTCCTGAACTAAAAGGCAAAGTGACTTTTGTAGAAGTATCTTAACTCACCATTTCCACCTCAAAGCATCCCTACAAAGGTGTGTGTGTGTGTGTGAGGGGAAACTCCACTGACCAGTAGGGAACTTTTAGACATTAACCCTTCTGCCATTTCCACTTCAAAGCATCCCTGCTGGTCCTTTGTGTGAGGGAAATCTCCACTGACCAGTAGGGAAGTTTTAGAGATTAACTCTTGTACCATTTCCACCTCAAAGCATCCCTGCTGGTCCTTAGTGTGAGTGGAAATTCCACTGGCTAGTAGGGAAGTTCTAGAAATTAAGTTTTGCAAAGGGCGCAGATATAAGCAAAGCACTGCATGGGAATGTTGAGCCCGGCAAAGGGGGGGTTAACTAATTACCTGGAAGCAGGTGTTCCTTTTCTTTTACAGAGCCTCTTTCCCCCTGGAGCTGGGGAAGGATTCACAGCTGGAGGTCTGATTGTTCCTGCAGCCTGGCAGGTGCTGGAAGCAGCCAATTACAGCAAGCTGTGAGGATATAAAAGGAGGAAGAAAAGCAGCTGTCATTCCAAATCCCTGTCTGGAGAGGAGCTGCCCCGCCCACCCTCCCTGTCGCTGGCTAATATTTTATTGGGGGTTTATTGCCTATCCAGTTAGGTGAAGTTATGGGAAATGGCACCCAGGTTTGGGTGGTCATTTGTGCTATCTGAAGAAAATTACTGATTTGTTATTACACTTTGCAGTTCATTTAATTGATAGTCTTGATTAAAGATTTAATATTTGATTTCGTTTATAATAAAGTCTTGGAATTTAAACCCCAATAAAAATGGCCGCGGCCTTAATCCACTTTTGGTTGTTGTCTTTATTGTAGTTAAGAAGGGTTACTGGGCAAATACATTCCCATGCACTTTTATGTATTCTTTTCACCACATTCCAACATTCTAAATTTAATCTCTAGAACTACTGAATGTTTTGACAGTAGACAGATGCCAACTATCACGGATTAGTGTCAGTCCTACAGTGTCAGATTACTGCATGCTGTTTACACTCTGTCACACACTAGTGCCCTACTACTGCCAGTAATAGTGCTGGAAGATGCTGGTAAGTTCTATGTTGACTACTCAGCCCAATTAGCAACACCCTAAGCAGTCACCTGCGCCTGCCATAAAGCACAGCAGAAGAAGAAGCTATGGACTCCTGCAGGGATCTTACATAGTTTCATAGTTATTTGGGTTGAAAAAAGACATATATCCATCAAGCTCATCCCAAAAACAAACAAACGAAAAAAAAAAACCACACAACACCAGCCTGCACCCTCACATATCCATGTTGATCCAGAGGAAGGTGAAAACCCCTTACCCTTGTAAGGGTAAGGGTCCAATTAGCCCAAAAGAGAAAAAAAATCCTTCCCGACTCATTGTGGGTAACCACAAATGTTCATTTATAACTGAATTATTGCAAATTTCCTTCTGTTTTAAGAAGGCAATTACACCAAGCTTTGCTTTTTTAGTAAGAGGGCTTTTTGGTCCCTTTTATCCCCCTACACATTCCTAGTAGTTTGGGTCACCCTGAGCTGCTTGGTTACTCTGTTCGACTCCAGATAGCAATCAGATGAATCCCTGGATCAACACCACTGGCATTACCTAATAATTATGGCCATGGATGTCTTTCAATGCAAGCAAAGCATCTAAGCCCCCTTTAAACACAGATATAGAATTTGCCATAACTAATTTCTGTTGCAATGCATTCCATATTTTGATCACTCTTACTGTAAAGAACCCTTAAATGGCTAAAACGTTTTTTTCCACTATGTGCAGATCATGTCCCCTTGTCCTTTGTAAAAGCCTAGGGACAAAAAGCTCATCTGCCAAGCTTTTATATTGCCCTCTGACATATTAATACATGTTAATTAGATCTCCTCTAAGGCGCCTTTTCTCTAGACTAAATAAACCTAGTTATCTAACCTTTTCTTGGCAAGTGAGACCTTCCATCCCTCTAATCAATATTGTTGCTAGTCTCTGCACCTGCTCTAAAAGTGCAATATCTTTCCTGTAATGTGGTGCCCAGAACTGAATTCCATATTCCAGATGTGACCTTACTAGAGAGTTGAACAGGGGCAATATTATGTTGGCATCTCAAGTTTTTATTTCCATTTTAATGCATCCCAAAATTTGATTAGCTTTAGCTGCAGCGGCTTGGCATTAAATGCGATTATTTAATTTGTTGTCAATGAGTACTCCTAAGTCTTTCTCCAAGTTTGATCTCCCCATCTGTATATCCTTTTTATTTTGTATGGTGCTAGACCATTGGTACGACCAAAATGCATGACTTTGCATCTAGTGTGTCACCTGCTGTGATGCTGAGCCTATAAGAAGCTGCAACAGCAAACTTGGAGAGGAATCATGCAAAATATCTCTTGTTGTTGGGTGGTTAGTGCTGTTTACCCTCACCTGGGTCATATACAATGAGGGTGAGGGTTGCTGAGAGGTGTGTGTGTGTGTGTGTGTGTGTGTGTGTGTGTGTGTGTGTGTGTGTGTGTGTGTTTGTTTGTTTATCTGGTGTGTGATTATAGTGGCTTGTAATATCCATACCAAGAGTTGTTTTGTTTTTTTGAAAAAAAATTATGTTCAGAAGGTAAATGGTACAGTAAAAAAGTCATAATAAAGACAGCAAAGTTGTAGTAAATATTGTAAATCTACAAGCAGTATAACAATAAGAGTTCATGCATGAGCTATCTCTAACATTCCTGGATTATAAATGCAAAACAATAAAAAAGGATAGGCTTTATCATATAAATTCAAAATGAACTTACTGAAAAAGTTCTCACTGCCGGTGCTCACATAAGACTGCAATAATCTAACTACTGATTTACTACTCTTTCAGCAACCCCACTATGTTTCAGTATAACTCGGGTATGGACTGTACACTTTTAGCACTTCAAAGCAGACATTTAAAAATGCAGCCCTTGTGTACTGGATCGCATACGATATCTTTAACCTGGATACATGTGAAAAAGGCGCCAGGAAATTTGAGCGTCAGTTGAAGCCACTAGTAGAATATTGGCAAAACTGATGATATACTAAAACTTTACCAAGTCTTCTCCTCCTTACACTAACCGTCCCCCTACCTACTCCTAACACTAACTAATTGAGGTGACATAGGCTTATTTATTAAAGTTGGCACTATAGATATTCAATGAGATATTAATAATTTCAGATTGGACCAGTCAGATGCAAACATTTATATTAAATTAACATAAAAATCAACTCAAAATGATCAGCAACTTATTCACAATCTCCAGTAAGCACAAGTAGTACGGGAATACTGCAGTTGCCTGGAGCTGCCAGTCAGATTTTATCTGTTAAATAAAACAAGTAGACAGAAGGGATGGTCCGCACTTGTCCGACGTTGTTATAAATCTTTATTCAAGACGTATCCAATAAGTACACCAGCATCACAAATTGCTGACATGTTTTGGACCACTATGGTCCTTCATCGTAGCTAACAGGTAAAAAGCAACAGCTCCAACTATATACACACACCTACAGAAAGGGTTGGGGGACCAGCCCACAATCTCTCCACCCCAAGGCGGAGATGGGAGGATCCCCCAACTCATTCAAGATAAATGTACACATATCTAAAAACAAATGTTTCAACAACAGCACCAAATAGGTACATGTGTCAAAGATGTTGGAATGTTAAAAATATAGACACCCAATCACGGGACATCATGATATAGATACTAATAGCATAATGTCCTGGATAAGCACAGAGAGAAGCAGCTGAGAAGAGATAGCCCGCCCAAAAAAAAACAAAAAAAAACGTAATCTCATTGGTTGCTCTGGGCATCTACTCTGCTTTTACCTTAGTTTTCTTTGCACCTGCCTTTTAACCACTTGAGGACCTAGGGCTTTCTACCCCTTAAGGACCGGCCACTTTTTTTCCATTCAGACCACTGCAGCTTTCGCGGTTTATTGCTCGCTCATACAACCTACCACCTAAATGAATTTTGGCTCCTTTTCTTGTCACTAATAAAGCTTTCTTTTGGTGCTATTTGATTGCTCCTGCGATTTTTACTTTTTATTATATTCATCAAAAAAGACATTAATTTTGGCAAAAAAATGATTTTTTTAACTTTCTGTGCTGACATTTTTCAAATAAAGTAAAATTTCTGTATACATGCAGCGCGAAAAATGTGGACAAACATGTTTTGGATAAAAAAAAAACCATTCAGTGTATATTTAATGGTTTGGGTAAAAGTTATAGCGTTTACAAACTATGGTGCAAAAAGTGAATTTTCCCATTTTCAAGCATCTCTGACTTTTCTGACCACCTGTCATGTTTCATGAGGGGCTAGAATTCCAGGATAGTATAAATACCCCCCAAATGACCCCATTTTGGAAAAAAGACATCCCAAAGTATTCACTGAGAGGCATAATGAGTTCATAGAAGATATTATTTTTTGTCACAAGTAAGCGGAAAATGACACTTTGTGACCAAAAAAAAAAAAAAAAAAAAGTTTCCATTTCTTCTAACTTGCGACAAAAAAAAAAAATTAAATCTGCCACGGACTTACCATGCCCCACTCTGAATACCTTGAAGGGTCTACTTTCCAAAATGGGGTGACAAAAAATAAAATCTTCTATGAACTCGCTATACTACTAACGGAATACCTTGGGGTGTCTTCTTTCTAAAATGGGGTCATTTGTGGGGTTCCTATACTGCCCTGGCATTTTAGGGGCCCTAAACCGTGAGGAGTAGTCTTGAAACGAAATTTCTCAAAATGACCTGTGAAATCCTAAAGGTACTCATTGGACTTTGGACCCTTTAGCGCAGTTAGGGTGCAAAAAAGTGCCACACATGTGGTATCGCCGTACTCGGGAGAAGTAGTACAATGTGTTTTGGGGTGTATTTTTACACATGCCCATGCTGGGTGGGAGAAATACCTCTGTAAATGGACAATTGTGTGTAAAAAAATCAAAAGATTGTCATTTACAGAGGTATTTCTCCCACCCAGCATGGGTATGTGTAAAAATACACCCCAAAACACATTATACTACTTCTCCCGAGTACGGCGATAGCACATGTGTGGCACTTTTTTGCACCCTAACTGCACTAAGGGGCCCAAAGTCCAATGAGTACCTTTAGGATTTCACAGGTTATTTTTGTTTCAAGACTACTCCTCACGGTTTAGGGCCCCTAAAATGCCAGGGCAGTATAGGAACCCCACCAATGACCCCATTTTAGAAAGAAGACACCCCAAGGTATTCCGTTAGGAGTATGGTGAGTTCATAGAAGTTTTTATTTTTTTTGTCACAAGTTAGCGGAAATTGATTTTAATTGTTTTTTTTCACAAAGTGTCATTTTCCGCTAACTTGTGACAAAAAAATAAAATCTTCTATGAACTCACCATACTCCGTACGGAATACCTTTGGGTGTCTTCTTTCTAGAATGGGGTAATTTGTGGGGTCCCTATACTGCCCTGGCATTTTAGGGGCCCTAAACCGTGAGGAGTAGTCTTGAAACCAAATGTCGCAAAATGACCTGTGAAATCCTAAAGGTACTCATTGGACTTTGGGCCCCTTAGCGTACTTAGGGTGTAAAAAAGTGCCACACATGTGGTACCGCCGTACTCAGGAGAAGTAGTATAATGCGTTTTGGGGTGTATTTTTACACATACCCATGCTAAGTGGGAGAAATATCTCTGTAAATGACAATTGTTTGATTTTTTTACACACAATTGTCCATTTACATAGAAATGTCTCCCACCCAGCATGGGTATGTGTAAAAATACACCCCAAAACACATTATACTACTTTTCCTGAGTACGGCGGTACCACATGTGTGACACTTTTTTGCAGCCTAGGTGCGCTAAGGGGCCCAACGTCCTATTCACAGGTCATTTTGAGGCATTTGTTTTCTAGACTACTCCTCGCGATTTAGGGCCCCTAAAATGCCAGGGCAGTATAGGAACCCCACAAGTGACCCCATTTTAGAAAGAAGACACCCCAAGGTATTCCGTTAGGTGTATGGCGAGTTCATAAAAGATTTTATTTTTTGTCACAAGTTAGTGAAAAATGACACTTTGTGAAAAAAACCCAATAAAAATCAATTTCCGCTAACTTTTGACAAAAAATAAAATCTTCTATGAACTCGTCATACACCTAACAGAATACCTTGGGGTGTCTTTTTTTCTAAAATGGGGTCACTTGTGGGGTTCCTATACCGCCCTGGCATTTTACGGGCCCAAAACCGTGAGTAGTCTGGAAACCAAATGTCTCAAAATGACTGTTCAGGGGTATAAGCATCTGCAAATTTTGATGACAGGTGGTCTATGAGGGGGCGAATTTTGTGGAACCGGTCATAAGCAGGGTGGCCTTTTAGATAACAGGTTGTATTGGGCCTGATCTGATGGATAGGAGTGCTAGGGGGGTGACAGGAGGTGATTGATGGGTGTCTCAGGGGGTGGTTAGAGGGGAAAATAGATGCAATCAATGCACTGGGGAGGTGATCGGAAGGGGGTCTGAGGGGGATCTGAGGGTTTGGCCGAGTGATCAGGAGCCCACACGGGGCAAATTAGGGCCTGATCTGATGGGTAGGTGTGCTAGGGGGTGACAGGAGGTGATTGATGGGTGTCTCAAGGTGTGATTAGAGGGGGGAATAGATGCAAGCAATGCACTGGCGAGGTGATCAGGGCTGGGGCCTGAGGGCATTCTGAGGGTGTGGGCGGGTGATTGAGTGCCCTAGGGGCAGATAGGGGTCTAATCTGATAGGTAGCAGTGAAAGGGGGTGATTGATGGGTAATTAGTGGGTGTTTAGGGTAGAGAACAGATGTAAACACTGCACTTGGGAGGTGATCGGACGTCGGATCTGCGGGCGATCTATTGGTGTGGGTGGGTGATCAGATTGCCCGCAAGGGGCAGGTTAGGGGCTGATTGATGGGTGGCAGTGACAGCGGGTGATTGATGGGTGGCAGTGACAGGGGGTGATTGATGGGTGGCAGTGACGGGGTGATTGATGGGTGATTGATAGGTGATTGACAGGTAATCAGTGGGTTATTACAGGGGAGAACAGATGTAAATATTGCACTGGCTAATTGATAAGGGGGGGTCTGAGGGCAATCTGAGCGTGTAGGCGGGTGATTGGGTGCCCGCCAGGGGCAGATTAGGGTCTGATCTGATGGGTAACAGTGACAGGTGGTGATAGGGGGTGATTGATGGGTAATTAGTGGGTGTTTAGAGGAGAGAATAGATGGAAACGCTGCGCTTGGGTGGTGATCTGATGTCGGATCTGCGGGCGATCTATTGGTGTGGGTGGGTGATCAGTTTGCCCGCAAGGGGCAGGTTAGGGGCTGATTGATGGGTGGCAGTGACAGGGGGTGATTGATGGGTGATTGACAGGTGATTGACAGGTGATCAGTGGGTTATTACAGGGAATAACAGATGTAAATATTGCACTGGCGAATTGATAAGGGGGGGTCTGAGGGCAATCTGAGCGTGTAGGCGGGTGATTGGGTGCCCGCCATGGGCAGATTAGGGTCTGATCTGATGGGAAACAGTGACAGGTGGTGATAGGGGGTGATTGATGGGTAATTAGTGGGTGTTTAGAGGAGAGAATAGATGGAAACACTGCGCTTGGGTGGTGATCTGATGTCGGATCTGCGGGCGATCTATTGGTGTGGGTGGGTGATCAGTTTGCCCGCAAGGGGCAGGTTAGGGGCTGATTGATGGGTGGCAGTGACAGGGGGTGATTGATGGGTGGCAGTGACAGGGGGTGATTGATGGGTGATTGACAGGTGATTGACAGGTGATTGACAGGTGATCAGTGGGTTATTACAGGGAAGGACAGATGTAAATAATGCCCTGGCGAATTGATAAGGGGGGGGGGGGGTCTGAGGGCAATCTGAGCGTGTAGGCGGGTGATTGGGTGCCCGCAAGGGGCAGATTAGGGTCTGATCTGATAGGTAACAGTGACAGGTGGTGATAGGGGGTGATTGATGGGTGATTGATGGGTAATTAGTGGGTGTTTAGAGAAGATAACAGATGTAAACAATACATTTGGGAGGTAATCTGACGGCGGGTTTGCGGGCGATCTAATGGTGTGGGTGGGTGATCAGATTGCCCGCAAGGGGCAGGTTAGGGGCTGATTGATGGGTGGCAGTGACAGGGGGTGATTGATGGGTGATAGGTGATTGGCAGGTGATTGACAGGTGATCAGTGGGTTATTACAGGGAAGAACAGATGTAATTAATGCACTGGTGAATTGATAAGGGGGGTCAGAGGGCAATCTGAGCGTGTGGGCGGGTGATTGGGTGCCCGCAAGGGGCAGATTAGGGTCTGATCTGATAGGTAAAAGTGACAGGTGGTGATAGGGGGTGATTGATGGGTAATTAGTGGGTGTTTAGAGGAGAGAATAGATGTAAACAATGGATTTGGGAGGTGATCTGATGTCGGATCTGCGGGCGATCTATTGGTGTGGGGGGGTGATCAGATTGCCCGCAAGGGGCAGGTTAGGGGCTGATTGATGGGTGGCAGTGACAGGGGGTGATTGGCGGGTGATTGACAGGTGATTGACAGGTGATCAGGGGGGATAGATGCATACAGTACATGGGGGTGGGTGGTCTGGGGAGAATCTGAGGGGTGGGGGGTGATCAGGAGGGAGCAGGGGGCAGGGGGGGGGGATAAAAAAAAAATTGCGTTGACAGATAGTGACAGGGAGTGATTGATGGGTGATTAGGGGGGTGATTGGGTGCAAACAGGGGTCTGGGGGATGGGCAGGGGGGGGTCTGATGGGTGCTGTGGGCGATCTGGGGCAGGGGGGGGAAATCAGTGTGCTTGGTGCAGACTAGGGTGGCTGCAGCCTGCCCTGGTGGTCCCTTGGACACTGGGACCACCAGGGCAGGAGGCAGCCTGTATAATACACTTTGTAAACATTACAAAGTGTATTATACACTTTGTATGCGCTGCGTAATATGTTGGCGCTTTATAAATACAATAAATAATAATAATAATATGCGGCGATCGTCGGGTTAACATCCCGCCAGTGCTTCCGTATGGCCAGTGGGATGTTGCGGCGGGTGAGCGGCGCCAGGCGGAGGCGGAGGATCGCGTCACGGATGACGCGATCGCTCCGCCCATGCCCCTACAAGGACCGCCGCCATTTGTCTATACGGCGGTCCTTGCGGCGTCCACTTCCCGGCCGCCTCTGTGCGTTAGGCGGTCGGGAAGTGGTTAAATTATCTTCTATGACTAGCAGAATCTGTATGTTATACCAGGTGGACCTGGGAATTCACACTTAGCCAGATTAATGTGTTACTTGTGTGTTATACTTTAGACCAGTTCCAGGGTGTAGAGACCACGGACCTCACACCCAAGACTAGGGATACTGTGTTATTACTATGTTATACTTCAGACTAGTTCCAGGGTGTCGAGACCACGGACCTCACACCCAAGACTAGGGATACTGTGTCATTGCTGTGTTAAGCTTAGATCAGTCCCTGAGTGTTGAAGACCATGGACCTCACACTCTAGACTAGGCCGCTGTTTGATATCTGTTATGACCTATTGCTCCCTTGACTTCGCTGCTGCTCTCTGATTCGGTACCTTTGCACATCTGATTTCCTGTTGTCAACCCTGCCTGTCCCTGGTTACCGAATCAGCCTTCTGTCTCTGTACTTTATCTGCTCGTGTGTTGCCGACCCGGCCTGACCGACCTTTCTACCTGTGACACCCCCCCTGTGGGGTGTCCAGTAGCTGCAGGGACTTCCTGTCTCTCGGAGGGACCTCTCTGCAATCCAGTCAGGGACTCTATCTCATAGGAGTCCTTTGACTGCAGTAGAGTCTGATTCCCAGCTGTTCAGGGAATCACTGGCTCTCTGGTTATCTCCAGCCCTATCCAGGAGATACCCATTATACGGTCTTGGGTCACCTGCTCCTCAGGTGGTCCAAGCTCATACTGTTGCACCAGACACTTACACTTTATCAGGTGTCCAGAGGTTAGTTGTGCTTGTATTATTGGTGATTCTGCAGATCATCAATGGTCGGGGATATATCTGTATTCTTGGTGATACTGCAGATCGCCAATAATCAGATTCTCTATGCGTGCTGACACCGATCGTTACAAACACATATTGCTTAGTAAGCACTTTTGCCTTTGTGTTTCAAATGATTCATTAGTAAGAAAACTATAGTGAAGCCTTAAGGCTCATAAACACATCAGAATATAGTCTTTGGAAAATGAAAGATCACAGACCAATCTTACCACCCTTCATGTAGTATGAGAGCCATACCTTCACAGTCTATTCTATGGAGTTGAACTCCCCATCAGAAAAAAATCTTTGCAAGATGCTGCACACAAAGATGCTATACAGACACAAAAGATCAGTTTCTGCAAAAGATCTGTTCCTGCCAAAGATCCATTCCTGCAAATTGCATTCATAGTCTATGAGATCTGCAGATCATCATACACACCTTGTTTAACTGACATTCATCTGCAGATCAGACAATCATCTGCAGATCTGAAAATCCATCCTGGTGGATCTGATCTGCAGAGGAATGTCTGTTAAACAAGGTGTGTGTGATAATCTGCAGATCTCATAGACTATGAATGCATTTTGCAGGAACGGATCTTTTGCAGGAACAGATCTTTTGCAGATACTGATCTTTTGAATGTCTACAGCATCTTTGTGTGCAGCATCTTGCAAAGATTTCTGTATGATGGGGAGTTCAGGTGCATAGAATAGACTGTGTAGGTATGGCTCTCATACTACATGGAAGGGGGTAAAGCTGGTCTGTGCTCTTTCATTTTCCAAAGACTATGGTCTGATGTGTGTATGAGCCTTTATTTTCATTATGTAAACAGACTTGCAATTGGTTCTCCCTTTTCGTGCCTTGCCCCCCATTAGTAACCTTGACAAATAATATTATTTCTTTGGATGTTATGAGTACAACTTCTGAATGGTGCCTGGTCTGACAATGACACTATTGATGAAAAATTTAAACGAAAAATATTAGGTGACTGAAATGCAATAATTATGGAAGATTACTGGTCATTTCCATTAGAATCCATTCCAAATAGTCTTTTAAATGGGTTTGCTCATGGTGAACCTCGGCTTGTAACACCAGGAATGTAATATACCAAAACAATCAGGATGAAAATGATGTGAATGGTTACAGTGAATCAACATGTGAATAAATTGTAGTCCTTTTGACCTGTTGCCCTAGTAAAGTATTAAGACAGGAAACAATTAAACAAAATTGATTCCAGGTTAATGTGTAGCGCCTTAGGCATGCATGTAATTGTGAAAGACTTCATTTTAAAATGGTGCAGTCTTCTCCCAAGAAACATATTTTAACTGGTTGGCGTGAGGCTGTAGCTGGGTAGTCAAAAGTGTATATGTGGCCAATAGTGGACAGTGCACATGTGATATATACAGTGTATTCAGTGTCCAGTGCCCCCATTTCTGTGCCTCTCATACTTTGCTATAGGTTTCTAGTGCCAATCAAACTATGGACCTAATGCACAAAAGCAGAGTAATTTTGCCATGTACAGACAGCACACAGCAATTTTACTGGTCCTAGCACCACATGCTTTACCTACATAACACATGCTTTACTATGGTTTCCATAGCAATGCGCATGTTATCCCAGTAATGCATGTACTGTTGATAGAGTAATGAGCTGCGCTCCCCTGGTGTTGGCACTGGTAAATTTGCCATGCGCTGCTTGCGCACTGCAAAATGACCAACCTTTTCTGCATCAGGACCAATGTCCCAACTTTACGGTGCCCCTGTATATTAACACTGTCATAGCACCTCCATATTTTTCTCAGCTTTCTAGATCCCCTTAAAGGACAACCAAGGTGACATGTGACATGATGAGATAGACGTGTGTGTATATAGTGCCAAGCACACAAATAACTAAGCAGTGTTCCTTTTATTCTTTCTCTGCCTGAAAAAGTTAAACATCAGGTATGCCAGTGACAGTTTCTGTCTGGTTCAGGACCAGGTCGGATTGGGTCAGACTACAGCATAACCCTCACTGATAAGTAATTACAACCATAGAACACTTTCCTGTCAGTAAATGTCTTCTGAGAGCAGGAAAGAGATAAAAAGGGTCAACAATTCATAGATTTGAGCTCTGGTATCCTTCAATGTAGGTGTAATTGAGTAGAGACAATGAAACAGTAAAAAAACAATTTAAATATACAGTATAATACAGTATAATAAAACTGGGATAGCTAAAAAAGTAATTTTAGGAGAAGGAGGATAGATACAATTGTTTTTGTCATCAGTTTATTTTCACATCAGATGTCCTTTAACCTCCTGAGTGGTATGGACGAACTCAGCTCGCCCATTACCGCCGGAGGGGATAGCATGGCCCAGGGAGACTTTAAAAAACAAACAAACGTGTTTACCGATTGCCACCGCTCCCCCCCAATCGCCGCAATCGGCGGCATTATACTTTACACCCCTGAGCCCGCGCTGGCGCGAACTCTTCCATCACCACCAGGTGTCGCTATGGCGAGGATCGGGACTGCGCATGACGTCGATGACGTCATGACCAATCGTCGCTATGGCGACGACTGAAGAAGTTACGGCTCTCGCGGGATCCCGGAGCGGTGAATATAGCCGCACTGGGACAATCGGGAAACACATGTAGTTAGCCTAGTGCTAGCTACATGATTTAAAACAAGTTTTTTTTTTAAAAAAAATAGCCCTCCCGCGGACGAAAGTCAGCAACAATTGAACGCCAGGGAGTTAAGAATGATGGGCCCCCTGTAATGTGTCCCCAGCTTTGTCTTTCTTTTTTTTTTTTAAAACAATGTTTTATTTGTTTTTCCGAAAAAAACTTTCCAAAAGGTTACAACATTTTAAATTACTGAACAATGATGTCGTATGTATGCATGCATTAAACATTTCCAAATTTAAAGAGTGTTCCTTTTAGGTAAATCTTTGTTTACCGAGAGATTTCTTGAGTCCTTGATCGACTGTCAATCAGAATTGCTGCTGCTATCTAATGGAAAACCTATTCCCCTCCCCTCTAAGACAACCCTCTACCCTTAAAGCTCGTCCCCCCCCTAAACCCCCCCTCCCTTCTTTTTGTCACTGTTCCTCCTTACCCTTAAGTTGGTTGGTATGTATCCGAGTCATTTTTCTTGTGCATTTATACATCGTTTGTATCACCAAGAGAGACATCTTCACTTGCTTGTTACTCATTTCCCTGATCAAATTACACCCTAAGCTTTCCCAAGTTTCCTTGTAAGTCCCTTAATGCGTACCAGGCCGTGTATTTATACGGATCCATAATGTCTCTGATTTCTTGTTGTGTAAATGTGGCTAGGATAAATTTCTCCCAGATTGTGAAAAACTTTTTGGACGATCTTTCTTTATGTTGCTTTGTCTCTAGATCGTCCAGGTTAAACAAGTGTAGCAACTCCTCTTTAAGGTCCCAAATTGTAGGGGTACTAGGATATATCCACTTGTTGTAGATCACTTTTCGTGCTGCGATTAACATAAGATGGGCCAATTTCGAAATGTGTTTTGGTGTCACCTCACTTGGGTTCTGGTGTGTGTCTGTTGTATAATTGAATAAACATAGTTGGGGAGATAGTTCAATGGATATATTGCAGGTTTTCTGTACATATACTTTCACCTTTTTCCAGTAGTCATTTATCACCTTACAGGTCCACATACAATGGTACAAGTCGGCCTTCGGGGTTGCGCATTTAGGGCACTCGGGATTGTAGTGAGGTGGTGGACTGCTATATTTTATATTGAAGGCGTACTTCGCTCGATGGATTAATTTATAATGGGATTCCCTCCAACTTTCACTCAACACTAGGGACCTCACTAGCCTATTTCCTTCTATGATAGCCTTGCTTATGTCTCCTACATCTATGTCCTTGAGCCAGCCTTTAAAATTGTTTCTAGCTAAGGATTCCAACTCTAAGGCTTGGAGGTCTTGGTGAATATCAGCAAGTGATCTTTTACCTCCTTGCGGCTTAAGGAAGCGGTCAAAGGAGTCCGCACTCATGATAGATAGGATGTTAGGGGTTTGTGAATGAACAAAAGATTTTAGTTGTGCGTAATACAGGAAATGATGTTTTGGAATCCCATATAGGGCTCTTGCCTCTTGGAATGAGAACCACCGATTTTTTTTAAAAGACCATAGATTTCCTAGTTTTGTTATTCCTTTTTTCTCCCATTCTAGGAACCCCCTGTGTTCTATACTGGCTGGAAAACCTGGGTGTCCCCACAGGGGCATGTATTTTGATAAATGGTAAGGTCTTTTGAAAAGCTTCCTAGTTGCCTTCCATGTGGCCCATGTATCAATTATTGTTCTGCTATTTTTGAGTCGTGTCGGGAGATTTTTATATGGGGTATGTAAGACTGCCATTGTGGTCCAGGGTTCGAGTAACGCTTCTTCCAGCTGGATGTTTGAGTAGATATTAGTTTTCATCACCCAGTCTCTTATGTGTCTAAACAAACACGCTAAGTTATATAATCGTAGGTCTGGGAGGCCCAAACCTGCCCACTCCTTTGGTAGCTTTAGTTTGGTCAGTGCTATTCGTGGCTTACGTCCAGCCCATATGAATTTTGAAAATACTCTATCCATTTCTATTGTGTCTTTATGTTTTAATAATATTGGTATAGTTTGTAGCGGGTATAGTAGTCTTCCAAATATTACACTCTTTAAGACTGCGGCCCTTCCCATGAGGTTTAATGGCAAATTGGTCCATCTTAGCAGCTGCTGTTTTATGCTATCAAAGAGTGGGAGGTAGTTAAGGGCATATAGGGAGTTAGGATCTCTCGTCAATTTTATCCCTAGATATCTCACTTGGGTTTTAATTGCCACTCCCTGCTCTTGTGCAACTTTTAGTGCGTCACTCCCGGTGGTCAGAAATAATAGTTCACTTTTGGTTTTGTTTATACGAAATCCGCTTTGCTGTTCCACATGGTGGATTATTTGAAAGACTTTGGGGAGATCTTCTTTTGGGTGGGCCAGGAAGAGTAGGATATCATCCGCAAAAGCTGCCTGATTCACTGGCACGTTTCCTACCTGTATTCCTCTAATGTTTTTACTCAGTAATCTCAGTAGTGGTTCCAGTGCCAAGTCAAACAGTAGAGGTGAAAGGGGGCACCCTTGTCGTGTTCCTTTAGCTAAGGGAAAACTGGGAGATATGAATCCGGGAGTATATATATGGGCTTTAGGATTTACTTGCATAGCTTTTATTAGGTTGATGAAGGGTCCTGAGAAGTTCATCCTCTCAAGGACTTTAAGCAGCCATACCCAGCGCACATTGTCAAAAGCTTTTTCGGCATCTAGTAGTAATATGGCCTGGTTACGACATGTGGCTGGGTATGACTTGGTATAGTCTAAAACTGTAAGAACCTTCCTAATGTTCATGGTTGCAGATCTTTGCCTAATGAAGCCTGACTGTGAGGGGCTGACCAGCTTGTGCATTATTTCTGCTAATCGTTTTGCTATGATTTTATTTAGGATCTTAATGTCTTGATTCATCAGGGAAATGGGTCTGTAGGACTCGGGGAGTGTGGGGTCTTTGCCTGGTTTAGGGAGCAACTTTATATATGCCGTTTGGGCGGTGGGAGGTATCATTCCCTTTTTTTGTATCTCATTAAACAGCAACTGCAAAGTTTGGAGTATGTCTGTACACAACAGTTTGAAAAATTCTGCCGAGAGGCCGTCTGGGCCTGGGGACTTATTGTTTGCTAACTGTTTGATTGTATCTCTAATTTCCGCTTGGGTGATATCTGCGTTGAGATAGTCTAGGTCTGCCTCTGTCAGTTTTGGTAGTACAATGTCATTTAGGATGTTATCAGTTTTGTTTGCGTCTTCTTTGTCAGGGTTGTCTGCATACAGATTAACATAAAATTTCTGTAAACATGTATTGATGCTTTGCGGGTCGTTTAGTATGAGACCTGTCGCGTCTTTTATAGCTGAAATGTGGGTCTGGGGCCGTTCGGCTTTTATGATATTACTGAGGAGTCTGCCTACTTTATTACCGTGTCTGCGATATTTCAGTTCAGTGAAGGTTTGTGTCATGTTCTCTTTGGTTCTCATCCATCTATCGACATCTGCTTTAGCTTTGAGCCATTGCTGGCGATTGTCTATGTTAGGATGTTGTAGATATTGTTTGTGTGCCTCTCTAACCTGTCCTACCGCGTTCATGTACTGTTCCATTGTTTGTCTCTTTTTTCCCCCCACATACGCCATAATTCTACCTCTCAGGACCGGTTTAGCTGCCTCCCAATATAGAATTGGATTTGACCTATGTGATTTATTATCTTCACTATATTCTAGCCACCACTGGCGTATCATTGCAGCAAAGTTGTCATCTCCATATAGATATGTGGGGAAGCGCCATATAATGTCTGATCCTCTTGGTATGGCCTCTCTCATCTCCAGCTGGACCGGGCTATGATCAAAAATTACCATATCTAGTATTTCTACTGATACTATTTTATTTAGCAATGGGGCTGACATTAATATAAAGTCTAAGCGCGTCCACAAGTCATGCGGAATTGAATAGAAGGAGTATTGCCTTTCGTATGGGTGTAATAACCTCCAGACATCTAATAATCGTGTTTCTTTTACAAAGGTGCATAAGTTTTCTATTTTCCTTTGGTATGCAGGGGCTAATTTGGTATTTGAGGTTCTATCCTCTGTAGCATCCATTATTGTATTAAAATCCCCCCCTACAATCCAGCTGGGAGTGGGAGAAACCATAAGTAATTTTTGCACTTCTAACAGGCATTTACTGTTATCTTCATTTGGGCCGTAAATGTTTACTATTTGAATGTTTTCCCCATGCAGCTTACCCCTTATTGATACCCATCTCCCATCATCATCATGTTTGATTTCATCTAGGTCGAATCTTAAAGATTTGTTCAGTAATATTATTACCCCTGCCTTCCTGCCCTTTGATGGGGATCCATATATTTGTCCCACCCAGTATCGTTTTAGAAATTTGAAATGTTCTTGAGCCAGGTGTGTCTCCTGAAGGAGTGCCACCTCTGCTCGTAATTTCTTTAGATGACGAAGCACCATTGACCTTTTTCGTGGTGTTCTGAGCCCTTTCACGTTCCACGTACAAACTTTAACTACCATGATGACTTGATACGAGATGTGTACTTTTTCGTAACATATCTTTTAAGACTATATGACTTATTATAGGAGAAACAGTGACAAAACCCTCCCCCCCCCCGAACTAAACCCGCCCCCAAACAAACCCTAAGCATGTTATGAAACATTATATACTTCACATGGCCGCACCAGGTGAGGCCCGGCATCGTAATATTGGCCGTAATAACTCTTGTATTCCTGTTAGGTGACTCCACTTCTTCCCTGATGGAGGATAGCTATCTGCGGAGCATCCTGTCAGTAAAACTTCTTGTAAAATGTACTTGGTAGCAGTCGAGCCTAGGATAACATTTTACTAGCTCGATGCGTAAACAATCTTTGTTGCGGGGCTGCTGCATTGCGAACAAATTCAAGGTCCATTTCTACTTCTGCCATACACAAAGGTGCGTTTACAGCAGGGTGGTCAGTGCCCGTTTTAAGTCTCCTTCACTCTCACCCTGTGTCGTTCGAGCGGTGCGTTGGTCTGTTAGCGGCGATTACGGCCGTATCTTTGCTTAGGAACAAGGATTCCGCTTCTTGCGGCGTTTTCAATATGTGTGTGGTGCCTGTGTCATCCGTGACCTTTAGAGTGGCTGGGTACAGCAATGTAAATTTCCAGCTCCTTTGCACGCATTCACTGCATGCAGCGTTGAATTTTTGCCTTAGTTTTGATACCTCTAACGAGAAATCATTAAACAGTCTTAGTGCTGCTCCATGGATTTCTAGTTTTTGATTGTTCTGTCTGTAAGCGCGCAAAATGGCTGTTTTGTCCGCATAATCCAGGTACTTGATCATGATCACCCTTGGCTTTGTTTTTTGGGCTGCATCTTTCGGGGGACCTACTCTGTGTGCTCTCTCCACTTTGCACGGGGAGGGAATCCCTAGAGCACTCGGTATATCTTCTGAGCATATCTTGTGAAGCATATCTGCTGTGACGGATTCCGATAGTCCCACCAGCCTTAAGTTGCTGCGCCTGGATCGGTTCTCCAGATCTTGTACCTTTGCATGCAATTCTTGGTTTTCTGTGAGAACTCTATCTACTTTCTTAGCTTGTGCAGCACAGTCATCTTCAATATCTGATATACGTTTCTCCGTCTGTGCTATACGCTGATTATGGGCTTGCAGTTCTTTATGCACTTTTTTTAATGTCTGCTGCACCGCCCCCTTTATCATGGCTTCTAGCTCTGGCCTCAACTGCATGACTACCGCTGTCGCTATTTTGTTGTAATCTATGCCAGACTCACCCCCGTTTCCTTCTTCTTCGCTTTCTGAGTCCCAGGGTTGTTGGGGTTGTTCCTCGTCTGCGTCTTCCAAGACTTGTGAGAGTGTCGGGGATTTCTCCCCCGTGCCCGCCTTGGGTCTCTGCTTCGGCGCCATCTTGGCTTGCGGTGAAGCGTCTCCCCGTTTGCTGTCTGGGCGAGTGATGAATTTGTCCATCTCCCTCTCGAGTAGCCAGCGGAGTTGTTCCGTGTGGTCCTCTGCCTCTCCCCAAGCGAAACGGGCACCTTTGTTGGCTGTGGGCTCGGCAAGGTTCAGGACACTGTACGGAGCTCGGCTTCTAGCCTCCTCTCATCGCGGCGCCGGAACCGGAAGTCCAGCTTTGTCTTTCTTGGTAGTCATAAACATGCTGGGACTTCTTATGATTTGAGGGATACATTTTATAAGAAACTGAGTTCTGGCAGAGACTGAGATACACAATGCAATTGCTGTGAAAGTAACAGTAAATGATGGACTTACACGTCTACCTCAGCCATTACAAGAAAAAACAACAACCTAAAATTAAAACATCAACCTACCTGGAGTTGTAATTTATGCTTGCTCATGGGACTTCACAGCAACAAGCAAATCAAAATAGTTAAGTGTTCCTGGAAGGTAGCAATTTAAAATTACTGTGTCAAAGGAGGTGAACCTGCATGTAACCAAAGACAACTTTAGAAAAATTTTAGGTAAGGTTGTGCCACAGAGCTGCATGTTTCAGACTTAACTCTACAACAATAATACTTTACTCATGGACTATACAGCAAACCCTTCAATGGCCACACAGCACATAGTAGAGGCCTGCCTGTTGGGCACTAGCATTCTAAATAAGACTATTATTATATATTTATGTTGAGGATTTTCCACAGAATACACAGATCATTTACTTCACTAAATACAATTTTCTTTCTTAAAACAGAAGGTATTTCCAATAATTCAGCTTTAAGGGCTGATTCACACCTAGAGCGTGAGTTTTTTTTTTGAGCGCCGGCGATTTTAAAAAAGCTCTAAAATCGCTTGTGCAATGAATCCTTATAGGATAGTTCATATCAGCGCGTTTTATCTGCTTTCCGCTCCGCAAAGCGCTGCCTGTACCATTTTTAGGACAATTTTGCTACAATGGAAGGTATATGCATCATCGCTTTCTGCAGCGATTGCGCTTTTAAGAATAAATACATTGTATTTATTCTTTTCCGGGTCAAAGAGTTCACTTCCTTGCTCCAGGAAGTGAAAAAACGAATCACTCTGCAAAAGCGCTTTGAAAAGCGATTTTTTATTTTAAAAAACTAAGCGCGAAGGTAAGTGCCAAGAGGAGAAAAAAATCACTCAGAAAAATCGCAAAACGCTGGCCTCTGCGATTGCAATTTTAGATGTGAACAAAGCCTAAGTGAGCAACTGCAGTTTCTGATGATGCATGACTCCTGAATATGCAAATTATCTCTCTATGCCCCTGAAAGCCAGACACACATCCAGAACTGCAGGTGAATAATTAGCCTGTAGCTAAAACATTTTACAGAGCCACACCAATCCAACATGTATACAGCCGTTTCAGAGTTTTGCTCCTTAGTTACTTCAATAAGTGTCCTTTGGTGGCACTCACTATCTAATTTCCTGCTATATTACATTTTCATGTCCATATCATAGTCTAGTTTTGAGGGAAGCCAATTAACCTGCCATTTTATTTTTGGGATGTGGAAAGAAATTAGAGTGCCTAGACCTGGAAGAAACCTACAGAAACATGAGAAAAATACACAAACCTTATACAGTTAGTGGCATGGCTGAGATTTTAACCCGCGTTTCCACTTTTGTATGGTTGTAAGAGTGTTAGCCATGCTGAAAATTACAAATAGATGTACCTGTAAAGTTTTGTGTGAAGAGAGTGCAATGCTACTACTAAAGCAGTCTTCAACAATGCACGAACTCTGTGTCAGTTTTGAAAGCTGATGCTTCTGCACAACTAAAATAAACCTCTCTTTTTTGTTGCGGCCGGGGGCGGCACAACCACCTAGCAACAACTGATTGACTAGGCATGACTGAATGCACTGCTGGAAATGGACAGTGCAAGCTCCCTGAGATCATGCTGCTGCAGGGTTTCAGCAGAAATGTTTGGCATTGCTGTGGAAGACAACAGTGTTGGTGTGCTGCTATGGGGTCTCAGCTGTTTAACCCCTCAGAGACGCCATGCACCTAAAAATTAAACAAGAAAGCATATTATAAGAGTTTACTTTTACATTCTCTTAAGATGAAGTCAGTTTAAAAAAAATAAAAATAAACTTTTCCTTACAGAGTTGTCTTACAAACAGTAAGTGCATTTAAGGCAATTTGAAATCAATCTTGAAAAAGACAAAGGCAACTAAATAAAGGAAGATGTTGATTACTACTAACTTTGTAATCCCCCTACAGAATGGACACATAAAAAAACCGATATGTGTAAACCAGCTCATAGAAAATCATTGCCAACTTCATCCCATCTGTTTTTGTTCACTGTCCATTCCAAAACAAAAAAAATAAATGGCAGCAGACCTTGTGTGACGCGATTTATAGGTTCATTTGAACACTCAACCACACAGAGGGAAACAAATATTTGCATCTCAGAAATATACAGTACATCAAGTAATGCAAACTTATACCAAGCTCTGGTAAACTGAGATTTGTAGACTGTTCCAAGAAACTTTGCCTCCTCTAATAAGCGTATCTACTAAGAGGCCTTTTTGTTAGGATGGACTTCACTAAAGGACTCTGGCGATATCACATGGTAAATTTAAGAGTGATTCCATAAGATTTCCAGGGCTTGGATCAGGCATTTTCCCTCAGGAAGGAATACCTCTTCTGGGAAAAAAAACCTACTGTGCTAAATACCCATTTTCCTTTCTACCCATTCCTTCGAATGAAGTTCATCCCATTTGAAAAACAATTTTCTTGTATAAATGGGGACAGTGAATAACTAACGGAATCTCATCTCTCTGTCTCATTAACGCTTTCCACTCGTAGCCTTTTTCCTAAAGGCAGTAGTTTCTGCTCTGAGTTGTTTTTTTTTACAGAAATGCACTTTCCCTCTTACTCGCTCTCCCAGTGTAACATGGTATGTCTTATTTTAAAGAACACATTATAACGTTTAAATGAATACCTTATTTGGACAGTTTGGTATCTTCTATTGGCTGGTAGCAGAGAAGTTGGCCAAGGTATGGTAATGTAACAATTGGTGTAGCACACAGACGTCTGATTATTGTGTGATCTGCAGAATCACCAATAATACAGACTCTATACCCGATTATGTGGTGGTCTGCAGTATCACCAATAATGCAAGTATAGACGGCTGAGAAACAGAGGTGTAAAGTGTTTGGTGCAACAATAGATTAAATGGATAAATCTCACCAGAGAAGCTGGTGAGTACTATCTGAAACAACAGTACTAGCCCTCACCAGGGGAGCTGGTGGGTACTAGCTGCAACAACAGTAGAATAAATAATAGGTCTTACCAGAGGAGCTGGTAAAGTACTAACAACAGGAGTGACAACAAAGTTTGGCTAAACCTTACCAGGGGAGCTGCTAAGGTACTATCAGTCACAGGAGCTGTATAACTGAAACTAAACCTCACCAGAGGAGCCGGTGGGTATTAAATCAAAAAGAGCACCTCACCAGTGGCAAGGGCCCACTGGTGAGTAGAGAGGTCAGACAGGCAAGGTTTGGCAACTGAGAGGCGAATACAGTACAGAAACGTGAGGCAGAAGAATAGTGAGTTATCAGGGGTTCAGCAACTAAGGTCAGATAGGCAGAAGTACAGAATCGATGAGCAATAGCAAGGTCAGAGTATAGCCAGAATCATACACCGGTAATCAGTAATACAATAACAATAGTCCTAGTCTTGTGTGAAATCCCTGGTTTTCAAAGCACACCAGATACTAGTCTAAGGTCTGAGCGCTAACACGAGTGTATTCGCAACAGCAGACAAGTTGCCAATGACCAGTGAAGGCTTAAGAAGCAGAGGAGAGCTCACAGCCACTCCCCTTACCAATCAGCCAATCCGAGCGGCGTGAGTCACCTCTGACGTCAGCCGACCGGCAGGTCAGCTGACGCGCCTTCTTCCAGCATAAAGGCCCTGTCTCCACGCGCGCCTGCGCGATACAGCGACCCTATGAGCACAAGACAGTACCGTTCACGGCGTGCTAGACGCCGACAGAACGGATGAGGCCTGAGAACAGGGAACAAAGGCGGCTGCGGGTATACTCTGCATGTCCGCAGCCGCCACAGTTGCAGATGTTACAGGTAAACGTCTCCCACTGTAGGGTTACTATCTGAGGCTTGCCTCTCTGAGACGCCTGCCCTAGCAGACCGTTACTGCCAGAGGCCGAGATCCCTCCACTGCTTCCCTTGGAGGATCTCACACACGGGGTTCCCATTCAGAGGTAACCACACCTCTGAGGAATTACAGAGTGGTGGACATTTCCACAAACCTGTGTATTATTCTGCATTGTATTTTGTTGCTCTGTTCATGTGTCTACTCCCTTTTTTGATTTGCCCGCATTATTAGCAATTCTGCAGATTGCTATATAATCGGGTCAATCCTTGCATCATTGGTGATTCTGCGGATCACCAATAATCAAGGCTCTGGGTGTGACACTGATCCTCTCCGATCGTTACACATTGCTAATTTATGCAAATGTACTGTCATATGGATTAAACAATAGGTTAATTAATCTTAAAGGATCACTATCAATAACCAAGTGTTCTAAAATGGCTGTGTAAACATTTTTCCTACTTTCCATGTTAAATATGTTAAATATCAGAGGCAAAAGCTTTAATTCGTTGTTTGTAGATTTTAGCTGAATTGGATTGATTCATTTGCAAAGGTGAGATTCTGCTTCAATATTTCACAGCCAGTGCTGTTCTTTGCATGTGAAACTACAGAGTTATATGAAAAGCCTCAGGTGTCAGGTTTCACACACAATTACAAACAAGTTACATTTCCTCTGCTCTCTGTGCATACAGCTTATTCAGAGAGACACAAGCAGCTGCAGCTAAGCTAGTGAGAGCTTTCTCCCAAGCAGGGTTAACAGATGTAGGGAGAGGGACCCCCCCCTCCCCTTATGATTCACTGGTCTGTCAACCCAGCTCAGCCTGTCCCCGTCAGTAAATTGTGAAAGGAATTTGATAACAGTAAACAAAGAGATAAGAAGTCAAATGTATACAGCAGTATTTAGGAGCACTTCCCAAACTATTCTCATCTCAATAAAAAAAATACATGTTAAACAACAGTGTTCCTTTAATCCTACTTACTTAAAGGGAATCTGAAGTGAAAATAAACTTATGATATAATGAGTTGTATGTGTAGTACAGCTAAGAAATAGAACATTGGTAGCAAAGATATGAGTCTCATATTCTTTCCAGTACAGAAAGAGTTAAGAAACTTCACTTATTATCTATGCAAAAGAGCTTCTCGAAGATATCTAATTTAATCAGAGAGCTAAGTGCTGTTTTCTGAAGCACTTATACATGAAAGAAACAGTGAAAGACAACTTCAGATAAGATTTTACTGCAGGGGAGGTCAAAGGGTTATTAGCTCTGCTCCATAGTTTAACATGCAGAGTGTAGTTTGTTAACTGCAAATATAAGAGAATGATGCAATATTAAGAAAAAAAATATACTGTATAACTGAAAATAAAAATATGACACTTTTCTGTGCTACTAATATCCTATTAATACTGTACTACACATACAATTCATTATATCATGCTTTTTTGTGTGCTTTAGTGTCATTTTGAGGTATGAAATAGTATTTGCTTCATTATTTTTTCCGGAAAGAATCTGCCAAATCCTTTTCCTGACAGTGTGAGCTCAGTAAACGTGCGCGGTCACTTTCCAGTAGCGCATTCTTATCAGCTGTTGCCAGGTGGCTGCCCTATTCTTAGGACAAATAGAGTTTGCAGCAGTAAAAATCTAGAGGTTATGGATTAGTCCATCTCCTCATGCAAGATTCTCAGGTGGGTTTCATTAAAACCAACTGACACTTACTAAATGGCAGTTGCTCTGTCCAGCTGCTAAAATAGCATGCAGACAAGTAGTGAGGCTGGCTGGTACCTTTTGCATAGATGCTTTCCTGAGTGTGTTTTTGTAGAGCATAAAGGAATTACGGAGAATTATTGAGAATCCCCAAGAAGGGGATGGGCTAGAAAGTGATGGACCAGTCTAAAACCAGATCAGATCTGTCAATGTTTTACTACCTACTGTAAATGATAGCAACATAAATAAATGATTTATGTGTTTTACTTTGGGGGAAATGTAAATTTAATATTTATGCATTTTCAATTTTACAATTTTAATGATAGTGATCATTTGAATAAGATTTTAAGTATTTAAACTAATACCATATATACTCGCATATGAGCCAACCTGTGTATAAGCCAAGGTACCAACTTTTCCCTCAGAAACCAGGAAAAAGTGATTGACTTGCGTTTAAGCCCCCTCCTCAATATATCCCCCTCCACATTAGCTAGATGTTCCCCCAGTACAAGTCAGCCCCCCTCACCATAGCCAGATATGCCCCAGAATCATACAGCTGTATCTCAAGAAGCTACTAGATGGCGTCATAGATATGAGACACAGCGATTGCTAGGACTAGGCATTGTTGGGGGACGGTTATGTAAGGCCTGGCAGATCTCCTGCCTTCCCTCAGTCCTTATGCCACAATCTATCACCACACACTTCACCCATAGACAAGCCCCAGTGTGAACAGGAGGCGAAATTAAGCCTACCCAACTATAGTTACCCCCAGGAGTTTAGCGTGCAAAGCATAAGGACTGAGGCCGAGAAGACAGAAGTACTACCAGAACCAAACTAGCCAATACAGGCAGAGAGTCCACACAGTCTGGAGCAGCAACAGGATCAGACATAGCAAGGTACAGATTCATAAAGCAAACTCACATCCGGTAACAATCCATGGTCATACACATGAGGTCAGAGATATTGCAGTGCAAAGGGACTAGGCCAGATCAGAGTCAGAAACGATGTCGGTCCATGCAGCAATCCAAAAGTGTAGTCAAAATCCAGGCAATAGTCACAACAGGAGATGAATAGTAATCCAAATGCACCCAGCAGTTAGAGCAGCTAACACTATCACGGGCAGTGAATGAATAATCAAGAGCAGCTTATATAGCACAGGAAGCAAACCAGACCACACCTCCCAGCAGCGAACCAGAAACCACTTCCTGCACATCATTCATGCATAGCAATGAGCTAATGCAATCAGCATCTGCAACGTAATGCATAGGAGGAATGAGTGATCACACGCGTCCGCCTCCTAGAACTGACCCCATGAGCAGATTCCCGCATGTCTGCAGGAATGCAGGAAACTCCATCTTGCAGAGCCTGCCCAGAGAAATTGTCAAACTGCAGCAGAATTCTGCGTGGGTGCTGGGGATGCCATCTGCAATCAAACACAAACACACTAACTTGCTGAACTGCCAGAATCATCACAGACTTGCATAACTGGTGAATTCATGACAGGTTAGGCTTTAGTGGGTGGATTGGTTAGGGCTAGGCATGGTGGTCGGTTAGGATCAGGCATCAGTGGGGTGATTGATTAGGGTTAGGCATTGGTAGAGGGAGGGCTCACTTGCACATAATAGGGTTAGGTTTAGCAAATGTAAAATATCACAAAATGTTAATATTTTACATCTGAAATACCACTGCCCAGTGCTAGAATATATGTGATTTTACCAATATTCTACTAGCAGCTACCTCTAGCGCCAAATTACTTCAGTTTCCTTTTATTATATATTGTGCTTGAATCAGCAAATTCAGTTGAAAGTCTCAGTGACAGCACTATCCCAATTTCACTTTTGCTGCACAATAAGCAAAGGATCACAAATTGCAACCTTTCAGTATAATACATTTCTCCCTGGGAGCCAGGCTTTTCTTTATTTTGGTGATGGGGTTTCCAGGGCTACTTTAAATCTGTTTTTAATTAACTGTGCATGTTTGAATAGCTTTGATAAGGATACTGAGGCAAGAGCTATCATGAATAGCTGAGGTCCCTTGCACAGTGCATCGCACCATGATATTTTTCCTGCAAGGGCCATGCAAGTCTATGGAGACTTTCACACTTCCCACAATGCGACATGGCACTCTGCAAGTACCCAAATCGATGCCGATGCAAAGGCTGCAGTACATTATCGCATGATCCTTCCTACCACATGGATTATGCAGTAATGCAACTCAATATGCGACGCAGGCAGTGTGCATGACGGGTCCTTGGTGCGACAAGGTGTGCATGTGTGGACCGACGGGAACCCCAGTGACACACTCCCTGTGACCCTGTCTAGCAAGGAGTACATCACTACCCGGGGGGCTGGCCTAGGCACATGACCCTGTTGCCACACTGTGGTGCGGGGTCATAAGAAGCCTTATATCTGCATCGCATCGTAAACATCAAGTGTAAAACCGGCCTAAGCATTACTGCAGAGGTCAATGCGAGGTTTGATTCTTGAATAACGTTAAAAAATAACACTCTTTCCATTTCAGAAATGACCAATATAAGTACGCATAATGTATTTGTTTAATTTCTCTGTTTTTTGGAAATTTGAAAATATATACAGGTATTTTTTATTATTATTATTTAGTATTTATATAGCGCCAACATATTACGCAGCGCTGTACAGTGTATATATATATATATATATATATATATATCTTGTCACTAACTGTCCCTCAAAGGAGCTCACAATCTAATCCCTACCATTGCCATATGTCTATATTATGTAGTGAACGTACTGTAGTCTAGGGCCAATTTTAGGGGGAGCCAATTAACTTATCCGTATGTTTTTGGAATGTGGGAGGAAACCGGAGTGCCGGAGGAAACCCACGCAGACAACATACAAACTCTTTGCAGATAGTGCCCTGGCTGGGATTCGAACCAGGGACCCAGCGCTGCAAGGCGAGAGAGCTAACCACTACGCCACCGTGCTGCCCATATTTATATATACATTTGGGAAGCATGATAACATGCAGAAATAATCATTTCTATTGTTTCTAGCATGCCCTGGGATATTTTCAGCTTGACTGATTTTTTTAGCCAAAAACTTTATGTAAAGGGATGCATTTAAAGAGTAACTGTTAGGCATGAAAAACAAAATCAATTCTCTATTTCTATCTGTTGATCATATAAAAGGAATGCTAAAAAGGCAATGCATAACTTTTAAATCAATCTTACTTTTTTATTACAGAGATTAATCCTCATGTCCCCAGCTCCTTAGTACGCAGCCAGTAATCAGCCGCAAAAGAGAAGTTGCAGTGCAGGCTGGGGCGGGGGGAGTTTCTGCACAGACACAGCTAGTTCAGCCTGATTGGCTGCAGCCTGTGTTACTCTCACTCCTTTTCCTCTCATTGGCTGCCTCCCATGACTGTCTGTGTCTGCCCCCTCCCCACACTCCAGCCTGACAGCTATCTCCGCTGATTCATGTGGGCAGTGGCTGCCACCACCGCACCGCATCGCTTCCATGGGGACTCCCGGCCCTGCTACCATTTCCTTAGGGATTCCCTGCATTTACAATCAATGCTCACTATTGGTGTGGGGAGGAGGGGGGAGTAAGGGAGGAAATTACCTCATCTTTGGCTTCAGCTGGAGGGAGTAAAAATGGTCCCTGCCAGCAAACAGAATTCTCTACATTTACCTTTTTTTATAGGGATGGGACGAATCCACAATTTCTTCGAATCCGAATCCGGATCCGAATCTAAAAAGGTTCTCGAATATCTCTAACCTTTCGAATCCCGAATCTAACGAATCCTGCACATAAGAATTGTGCAATCCATGGAATAGTTGCCCGCACTATAGGTAGCGAGGTAAAGGTGCCTTCAGTATAGCTAGCAAGGTATAGGGGCCTTCACTATAGGTTGCAAGGTATAGTGGCCTTCAGTATAGGCAGCCGGGTATAGTGGCCTTCACTATAGGCAGCAGGGTATAGGGGCCTTCACTATAGGTTGCAAGGTATAGTGGCCTTCAGTATAGGCAGCAGGGTATAGTGGCCTTCATTATAGGCAGCCGGGTATAGTGGCCTTCAGTATAGGCAGCAGGGTATAGGGGCCTTCACTATAGGTTGCAAGGTATAGTGGCCTTCAGTATAGGTAGCAGAGTATAGTGGCCTTCAGTATAGGCAGCAGGGTATAGGGGCCTTCAGTATAGGCAGCAGGGTATAGGGGCCTTCAGTATAGGTAGCAGAGTATAGGGGGCTTCAGTATAGGCAGCAGGGTATAGGGGCCTTCAGTATAGGCAGCAGGGTATAGGGGCCTTAGTATAGGTAGCAGAGTATAGGGGCCTTCAGTATAGGTAGCAGGGTATAGGGGCCTTCAGTATAGGTAGCAGAGTATAGGGGGCTTCAGTATAGGCAGCAGGGTATAGGGGCCTTCACTATAGGTTGCAAGGTATAGTGGCCTTCACTATAGGCAGCAGGGTATAGTGGCCTTCATTATAGGCAGCCGGGTATAGTGGCCTTCAGTATAGGCAGCAGGGTATAGGGGCCTTCACTATAGGTTGCAAGGTATAGTGGCCTTCAGTATAGGTAGCAGAGTATAGTGGCCTTCAGTATAGGCAGCAGGGTATAGGGGCCTTCAGTATAGGCAGCAGGGTATAGGGGCCTTCAGTATAGGTAGCAGAGTATAGGGGGCTTCAGTATAGGCAGCAGGGTATAGGGGCCTTCAGTATAGGCAGCAGGGTATAGGGGCCTTTAGTATAGGTAGCAGAGTATAGGGGGCTTCAGTATAGGCAGCAGGGTATAGGGGCCTTCAGTATAGGCAGCAGGGTATAGGGGCCTTTAGTATAGGTAGCAGAGTATAGGGGCCTTCAGTATAGGTAGCAGGGTATAGGGGCCTTCAGTATAGGTAGCAGGGTATAGGGGCCTTCAGTATAGGTAGCAGGCTATGGAGGGCTTCAGTATAGGCAGCAGGGTATAGGGGCCTTCTGTATAGGTAGCAGGCTATGGGGGGCTTCAGTATAGGTAGCAGGGTATAGGGGGCTTCAGTATAGGTAACAGGCTATGGGGGTGCTTCAGTATAGGTAACAGGCTATGGGGGGCTTCAGTATAGGTAGCAGGCTATGGGGGTGCTTCAGTATAGGTAACAGGCTATGGGGGGCTTCAGTATAGGTAGCAGGCTATGGGGGGGCTTCAGTATAGGTAGCAGGCTATGGGGGGCTTCAGTATAGGTAGCAGGCTATGGGGGGCTTCAGTATAGGTAGCAGGCTATGGGGGGCTTCAGTATGGGGGGCTTCAGCATAGTTAGCAGGCTATGGGGGGCTTTAGTATAGGTAGCAGGCTATGGGGGGCTTCAGTATAGATAGCAGGCTATGGGGGCTTCAGTATAGGTAGCAGGCTATGGGGGGGGCTTCAGTATAGATAGCAGGCTATAGGGGCTTCAGTATAGGTAGCAGGCTATGGGGGGCTTTAGTATAGGTAGCAGGCTATGGGGGGCTACAGTACAGTGAGCAGGCTATGGGGGGCTTCAGTATAGGTAGCAGGCTATGGGGGGCTTCAGTATGGGGGGCTTCAGCATAGTTAGCAGGCTATGGGGGGCTTCAGCATAGTTAGCAGGCTATGGGGGGCTTTAGTATAGGTAGCAGGCTATGGGGGGCTTTAGTAGAGATAGCAGGCTATGGGGGCTTTAGTATAGGTAGCAGGCTATGGGGGGCTTCAGTATAGATAGCAGGCTATGGGGGGCTTCAGTATAGGTAGCAGGCTATGGGGGGCTTCAGTATAGGTAGCAGGCTATGGGGGGCTTCAGTATGGGGGGCTTCAGCATAGGTAGCAGGCTATGGGGGGCTTTAGTATAGGTAGCAGGCTATGGGGGGCTTCAGTATAGATAGCAGGCTATGGGGGCTTCGTATGGGGGCTTCAGTATAGATAGCAGGCTATGGGGGCTTCTTATGGGTGGCACATATACTCCTCCCTCCCCCCGCAGCCTCCTCCGCTCGTCCCCCTGCATACATAAGGAGAAGCAGCCTCTCACCTCCAGCATCAGCGTGGAGCCCGGAGCAGCAGCCTTCTCCCTTCACTTCCTAGTTCCCCCTAGTGGCCACCTGACCGGCTCTTACTGATGACGCGTAGTAAGAGCCGGTCACTAGGGGGAATGAGAAAGTCTGCAGGAGGTCTGCCGCTCCGGGCTCCACGCTGGAGGTGAGAGGCTGCTTCCTCTTATTTATGCGGCGGGCGAGCGGAGGGGGCTGCGGGGAGCGGGAGGAGGACAATTGCGAGCGGGGGAAGCGGCGGATGCGCGGCGATGCAGCGTCGGGATTCGGCGGATTCGGCGAACAGAAAATGGCGTCGGGATTCGAGTCCACGAATCTCGAATATTTCCTAATATTCGAGGGATTTGTGGATTCGCCGGATTCGTCGTCCCACCCCTATTTTTTTATTTTATAAAGTTCACTGAAATCAACACTTGGACCGTGCAATACACATGTTATGTAAGTAGAACAAGTATTTATCTACTTATATATGTCGTTTTTTTATCTGGCATAGTATGGCTGACAGCTCCTCTTTAAGAGATGGACATGAGCATCTGCTATGCATGCTATTGCTAATACTCAGCTTTATTGTTTATGCTTGGAATGAGCCAGCCTATACTCGGGATGAATGGGGTTGGTGGTTGTAGTGCTGGTCTTGAATACACAACACTGTGGGTTTGTGTTTAGCCTGAGCCACTTAACCTCCTTGTGAAGTTGGGTAAATCACTTTCCGCTTGCTTCCTCCTTTACCCACCTGCACTTGAGATTTGGAAACTGTTTTCTTTACATCCTTTGGGAATCTACTGTGCAGACTGAAATGTGCAGCTGAATAAATGCTAGTGACTCTTGCACTTTCTCACGGATATTTAATAAAAGTTAGGATTGGAAGACACTATTTGATTCATCTTTTAGTAGGTGTATACTTATTTCATGATTCATTACCAATACTAAACTTACATAAACCAACTCTTGCTTAAATTTGCATATAAATGAAAGCATATAAATGATATCGTGCAAAAATGATGTTAAGAGACACACTTTCATCATATAGCAATAGAACTGCTCAGCTTGGATTTCTGTATTCTATAATACACACACACACACACACACACACACACACACACACACACACACACACACACACACACACACACACACACACACACACACACACACACACACACACACACACACACACACACACACACACACACACACACACACACACACACACACACACACACACACACACACACACACACACACACACACACACACACACACACACACACACACACATTAAAACATCTTACAATTAATCACATCAATCTAGCATTACCACATTCAATAAAGCAGAAAACAGCCAATTCTCTAAGGCTGTTACCACATGGAAAACTAAAATTACCCAATAGTGAGGTAAATTACAGACTTGTGTGGTAAATACAACTAGGGAAGGAGAACCTGCACAAATTGCCGCAGCACTCAAAAAAATATTTTTTGTCATAATAATCAATATATCTTTATTCCCATATCAAACATGTATAAAAACAGTTAAAACACTAAAAGACAAATAAAGGGTGGCACGCTAAATATAATATATTATAATATATATATATATATAAACTAGGAGTATATAATGAACAGAACCTCCAGCCAGGCAATAGAAATAATAACTATAAACATGACATGTGACATCATATCATCATATAGTGCATAAAGGCTAAACAATGTGTATACTGTATATACCAATTAATGTCCCAAAAAGGAATGTGTGAAAGAAGATGATCCAATGAAGGAACAAGCGCAGTGAAAAGTGAATTGAGACTGGTCAATGGCCAGAATAAACAGAGTGAGACAAGAAAGGTAGTGAGGAAGAAACAAATGGAACCGCTGAGCGGCGGACCGCCGCGGCCGTTGAATGAAGGAGTGAGAGCTGAGTAGTGGAGGAGAGGAACCTTACCAAGCAGGAGAGTCCGCACGGGGGAGCGTGCCAACCGACGCCTTTGCAATTCGCCGCTACACAGCGGCTTCTTCCGGGACTCAGCGGCTTCTGACCCAATCCCTAGCTTGTTGTGTGGTAAATACCTCAATAAATGTCAATTCACAAAGATTAGAGCATGCAGTAAAACAATGAGATGTTTGGTATTTTACCTCCAGCCTGGAGCTGTCGGCAGGCCCAGATTTACATCACAGGAGCCTATAGGCACAGACATGGCCGGATTTCAGGCAAGACCACAAAGGCCATGGCCTAGGGCAGTAGCAGGGTGGCAGTAGCAGTTAGCCTGCCCAACATTTGTCCTGCTACACAGAGTTTTCACATTGCGGTGGGCGGCTACCAACAGCCAGATCTGGCACTTGGGGGATGAAGGGGCAATGAATGGGCACTTACAGTGATCTCTGAGCTGCCTCTCACTCACCGAATGTGCTGGTTGTCCAGGAGCTAACAATCTAATCCCTACAGTCATATCACTAACTGTCCGCAATGTAACCTCTGCCATCACTTTCCTAACTGTCCTCAGAGGAGAGTACAATCTAATCCCTGCCATGTAGGGGGCGGAGTTTAGGATGCTGTCGGTCCGGGGGCTGCTGGTAATAGTGGCCTTGGGCGGTAAAAAAGTACAAATCCGGCCCTGGGCACAGATGGAGCAACACCCTAGACCTTGCCCTCCATGAATCTACAAACACCTGCAGAACCACACCTCAAGTGTGCTGGATGGCCCAGCTGCCACTTAGTATTAGGTAGTCAGAGCTATCCTCAGTATTAAGTAGCTAGAGGTGCCTCCAAGTATTAGGTTGCTAGAGTTGCCCCCGTCTGAAGGGAGATCTGGTCAGTGACCTCTCATTTACACTCTGTTCCGGACTCTGCACGGGGAAGGAGGGAGGGAGGAACTTGGGTAGGGGAATGAGCCAACTTTCCATCATCAGGCGCCTGCAGACATGTGCCTATAGTGCCTTATGGTAAATTTGGCACGGGCTGTCGGTAACTAACTATCATCCATTCGGTAAGGTGATAGAAGGGGAGGAAACAGAGCAGAGAAAAGGTTAAAACGAAAAGAAAAGGTTTCAACTATTCAGGAAAATAAGTAAGTTTAATAGTTGAAACATATTTCCATAATTTCCTTAAAAATGGTTAATAAGATGCTAATGGTTTTGAACTGATACAAATTTTATGCACCTTAGACTTGCATATTCCTTGTAAGTATAATAAAAACGGCACTGCAATAATCCATGAAATACTAAATTAAATACCACGAGGTAAAAAATTTTTTTTTGTGAATTGTCATGTCGTTTTTTGGTAAATTATCGAACTATTACCACATTTGTGAAAATCTTGGTGAATGTAAAAAAAAAAAGTCTAAAATACTGATTGCAGTATGTTACTGACCCTTTATGTTTCACCAAACATGTCTTAGTGAATTTAAGCCATAGAAACAGTCAACAAGCTGGAAGAGACTCAGTGAGCATGTGAAGTTGCTGCAGACCGCAAAGTTCAGTGTGTTTGTAGAGCTCTGTAAGTCCTGACTGACCATTTGTGTGTGGTAATCTTGAACTATTATCCCTAAAAATAATTGAACAATGAGACATATCTATTGACAGCATCTAATCTTTCTGTAAGTGTGTACAAAACTTTACACATTCAACTTGGACCTTACTACTCCCCCACCACCACCACGCTAAATTACCTGGGATTCTCACTAGACATGGGGTGCTTTGTAGAGGCAGGGGGAGAGGAAGAAGTAGGATGTGGCTTCCATCTTTGCAAGGCTGGAAGGCACATTGGTCTGGTGAAGGAAACAGTGGTTTATTCTCATGCTCACTGGGTCTCTTCCTGCTCACCTAGGGAACGTGTGTAGAGTCAACTAAACGAATCATCAATATTGTCATAATTAGTTAAACTTAGAATCTGATTCATAAGACTGGGGCTGGTTTAAGGGGCCCTGGGGAAAACATAAGTGGTGCCTCCCCTACCCCCCATCCCCCCCACAACCGCTGATAGTTCCTCCCTCATCCCCACTGGTACACACTACTCCAATGTTCCCCGGGCCCCTGCTCATAAGCTGCATAATCATTTGTCCCAGCAGGGGGAGACGGCATTGTCCATGCAGTCTTCAACCACCCTGTCTGCCTCTACTTTACACGTGTTATGTGTAAACATGATAGAGAAGAGGCGGACAGCATGGTTGAAGAAGATTGCACACACAGTGCAGCCACCGCCCGCCGAGACAATCGAGTATGCTGCTAATGTGCAGGGGCCCCAGGGAGCAGTGCGGGGAGACAACTTGGCAGGGTCCGGCAGCACAGGGGCCCCTGCAGAGGTCTGGAGCCCTGGGGCAATTGCCAGCTTTACCTGTATGGCAGCGCTGGCCCTGACAAGACTCTCTCGCTATGTACAGAATGCTGGTTGTACAATGGGGGTTAAACAAATACGGGAACATGTGGTATACGACCAGCACGCCTGTTGTGTACATAAATTGCGCCATGTGCACAATGGGTATTATGTAGATGGTGTAAATATTGGTGACATTGTCGTGCATTGTCTGCACATGGCAATTTTAACAGGGCTTTGTTGATCAAACTTCTTGATTCTTCGTTGCCTGAAATATTTGTTCAGGATAGTTTTACTTTACAGTCTTCTGTTTTCCCCCAGAAACTACCAGGGGGAGGCCTACAGTCTTCCCTTTCCATAGAACAGCACCTGTCAGGAAGCCAAGCAAGTGTATCTGTAGTAATCATCATTACCAGAATGACGCCTGAAACTATCATAAAAGATTGCTTTGCGCAACAGCTGTCTAGAGAGTATATGCAGCTTTAAGTGATCACACCTCCTAAGCTGCCTATGTATATACAAACCTAGTAACATTGTAAGAATTTATGTTGTTTATTTATTCTGTGGCTATCATGTGGAGGGACAGGTGAAGGTCACTTTAGGAGGAGTTGATGATATTACGTTTTGTAATTCTATGTATTTATGCTGGAATAATGCCGAGTTGGATGGAATGGGAGGTCACATTTTCAGTATTTCAGGCATGTTGGCTTCCAGTAAAGTCTGCAATCCTCAGTGGGTGCAAAAGATCTGCACTGCACAGAGAGTACCTATTAAGGTATTAACTATGCACTTTATATGTGTTTCTTATGTCAATATCATCAGTCAATTCACACATATTTGGAAATGAGTTATTTGCTTACCATGTTTTTTCTGAAAATGACCAACTTTACTTTGTGAGTTAAGGGTAATGGTGGCCACTAATGATCCAATCTTTTTCATCCAATCTTACCAAATCTATGTAGTATAAGGGTAAATTGAGTGAATATACTGAATGGATACTTCAGGCAGTTACCTTGTATTACATAGAAATGGTAAGATTGAATGAAAAAGATTGGATCATTAGTGGCCACCCTAACACTTTCCCCACTGTGTGTTCCCAGTGGCTGGCTAGATTATCTGATTCTCCTCAAAGCTATAGCATTCAGCAAGTTTTCCTCACAGCACAGTCTGCTGCCAGGATGCAGATGTGTCAATTAGACAACTAGCTTTGCACAATTATCACGGAAACACGGTCCATAAAAAACAAAACAAACAAAAATAATAATAAAATAAAAGTGCAACAAATTATTTTAAGTGCACCGTAGTGTAGTGGATAGCACTCTCACCTTGCAGTGCTGGGTCCCCAGTTTGAATCCCAGCCAGGGCACTGTCTGCATGGAGTTTGTATCCCCTCTCCGTGTCTGTGTTTCCTCTGGACATTCCAGTTTCCTTCCACATCCAAGAAACATCCAGATAAGTTAACTGGCTGTCAATAGTTTCAAAAAATGGTTGTTGTTAATTGCTGCATCCAAATTAAGGTACATACACTGCTTTGGACAAATTGCATTTGTTTTCTTTTCCCCTTTCCCTAGTTTTTTTTACTAGTGATTCATTTTTTTTGTATTCTAGTACCCAGTCCCAACTGTCTTCCCTTTCTCCTAATTATTATTATACAAGTTAATTGGCTTAATTAATTCTTAATTGGTTAATTGTGGCAATGGCAGCTGGCAGGGAATCACATTGTAAATTCCCATTGTTAGAAGTAGATGTGGCATTTTAAACAATACACCAGGATTATTTACTAAGTGCTGGACATCTCCACTTAGCCCTGGTAAATCAGGCCCATTGAATGTTTACATGACAGTGAATGGCTTTTCAGATTGACTTTATAAAAAACATTATGGTAATAGTTCAGAGGTCCTTACTCGAAGAAGATCACCTGCACACAGAGTTCTTCCAAGCAGCACAAGCTATGCACAGTAGATATGTCTTGTTATACAAATGTCACAGAGAAGGATAGGAAATGTGAGCATACCCTGGACTAAGAGGATTGTCTTACTGATGAAGCAGATGTCTGATGCTAGGAAAATGATTAGGTTACTGGTGTAGCAGGTGTGAGACAATGCAGTGCATTAATACCCAATTATTAATAATGATGGAGGATGCAGATCCTGCAAATGTTATTATATGTGGGATTAGATGTTCATCAATGCTGACATTTTTTGGCTCATGATGCGTACTTATTGCTATTGGGCAGACCCTAATAGAATGTGTTGTTTCACTGCCCAGAACCAACAACAACACAAGAAAAGCCGGTCCCATCAGACACTAGTTACATGGATATTATGCTTTGTGACGGGTGTCTGAAACAGCCATGATCTTATCGGCGTCACCAAAAACAATTACAATATTGTAACGTTTAAAGTTGCACTTCTTTTTTTTAACCATTTGTTGTACCACAGCATATTAACCTATTTTGGTTTCTGGACGTAGAAACTACGTCCAGAAACCATGTGCGCTATCGCGCGCCCCCGCAGCCGATCGCGCGCGTGCACGCGCGCCGCGGATTCGGTAGTCAGGGAATCAATATATCGGGCTATGAAGCCCGATTACTGATTCCTCTCCCCCGCTGAAAAAGCGACAGCTTCTCTCGGAAGCTGCGCCTTTTCTGGCCGTTCCCTTCCTGATGCGCCACTCTAAGCGTGTGTTACGCTTAGAGTGACGTCATGTAAACAAACTCATGGCCGCCATCTTGTGGCCAAAAAGTAAAACTACACCTGAAAATGAAAATAAATTAAAATCAACACACATTTACATTATAAATCTATTGTTTACCCCACACCCTCCCAAAACTACCCAAATAAAATGTTTACTATAAATAAAAAAAAACATTACAATAAAATAAAAAAAAAACCATGTAAATATTTACCTAAGGGTCTAAACTTTTTAAATATAGATGTAAAAATGAAATATTTCTATATTTTTTTTATTTTAAACTTGTTAATAGTGATAGATGCAAAATGGAAAAAAAGCACCTTTATTTCCAAATAAAATATTGTCGCCATACATTGTGATAGGGACATAATTTTAACGGTGTAATAACCGGGACATATGGGCATATACAATACGTGAGTTTTAATTATGGAGGCATGTATTATTTTAAAACTATAATGGCTGAAAACTGAGAAATAATGAATTTTTCCATTTTTTTCTTATTCTTCCTGTTAAAATGCGTTTACAGTAAAGTGGCTCTTAGCAAAATGTACCCCCCAAAGAAAGCCTAATTGGTGACGGAAAAAACAAGATATAGATCAGTTCATTGTGATAAGTAGTGATAAAGTTATAGGCTAATGAATGGGAGGTGAACATTTATCTCGTGAAAACCACGGAACCTGAATGGGTTAATGTTCTCACACTAGGAGTAGTGAAAGTAAACTGTTTATCTTGTTTCCTTTAATATCTGATTCCTGATTGGTTGCTATGAGCTCTTTGTCAACTGTATACTAAAAATTAGATTGTTTAAAAATAACCACTTACGAATATTTCATGTGCATTGTTGTATTTAGTTTGAAGAAGGAGCACCAAACAGTCCAGACTGAAAGTTCATAGCAATTTCTGACTGCCATGTGATGAGATTACCTTGTAAAATGTTGCATCATTCCACCTAATCCAGTTCACAGATTGGGTATACTGGGTGTCCAGGACCCACCACAGCAAGACTGGTTGTTGGTCTGAACCATCGAGGATAATACCAATATTAGCGGAATGCAGAAAATTTATATGCAATGTTTCATATTTATCTGCATCAAAATGTTTAACTTATCACAATGGCCCAGTGTTATTCCAGAAGGCACCGCCATCATTTGTTCTCAAGTGCAGCACTAACCCCATTCAATTACACTGAATGGATCAGCACTGCGCTTTGGTGTAAATGTGCAGAAACGCAAACTTTAGAGCCTTTAGAACCTCAGAAAGGCAAATTACCAGAATATTGAGGTCCATTTTACACTACGGCACTTTTATTTGTTTTGCGTTACCTTTTCTGCATGACGGGTAACACAACAGCAAAGAAAGTGTATGTACGGACGTTGGGAACCCATGTGGGTGGGGGACACTGGGTACAAGGAGAGCAAAAGGGAGCAGAAGGTTTTGTTCTTTGGGGGGAAGGGATAAGGTGCAAATGGTTGATGGCATCCACTGTGTTATATATAGAGTACCGTGATGTTGTACTTATGTGTTCTGCACTGGTGGCAAAAAGCATGTCATGTTGCCTGTTGATCATTAAAAATGTTCAATAAATACATTTGTAAAAAAAAAAGTGTATGGGGCCCAGTACACTAACCATGTTGCATTGCGCAAGAAGTTTCTAGAATCACCACCGGCCCGTCACAAAATCATGAGGGCTTTACCGTCAGACTTTTGCAGCAACGGAATGCATGGTAGTCCATGGGTGATGCAGACATGTTAAAAACGTTGGCACATTGGTGCACATGTGTGAAACAACACAAATATGGCAGGGAATCCCAGTGACGTACTTCCTGTCCAGCAGGGAGTACGCCACGGAGCGGCGACAGGTGTGAGGGTAGCATGCGGGGCGGCGCTATGCATATGACCCTGTTGGCACACTCTGCCACAGGGTCATATGAATAGAGTTTTTGGTGTTGCGATGCGAGGGGCGGAGCATCACTCCGTAATGCTCGTGCCAGGTGTAAAACCAACCTGAAGGTTAATTTCTCTGCCCAATAATCATGCAGTGCTAGTCTCTCAAAACAAGTTTATGTTGTTTAACCCAATATTATATAGGCTAACTGGCAATTGTAAGCCAGATGCTATCTGGTGATTATAAAACGGCAATCAGGCTGATTGATATAATATGTCAATAAATATGTTGATCAGCAAAAACCGTAACAATTGTGATGCATAATTCACACTAATACAAAAAGTGCCAATCCTTTATAAAATTACACATAAATTAAAGTTGCTGGAACATTAAGTATGAAATCTGAAAAGTGCTATTATTTCTTCTGAAAGAACAGCAGTTTTCTGCTGAAGATGTCTTTGGATGCTTTATAAAAAAGCCATTAGTGATTACAATATCCATACCCATGTTAAGGTTTAATGTCCTCCTCCTATTTCTCATAGAGATGTATCTCTGTTATTGTACAAACCCTACATACACCACTAAGCATAGATTTTGCGGAACAATGTCATAGTAAATGAGTTTATGCATCCAGCTATTAAGAAGCAAGACCAAAGCAGCACCTGATAATTATCATAATTAGGTGGCTTAAGTATCAGTGGAGGGAGTTTTTAGCAGTGAAGGTGGCGCTTATGTCGATTGAGTAGGGGGTAGGTTAGGGCTAGGCATTGTTAGAAATGGTTTGTCAGGTTAGGCGGTCAGGGGTGTAACTACAGGGGAGCAGTAAGGGAGCCCCAGCTACTACTTCACCCCCTGATAAAGGAAACCATCAGATCAGGGTTTTTTTGTGGCTACAATTGTTATGGGTTTTAAGATTACAATGTCCATACTTGATTCATGACCCTTACAAGATGGACCCCAGGCTGTGAGGCTCACCAGGGCTAGGCAAGGGGAAGTGTGTAAACACTGGGGGGCCCATGAAAGTGTTGCTGGGGGGCCAGTGATTTGTAGTTATGCCACTAGGCAATAGTAATTTTTACCAATATTTTATTATAGGAATTAGTTAGAGCCCAATATTAGAATATCAGTAATCTACCGACACTGTATTCTACTTGCAGCTATCTACAGTACCCTAGATTACCACGGCACCCTTTTTCGATGTACACAGCAAGACATGTCTGCTACTAATAAGTTAGGTAGTGCTGCAGTTAACTGGATTCATGTAATTACACTTGTGGAGGAATGATTCCACACTTCATTTTGCAGCGTTTAATACAGTTCATTTTTTCCATCCTTCTTCTCTGTGCCTGTCTGTTACTTTCAGGGCCGGAACAGCACTTTATATCGCTCTTTGCTGTAAGGCCGGACCATACGCTATTAGTGGTTTCCTCTGGCTAGTGACTGGAGGTGTGGGGGCAGCATCTGCATCACACAATTACAAGCCCTGGAAGCAAATGAATAACAATACCACCGCAGCACGCTGCACTGGGAGAGTTACTCATCCAAGTTTAAACTCTGGAAAGCTGGTAGAGCCAGGCTTGTACTAATTGGCCGTATTTGTGCACTCCTTCCAGGCTTATATTGTGATTAAACAGCATTTTCTTAGCATGAGTCGGTTACTTTTTTTTATATAAAATAGTTTGGTATAAAAAGAAGGGTGGGGGAATGAGAAGCAGGGGGCCCGAACTGGTGAAGTACATTTCAGGACAACCAAATTCAAGAGAAGGTTGACGGAGCTACTCACATGATTCTGGCTGCTGCAATTTGTAGGCAACCACTATATACAACAGAAGGATTATTATTAGTGGCCTCCCTTTACAGACCGAAGTGGAATAGTCACTCTCTTGGGATCCCTGCAGGAACATCAGATACTTTCTCAGAGATACAGTAGCAGTAGTCAACAGCAGTGCTAAAAGATTAAAGGACCACTGTTGTGAAAATCATAACATTTTAAATGTATATAAACATATACATATAAGAAGTACTTTTCTTCCAGAGTAAAATGAGCCATAAATTACTTTTCTTCTATGTTGCTGTCACTTACAGTAAGTGGTAGAAATCTGACAGAATTGACAGGTTTTGGACTAGCCCATCTCCTCATGGGGGGTTCTCTGGATTTTCTTTATTTTCAAAAGCACTTAGTGAATGGCGGTTGCTCCGTCCAACTGCCAAAAAAGTGTACGGTGAGCAGGGAGGCTGGCCAGCATCTTTGTATAAATCTTTTTCAGGGAGTGTCTTTATAACAATTAAAGCGGATACGAGATGAAAAACTAACTATAACAAGTAACTTGTCTATATATCTTATCTAAAGTTTAGATAGTTTACACAGCAAATCTAGCTGCAAACAGCTTTAATAGAATATGATCATTTCTTCCTGTGATACAATGACAGCAGCCATGTTGTTTGTAAACATTACACAGAGGCAGGCTTATCTGTATCTTGAGCAAAAAAAACCTAATCCCCCCCTCCTCCTCCCTCCTCCCCTCTGCCTCTAAAATCTCTGGCTAGTAATACCTCCCCCCTCCTCCTGCCCAGACGGAGCTCCAATGAGCCCTTGCTACTGTCTGAAAGTGCCTTGGCTCTCTGAAAACCTGTGGGCGTGGCTTGTTAAGTTTATAGGGAATTAGAGTATTAAAACAAAAAAGTATTTGGCTTGAGGAATGCCCTATAAACAATAGGAAAGGAACACAATTATGCAATGAGTAAAAGTTCATCTCGGATCCACTTTAAAGGCCATGCTGAGAATCCCCTATGGAGAGATGGACTAGCCCAAATCCTGTCGGTAATTTCAGATTTCTGCTACTTACTGTAAGTGACAGCAACATAGGAGAAAAGTAATGTATGGTTGATTTTACTGAGGAAGAAACATACTTTTTATTTATATGTGTTTGCATATATTTTAAATTTAAAGATTTTTGCGACAGCGGTCCTTTAAGAAGCATTCAAAACGATGGAATAATTAGACAAGACAAATAACATTTAGATTGTGCTTTTCTCCTGGTAGACTCAAAGCGCTGGAGCTGCAGCCACTAGGATGCACTCTATAAGGAGTATTGCCCAAGGTCTCCAGCTGAATAAGTGCTGGCTTACTGAACATGAATTGATGAAATTCAAACCCAGGTCTCCAGTGTCAGAGGCAGAAACCTTAAAGAGACACTGAAGCGAAAAAAGCGGAAAGAAAAAATTATGATATAATGATTTGTATGTGTAGTACAGCTAAGAAATAAAATATTAGGAGCAGAAACATAAGTCTAAAATTCTTTCCAGAACAGGAAGAGTTAAGAAACTCCAGTTATTATCTAGGCAAAAGAGCCACTGAGCTCCACAACTTTCAAAGTCGCAGAGAGCTCTGTCTTCTGTATTATCTCAAGTGTCATTCAGTGTATTGTTGTTTTTTCTGCAGAGGACAAAAATTCACTAGCCTGCTTTGTAAAATCATTTAGAATGCTGAGTAGTGTGTAAAATGCAAATATTAGAGAATGATGCAATGTTATAAAAAACCCATAAAAACTGAAAATAAAAATATGAGAATATTTTCTTTGCTACTAATGTTCTAGTAATTATCCGTACTACACAACCAATTCATGATATCATATTTTTTTTTCACTTCAGTGTCTCTTTAACCAGTACTTTATCCAGCCAATTAAAATGACTAAACCATAAAAGGAGTTAACTTAGACTTACTTTCAAATAGACACCAGTTATATTGACACAGTGAGGCCTTGTTCAAAGTGATGAGGTGTAATGGCTGCTTGGTAACGCAGCTTACCACACAGCAATGCACCACCTATGTGACTTTCATAGTGTGGTGGGAGCGTTGCGGTATAACAGGATGTGGCATGGTAATGCATTGAATGCAGTGTGTTACCGAAAAACACTTGCATAAAGGTTTACAGCGAAGTACAATATACTTTTCCTTGTATGCTGTATGCTTCACTGTATGCAATACAATGCACGGGTAACATGCAGTGCCGGTTTTGTGATCCATTGCATTGTCTTCCTGGCATAACAGGGAATGCAATGCAAAGGTCACTGTGAACGTGGCCTAAGACTTTATTAACACAATGCATTATATTAGGTAAACATAAAAACATCTTTTATGGGGGGATCACAATGGTTTCAAGCTCCTTTCGAAACTTATAGCACACCAGAACAACTTTTTCACCTGTTAAAGTGGGCTGTTACCCAACAGACGGTTTACCGGTATTTACTCTATCAATAAGAGCAAGAAGTTTTAAATCAGGATGATACCATTTATTGGCTAACTAAAAATTAATAAGAATAAACAAGCTTTCGGCCTTGCAGCCTTTGTCGGGCTTACATCCTGTTAGTTTGCAGGCTGGTGGTACAGACAGCTATATACATACTCTATCAATGTAAGTGCATCAAAGTAAAGGCAAGTTCATGTTGAAAGTCCCTGGATATAGGATGGGGGAACAGCATATTCTTTCTGCAGAAGGATACATCTGGATTCTTAAAGGTCATGCTATTTTTTTTCAATGGAATGAACACTTGAGTTTTAGATTAATGTAATTAATGATCAGAAAAATATGCCAGAGAGTTCTTGGTTTACCAGACTATATGCGTCTTTGTTATGGCTATGTGTGTTTCCTTGCATATCCTATTCTGTGACAACCCTCCTCTTTATGTCTGTCTATGTGTGCACTTCTTCTGTATCTATGTGTATGCACTTCTGCTGTATCTATGTGTATGTACATCTGCTGTATCTATGTGTATGCACTTCTGCTGTATCTATGTGTATGCACTTCTGCTGTATCTATGTGTATGCACTTCTGCTGTATCTATGTGTATGCACTTCTGCTGTATCTATGTGTATGCACTTCTGCTGTATCTATGTGTATGCACTTCTGCTGTATCTATGTGTATGCACTTCTGCTGTATTCTTATAGTTTAAGTCACGGTTACATCATATTTTTGTTTCTCCAGTTCGATTGCAACTTCAAGCAGAAGAACGAGGTGTTGTTTCAATCAAAGGGATCAGTGCAAATCGCTATCTAGCCATGAAGGGGGATGGCAGGTTAATAGCGCTCGTGAGTACTGTATTCGTTTTTTTTTTCTTTTTGAATTGTAGCACATGAAAGTATTGTGTACAGTATTGTATAGTATATAAATGTGAAGGCTATGGCCAAATTTTAAGTCACACTGGGCTCAAGGCATTAAAGTGATGATTAGGGATGATCAATGAAATGCATATATTTTGAGTTTATGCAGGATTATGTAAATTTGTATGCAAATTTCTGAAGCTTGAAAATGGACCAATCAATTTAAACCTGGGTGGGACTTAATTGGTCAATTTTCAAGCTGTATATATTTGCATGCAAATTTACATAATCCTGCATGAACTCAGAAATATTTGCATCTCGTTGATCACACACAAAATTTGGTACACAAAAAGGAAGTTGCAGGGCATGCTGGGTTGTCCTTTTTTTGCTTCTGTACTTCCCCTCAGACTTAACTAATGCAGCCTGATTGGCCTCTTTCGCTCCTGTTTTCCCCTCCCACACCTCTGTTCCTCTCTGATTGGACAATATTTCTCATGCTGAGACTATGCACTTTCTAAAGTGTAGGTCTGGCAAATCAGGCAGAGGAAACTAAGGGAAGAAATTACATCAGGATTGTCTTCAAAATAGTCACAATTAAAATCGGAAATGCTTAGAAGGATTTCCTCTTTTTTTTTACTGTAGAAAAATCAGTAAAATCAAAATTTGGACAGTGCAATACATATGTAAGTAGAGCAAGTATATATCTACTTATATATGTGATTTCTATTTTCTGAGATAGTATGGCTGACAGCTCCTCTTTAAAATGATGTCATGAACTTTGAAAATGGGAACACTGGTTATACAGGCTTGATTCAAACATGCCAGAGGAGCAAATAAAATGATCAAATACAAGGCTTGGCAAACTCTGCCACAGCTAAATAGAGAAGCTGGCAATTTAGTCGGCATTACGGCACAATATCCTCCTTGTTCCGAGGTGAAGACGGACTCTTGTTTATGGCGTCCTGTGCCCTGCTTAGGCAGATTTATTTACAATAATGCTTGAAACTGGAAGTAGACACCATATGCTGGTGAAGAATGCTGTGTTTTTCCATATTGTGTCTACATCTTGAAATTTAATTTGTTTTACCACATGAAGTGAAAAAACAGTATTATTGTACTTATTATTTTTTTTTTTGTTTACAAACGGTACCAATTCACGGGTATAGTAATGGGTTTTGATGAAGTGCATAGTATTGTCACTAAATGTTTACAGAGGAGCTTACAATCTAATTCCTTTGGAATGTTGAAGGAGTGAATTGCTTAGAGTGAACCCTCCGGCTTCCTACCACATCACAAACATATATTATTAAGTTAACTGCTTTTCCACAAAATTGTCCTTATGGTACATATTCACTGGAAGATGGATCAGGATACCCACGGGGACACAATCTGATGAACGAACCTTCCCTGATCTGTCTTCCTATTGCGGTAACACGCGACGGTACATGACGTGCGCGAGTGACAGTTCAAACGATCACAACACTTTGTGCGGGAGTCACTTGGGATCTTTCTTGATCATAAGTGGTGGAAATTTTTGATCATTTTCTTGAATTGAAAATAAATGGAAAAAATGGTATGGTGTGTGGCCACCTTATCAGCTGACAGTCAAACAAAGCAGCTTTCTCAGTGACTTACTGTGAAGTAAGTGGAAAGGCTCAGAATAGTGATGGGGAGAAAAAGAGTAATAAGTTATGTCAGTGTTATCCAACTTGCTAAAAGACTTGAACTGTATAAGACATTGGAACCGATCCTATTTAATTTTCTCCTAGGGAATACCATAGTTTTTAATCATCTGTTTAACGTAACACCAACTTAGCAACTGAAAAAGTACCAAAAAGTAGGTGAAAAAGTACTGCCAAAATAAATCCGAGTATTTTCTTACTCACTGGTGGCTTGAAAGGCAGTAATTTATCAGTTGAATATATTACCTAGAAGAAAACTTAGCAGAAAAAGTGAGTTACATCGGACATTTATGTGGCAGCAATTGGTGAAGGGGAACAAGTGTTCCCTGAGCCAATTGATGTGCTTGGAATGAATGGACATGACCCAGATCAGGGGCCATGTCCATTCATAATAACGAACGTGAAAGAAAAAAAAACCCAAAAAAAACAAAAGCACCTTCTGGTAACCTGGGGTAGTGTTTGCATTCTAGTGCCGAAAAAGTAAAATTGCAGTAAGGTATTTTTTTTTTAACACTTAATACAATTAATCCTTCCCCCTTCCATTTAACAGAAACCCTTGTTAGAAAATAAGTAAAAATAAATGTAAAAACAAATACATAAATAGTTGCCTTTCAGGAATCAGATTTTTTGTAATATGCATGCTTGACTTACCAAGGGCGAAGAGGGATAATTTGCATATTCAGTAGTAGTGCATTGTGGGTAACCACAAATGTTCACTTATAGCTGAATTATTGCAGATTTCCTTCTGTTTTAAGAAGGCAAATACACCAAGCTTTGCTTTTTTTTAGTAGGAGGGCTTTTTGGTCCCTTTTATCCCCCTATACATTCCTAGTAGTTTGGGTCACCCTGAGCTGCTTGGTTACTCTGTTGTACTGGTCCAAGCCCTATCTCATACAGCCTTATCAATCCCTGCCATGTACTGATGAGGACCAAAAGTCCAAAACAGGCTGTCTACATGTGGGTTTGATATGGCTGTGTAAAATGTAAAGCTATAGGCTTGCTATACACCAGCGGCTCTGGATGCTTGCTTGGCTTACCAAGGGTGAAAAGTTATAATTTGTATATCCAGTAGTAGTTAACTGTGAGTAACCACACATGTTCACTTATAGCTGAATTATTGCAGATTTCCTTCTGTTTTAAGAAGGCAAATACACCAAGCTTTGCTTTTTTTAGTAGGAGGGCTTTTGGTCCCTTTTATCCCCCTATACATTCCTAGTGGTTTGGGTCACCCTAAGCTGCTTGGTTACTCTGTTATAATATGTATGTCATGAGGGTATAATACTGTTATTTTAGCAAATAAGGGCTTGTAATTGTTGATCGAAACACCAGAAACAAAAACAAAAAAAACTTTATTTCCTAACAATATATTGTTGCCATACATTGTACTAGGAACATCATTTAAATGTGATAGCCAGTATTAATGGGCAAATAAAATGGGTGAGTTTTATTTATAGTAGCTTTGCTCATTTTAAAACTATAGGAGATGGAATTGGAGAAATAGTGTATGTTTTTTTTTTCATTTGTTATTATTTTTCCCCATAAAATGTATAGAAAATAAAGTAATTACTGAAAACAAGTATTGACCACAAAAGCCTAATTTGTGGTGAAAAAACAAGATATAGATTATTCAGGTGTGAGAAGCAGTGATAAAGTTATGGCCAAATGAATGGGAGGAGCGCTGACAGGTGAAAATGGCTCTTTTGGGGGTAAGGGTAAAATTGGCTGTGGGGTGAGGTGGTTAAAAGGTAACTGGTGTAATACTTTTAAATCAATGCTTAGCTTATTTTAAAACCCTAACATGGTTTTGACTGTACAGTTATTTTTTTAAAGGCAGAATTGGTTTTGGCATCTTTTCTGGTCCAGTGGGTACGGGACAACAATCATAGTTTCATGGTTTTCTAATGGGCACCTTGGTCTTGTTCACACACAAAATCACAAGGTTAGTGAAGGTTTGTTATTAATTAAATCGCACGTTTATAATCTTTTGCTCATTAGATCATTTAGATCATTTTAGGACACAGAACAATAATTTGTGTTTGACCCAAAAAGTATATTGTGGTGGCCAAAGCAAAAAAATAAATAAAAAAAAAAGGGTCATGTCATGGAAATAGCTTTGTGCTTTGAGTTTGAATAGACAGAGGGGTTCAACCTCAAGCTTTGGCTGGAAGACACCAGCAAGCTTACTTGATGGTTTTCCAAGTATTTCCTGTAACTACTAATACATGTGGGAGTATGACTGTTCATCTGATCTGCAACGACTGCCGTAGCATTCACAGCATATAAAGCTGTATATTACATTAAAAGGAAATTGTCAATTACATTTTTCAACTTAATCTTCAATTACCTCTTCACTAGAGAAGGTTTTTAAACCATATTTGTTAAAAAGATGATGTGTAATAATTCCATTTATTTCCCATGGTAGGTCTGGATACATTTATATAAGACACATGAGCTTGTTTTGTACATGCTGAACGGGAGGTGTCATCCATTACCAGTAAAGGTCAACATTAGTTCATAATGATAGGGCTAGAATTGTGCTTTCTTAACCTCCTTAGTGGTAACCCCGTGTGTGACACGGGGTAAGCCGCCGGAGGGTGCCGCTCAGGCCCTGGGCCGATTTAAATAATTTTTTTTTTGCTGGACGCAGCTAGCACTTTGCTAGCTGCGCCAGCACCCCGATCGCCGCCGCCGCGCGCCCGATCGCCGCTATCCGGTGCGGCGCGCGGCCCCCCCCCCAGACCCCGTGTGCTGCCTGGCCAATCAGTGCCAGGCAGCGCCGAGGGTTGGATCCGGAGTCCCAATGACGTCATCCCGCCCCGTCGCCATGGCGACGGGGGAAGCCCTCCAGGAAATCCCGTTCTTTGAACGGGATTTCCTGATCGGAGATCGCCGAAGGCGATCGAAGCGGGCGGGGGGATGCCGCTGAGCAGCAGCTATCATGTAGCGAGCCCTGGGCTCGCTACATGATTTAAAAAAAAAAATTAAAAAAAAACTGCTGCGCTGCCCCCTGGCGGTATTTTTCATACCGCCAAGGGGGTTAAAGAGTACCAGAGACTATGGCCTCAATTCACTAAGATCATGCTGGAGATAATAAGGCAAGAAAAAACTTACCTCCACACAGTAAGAGAGTTATCTTATCTCTTCATTCCTTACGTTACCTCTTCTGTAGTTAATTTACCTCCTCTGTAGTTAAGTTACCTCCTCTGTAGTTAAGTTACCTCCTCTGTAGTTATTTTCACACACAGTTAATGAACAGCCTGTCTTTAACTCTGGAGTTATTTTAAGGATTAAAGAGTTAACTTAAAGACAGAAGAGTTAACTTTAGGTTTGCCTGAGGTAAAATGTTTCCTGAATACTACATGCCTTATCACCATGGTAACAACTCTAGAAGCGTTAATAAAGACAGGAGATAAGCTTAGTGAATTGAGGCCAATATAAAATAAGTTTTATACATACCTGGAGCTTCCTCCAGCCCCATGCGCACGGATCACTCCCATGCCGCCGTCCTCAGTCTTCTCCCTCTTCGGTACCGGGTCCTGTAACTTCAACCAGTCGCGCAAAAGAAGTGTGCTCTCTCTGCGTATCTCTCCGGTGGCTGCCTGTTTCTTTTAAAACAGAAGGTATTTGCAATTTTCACCTTCACAAGTGAGAAGCAACACACATAAAACATAATTTCAAAATGGTGGGCTAAACATGACAATAACTCTTTTATACAGCAGCAGATGTACACCTGATTTACAGGGGTATAATTGAATTACGTACATATTTATCCTACTGTCCTAAAGTCATGCACTATAGGAGTTGCTTTCTGCTATTTTGTTCAATTCTGCTTTATGATGGCAAAGTTGTATATGACATAGTTTTTTCAGCAGGAGTCTTTTTATTATTATTATTTATAGAGTGCTGACCTTTTCCGCAGCACTATACAGAGTATTTTGTCTTGTCACTTAACTGTCCCTCAGAGGGGCTCACAATCTAATCCCCACCACAGTCATATGTCTATGTATGTATCGTGTAGTGTAGGTTTCATACTCTAGGGCCAATTTAGGGGGAAGCCAATTAACTTATCTGTATGATTTTGGGCTGTGGGAGGAAACAGGAACATACAAACTCTGTGCAGATAGTGCCCTGGCTGGGATTGGAACCCAGCACTGCAAGGCAAGAGCGTTAACCACTACGCCACCGTGATACCCACTATGCCACCATCCTACCCACTCTTTTGGGTTTATCTAGGTGCACTACCAACAGTGTTGGTGGTTCTGGTTCCCTATAGCTTAAATGGCTACTGTTTAATGATAGGACGGATTGCAATGCGCACATAGCGTAACTCATGTTTTGCACACAAATGTGTGCATTGCTACTGTAACAGGCATTACGCAAATGATGTGCATAACACTTGTTTGCTAATGTAGTGCTAGTTTAGTGCATGGCAATTTTACCTGGGGTTTAAGGAATCAACCAACGTGTGCAATCAAAAATCAATTCTTTATTTTTATCTGGTAAACAAGTAATTAGGATGCTAACCAGGCAATCTAAAAGTTAAAATCTCTATTACATTTCTTGTTGATGAATGATAATTCCCCAGTTTACCTGGCTCTTATTTGGTACACACAAACTTTGGTACACAAAAAGGAAGTTGCAGGGCATGCTGGGTTGTCATCTTTTGCTTCTCTACTTCTACTTCTCTACTACAGAAGCAAAAAAGGACAACCCAGCATGCCCTGCAACTTCCTTTTTGTGTACCAAATTTTGTGTGTACCAAATAAGAGTCAGCTAACTGGGGAATGATCATTCATCAACAAGAAAAGTAACAGTGATTTTAACTTTTGGATTGCCTGTTTAGCATCCGTATTACTTGTTTACCAGATAAAAATAAACAATTGATTTTTTATTTTATGCCCGACAGTTACACTTTAAACTAAGAAATGTGTTTTGGTTCTGTCAACATGTACATTTAAAAGCACCACATGTGAATTTGGGCACAAGATATTGTGGATAGTAGAATATCAGTAATAGCCAAACTTCATCACTGCTACCAAGCTCTGGCACCTCTGGCGTCGAAATTAGCGATTGTAGCCAGTCATTTAAAAATATAACATTGGCCCCTATAGCAGCACCAAACTTCTGGGCCACAAATTGAACAAATATTACTCGATTCACTGTCAGCTGTGGTCCCACCATGAGAACATTAATCTGTATCCTTTCACGTACTTTTGTTATGGAGGATGAGAGAAAGTTCAGAATTGCTCTTATCGGTAATGGAATCAACATGAAGTCTACCATGAGAGGCCCATAAGAGTGGCGTACCTAGGGAATTTGACACCCGGTGCTCATTATATATAGGCATCCCCCCCCAACAACCAATGTTTTTGATGGCAGGGTTGATGGGTTTGGGCGCTGAGAGCATGTCGCTGCAAATTTTGGAGGATTTTGGGAGAATCCGTGACATGACTATGTACTCTGTAAAGTGCTGCAGAAGATGTCAGTGCTATATAAATACATAATAACAGTGGTGCTTATCCGGATTCCGGATATCCGGGTAACCCGGATATCCAAACATTTTTTACGCTATCCGGATTGGATTCCGGATTCCGGGTTTCTTTAGAAATCTGGACAGCTATCTGCAGATATTTGGCTGCATAACCCAGATATCCGCAGATATTGCGGATATCCGGATCCGAAATACTGTAACTAAGGAGATGACGTCCTGGAGCCAATCAGAGGGCTCCCAGCAGAAGCCCTAGCAACCTATCCCACCTGACCTCATTTAGCCAATCAGATGGCTCCCAGCCTAAACCCTGGCACCCAATCACAGAAAGGAACACTGCCCCCCCCCCCCCCCCCTGTATAATAAGGAGGGCTGCCATAATGAGACATATCGTCTTAGCTTGTTGAATGCTCACTGAGAGACATGTTCCAGTGCTGGTGGCCTACTAAGGGCTGTACACAGTTATAAACCTAAAGCTGTTCAGTGATTAACCCCTTCACTACTATCACTACACTATTGTTAAATCGTTTATTAGCTTGATTGATGTCATAGTGTGACAGTCAGATTGTGTGCTCCAGTGCTGCTGGGACTAGTAGCAAGGGCTGTACACAGTTATAAGATGTTCAGTGATTAACCCCTTCACTATCACTACACTATTGTTAAATCGTTAATTAGCTTGATTGATGTCATTGTATGACAGTCAGTGTGTGCTGCAGGCAGCTGCTATGTGTCTGTGTGTGTCCTGTGCACAGACCAGGCCAGCTGCTGTCTGCTGGCCAGCTATTAGCCTTAGGTATAGGTTAGGGATTATGGGATAGGAGGATTACTGTGTTATTGTGTAGGTAGTACTGTAGTACTGCAGTCAGTGTGCTAGTAGTTGTTAGAGTAGTAGTACTACTGTATTAGCTTTCTACAGAACTGCTGTGCTGTGAGCAGTGCCAGTGTGACAGTTAGTATGCACTAGTGTCTTCTCCTCTGCTGTCTGACTGTCACTCAGCACTTGTCACGTGTCACTTGTCACGTGTCACTTGTCAAGTGGCACGTATCACTTGTCATGTGGCACTGAGCACGTGTCACTTGTCACGTGGCACTTGCCACATGCCACGTGCCACATCCGGCATGCTCCTGGCACACGTTATACCTGCTGCTGCTGCATTGCCCTGCTTCTGCTGCCTGTGCAGCTCCCACCGCCACGCCAGGGTGCCACAGGCCACTGATACCACCTATATTTAACCCAAAACACAATTGCTGCGTAATTTTTTGGAGGTGTCTTGGCTGAAAACTGTCATGTCCCAGTTGTGCGGTTGGACTTTGGACACGATGTGGGCTGCACGACCGCTGTCTGGAACCTAGGCCTAATGTTAATTGACAGCCATTTTTTTTTGTTGGGGGGGGGGGGTTTAAGTCCCCACATCATCAATTAGTGTTCCCCTTTAAAAAATAATGATGCTACATGCCTCATTTACCCTTAAAAACGGTTTTAAGGCAATTTAAAAGGCACTTCCGGTTTTTCTATCCGGATATCCGAATCCGCCCGGATAATGCATTCGGATATCCGCATGAACGCGGATATCTGAACGTTCGGATTCGGATATCCGATCCGGATATCTGGGTATCCGGATCCGGATCAATTCGGATTTTAAAAAGTGGTATCCGAGCACCCCTGCATAATAATAATAATATGGTGGGACATTAGACTTTGGCCTCGATTCATAGAAATGCTGTCGGTAAGGTAAACTCGAGCGGGGAAACACCGCTGTCGGTATTTCAGCCTTCAGCGTGGTAATTCATAAAAATGTTTCTAGTTGTGATAGGTGTGCGGAGATATTCCGCTGTAGGCTAGCGTTAGGCTGTCGGGAGACATGCAGAAACAGGAGAAGCAGGCGGAGTCCCTCCGTGCGGTGTTCTCTCTGCAGCTGCTTGGGAGGTCTGTCCCATTCACTGCAATGTATTCCGCACGCTTCTCGCCACATCAGAGGTAGCGGTAATCCCCCTCTGCATACCGCTTCCTCTAACTTTTATGAATTGACATTTGTTACTTTTGTTAAGATAATCACCGCACAAGGCGGTGATTTATCACTCTGCTCGCGAATGTCGGCTTTTCATGCGGAAAAAGCCTTTATGAATACAGATTTTGCTGTGTGGTCGGTAAAGTGAGCCGTTTTCAGCATTTCCGCATGCGGGAATGCTTTATGAATCGAGGCCATATGACTATGGTTGGGATTATATTGTGAGCTCCTCCAAAGACAGTCAGTGACATAACCATGTACTCTGTAAAGTGCTGCAGCAGATGTCAGTGCTATATATATATATATATACACAATAATAATATGGTAGGACATTAAACTATGACTATGGTACGATTAGATTGTGAGCTCCTCTGAGGACAGTCAGAAAAGGGGGAAATACGAAATAGGGGGATGCACAGAAGGGAGGGGGCTAAAGAGGTAAAGGCACAAGACAGAGAGCCTGGTGGAAGAGAAGAAATGGCAGGAAGACTTCTCACCAGGACTGCAGACATCGCCAGTGCTGTTTGGCAGGGACATGCTGTTAAAGGAAGGGACAGAGAGAAGACAACAGGGTGGGAGGGGGAGTTGGGAAAAGAGATAAGATTACCTGCAATCAAGCTAATCTAAATTGCCTGGAGCTTGCTTCTCTGCTCACTACAGAAGTTGGCTGTCAGCACCTGTATCACTGGTTTCTGCAACAGTAGACTGCCCTGCATTATTGATTAATTACTCTGATCAGGAGGAATAATCAATAGTCTAGGGCACTCTGGTATTACAGCAGCCAGTGCACATGGCTACTAATGACAGGCAACTTCTGAAGCACTAAACACATCCTGCCTTCTCTCTCTGCTAATGGCCCAGCTGCAGCACAGCAATCATTCTCTCTACTCACCCTGCTGCTCTGCACATTCACTCACTGCAGCTGTGTGTAGAGAGTGAGGAGTCACATTGCCCACGGGACAGGAATGGGGGGAGGGGGGGTGCTACATCTAGTGCAGGAAGTAGTACAGCCCCATGCACTGCCTGCTGCTATTTTTCCAAATGTTGCCCAAACTATGACAAAAGGTCCCAGGTGGAAGAACACAGTGACTGAGCACCACAGCGGCACCCCTAGTCATGGCTACACCCGCTGCTGTGAACCCCTGCAGCCTTACAGGATCTACACCACTGGCCCATAATCCTGTGGTAAACCTTGTCTAACTGAAGATAGATTATTTTTAATACACTGATGTACTGGTTAAATGGAAGGTTCAGGGAGGGCGGTAAAAAAATAAAAATCAATTTCCACTTACCTGGGGCTTCCTCCAGCCCGTGGCAGGCAGGAGGTGCCCTCGCCACCACTCTGCAAGCTCCCGGTGGTCTCCGGTAGCCGACCCGACCTGGCCAGGCCGGCTGCCAGGTCGGGCTCTTCTGCGCTCCAAGGCCTGGCACTTCTGGTTTCACGCGGGCTCGCTGATGTCATCGGACGTCCGCCGGGCTGTACTGCGCAGGCGCAGTAGTTCTGCGCCTGCGCAGTACAGCCCGGCGGACGTCGGATGACGTCAGCGCGCCCGCGTGGGACGCAGAAGTGCCAGGCCTTGGAGCGCAGAAGAGCCCGACCTGGCAGCCGGCCTGGCCAGGTCGGGTCGGCCACCGGAGACCATCGGGAGCCTGCGGAGCGGCGGTGAGGGCACCTCCTGCCTGCCACGGGCTGGAGGAAGCCCCAGGTAAGTGGATATTTATTTTTATTTTTTTACCGCCCTCCCTGAACCTTCCCTTTAAGGGCTCTGCCTTTGTCATGAGAGATCAGGGTTCGAATCCAGGCTAGGGTCAGTACCTACTTAGTAAGAAGTCCTTAGGCAAGACTTCCTAACCCTGCAGGGTGGCCCCTTGAGTGCGCCCCTTAATGGCTGCAGCTCTTGAGCGCTTTGATTTGCAAATGTTAGGATTATTTATATACTGATGGAAGATGGGAGGAACTGGCTGTTAAACTCTCCTTGTGCTTCCTTTGTCTTCAGAAAGTTGGAGCAATCTTTTTCTCTTTCATGACCTGCTGACATGGAAGCCTTCATGGAATTTCCTAGAAACACATACTAAACTTATACAAAACTGATAGGACAGGACTGAAAACATACAGTGGTTTGCAAAAGTATTTGGCCCCCTTGAAGTTTTCCACATTTTGTCATATTACTGCCACAAACATGAATCAATTTTATTGGAATTCCACGTGAAAGACCAATACAAAGTGGTGTACTCGTGAGAAGTGGAATGAAAATCATACATGATTCCAAACATTTTTTTACAAATAAATAACTGCAAAGTGGGGTGTGCGTAATTATTCAGCCCCCTGAGTCAATACTTTGTAGAACCACCTTTTTGCTGCAATTACAGCTGCCAGTCTTTTAGGGTATGTCTCTACCAGCTTTGCACATCTAGAGACTGAAATCCTTGCCCATTCTTCTGGACAGTGTTTGTGAACAGCAGTTTTCAGATCTTGCCACAGATTCTCGATTGGATTTAGATCTGGACTTTCACTGAGCCATTCTAACACATGGATATGTTTTGTTTTAAACCATTCCATTGTTGCCCTGGCTTTATGTTTAGGGTCGTTGTCCTGCTGGAAGGTGAACCTCCGCCCCAGTCTCAAGTCTTTTTGCAGACTCCAAGAGGTTTTCTTCCAAGATTGCCCTGTATTTGGCTCCATCCATCTTCCCATCAACTCTGACCAGCTTCCCTGTCCCTGCTGAAGAGAAGCACCCCCAGAGCATGATGCTGCCACCACATTTGACAGTGGGGATGGTGTGTTCAGAGTGATGTGCAGTGTTTTCCGCCACACATAGCGTTTTGCATTTTGGCCCAAAAGTTCCATTTTGATCTCATCTGACCAGAGCACCTTCTTCCACATGTTTGCTGTGTCCCCCACATGGCTTGTGGCAAACTGCAAACGGGACTTCTTATGCTTTTCTGTTAACAATGGCTTTCTTCTTGCCACTCTTCCATAAAGGCCAACTTTGTGCAGTGCACGACTAATAGTTGTCCTATGGACAGATTCCCCCACCTGAGCTGTAGATCTCTGCAGCTTGTCCAGAGTCACCGTGGGCCTCTTGACTGCATTTCTGATCAGCGCCCTCCTTGTTCGGCCTGTGAGTTTAGGTGGATGGCCTTGTCGTGGTAGGTTTACAGTTGTGCTATACTCCTTCCATTTCTGAATGATCGCTTGAACAGTGCTCCATGAGATGTTCAAGGCTTTGGAAATCTTTTTGTAGCCTAAGCCTGCTTTAAATTTCTCAATAACTTTATCCCTGACCTGTCTGGTGTGTTCTTTAGACTTCACGGTGTTGTTGCTCCCAATATTCTCTTAGACAACCTCTGAGGCCCTCACAGAGCAGCTGTATTTGTACTGACATTAGATTACACACAGGTGCACTCAATTTAGTCATTAGCACTCATCAGGCAATGTCTATGGGCAACTGACTGCACTCAGACCAAAGGGGGCTGAATAATTACGAACACCCCACTTTGCAGTTATTTATTTGTAAAAAATGTTTGGAATGATGTATGATTTTCGATCCACTTCTCACATGTACACCACTTTGTATTGGTCTTTCATGTGGAATTCCAATAAAATGGATTCATGTTTGTGGCAGTAATATGACAAAATGTGGTAAACTTCAAGGGGGCCATATACTTTTGCAAACCACTGTACCTTTTTATGTGTGAACCAAGCCTAGCAGTGATACTGAGCTTCTTAACTAGGCCAGGGCTCTGTGGATTCTTACTGTATTTAATCCTAAAAATTGCAGCAAAAGGAACTGAATAGGTTTAGGACAGTAATTTTATAGTTGGTGATAGTTTCCTATAACCTTCAAATTCTGAGGTTTATCTTTCTGATCCTATATCAGGAAGGTACATAGGTAACATGCATGTTGCTAGTATAACATGTGTTATGCTAGCAATGTCAATTGTGTAAATACCATTAAAGCGGTTTGCGTATGGTAACTTTGCTGACGTTTAGTGAATATATTCCTATGTTCCCAGGACCATCCCCAACATATAAATGTTAATGTTATGTAAATAGACATACATTTTAGAAACTAATATGCAGTAAAAAATATCAGCAGAAATTAAATTTATTCACCATCGACATCAGAAAGATCTATTATTGTTGATAGAAAAAGCTTGTGCAAGTTCTTCAGGCTATTTTAAAAGCACATTACTGAGCAAATAAACAAAATCAACAGTTACATCAACAATGCACGCAAATTTTCGTAGAATTGCTTGGAATTACTCAGTTCTTGGCTGCTGAAGAATCATTTTTTGTATACAGCATAAAGGACAAGATAATATGATGTATACTGTTGGCACTGGAGGAGACACCTTTTACTCAACTATTACATTAACACAGGGCTGCTGCTTAGCATGGTGGAAGCCTCTATTTACACGCTCTTTAAAGACCATGTCGCAATGTCGAATTTGTGTAAATATTTTAATTACAAAAATCTCTTTGTTGAATACTGTAGGAAATAGTTTTTATCATTACAGCAGTGATTTGATCACCAGAAGAAGGATGCTAGCTGTGTTCTGCTAAAGCAGGGGTCAGGAACCTTTTTTTCTGAGAGAGCCATAAATGCCACATATTTTAAAATATAATTCCGTGAGAGCCATACAATAGGTTTCAAACTGGGACAGTAGGGCTCACGTCCCTGTTGCCATGGAGATGTGTATACAGTTGATCTGCCGGGCAGCGGAAGTGTCAGACACGTGTTCAGCTTCCCTTGGGTTTCAGCAACATCAGCAATTTTCCAGAGAGCCAGACAGGAGAAATACTGACTAACAGCTTGTACAATTATCTAGCTGACTTGGGGGGTTGATTCACTTTGTAGGACGAGATCCCCGCACTTTGGCCCAATAGGCTGCCTGTCAAGTGACAGGCAGCCTATTGGGCCAATCAAATTGTGGGGATCTCGTGCTACAAAGTCACTGGACCTGACAGGGTCCAGAGTGGGACAATTGGAGCAGCTGTTCGTTTTGGGGTAGCGCAAGTAAGTTAGTAGTGCATGCTACAGCAGTAGTGTGCCTACTTTGAAAATGTTACTTGCGCCGCCACACTAAAGCTACACTGCTTGAGCAGTGTAGCTTAGTGAATCAACCCCTACTAATTTGTATGTAAGCCAGATGTAGCCATCAAAAGAGCCACATCTGGCTCCCGAGCCATAGGTTCCCTACCCCTGTGCTAAAGCAATAACATCTGTGAGAAAATACAGTTCAGCAGGAGACTTGAGGGCAAATTCATTAAATAATGCTGAAAACTCTGTGCGCTGGTAGTGTATAGGATTACAAAGTTACTTATGTTAGTTAAAGAGAAGCCGTAACCAAGAATTGAACGTCATCCCAATCAGTAGCTGATACCTCCTTTCCCATGAGAAATCTTTACCAAGATTTCAGGACCATGTGTGATGTCAGGACCATGGTACTGACAGTTTCCTGTCATTAAACCTCATTGCATTGTGGGAAATAACAGCTGTGTTACTGTTTACAGCTGTTTCCAACTGCCAAAAAAGCAAGCGGCATCTCCTTCCACTGGCATCACCTGCCAGCAGTAAAAATGTCACCATGTAATAAATGTCAGGATGTAAATTAGGGAGACAAAAGATTTTACAATGGGCACACACTGACTAAATCATTTATACATTATTATTGTAAAAATGAAGCACTTTTTGTATTACATTATTTTCACTGGAGTTCCTTTTTAAGTAGTGCACGTTGTGCAATAAGCGCAGAAGCATTATCTAGGTAACGTGTGTTGCTAGTGTAATGCACACAGCAATGCATGTGTTACCTTGGTAACAAGGGTTGTGCTAACTCCACAAAGCATGCTACGTAATTGCCATGAATAACAGTATCATTTTTGTGTGCCATCTCCGCACAGCATTTTTAGTGCTGTTTAGTGAATATTTATCTAAGGCGGAGTTTAAACTATGCACATTGTTTTGTGCTGCATAACTGCCTGTTAACACACTACCCATACAATTGTATGGGCACATTCACATCTCTTCCATGTTATATCGCTATGCATTGCTTAATAGCAACCTGAATCAGGAAATGCTAGAATACTACCAACTGAAAATAAATCAAGGCAACGACTGGTACTGGTCTGCTGAGACCAACAGCACAGGACTCATGGTTGATCTCTATGTAGCATGAGCGGTGGGGATGGATGAACAATGCTGTTTGTGTGACATGGCTGTGACAGACACGCAACCAGTGTATCCATCCAGGATCCAAGATACGCTGGAAGAGCACCGTTGTGCATCCGCCGTAGAGTGGACCGCTAATTGATAAGGCTATGATACTCTAAGTTTTCCTGAAATTAAATTAAGGTGTAACTCTCAAGGATAACTAATCAGAAGTTCAGAGAACAGTTATAAAGATTCAGTACTTCAAGATTTTACTGTATGGGAGCTGGTAAAACATTAAAATAAATTGTTAGCATTCATCTGAATTAGTCAAACTTTAATATCAAAATAAGACTTTGGCATTTTAGGAAAGTCCTATTTAAGATAAGATTAAAAGAACACTATCAATAAGCAAGTGTTCTAAAATGACATTGTATAACTAATGTCTAAGTAGCTTTGAAAACATTTTCCTACTTTTCAGGTTAAATATCAGAGGCAAGTGCTTTAATTCATTGTGTGTAGATTTTAGCTGTATTGGAATGATTAATTTGCAAAGGTGAGTCCCTGCTTCAATATTACACTGTTCTTTGCATGTGAGACTACAGAGTTATATAAAAAGCCTTGGGTGTCAGGTTTCACACACAATTACAAACAAGATACATTTCCTGTGCTCTCTGTGCAGACAGCTCAATCAGAAAGATACAGGCAGCTGCAGTTAAGTTATTGAGACTTATCTCACACACAGGTTTAACAGATGTGGTGTGAGGGAATCCCCCTTCCCCTCATGGTTCACTGGTCTGTCAGATTTGGTGTCAGTGAAGTGTGAAAGGAATTTGATAACAGTAAACAAAGAGACAAGGAGTCAAATGTATACACCAATAGCATTTCCCAAACTATTCTCATCTAAATTTTAAAAAAACATGTTAATTGATAGTGTTCCTTTAAGGTTTTTTTTTTTTTTTTTTTAATAAGAACAGTTTATTGACCAGTCAATATCATACAAACTACATTTGCATCAAATGGCAATACAGATATAACCCATACATTCACAGTTAAATACCATGTAAAATGGCTAGATAGTGTTATGGTTAAGGCCTCTGACATAAGAGACCTGGGTTCAACTCTCGGCTCTTTCTACAGTATGCAGTAAGCCAGCACCTATTTAGCAAGGAGTTCCTGGGCAAGACACCCTAACACTGCTACTGCCTACTGAGCGTTCACTAGTGGCTGCAGCTCAAGTGCTTTGAGTCCAGCAGGAGAAAAGTGATATACAAATATCAGAATTATTATTACAAAAGTATCTTCAAATACATAATTACATGAAAAATGAAGACTGTAGAAACAATTGTTTTTTTCATCATGAGACTGCCAATTCAGAAATTCCTCAAGGTTAGCACTTATTGATATGAAACAAGTACAGCTATTTTCTGTTTTGTTACAAAGTAAACATCTTCATCACATTCGCCTGAAATGTGACTAAGGGAGCCCGAGATGAGCGGGATATGGAGGCTGCCATATTTATTTCATTTTAAACAATAGCAGTTGCCTGGCAGTCCTCCTGCTCCTGTGTCTCTAATACTTTTAGTCCTAGATCCTGAACAAGTATGTAGCAGATCAGGTACTCTGACTCAGGTTTGCTGGATTAGCCATATGCTTGTTCCAGGGTTTTGACTCAGACACTACTTATGCCAGAGGATCACCAGGGCTGCCAGGCAACTGGCATTGTTTACAAGGAAATAAATATGGCAGCCTCCACATCCCTCTCATCTTGGGTTCCCTTTAATTTGCACTGTGCAGTTTAGGCCATTGCTTTCCATGTGGAATTTTGATCAGAGAATATGGGCAGCATAAGTGGTATAGCAGTTTCTGTCCATCTGGTATTGCAATGTGGTAACAGATATGTGCATAGAAAACTGAACTCTGAAAATTAAATATAAATTGCTAATAATACTGCTTTCTGTTGTGCTGCCTCTTAATTTGAATCACTTTTTCTTTTTGCAGATAATGATGATAGGAGAACTAAATATACTTGCTATGTATGAAAATATACTGGCATTACAGAAAACATGAAGAATGACTGAAAACACATTTTTATTTCTAGCTATAATTTCCACTGATATTCCTGTCTAGACAGTGACAAAACTAACCAAGTGTGGGATTTCTGATGAAGTTTTCCCAATCCAGGTGTACTCCCATACTCATCATTAGCAAAACACTTTAGCATCTGGTTATGACATTATATTTATAAACATTATCAGTTATCACTGTGAAGAATACACATGCTTCTAACTGATGTGGCAATCCATTTAGTAATTATTACAACATAAGATATCCATAGATATGCAATGATTGTTGTTCGTTTCCTAAGATATTGTTTGTGCTGTTATCTGTCAGGACACCAAAAATCCGTTGTTATTATTATTATTTATTGTATTTATAAAGCGTCAACATATTACGCAGCGCTGAACATTAGTTTAGGTTACAGACAATATTTAGGGGTGACATACAGCAATATGACAATACAGGAATACAAGAAAACCAGATCACACAGCACAGTATGAGTACCAGGTAATGCTTAGTCAGTCACTGGATGGGAGCATGGAGATTAGGCAAGTTAGGTTCACTCAGATGCATAGCATGGGTTCACAGTAATGGAGGTGCAAGATCAGGACACAAAAGGAGGAGGACCCTGCCCAAAGGCTTACAATTACAATTTAGAGGCATATACACATAGACAGGGCTGGTTTTAGGGACGGACAGGGTGGGTCGCCAACTGGGGTGCAGAAGGGAGAGCATAGGCGCATGCAGAGTGTGCAGCGGAAGAGGTGAACTCCCCTCTCCGGAAATCGGGATCCACACGCTGTCCATCTTCTTCCTCCTCTTAGGCGACCATGTCATTGGTAATAGCACCCCCTGTGTAAGCGTGCATCATTAAAAGGGGTGCTGTTACCAGTGAGACGGGACACCTAGTAGGAAGAAGATGGGACAGCTTGTAGAGAGGTAAGTTTCTTCCACCCAAAAGAGGGACAGGTGAGGGGGGCTCCCTAGCTATACTGAGGGGCTGTTTGGCTATCCATACTGAGGGGGAGGGGCTCTCTGGCTATCTAATAATACTGGGGGCTTGTCTGGCTACCAGTACTGGGGGTCCTGTCAGCTACCCATCCTGAGGGGGTTTATGTCTATCTACCTAATAGTATTAGGTAGCTAGATGTAGCCCCCCAGTAGGGGTAGCCAGATGGGACAGGCTGATACTGGGTGATGCTCTACCAATGTAGGGTGCGCCCTGGGAGCCTGCCCTGCACACAAACAGTAACTGTTGTCTATAGGGTTTAGGACTTGTTTAGGAATGCATCATTAGGCTGTAGCTTAGCAACATGCACTGTTGCAATGGAAAGGACTTTTATGTAACAGTAACTTTATCTTATGGGTTTGAGAAAAAAATGGATTAGGGAAGTGTGAGAATTTAAGGTAGATCTCTCCAGTTAGAATGGGGAGTATAAGAAGATTTCTTCTAGTGTGAGTCTACATTTGGGATCTCTCTACTTGTGCTATCAATGGCAAGAGGCAGGAAGGAGGAGGCACCCTTTCCTCCCGGGTTAGAATTGGCAGTAAATAGACCTTTCTAGAAGAATGACTGTAACCCATAGGGATCAGTACTTGTTTAGGGCCAGACTGCTGTACAAATACATCATTAGACTATAGCCTAGCAACACATACTATCAAGTTTACTGTAGTGTGTGAACAAGGCTTTGGACAGGATGGATTTTACCTGCATGATCATCTCCATAGTAATTTCTAGGGTGCTATATTACACCGATCAAACAAAAATACAGTATTGTTCATCAATTTACATCAAATTTAATTAGATATTAATGTAGGCTTCCACTAATTATCAACAGTTGGGGGTGTAGTGCTGGCATAATGGAAAACAGTGGTTAGGACTGTGGCTGGGGGGTGTAATGGTTAAGGGCTCTGCCTCTGACACAGGAGACCTGGGTTCGAATCTCGAATCTGCCTGTTCAGTAAGCCAGCACCTATTTAGTAGGAGACCTTAGGCAAGTCTCTCTAACACTGCTACTGCCTATAGAGCGCGTCCTTGTGGCTGCAGCTCTGGCGCTTTGAGTCCGCCAGGAGAAAAGCGTGATATAAATGTTATTTGTCTTGTCTTTGTCTAGGACATCACTGAAATAGATATTGTACATAGAGATTTGGGTATGTATCCAATATGTCTTTAATAAATAAAGAAATATCGAACGCATTCCAAAAAGACATGCCAGAGTCTGCTGAAAGGATGTTGTGGTATGCAGATCTATTTATATACAATTGAGTAAAGTCCAGAATTTTATCATAGATAAAAGTGCATTGCTCTTCCTTGGTTTACAATTCCGATAAGTGCCTTTTATGTTTGTATTGGATATTTTTCATGGAATATATGATATATATTCTTGAGGCTGTTTTCCATTGCATAATATTATCCCAGACACTGTGCTATGTAGAGTCAGCCAATTCTTTTTCTGACTTTCAAAGTTAACCCAATCTGTAAAACAGGGTCCTTCTTCATCTTCTGTCCATGCTCCTGGCTGTGGATGATTGCATACGGACTGGGCATGTGCAAGTGACTTCCATGCATGCCCAGTAGAACAAAGCTGCTCCTGCGTGGCTTTTTTTCTTCACATTTAGAAGAAGCAGATTAGCCTGTTTCACATTAGACTGCACGTGATGATGACATCATGATGATGACATCAACCCACTGAAGTATGTGGAAGTAATGGGGGAAGGCACACAGGTTGGTTGGGGAAGGGGGGCAGGGGGGCCCAACAAATTTGCCTCAAGCAGCAAGAAATTTAGAACCGGCCCTTCTCTTACAATAGAATGTAGTGAAGTTTTAGAACCACGACATATATGCACTGTCCCTGCCTGCTAGCCTAGCATGCATATACAGGAAGTAAGGTTGTGCTTCCTGTATATGCACGCTAGGCTAGCAGGCAGGGACACGTACAACGCTCTCCTGTTTCTTCAGTTCTGCTGGTCAGAAGACTTAAGTACTGCTGCCGCCCGTTGTGCCGGACATTACAAAGGAGATTCGGACTCCAGAGGAGGTGAAGGAGCTGGGCTGGGGGAAAAGAGGCGAATGGGATGCCGCCCCTTGGAAGAGCAATTTGATGCACGTGGTTCATGCGTCGTCATGGGTGGCCCAGCGGTGCCTAAGAATTGCTCTGATTGCTGCTATTTTACCATTAAAACACAATTGTGAGCAGGGTGGTTCTAGACTTTTTGCCGCTTGAGGCAAAATTTTGATGATGCACCCCCCAGTATAGGTAATTAGTATAGTTGCCCCCATTGCCCACCCGCTCCCACCTCTCTCTCCGTGGCTGCCACTCTGTTATCTTCTGAGCTGGCGTCGGCTGCCGCTTTCTCTAGGCTCCTCCCTGGCCCCTCTCTGTGGAAGACTTTTGATGTGCAGATCAGTCTGTCATTGCAGTGCGACCTGGTTTCCTTCAGTGTGATATACAGCAACTAAGTACTTCCTGTATATCATGTTACAATGGGAACCACTATTCTGTTTCCCTGCACAGCAGCTGGGTCGCGCTGCTGTGACAGGCTGATCTGCACATCGTAAGTTTTTTTCCACGGAGGAGAGGGGCCGTGGAGGAACATAGAGGAAGCGGCTGCCGCTAACAGCTTAGAAGGTAACAAAGCTGTGGCCGCGGGGAGGGGGAGGGAGGGGTGGAGTGGGCAGGATAACTCGGAGAGGGAGGTGGGAGGGGTTGTAGTCAGGAATGCCCATTGCCGCCTGAGGAACCTGCATCATGGGCCATTCTAGGCCCAGATTGTGAATCCCCTTTTTCTGTGTTAAAGTACAACTTGGGCCTGAACCAATACACTTTTTCTACTAAGGCCCCTTTCAGATGGGCAGCTGAACTGTGCGTTTGCCGAGCAGTTCAGCCTCCCGCCTGTTGCCCGGCAGTTCAGTTTAGATGCATTTTAAATGCAGCTGAATTGCAGTGGTTGTAACACAACGCATGAAGGGGGGGGGGGGGGGGGCGGCGCCTGTACAGTGCCAGTACTGGGCGTTTGCAGGAAAGCAGCTGACAGAACTGAATTCACCTCTTGTCAGCTGCCCCTGTGAAGGGTCTTAAAGAATACCTGAACAGACGTGACATGATGAGATAGACATGTGTATGTACAGTGCCTAGCACACAAATAACTATGCTGTGTTCCTTTTTTCTTTCTCTGCCTGAAAGAGTTAAATATCAGGTATGTAAGTGGCTGACTCAGTCCTGACTCAGACAGGAAGTGACTACAGTGTGACCCTCACTGATAAGAAATTCCAACTATAAAACACTTTCCTAGCAGAAAATGGCTTCTGAGAACAAGAAAGAGATAAAAAGGGGAATTTTTTTATCTGTGAGGGTCACACTAGTCACTTCCTTTCTGAGTCAGGACTGAGTCAGCCACTTACATACCTGATATTTAACTCTTTCAGGCAGAGAAAGAAAAAAAAAGGAACACAGCATAGTTATTTGTGTGCTAGGCACTGTACATACCCATGGCTATCTCATCATGCCACATGTCACTTCGGGTATCCTTTTAGTCTTCTCCTAGGAGATAATTTTTCATCTTCTGTTTAAAATACCTTTGGTACTCTGCAATTGAAAAAAAGTACCATGAAGTAGGTAAAAAAGTGCTGACAAAAATATTGTCTTGTCTGCTGGTTGCTTAAAGGACATTTTATTTCTTATGTGAAAATACAAAGCAGGTAAAAAGGGAGCAGGAGCCCTTTCATTAAAAATGGTGCCTGAAACAACTTGTGAATTTTTTTTTTCCTGCAAGCCTGTCAATAGAATTTGCCCCCTCTTGCAGCTAAATTTACCTTTATAGCCACATATCGCGACTTTGCGGATGAGGGGGGTAGCTTTAAGAGGGGGAGTCGGGCGTCACCAGGGGGGAACGGATAGGTTTAGTTACCACCAGGGTAAAGTATCAGGTTTAGGCACCACGGGGGGGGGGGGGGGGGGGGGGGGGTATGGGAATTTGTGGGGGTTAGGCACCACTGGGGGGGGTCTTAGGGTTAGGCACCACTAGGTGAGGTTTTTAGGGTTAGGCACCTCAAGGGTGGGGGGGGGGGGGGCTTTAGGATTAGGCACCCCCAAGGAAGGGTTCTGTGTGAGAGTAGGGTTAGGTTTAGCCATAGTAAAATATTGGTATATATTTCCAATATTTTACTATCAAAATGCAGTAGTAGAATATCCCTAAGTTTAGCAATATATTACATGTGTAAATCTGCAATCCTAATTAAATATGGTCTGCAAGCCTCAGGGATCAATAATTGATAACCATATAAGAGAAACAGAAACCCTGAAAGAAGAGGGGCTGCACCACCATGTCTTTCAGGGTTTCTGTTTCTTTTATATGGTTAAGTTTAGCAATATATTACTAGCGGCAATCCTCTGTGCCCTTTTTTCCAGGTGCCTTTTTTACATGTACTGTATGTATGAAAATATCACCTAGGAGAGAACGTAGGAGAAAAGGGGAATTGGATTGGGTCCCTTATCTTACTTATCTTACTCCGAGAATTCTCTCATAGACTGAGCCAATTCTGAGGATTGTACCTCCTCCTGCTTTAGAACAGTTTTAGAAGGAGATTGCACTTTCTTAAAGAAAATCTGTATTGTTAAAATCGCACAAAAGTAAACATACCAGTGCGTTAGGGGACATCTCCTATTACCCTCTGTCACAATTTCGCCGCTCCTCGCCGCATTAAAAGTGGTTAAAAACAGTTTTAAAAAGTTTGTTTATAAACAAACAAAATGGCCACCAAAACAGGAAGTAGGTTGATGTACAGTATGTCCACACATAGAAAATACATCCATACACAAGCAGGCTGTATACACCCTTCCTTTTGAATCTCAAGAGATCATTTGTGTGTTTCTTTCCCCCTGCAGCTATCACCCACTGAAGTGTCAGGCTGATTCTTCCAGCAAACAGCTCTGCCTGTGTTTGTAATTCCTCAGTATGTGAAAGCACAGCCAGCTCAGAGGACGATGTATCCAGCTTGTAAAAGATAAGAGAGAAGCTGCCCTAATCTAAATAATACACAGGCAGTGTGCATAGAGGGGCCTGGAAGGGGGAGTTCATAGCAGAACCACAACACTGAAGAACTTGGCAGCCTTCCAGACACAGCCGACAAGTCTGACAGGGGAAAGATACATTGATTTATTACAGAGACTGTGATAGTAGAAAGTTCTGCAGTAAGCCAGAACACATTAGAATAGCTTTTGGAACTTGTAGGATGATAAAAAAACAGGATGCAATTTTTGTTACGGAGTCTCCTTAAAGTGCCTGAGACAATTCTGCATCATTTATAGAAACCTTCGAAGATTTTCCTTTCAGACGCCACTGATAAATCTGGCCCAGTGAAACTAGATAGTTACCGTTGGTGGACTGCACTCTTCAAATCATTCCACAGATTTTCAATATGGTTAAAATCTGGGCTTCCGACTAGGTCACACAAAGGCATTTACAATTTCACCTTTGGCTACTATGTGATCCATTTTGCGGTGGGTCATTGTCATAAAGGAAGGTGCATCTTATTCACATTGTCAACATTCTAGCAAAAGATTTTCCCGAACAATTTGACGGTATTTGGCCCCATCCACTATTCTTTCTATTCTGAAACGTGTCACGTTCCCTGCTGTAGAACCACACTCAGAATGCTACTGCCTCCGTGCTTTACTGTATGTATGGTGGTCAGTGGTACTCCAATATACCATTTTGTGTTCAGGCCAAATAGTTTGATTTTGACATATGACCATAACACCTATTTTTCATTAGGACTCAGAAGATTTAAAGTGAATTTTTGGAGACACTCAACTGAAACTTAACAGAGCCTTTGTTGAGGAGTGGATTTTTTTCTTGCAGCCCTTCCAGGCAAGCTATATTTGTGGAACACTTGTGATGTTGTAGTCATATGCATACACTGACCACTGCTTGCCAAATATTCATGTAACTGCTTCAAAGTTTCCACAGGCCCCCTGGTAGCCTCTCTGCTCAGTTTCCACCTCGCTTTTGCTTCCAGTTTGGAGGGATTACCTGATCTGGGAAGGAGTCTAATAGTACCTACCACTTCTTAATTATAATTGTTTACTGTACTCCTGGGGACTGATGAAGCCTTTACATTTTTTACACCAGTCTTCTGACGAGTACCAGTCACCAGTGTTATCCCTGACAACTTTTAACAGTGCCTTGCTTACCCATAGTTGATTGTTTGCTTTCAGTTGCACAAGCAAGCATAGGAATTTTCTAGGAATAGCTGTTTATCTAACTAATCACAATGATTAAAAGCTTGCTGTGCAAAGGAGAGAGTTATCAGTTACACATGATTGAGTTTACTTGTGATTTTAAGAGATTAGGTGATCCTTAAAGAGATTACAAAGTGGGCAGATGCAGATGGGGGGCAGATTGGAAACAGAGGCATGTTCTCTGCCTCCTGACATGCCTCTTTGTCCCCACACCACTGCACTATAGCCACAGAGATAAGCAACAATATTTGTCGCTATCTTGGAGGTAAACATTGAGAAGAGGAATTCCCTGTTTAAAACGCCCACCAGGGGCATTCCTACAGGGTTTCCAGAGCTGCCATTGGGCAGCTCTCTCTCTCTGGCTGTGCCCCCTGCCGTTCCTCCGCCTCCCTGCACGCTATGAGAGACACACTGTCTCTCGTTGCAGCGTCGTGACCTACAGGTTATGAAAGTGAAAGCGCCACAGGAGCAGCGTTTTTTGCAGCTACCCGATCTGCTCAGCCCCGCGATTCAGGTAGCCTACTTTTTATTTTATTTTTTGAGCCCACCTCGAGCTCTCTTTAACCTATATTGGTGATTCTGATTTTTTTTTATTTTCTTCTACTGCTACTATTATATTTTTTCACTTAGCTGCAAAAAGATAGAGTAAATACAGCTGTAAAAAAATATTATTTATGTGTGTATTCTTTTCAGGCAAGCAACAAAATGAAATTATTTGGAAGGTAGTAATTTTCTATACTCACTTTTTTTGTTAATGTGTCACTGCAGTTTGACTATTATTTTTGACTTTAAGTCCTGTAAAGACTGAACAGAAGTTTACATGTGGCAGATAAAATATTTTAAGTATTTCAGCTAAGTATAAAGTTACTGGATACCTTGGCCAAAAAGTCTGTTCCATTCTGAAAGAAAAGAAAAGTGCTGGATCTTGCCAGCAGACATTCTAAAGCTCCGTAACTTACATCTGGCATATGTATACGAACTGACATGTCTCTTCACAAGTGTTAAATTGTAAACTGTAATATTCCTCATAATTTAGTATATTTCCTTTCCTTCAGTCTTAAAGGATATAAGAGGCAAATAAAAAAAAATCAGATTTACTTACCTGGGGCTTCTTCCAGCCCCTAGAAGCCTATGTGTCCCTCACCGCAGCTTTACTCTTAGCCAGTCTCCCGTACCGGCCGGGGACCCATCCAGGTCGGGACTCGGCAGCTTCTAAGCTTGCGCATCGCTCATGGTCAGTACTGTGCCTGTGCAGAATGCTCCCTACCACAGGAGCGTGATTGCAAGATGCTCAGCCTCATGCAGAAACCGCTGACCTGCCCTGGTCGGCTGCTGCTACGGAGGGGGCCCAGGGAGACTGGCTGAGAGCAGAGCTGCGGCAAGGGACACATAGGCTTCTAGGGGCTGGAAGAAGCCCCACGTAAGTAAATCAGATTTTTTTCAATTTGCTTCATGCATCCTTAAAAGTACCCATGAGACATGAGATGAGAGTTGCCTGGGCTCCAGACTAGTGAATGCAGTTCAAACTCCTATCTGTAACCTTCATACTTATCTACAATCTGTCACCATCATACATCTCCTTACTAATCCAACTATCTACTTCTACTACTACTCTCTTCAGGTTCACTTTAAAGAGGAGTGGTTAGCCATACTATCTCAGAAAAAACAACAACACATATATTAGAAGATAAATACGTTCTCTACTTACATAACATATGTATTGCACTGTCCACATTTTGATGTCAGTGAATTTTATATAGTAAACTAGTAGACCCAAGCCCATTCAAAAATGGGCTCTAGGTCTTTTTACGGCCGCCGCCGCCAGTGCGCATGCAGGCGCCAAGCTCGCGCCCGCACCTGCCCACCTCGCCCGCCCGCACCCGCCCACCCAGCTCCCTGGTCCCAGCTGTCCATTACTGTGCACATGCGCAGTAACAAAAAACCTGGGACACAGGGACAGCTGCTGGATGCAGCGACACTTAGGTTTTATTAGGTAGGATAAAGAGAATTCTGTTTCTGACAGTTTCCATCTTAGGATCCCTGTGTCTGAAGCCAATCCTGATGTAATTTTCTCCCTTCCTCTGTTCCTCTCATCTGCCTGCTTATGTATGTACTGTATGTATGTATATATATGTATGTATGCATACCCCCCTCTCGGTCTTCAGACACTCCCACACAGCTCTGCAGCTGCGTGCATCCTCACAAATCATTGCATGACTTTACAGACATGGTTTATCTGTATGGATCAGATTTCAGTCACTTTTTTTGGCTTCTCAGCACAAGAAATATTGGCCAATCAGAGAGAACAGAGGTGTGGGAGGGGAAACCAGGAGTCAAAGAAACTTCAGCCAGTCAGGCTGCATTAGTTATGTATGAGGAGAGCAGGGGAGTAAAAACAAAAAACAACCAGCATGCACTGCAACTTCTCTTTTGTGGCAGATGTACCAAATAAGAGCCAGGGGATCTGGTAAATGATATTCTATTGAGAAGAAAATTAACCTTCCTGGCGGCTGAGCTCGGGCTATGCCGCGCAGGAGGATTTCTCAGGCCCTCAGGCCCTGCTGGGCCGATTTGCATAATTTTTTTTTTTGCTACACGCAGCTAGCACTTTGCTAGCTGCGTGTGCACTCCGATCGCCGCTGCTCCGTGCCGATTAGCCGCCGCTCGCCACGCCGCCCCCCCCCCGACCCCGTGCGCTGCCTGGCCAATCAGTGCAAGGCAGCGCTGAGGGGTGGATCAGTACTCCCTTTGACGTCACAACGTCGATGACGTCACCCCGCCCGTCGCCATGGCGACGGGGCAAGCCCTAATGGAAATCCCGTTCAGAACGGGATTTTCGGACGGGCTTGATCGCCGGAGGTGATCAAAGAGGGTAGGCTAGCTACAGGTTTTAAAAAAAAATAAAAAAAAAATAGTGCTGCACTATTTTTTTTAATTTTTTTTTTTTAAACATGTAGCTAGCCTACCCTCTTTGATCGCCTCTGCGCATGGCGGTTTTAATTAACCGCCAGGAGGGTTAAGAGAGATTTTTAACTTTTGGATTGCCTGGTTAGCATCCTTATTATTTGTTTGCCATATAAAAATAGAGAATTGATTTTTGATTTTATGCCTAACAGATACTTTTTAGGAGTCAGATAATAGTTTAGAGTAAAGGTGCACATTAACAATGCAATATTAGCAATCCACCTTCCAATCCAATAATTTCAATCAGAAGTAAAAGGTTGGAAGGTTTTTATTGGGCCCATAAATGTGATAAAGAAATATAACCAATTTGATAATTTCATATAGAACTGATCTGCAAAATGGATCAATAAATCAATCCTTGGTTGTAGATTGGCACCATTAACACTATCCAATCCCATCGATTGGAAGGTCGATTATTCGCTAAAATTGAATCATTCATGGGCACTTTATTTCTATCTGTTTTATCTGCGTAATAAAAATTCTTGAAAGTAAGAAACAGAGTATAAGATGCAGGGGCTGACATTTTCAGAATTGGTAGAAAAGAAAAATTGCATCCCACTCAAGACATACATTCTGCAGTAGTGGTCAGCAAAATAAGATGGCACTGAGCATTAATAAAACAATGTTATTTAGGAAGGTAGAACATGAGGTGAGATCTAGCAAGGGCCGTTCACACTATAGCTAAAAACGCTGTGTTTAACGGAAAGCAGATAAACGCAAAAATGGACAGTAAAGGCATCCTGTGTTATCAATAGGATGTTGAACGCACCGACCAGAAATGCAAAATGCCTACAGAGACCACAAACACAAATTGGACGCAATATTGGAACGTTCCTACTAGGCTTCCCACAACATGAAAACGCTACCTGTCCTGTACAAATTTGACACCGATGTCCTGGCCTATCCTGGTGAACAAGAAGTATACGGTTTCCTGTTGATTTGCAAAAGAGCCAATGGGAATCCTTGTGCAACAGAGTAAATTATCATTGGTTCTTATGTGGACCAATGAGAATCCTCCCTGTAGCTAGGTAGGATTCACTTTTTTTTCAAACCAACAGGAAGCCCCATGCTTCCTGTTCTCTGGGCAAGTGGCAGACGAGAGAGGACAGCACAGATGATAAGAAAAGCATGGGAGGTACTGGCGGACAGGCAGGGTTGTGGAGTTGGAGCAATTTTTAGGTACCTGGAGTCGGAGTAGGAGAAAAAATGCTCAGACTCCTAATAAATTTAACTACTTGCCGACTGCTCCACGCCAATTGGCGTGAACAGTGCGGCAGCCCCAGGACCGCTCCACGCCGATTGGCGTGAACGGCCCTTTATGGGGCTAGCAGGAAATTGTGCACAGGCTGCGCACGCATCTCCTGCTTGAAAGGCAGGGCTCCGCTTGGCCTTCAGTGGGAGACTGTTAGATGGCGTCTAATTACTTTGTACAGCACTGCAATCTGCAGCAGCGCTGTACTAGGGACAGCCGTGTCATGTACTGGGGACAGCCGTGTGACACGGCTGTCAGGGAAGCGATCCGCTGAAGCCTATCACAGCTGATTGCGCTGATAGGCTGTCCAAGGGAGGGAGGGAGGGAGGATGGGTAGTAAGAAAATTTTTTAAAAAGCCACGTTTTATTTAAAAATATAAATAAATATTTATAAAAAAACAAACAAACATTGGGGGAGCGATCAGACCCCACCAACAGAGAGCTCTGTTGGTGGGGAGAAAAGGGGGGGGGAATCACCTGTGTGCTGAGCTTTACGGCCCTGCAGCTTGGCCTTAAAGAGAACCTGTACTGAGTAAAAATATTTAAAATAAACACGAGGTAGCTTCAAATGAACATTACATAGTTACCTTGCCATCAGTTCCTCTCAGAAGCTCACCATTGTCTTCTGACAATAATCCCTTCCAGTTCTGACAATATTTTGTCAGATCTGAAATATATCAGTTGCTGTCAGTAAAATATCAGTTGCTGTCAGTTATAGCTGAGAGGAAAACTGATGTACCAGGTAATGTCCATGTTTCCCTATGGCTCAAGTGGGCGATGTTACAGTTTAACTGTGTGCTGACCAGGAAGCTGTTATGGGTAATGGCCATTTCCAAAATGGAGGACGGAAAATTCCCTTGATCAGTGAACAAACAGGACGTGGGACAGGAGAAACACACTGAGGAGTAGACTACATGGAAGGTAAGTATGACTTGTGTATGCTTATTTTGACTTTTAATTTTCAGTTCAGGTTTTCTTTAAAGCTGCAGTGGCCTATTTAACTAAAAATGGCCTGGTCTTTAGGCGGGCGGGGGGGGGGGGGGGGTTAACACTGCAGTCCTCAAGTGGTTAAAGTGTAATTAAAAGAGAAAATATGACACAATGTTCTGTTTCTGATATAATAGTTATAAATAACATATATATACAGTAACAGCGGTGACAAATTAAGATAAGACACAGAACATTTATATTGCGCTTTTCTCCTGGCGGACTCAAAGCGCCAGAGCTGCAGCCACTAGGGCACACTCGGTAGGCAGTAGCAGTGTTAGGGAGTCTTGCCCAAGGTGTCCTACTGAATACTGGTAGGTGCTGGTTTACTAAACAGGAAGAGTCTGATTATGACTGTATATCTGATGTGTACACAGGAATCGTATGTATATAATAAATACCAACTCTGTTGTTAATCTAAAGCCTGATGTGTAATTGTGTCACTAGTAGGGATGGTCAATGAGATACAAATAATTCTGCGTTAATGCAGGCTTATTCAAATTTCGTATGAAAATCTATGCACTCCTTTTGCTCATGAAATCAATTAATTTGATAAGTTGTTAAATTTGGGGTTTGTGGCTACAAATGAAATTTACACAGTAGTACTATACTCCACATATGTACTCCTTGCAGAGCTGCAGTGAATCCACTAAGAATGTTCTGCACGTTGAACACCCGTAAACCTGATTCAGATCCTGAACATCACTCATACATGTACCCACAGTTAGATTGCCTATTGCCCGATCAATGATCTTTGCTCCTGTCTGCACTACACATGTACCAAGGACTAGTTGAACCCGGCTGATATGGGACTCCGGTAAATCTCTTTTCCATAGAGCAGAACTTTCAGTTCACTGATCAGCAAATAAGTACATGTGTTTGTAAAGGGAAAGGCTGTGTGGGTGTTTGGGACATAAACTCTGCAGATTAGGAAAACCTTATTTGGTTACTCTTGTTTATCATCTTAGATAGAAGGTCATAATGGAAGTGCTTGTGGTAAGTTTCCTCCATAACATCGATGAGAATGTTGATAGAAAGATTTTTAGCAAAAGGAAAGTCTGAGGACAGTTAGTTAGTGTCTTTACAGTATATAATCACCTACAGTTAAATGGAAGTCGTCTTTACAACCTGCAGGGTTACATAAACAAATGTAATAAGCAAAATAAAAACATACAATTAAAAGCTCTGAAAAAAGTTTTATACAGGCGCTATTTAAAGAGAGATCAGTATATCGCTGAGTAACAAACCTTGGCAAAGATGACATCCAACTGTTAACGGCAATTTAAAACTAATTACAAACGCCTGTCATATAATATCTTTTCAGATACAGAGAAAAATATTCTGACACAAACTTAAACAAGATAGATTTTGTCTTAAAAGCAGACTTTGGAGAACAACTGACCATTTGCCATATCTGATTAATCATGTATACAAATCCTTTCCTGTACACTTAGAAGAATTGCATGTACACATGGGTCTGTTAAGTGTTTCTAGATGTACATGTGGCAGACATCAGCTTAGCATAAATATTCTTATCAGTGTATGTTAATGTTTACAGGTCCTGTGTATAGTTTGCAATTATGCACGCACACAAAGGGGCACACACATTTGACTAGTACATAAAAATACAGATCAGCTTCATAGTTTCCCTTATTGGGGCATATTCACTCATCAACAGTGAAATTACCATACGTGTAATTTTATCGGTTTTCACACCACTGACATAGTGCGTACCCCATGCGCGTACTTGCATTAAAGGCACAAGAAAAAATGGGTGCCAGGTATTGGTAAGTATAGTAGCCCTCTGTACTCTAAGTCTTACACTAACCATTTACTTTGTATACCTAACAGTAACCTCCCACTATCTATACCTAACACTTAACCCCGCCCCGCCTTCCCCCCACTTACTACTTAAACTTAGTTTAAGCCAGGCCGGAAATTTAAAAAGTCCGGAGTTTGGCTGCAATGTAGACAAACTCTAGTGCACTACTGCTTCCAGTCGTCTACCTGGAGCCATCCCTGCAGAGTTCTGGTTGAACTCCAATGCCCCTATTTTCCTGGGTTGCCTCTGACACCTTCTTTTTCTGTCTGTAGCCAGTATTTTCTACATTTAACATGGACACCTATGAGGATGACCATTTCTCCATTTTCATCCTACGTCCTTGCACAGGTAGAGGTAGAAAAAGAGCGAAGCAGGTTATTTTGGCTGAAGCTGGGCCGTCATAGCAGCAATGCTATGATGCGCACTCCACCTGGCTGTAATTCGGGGCTCTGGCGGCTGCCACACCCTAAATTACATCTCACTGCGAGTTGCAACAACTCGGAGGGGGAATAGTATTTAACACCGCATTGAAGTTTATCGGCAGCAGGAAAAAGTCATTTGGCTCTCACCGTGCCGAACTGAGCGGCACCTAGTTAATATGTACTAAAAAAAAGAGGACGCAAGTCTTGCATCCAATTGCCATGAGGCTGCGGCCGCACTTGTTAAAAAGCCTTTGTGATTGTGTGCAATACGAAAGTTTGATCGTCAATAGAAAATGAAAAGCCTTTTCCATAGATGCAAGTGTGGTCTCTTGTTAAGTGGAGAATGATCACTGTTACAGGCTATAACTGTGATAATTCCCAAAGAAACAGGCACAGATTGGTTCAGGGAACACAATTTCCCTTGCACCAATCAGTGGAGCCTCCGGGAGTGTGTGCACATGCGTGATCATACAAGGCAGCGGCAGAATAAACAGACACATATAAACATTCTGTTTGTAAAAGTAGATAAATAAGACATTTATATGAGTCCAGTTTGCATCAAGTAGTTAGTGGAGAGATCTTGAAAGGAACAAAATATCTGTGGCAAGAGGTTTACTTTATACATTTTGTAAAATATAAGCATTATATTTTAATAAATCATCCTGCTATATTGCTATAAAATGTTGTTGATAATTAGTTCTGTCTTTTCATTGTTATTGCAGAAGTGTATCACAGATGAATGCTTCTTTATTGAACGCTTGGAAGCAAACAACTATAATACGTATCGCTCCCGCAAATACAGTGACTGGTATGTGGCACTAAAGAGAACTGGGCAGTACAAAAATGGATCCCAAACTGGACCCGGACAGAAAGCTATCCTATTCCTTCCCATGGCAGCAAAAAGCTGATTCCGACGTCCGTCTGTCTTTACTGAGACCAGGATAGGAATTATAGTGTTTAAGAAGAATAGAATTTGACTATGTATTTTCATTCATTATTAAATGTGATTGAAGTCAAAGTCTGAATAGTATTCACCAGTGTGCCAGTGGTTAAAAATTTAGATTACACACAATCATGTCTTAATATATTTCCTATTAAAATAATGTAAATATGTAGCTATACGAATAATGTCTGCAATGTAAGAATTGCCCTGAGGTATTTTTCATTTTTGAACAGTTATATAAAATAATACTCATTTTCTGTTGTAACACTGTCGCAATGTGAAGCTTGTTAGAGATCTGCCTTTGTTTCGTAGTAATTTGGTAATTCCCTGTGGTAGAGAGAGTAGAATAGGCCAGAGTACACAGCAGGAAAGGTCCTCACACTTAGGTCAATGTTATGGAAGCCCTCCTTGTAGCCATATAGTAATAGTTTTGCAACTCTGCTAGTAATAGGTGTTGTTTGAGTAGAATAGGCAAGCTCCTGGAGGTACATCCATTCACACCTCAGGCACTCATCGGGACAATAGTTTATGGTGTAGGACAATGGATTCAAGCGACATATAATGTACATATCCGAGTTCCCAAAGGCCCCAGGGTGATTATGCTGCTGTCTTATGCTTAGGAGAGACTTAAACTCTGACTGGATGCCAGTCTCTTCAAGAACTTCCCGAACTGCTGTGGCTCCTGCAGTGGAAAATTAAACAAGCACATATGTCAGAAATAGCAGTGGTAGTGTGCCAATAGGACTATGGGCCATGAAAGAGACCATTCAATGCTCTTCTGTGAAACGCGGATTACAATGACTTTTCTGTCACATTTCTTTTTACAAATTAAAAACAGAAAACATTGTACACAGTGCACTCTGTGCTGTAAGTTTACATGTGTGACGTAACTGCACTTCTCTGGGCTTTGCTGCAATCTGAATGAAGGCCCCATGGCATTTTCTCCATATTAATAACATCTGCTGTGTGTATATGCCTTACACAATATCAAAACATAGTTATTGAAGTCTTTCCTGTCATACTTCTTCTAATGTGAGTAAAATTATGCAGGGTCACAATTAGGCCTCTGAAGCCAAGGACCCCCTAGGGATTCTAGTGATTACTACTTTTTCTTCTATTACAGGATCAAGTTTTCACATAGAGTGAAAATGACAGTACTGGTTGATTCAATAGGGAATCTCAGTGAGTACAGTGAATACTAGAAAAATTGCGGTCTTTATGAATTGCCTAAAGCTGGCCATACACTTATAGATTTCCACCCAATGTTCCAAAATGATAGATTCCTTTCTGAAAAGAATTGATTCAAAAGGAATCGATTCCTACCATACACTGCACATGAATTTCCTTTTTTTTTCAAACTCAGCAAATGTGTGACCTAGATGTAAACACATGACCTCAACTAAGCCATCATTGGGGGGTCTCAGGTTTGCATCATAGTTTGATGTATTATTTTGTTTATTTTTTATGAATTTTTATTATAATAAATCACACATATATGTATGTATATGTTCATAATCCCATAAACAGTGTAAACAGCACTTCCCAAACCTATCCAAGTAGATGCTCCACCAACCCACCATATTGTTAAAGCAGTTTTGAACTCTGAGAAAATATTCAATAAAAATGTGTTTTCCTACTTTTTATAACCCATACAATTATCATATTTGCTTTTGTGCACAAGTATTATTATTCATTTAGAAATTATAAGTTCCCAAAGTTCAGTTTATTTACTTTCAAAGCTGCTGGTGCATTTTATTCATAACTGTTGTATTTCTATTGTAAATGAACCAAGTAATGATTTCTAAACAGTGTTTCAGTTCAGGACTCATTAGCAGAAGTTTCTGCACAGTCAGAGAATGTTTACTTAATTGTATCAAGTGAAGAATGTTAACACAAGATAAGGTTATCACCAGTTCGGATGCAGCTGCCCCTGCAGGAGAAAAGTCCTGTGATTTAACCCTTTGAATGCAGTTTTACTAAAAAAAAAATTGTGTTAGTATATTATATGCTGTAAATAATCTTTTAGAACAAAGAAGAAATGCTGGGTTTCATTCCACTTTAAGTGATTAATTGCTATTTAATTGACCTCCTATTTATGTTCACCCTACAAGAGCCCCCCACTTCACATCAATTTCCAATATATTCCAGCAGAGAATGTATTGAAAATCAATCAAATTGCAGAGTTGCACGGTTGATGCAGTGCAAAGCTATAGGCCATCGATCTGCTAATGCTTTAGCATGTACTGCTGTGTTCTATTGCTTGTGTGTGTTGAATGCTTTAGCCCCTCCCCCTATTGCTTCAAATTTTCTATCATGTCCGATTAATTATTTCAATTGATTTTTGTTTAAAATGGATCAAAAATCAATCAACCTGACATTTTGGGGAATCAATTCCCAGCAGATTAATCAAATCTGCAAGGAATTGAATAAGACAATTGATGAGTGTATGGCCACCTTTAGACTGCGAAACATTGATCCCATTTATCTTGTCAACTTGTTCCAATCATAATTAAATGTTGTTAGATCAGAGAAATACACAGCACACAGCCTAAGCGCCTCCATGTAACCCATGTGTGCCTAATGATTACCTGAACAGCAATGGCATAAGTCAGGGTTTATGTGTGGTATACATAGAAGAAGATGAAACATATACCAACCAATGTCCTCTTCTGCATCAGACAATCCTCCTGGGAACTTCCACGCATTTAGTGTCTGAAATACAGGGATACTTGTTTATTTTCATGTCTTTCTTACATCTAACAGAGGGGGAACTTCAGGCGAATATTAAAAAGGAGCACCATTAAACCCAGTGATGAATTTAATCAAGAATTGATACATTTTTTAGCCACATCCGAGAAGCAAAAAGTTATTCCCGTATCCCTCTTAAAGAGCATATGAATCAGTATCAGTGTTTTAATATGTGTGCAAGTATCTTTTCTGAGTTACAGAAACCAGTGGTCACGTGACCCTTAGCTTTCAAGCTTATTTATGTGCACTCCTGCTGTTCTGAATAAGAACGGGGCTCAGTCTCCAAAGGTTCCTCCTGGGAGGGGATATTGGTGGTCTTTATTCCTTCACTATGAGGGGGGAGTGGCCTGCTACGTTTCCAGTACTGAAACAGCCAGGCTCCTGGGGAGGTCAAGATATCGCTGTGCATCATTTATCATGTACAGTGTCTGTAAACTGGAGTTCGGGCATCATAAAACAATATTACTATTACTATTACTATTTTCTTTTTTTGGAGGGGGTATTATATAGGAATTATTTTATTCCTGGACAGTGGCTTCAACTACAGTTACAATAAAAAAACTTCTGTATCCAGTTCATGTAATCATCTGCACACATTCTGCACTTAAAATAGGAGGGAAGGATGTACTGGATGCCTACATTATCTGCAGTATTGCACGGAGATGCCAGTCTAACAGGGGAACCTTCATTACTGGGAAGAGGAGCAGAATGATGAGCCATCACTGTGTTCTTATTTCTTATTTCATACTATCTAGTCTGTCCTGCACAAATAAAGAATGGAGAGAGCTGACCAGCTTGGTCAACTCTCTCCAGAGTATAGCTGAGCTGTCTGGATTAAAGGACTGGTTAAACAACAGAAGTATCTGCTTTACCTCAGATGTGTACTTAGCAGTTTGTGTAATGTTCTTGCAATACTGGTAGCACCATCTCAAGTAATCTTGTTATCAAGCAAGTCAGACTAACTGTATGCTGAGAACACTAAAACAGATTTATCAAAACCAATGCAGAACAACCATCCACAATAGTTGATCTGGACATTTGCTTTACTTCTGCACCAATTCTACTTCAAGTTTTCTAGTTCTGGTTTTGATATGTTTGCCCTAATATTATGAAGAGGCGTAGACCAGTGTAAGTAGTAATCTCCTTTCTGGTTCTATATGCACATATTTGGGGAGCTTTGGCTATCAACAGGACACTGGAAACAGAGCACATTCAATAGGGTGGGGGATTTATGTGTTCTGTGCATTTTTGGGCTCAAGTCTGGGCGTACAAAGCTTCAGAAAGGTTATGAAAGGTTTATCAAATAACATGAAGTGATTAGTAACTCTTGAAAGATTATCTGTTATGGGTACTTGGCTTGGGCAGGTGGTCATCAGCAGGCACCTATGTTCTAACCAGATACCTGTCACAGAAATGCTCATGCAAGTTATTGGTGCTGTATGGAATTTATCACTTTCATTGATTATTTTAAAGTAATTATGAATGCTAGAAGGCGAGTATTGGTTATAATTGCCTAGCAGCATTCAGTGGGTATAGTCACGAAAGGCAAGCATTAATTGTTAGGTTTGGAAGGTTACGTTTGGGTATCAGAAAGAGGTTAATGTTAGGGGGGGGGGGGGGGATAGGCTTAGGAAGTGGTTGGTTAGCAATAAGGGAAGTGGTAAGGTATAGGTGTCGGGAAAGGGAAAGAGAGAAGATTGTGGTTGGACAACAGGGAGAGGTTAACATTAGGCCTTATTAACAATGGCCCGTTGCATAATGCATGCGTTATAATGAGTGGGAACTGCAATGGAGACTGGACATAAACTTAATTTCAAAGCCTGCATGCAGCGAGTTAGGCCTCTGTTGATAGGCAGTGAAATGCCTCTCAAACTCTCACAACTGCACACTGCTTCCTGGTAACTGCTTGTTGCTGCCTGGTAACTGCTCACTGCTGTCTGGTAACTGTTCGTTGAGCACACAGCTCAACAGTCCATGGAAAAGAAGCCTTAGAATAACGTGATGAGTTACAACCCAGTATTGTGAACAGCCCAATAGAATTGTATGGAAAGAGAGGTAACATGCAGAACTATTCTGCAGTGCAATTGAGCACTGTGAACTAGCCCTTAAAGGGACCCTGAGCAGTAGATAGAATAAAAAATTTCACTTACCTGGGGCTTCCTCCAGCCCACCATAGACTGCGAGGTCCCCAGGCGTCCTCCTGCCTCTTTTCCGTGTCCCTCCGGCGGCTCCTGTTACCGGCGACATCCAGGCCGGGTGTCGAGCCGGCTCTTCCTGGATCTTGACACATGGTGTCATCACGCTGGCCACCACGCATCATCAAGGCAGCCGGCGTGACAGTCCTGTGCATGCACGGTTTAGAATGAGAAAACTGCACATGCACAGGACTGTCACGCCGGCCGGCGTGATGACACCATGCGTCAAGATCCAGGAAGAGCCGGCCCGACACCTGGGCCGGGTGTCGCCGGTAACAGGAGTCGCCGGAGGGACACAGAAAGAGCCAGGAGGACGCCGGGGGACCTTGCGGCCTACGGTGGGCTGGAGGAAGCCCCAGGTAAGTGACATTTTTTATTCTGTCTACTGCTCAGGGTCCCTTTAAGGTAGAGATTAGGGTTGGGTGTTAGGAAGGATTTTTCATTAAGGGGATCAGTTGAGTTTAAGCATTCAATGGGGCAAAAGTGCCAAAACCACAGACTATGGCCTCAATTCACTAAGCTTATCTCCTGTCTTTAATAACGTTTCTAGAGTTATCACCATGGTGATGAGGCATGTAGTATTAAGGAAATATTTTACCTCAGGCAAACCTAAAGTTAACTCTTCTGTCTTTAAGTTAACTCTTCAATCCTTAAAATAACTCCAGAATTCAGGTTATTAAATAACTGCGTGTGAAAATAACTACAGAGGAGGTAACATAAAGAATGAAGAGATAAGATAACTCTCTCACTGTGTGGTGGCAAGTTTTCTCTTGCCTTATTATCTCCAGCATGATCCTCCTCTGTAGTTAAGTTACCTCCTCTGTAGTTATTTTCACACGCAGTTAATTGACAGCCTGTCTTTAACTTTAGAATTCTGGAGTTATTTTAAGGATTGAAGAGTTAACTTAAAGACAGAAGAGTTAACTTTAGGTTTGCCTGAGGTATATAACTCTAGAAATGATGATAACTCTAGAAATGCTATTAAAAACAGGAGATAAGCTTAGTGAATTGAGGCCAATATCTCACTTGTAAATCTGATATTCACACTTTCTGGCAATCTTATTGCCAATGCTTGGCACTCTGCTGAATCCAACCTGATGCGTACTCGACAAAGCTGTACATTCCTACACATTACTTACACAGCTAATGAAGGCAATTTTACAGCATAGGCTTGTGCTCAACGTCCTGCACAAACGTACTCCATTATTATTACTGCGCATGAACAAATACAGATCCTTTCATTAATGTGGAGGCTATCATACAAGACTCACCTTCTGCAGAGCTGAATGCATTAATTCATAGTCTTTTAGGTTTACTGGAGTTTGCATTTGTGATTAAGATGAAGTGATGAGTTACAGGATAATGCAAGGAAACTTTATGTCGGGCATACACGGCTCGGTAATGCGCCGGTATCGAGCCAGCGGCTCGATGCCGGCGCGTCCCCGCTCGTCCGCGCGGATCGATTCCTGCTCGTCCCCGTGGGCACTTCCTTATCAGCGCTTCGTTTTTTGCATTGTCCGCCCGCGGGGATCGAGCGTGGAATCGATCCGCCGCGGTGATCGGACTCGTCGGATATTATTAATCGAGCCATCAGCGGCTCGATTGATAACAAGAAAATCGCTGTGTATGCCCAGCATTAGCTGTACTGCTTTTTGCATGGAGAGAGTTGCTCAGTGTGATCTGGTCCTACAGTGCTTATCTGTATGGTAGCCATCTACTATGAGGCCGGGATGGAAGTAGATAAGATGAAGCACAAAATGTCAGATGTGAAATGTAAAGTCCAAATGTCTAAAACAGGTAGCTGCCTTAAAGGGTGATGGATAAACCAAGATATTTTATTAAATATTGCTGCTACTATAATAAAAGGGAATGTATCACTTGCTATTACTAATATTACATCTGTATGTTTGTTTGTAAAAAAAAAAAAGTGTATTCTATATTAAAAAGGATTTATGGGAACAGCAAAAATGTCTATGTAGTCTCCTCTGCAGATGTCTAATTTAACACTATAATCTTATGCTGGATACACACGGTGCGTTCGCGCTCTCGATTTTCCCGTCGATTCCCGTCGATTCGTTTATTTCCAACATGTCCGATTTGGATTTCGATGGATCGTTAGGTCGATTCGGCATACTTTGCATGCGAATCGACCTAACGATCCATCGAAATCCAAATCGGACATGTTGGAAATAAACGAATCGACGGGAATCGACGGGAAAATCGAGTGCGCGAATGCACCGTGCGTATCCAGCATTATACAATAAAATGCAAGTGTCCCTGCGTCATCAACTGAATGGTTGTGTGTCCCTGGCTTTTTTGTACTGAGCAGCATGTGCGCAGCCAGGGCAGTTAGGACACAGGGCCGGATCTGACAGTTTGCTGTGTGTGGTTCACAGAGGTTCTTATTGCATTGTGGGAAATAACAGCTTTTTCCAACTGCCAAGCAAGCAGCTCCCTGTGTGCATATACTTCAGACAGTGGTAGGGAACAAGCAAGCGGGACACGTGCGTGTGCGCATTGCGGGGGGTAGCGGCTGTGACCTAGCGCTCGTTTTTTTAACGGCCTTTTTACTAGTATATAATACTTTGTACCTTCATTTATATATAAGAGGCAGGTTCTCCCACAATTTCATACTTTTAGGGACCAGAGCCAGATTTCTGAAAAGGCCACAGAGGCCGGGCCTTGGGTGGCTGCAGCCTGGGGGGGGGGGGGGGGGGGTCTTGGGGCACCTGGACATGAAATAGGGGCTGCTACATATGAAAGAGGAGGCTGAAAATGGGGAGCAGCACATAAAAAGGGAAACTGATATTCAAGGGTGGTGTTCATGAAGGAAAGGGTGTGCTGTACATGGATGATAAACATTGAAGAGGGGTCTAAACATAGAATGTGAAGAAATGGGAGCCACAGCATACTAGGCCTAGGAGCACATAAAGTATAAATCCTGCCTTGTTAGGGACCTGTGTATAATAACTTAAGTAGGCCCCTGAATAAATTGGTATTTTTTGACTGCCAGTACAGGGAATAAGACGTGAACTGAGCAGTCCATGTTTTCTGTTCTCGCAAATTGTTCCCTTATTTGTATTGTTAGATAAGACATGAGCAGAGAATGGATTTTACATAGATGTTGTATTCATCTTTTTTTCTTGACTGGATTTCTAGTGTAAAGAATCTACTCAGTAGAAAAAAATTGGCCAAACCTTCATGTTAAAGCCTGTCTCCAGGTACAGATCTAAAATTGCCATCATAACTTTGTAGTCATGTGTTACCTTGTTATATAAAATGAGGATTCTGCAACTTAATATCTTTTAAAAATGTCATTATCTGACCAAAAGCTGCTGAGTTTAACAGAAAGGTAACGTGCACAGTGGTACTTTGCGGTGCAGTGTAAGGGCCGATTTGTAATGCGGCTTACCGCACTGCAACGCACCACCTATGTGAAGTATGTGGCAGATGCACTGTGGTATAAGGGGTTGCGGTACAATAATGCATTGCATGCAGTGTGGCACTACTAAATGCAAGCGTTCACAGTACAATTGAAGCATACTATTCACTGGCTATATGTATGCAATGCGCGGGTAATGGGCAGTGCTGTTTGACGATCCGTTGTGTTCCTGCTGTCACAGGGAAGGCAACGGTCACTGTGAACGTGGCCTAAGGCAGACTTAACACTTATCCCTGTGATTTTAGGTAACAGTTTTATGGATTTTATTTGCTTTTCAGATTTTGCGGTTTGTGCTTTCTGGTTTAGATTTTGTTTTGCAAGTTAATTTACATGAAATTTTATGTAATTAATTAGAAATTCACATGCCCATTTTCACATACTGAATGTGAATTTTTTGCCTTTCTACTGACTTACATTACATGCGATTCGCGCATCAAACGTGAACAAACACAGCACTGCTGGCCATTTTAAAAATGCAAAAAATTTAAATCCAACATTTTTAATGAAAACGCAATTTTAATGTGATGCCATTGAAACACATCATACAAAAGCAACCCCGCACAATGGGAATTTTGTTAAGTGTAAGGTCGCATTCACAGTGGGATGTTATAGTCGCACGTTATAAAGTCTTATAACGCAGCTTACCGCACTGCAATGCTAATCCTATGGGCTGTTCACAGTGCAACATCGCATTAAAAAATGTTGCATTGTGGTAACTCACTGCTTGCAGTGCGTTACGTCTTAACGCAGACACGGTGCGACTTTAACGTCGCATTAAACCGCAACGTCCCACTGTGAATACAGCCTAAGAGGGGCCTAAAGCTACGTACACATATTGTTTTTTAATTATAATGATTGTTCCTGATCTAAAGTGTGTTTAGATGTCTCTGACATACTAGACATCTCTTCAGCCATCTGCCAGGATAGACTGCCGTGCCATTTTGTTCCATTGATTTCTAAAGCATGGTGCTGCTTTTGCATCTTCCTCCCCTTTCTATAAGGCAGTAAATTGTGCTTGGCCGAGTGCTGCCCAGCATGTCTGAACAAAAATCTCTCCAAAGCTCCCATCTGAAACTGCTTGGTCTTGTTCCGAATAGCATGTCTGTACAGCAAAACTGCTGCCCCAAATAACATTGGAAGATTGTTGCCAGGGAAAACAATTGAAGATGTGTACATGGCTTAAAGAGAACCCGAGGTGTGTTTAATGAATGTTATCTGCATACAGAGGCTGGATCTGCCTATACAGCCCAGCCTCTGTTGCTATCCCAAACCCCACTAAGGTCCCCCTGCACTCTGCAATCCCTCAAATCACAGCCGTGCTGTGAGGCTGTGTTTACATCTGTAGTGTCAGTCTCAGCTGCTCCCCTGCCTCCTGCATAGCTCCGGTCCCTGCCCCCGTCCCTTCCCTCCAATCAGCAGGGAGGGAAGGGATGCAGGCGGGGACCGGAGTTCTGCAGGAGGCGGGGAGAGCAGCAGACTGACACTATAGAGATAAACACAGCCAGCTCTGACAAGCTGTTTGTCACCAGCGTGGCTGTGATTTATGAGGGATTGCAGAGTGCAGGGGACCTTAGGGGGGTTTGGGATAGCAACAGAGGCTGGGCTGTATAGGCAGATCCATCCTCTGTATGCAGATAATATTCTTCAAACCCACCTCGGGTTCTCTTTAAGATTTCAGCCTATGACAGTGACACTCTGAGGTTCACAAAGTAGTCAGTGTAGGGACTCCTGATCAGGTACTTGATATAAGCTAAGCAAAGAGCTTTATATAAACAAAACACTGCATTTGTCACACGGCTGTTCCCAATGCAGCGCTGTACAGTACAGTCTCCTAGCAGTGAGGCCGAGGTCCTCACACATTTTTGGCACAGCTCGAGTTAATTGATGGAACTGAATTAGGAAAGGTGTTGTTTATTAAGTAAAACACATTTCTCAGTCCATCCTAAACACTGGCATGTATATTACCCTGGACTGGAGTTTGACATCTGTCACCTAAGGAAATAATATCTAGTGTGTGAATATAACTTGTGTGGCACAGTAACATTGTGGATGAACTCTGCTTCCATATGTGTACCGGCGATCAGGCAACACACATCCTGATCCAAGGTTTTATTTGTAAAGAACTGTTCTAAACAACTGTATGTATGCAATACTTTTGTCTTTCAATACAGACACATTGCTGAAGCTGCTATGAGAAGGTGTATATGTACATTATCATTTGATCAAAATCATACTTTATATAAATGACTGTTTAACATTATTTGTAACCTTTTAAAAAATATCTGGATTTGTAGTATTGTTCTTTAGTGCACTGATTTCAGTGTTTTAAGTATATTATTAAATTGCATCTATTTAATTAAACGTAACCACACTGTGTCTTTTTTAAGTTGTATTGCTTTTCTTTTCCTTTTTTTCTTTTTTTATTTATTTACTGGTCAAATAAAAAGAAAACTGATGAGGAAATACACTGTTATATTTAAAGTCATCAGCTGGACTTCTCTGCATACAGTATACACACATTCCTGTTCTTGGTTCACTCTCTTATGTGTGCTAACTGTACTTAGGGGTACATTAGCTTATGGTGTAGGTGGATTTGTTACAAGCACAGAGTATCAGGAATTAAGGATTATCAATGAGATGCAAAAAAATTCTTCTTGCATTTAAATTTCATGTTAATTATATGCAACTTTCAATTGGCAGGCTGTCCAAAATCGATGATAAGCTCATTGGATATGCAGATTACTGTCAAATTTGATGAAGGTATCTGGAAAAATTGTTGCTCAATAGTCACCAGAATTACCTTTTCCGAAAAAACTGTAAATAAATCATACAAAAATGAAAAAGGTGCTTTACAGTAAATGTGAAGAGGCACAAGGTGAGTTTAATACTCACCTAGGAAAAGTAAAGGCATCCCATAGATCCTTCCTATGGGAGCCGGTTAAAATCAATAGGCTGCTGTTACATGCGGGGGGAAATAAATGTATGGCATGCTGCATCATCACACACATCACACATCTGAATCTCTGTAGCTGTACATGGCATGGCTATAGGGATTCGGGTGGGTCTTACATTACAGCTGTGCCAGCATCGCGTGATGCAAGACGCATGCCATGCACAGTGGAAATGTGCCCTTACATAGCTTGAGTGAGGGAGTCTGGTATTCTATCTGCTCTGCAAGGGTGCTATTGGAGAGGGTGACTGGTGCCAAAGGGGCCACACTTGTTATAAAAGGGGTTATAGTTGATGCTGAGAGAGAGAGAGAGAGAGAGAGAGAGAGAGAGAGAGAGAGAGAGAGAGAGAGAGAGAGAGAGAGAGAGAGAGAGAGAGAGAGAGAGAGAGAGAGAGAGAGAGAGAGAGAGAGAGAGAGAGAGAGATGCGTGCGTGCGGTCTGGCCTGGCCTTTCTTTTGAATGTAATGCTGGGCATACACGGATAGTTTCCTCTTATCAATCGAGCCGCTGATGGCTCGATTGATAATTACCGACGTGTCCGATCACCGCACCGGATCGATTCCGCGCTTGATCCCCGCGGGTGGACAATGGAAGAAAACGAGCGGCAGATAAGAAGTGCCCGCGGGGACAAACAGGAATCGATCCAGGCGCGAGCGGGGACGCGCCGGAATCTATCGAGCGGCTCGATTCCGCCGCATAATCTATCCGTGTATGCCCAGCATTAGAAGGCTGTGTTCCCAACAAGTCAAAAGGTTTGCCCACCCTCCCTATATTTTACACTTCACGTCTCATTCAGCACTGCATGTCAGTTTTCACAAAAACCTGAGAAAAGTGCTTGTGAAGTTATAAAAAAAGGAAAATTCAATGATATTTGTAGTATAACAAAGAGATTCACATGCTAGAGAAGTGGAGTAGCTTGATCATTAGGGCAACACTGCAGTGTACAGGCATTTGTACAGACACGCTTCTCACCTATACCCAAGAAGCATGAACCGTCCAATAGAGGGGTGCAGACCAAAAAAGGGGTGAGCGAATAATGGACTTGTCTATCTGTATCCTTTAGAGAACCAGTATGCTAGATCAATATACAACCAGGTGTGACTCCTGTACACACACTAGAATCTCGGATAGCACCCCTCATACAGAGGGTCTTGGCCAAGTTTTTTTTATAGTGTGTGTATGCAGCTTAAGTAACATCTCCAACTAGTTTGAGACCCATTAAATAGCAGTATACAGAGGCAGACATAGGCCCATTCAGGCTGTGCAGCCGCACCGGGTCCCCTCTAGGGCCCATGCAGCTGCACCACAGTTAGGGCATGATTATTCTGTAGGCTCTTCTCTGAGTATTTCTCTCTGAAACGCAGGAGGAACAGTGATATTTGCCTGTGGCCCAGTCATACACAAGTATGAAATGTGTGCTACATTAACACAGTGCCTACAGAATGTAACCTAGATTCATGTACTTTTATGTTAGGGCAGCACAGTGGCGTAGTGGTTAGTGCTCTTGCCTTGCATCGCTGGGTCCCCCCCGGTTCGAATCCCAGCCAGGTCAACATCTGCAAGGAGTTTGTATGTTCTCCCCGTGTCTGCATGGGTTTCCTCTGGGCACTCCGGTTTCCTCCCACATCCCAAAAACATACAGATAAGTTAATTGGCTCCCCCCTAAAAATTGACCCTACACTATAATACATACACTACACGATACATACATAGACATATGACAATAGTAGGGATTAGATTGTGAGCTCCTTTGAGGGACAGTTAGTGACTAGACTATATACTATGTACAGCGCTGCGGAAGATGTCGGCACTATATAAATACTAAATAATAATAATAATAATGTTAACGACATTATTTGGATCCAACAGTAATCTGATATAATTATGGCCACCCACATGAGGTCCTTCATTTATTCTGTACAGGGCCCCCCTGTTGGCTTTGTCTGCCACTGGCAGTATAGGAATCATTTTCTTTATTGTATCTATGTTATATACACAAGTATGAAAGCAGAAAACATAACGCAGAGCTGATGTAATTGAAACAAGCAAAATCTGTGTACACTGGTTTCCAAGACTAATTTTTATCATGACTTAATTTAGTCTGAGAGACAAAAGAAGTTCTTTCTAACTTCTGCCAAGTATATTTCTCATCAGGAACAAAAGCCAGGAAACACTTGAGGCCCTGCTAAAGGTTTTATACTGTGCAGCTCACATAAACAAAAGTTTATATTTTGTGAGCTAGTGCGTCCCTTCAGACATTGCAATATGGTACTCATTGGGGTTGATTCACTAAAGAGTGCTATTTCATAATGCGCGTGTTATTTCTGTACGGGCGTAGGGCGTTATGCAGGCACGCGACAACAGTGATTACGGCAATGTGCGCGTTATCTAGATACAGCTTGGAAGTTAAATCATAAAGGGATGGAGTTTGCATGGAGCTTGCATTGCATAAAAATGTCCTCTGCACAGTCTGCCAATGCTAGGGGCTGAGCCCAGGCAGCTGTGCGTTCTATCAGGGCTTTCTTGGACAGACTGTTCTACTGCTGTAGACCTGCCCCATCTACTGGGCATTCTGCATTAGCGTTGTAATATCTGATATCGGATGATTCTGGTCATGTGGAGGAGGGAGTAGCTGGGGATCCAGCGCCGGGATATCAGATATCGGAGGTCTCCCCTTATGTTGATGAAGTGGAAGAAGCTGATGATTCCGGTCATGTGGTGGAGGAAGTAGCTGGGGATCCAGCACCGCGATATCAGTTGTCGGATGTTTCATCTTTTGTGGATGTGGACTTAGGAGCTGATGATTCTGGTCATGTGGTGGAGATAGTGGCTGGGGATCCAGAGCCAGGATATCAGATTTCTGATGTTTCACCTCATGTGGATGTGGAGGAGGAGGAAGAAGCAGATAATTCCGGTCGTGTGGTGGAGGTAGTAGCTGGGAAACCAGCGCCAGGATATCAGATATCGGATGTCTCCCTTTATGTTGAAGAGTATATGTAGGGGGACATGTGGACCTGGATTGGTGATTTGAAGCAACCCTGAACTGAAAATAAACTTACAAGAGAATTAATTGTATGTGTAATACTAGTAACATAGAACAGTCTCAAAAACGTAATCTGTTAAACTGAACATAAAAATATAAGACTGAAATCTAAACAGCAGCCTTGACAGAGAGGTGTACAATCTTCTTCACTGAGCTGCAAAACGGCACCAGGATGCTCGGATGCTTCACCTTTTGTGGATGTGGACTTAGGAGCTGATGATTCTAGTAATGTGGTGGAGGTAGTTGCTGGGGATCCAGAGTCAGGATATCAGATTTCTGATGTTTCACCTCATGTGGATGTAGAGGAGGAGGGAGAAGCAGATGATTCCGGTCATGGGGTGGAGGAAGTAGCTGGGGATCCAGCGCCAGGATAGCAGTTGTCGGATGTTTCATCTTTTGTGGATGTGGACTTAGGAGCTGATGATTCTGGTCATGTGGTGGAGGTAGTTGCTGGGGATCCAGAGCCAGGATATCAGATTTCTGATGTTTCACCTCATGTGGATGTAGAGGAGGAGGGAGAAGCAGATGATTCCGGTCATGGGGTGGAGGAAGTAGCTGGGGATCCAGCGCCAGGATAGCAGTTGTCGGATGTTTCATCTTTTGTGGATGTGGACTTAGGAGCTGATGATTCTGGTCATGTGGTGGAGGTAGTTGCTGGGGATCCAGAGCCAGGATATCAGATTTCTGATGTTTCACCTCATGTGGATGTAGAGGAGGAGGAAGAAGCAGATGATTCCGGTCATGTGGTGGAGGAAGTAGCTGGGGATCCAGCGCCAGGATATCAGTTGTTGGACGTTTCATCTTTTGTGGATGTGGACTTAGGAGCTGATTATTCTGGTTATGTGGTGGAGGTAGTAGCTGGGGATCCAGCGTCAGGATATCAGATTTCTGATGTATCACCTCATGTGGATGTAGAGGAGGAGGGAGAAGCAGATGATTCCGGTCATGGGGTGGAGGAAGTAGCTGGGGATCCAGCGCCAGGATAGCAGTTGTCGGATGTTTCATCTTTTGTGGATGTGGACTTAGGAGCTGATGATTCTGGTCATGTGGTGGAGGTAGTTGCTGGGGATCCAGAGCCAGGATATCAGATTTCTGATGTTTCACCTCATGTGGATGTAGAGGAGGAGGAAGAAGCAGATGATTCCGGTCATGTGGTGGAGGAAGTAGCTGGGGATCCAGCGCCAGGATATCAGTTGTTGGACGTTTCATCTTTTGTGGATGTGGACTTAGGAGCTGATTATTCTGGTTATGTGGTGGAGGTAGTAGCTGGGGATCCAGCGTCAGGATATCAGATTTCTGATGTATCACCTCATGTGGATGTTGAGGAGGAGGAGGAAGAAGAAGCTGATGATTCTGGTCATGTGGTGGAGGTAGTAGCTGGGGAACCAGTGCTGGGATATGAGATATTGGATGTCTCCCCTTATGTTGACGAAGTGGAAGAAGCTGATGATTCCGGTCATGTGGTGGAGGAAGTAGCTGGGGATCCAGCGCCAGGTAATCAGTTGTTGAATGTTTCATCTTTTGTGGATGTGGACTTAGGAGCTGATGATTCCGGTCATGTGGAGGAGGGAGTAGCTGGGGACCCAGCACCAGAATATCAGATATCGGTTATTTCACCTTATGTGGAGGAAGCGGAAGAAGCTGATGATTCTGGTCATGTGGTGGAGGAAGTAGCTGGGGATCCAGAGCCAGGATATCAGATTTCTGATATCTCACCTCATGTGGATGTGGAGGAGGAGGAAGAAGCAGATGATTCCAGTAATGTGGTGGAGGTAGTAGCTGGAGAAACAGCGCTGGGATATCAGATATCGGATGTCTCCCCCCTATGTTGAAGAGGAAGAAGCTGATGATTCCGGTCATGTGGTGGAGGAAGTAGCTGGGGATCCAGCGCCAGGATATCAGTTGTCGGATGTTTCATCTTTTGTGGATGTGGACTTAGGAGCTAATGATTCTGGTTATGTGGTGAAGGTAGTAGCTGGAGATAGAGCGCCAGGATATCAGATTTCTGATGTTTCACCTCATGTGGATGAGGAGGAGGAGGAGGAAGAAGAAGCTGATGATTCCGGTCATGTGGTGGAGGTAGTAACTGGGGAACCAGAGCCGGGATATCAGATATCAGATGTCTCCCCTTATGTTGACGAAGCAGAAGAAGCTGATGATTCCGGTCATGTGGAGGAGGTGGTAGCTGGGAATACAGCGCCGGAATATCAGTTATCGGATGCTTCACCTTTTATGGATGTGGACTTAGGAGCTGATGATTCCGGTCATGTGGTGGAGGGAGTAGCTGGGGAACCAGCGCCGGTATATCAGCTATCTAAAGTTTCACCTTATGTGGCGAAGGAGGAAGAAGCTGGCCCAGGTGGAACCCAGACCAGCAGGACGCCACTGACTTTGGACAGCTTCAACTTCCATAAATTTCTTGGAGAGGGATCATTTGGCAAGGTTTACCTTGCTTTCCATAAAGCTAGTAACCAACAGCTGGCCATCAAAATGGTCAATAAAAGACCATTCATAGAGAATAATGATCCTGAGGACATCTTCAGTGAGCACCAGGTCTTGAAGACCCTTAGGAAGGGTCCCGTTATCACCCAGCTATTTGGTACATTCCAGTCAGAGAATTAACACTACTTTGCCATGGAGTACCTGAGCGTGAGAGACCTTATGAGCATAATAAAAGCTGCTGACAAGCCCTTTGACATTACGACTCTGAGACTGTTTGCTGCACAGATGGTCATCGGCCTGGAGTACATCCACTCCAAGGGTGTCATCCACCAAGACATAAGGCCGGAAAACATCCTCCTGGATGGAGTCGGAAATATAAAGATTGCTGACTTCGGCCTAGCAGCACAAAATGTCTCTGAGGACGACATGATTTAAGGATGTGATGGAACCTTGTACTATATGGCCCCGGAGGTGTTCCTAGAGAAGTGGCTGAATGGAGTAATGGCTAAGGGCTCTGCCTCTGACACAGGAGACCAGGGTTCGAATCTCGGCTCTGCCTGTTCAGTAAGCCAGCACCTATTCAGTAGGAGACCTTGGGCCAGTCTTCCTAACACTGCTACTGCCTATAGAGCGCGTCCTAGTGGCTGCAGCTCTGGCGCTTTGAGTCCGCCAGGAGAAAAGCGCGATATAAGTGTTCTGTGTTTGTTTGTTAGAGATGGACTACGACCACTCAGTAGACTACATCTCTATGGGAATCATGCTTTTTATGATGGCATTCTTCAAACACCCATTCATAGAGAATGAGGATGAGGTTGTCATTAAATCCTCCATTTGTTACAATTCTCCAGACTACCCACTGGAGATGGACCTCATGCTGAAAGACTTCCTCAAGAAGCTACTGTGTAAAAGCCAGGAAAAGCGTACAGATCTGGTGAAAAACCTGAGGGAAGAGCCACTGTTCTTCCCCATAGACTGGAAGGCTGTGGAGTCCAGAGAGGCGCAGCCCCCATTCCGTGTATACCCACCACAGGAAGAACCGAGAAAGACCATGAATGTGTTTGAGATCACAAATTCTGAGGCGAAGAAATCCCGCCAAATACGAGCTGAGCAGCAAGAGCTCTTTAAAGAAGAAGCAACACCCATGCTTACCTAGAAATAAAAAACACATATATAAGTAGATAAATACTACTTCTACTTACATAACAGATGTATTGTGCTATCCACGTAATGATTCCTGTGAATTTTATAAAGGAAAAACAGAAAATCCTATTCTAGGCAGTGGCCATCTTGCTGAGCTAATGCTGACATCATATCCTCCCTGACTCTTGTTTTCACCCCTCCCTTCTCTTGCTCATTGTGTATTCATTAGCTGCCCTCCTCCCAGAGTCTTCAGATACTCCCACTGAGGTGTATACTAGGAACTGCAATGTCTTATCCTCCAATCACTGAGTCACCTCAGCCTTGCTTGTAAACACAAGTGATCAGAGGGTGGTTCTGATAAGCAGCTAGGCAGGGAAATAAGTGGAAGAAGAGGAATATATTATAGAGAAAAAGAACTCCCCGCATTCAACAGTTTGGCACTAGGGCCAGTGCTCCTAAAGTATGTGATAACTATAAACCATAACAGCAGAAAAAGTTTTGAATGCAGGATTAGCATCTTTATCACTTAATACACTCAGACCAGTTGCTGTTGAAATTTGATTTTTATGGTGACAATACCGCTTTAAGTCTTTCTCATTTGCCAGTGAGGGGTGGTGAGTTGTTTGAGAGACATACCAGCTTCCACCAACACCAGACATCTACTAAGTTGGACAACAACAACACTAGCATAATAATAGTTACATAGTTATAATAAAAAAATGTATGTGTACAGCATGACTGCTCATTACATAGAGTGCCCAGATATGGGTGATGTGGTTAAAATGTGGAATCAGTTGAGCGTGAAAATTGGTAATGAGTCATCACCAATGTCAGCTTTGGTTTTGGCATGGTTTTCATAGGCTAATGTATAGCAGGTATATATATATATATATATGTGTGTGTATATATATATATATATATATATATATATATATATATATATATATATATATATATATATATATATATATATATATATATATATATATATATATATATGTGTATGTGTATGTATGTATGTATGTATGTATGTATGTATGTATGTATGTATGTATGTATGTATGTATGTATATATATATATATATATATATATATATATATATATATATATATATATATAGTAACGGGAACAGGGTATGGGTTGTGTTTTGCCCTCTGGGGTGGGCTTTCAGAGCTGTCAGACAGGCGACACAGTTCTTTTCAGGTTCACCAACACCTTTATTGGCACACGTGCAAGGCTATTTACATTATGTACAGGCAGGTAACAAAACCAAAATAAAATCCTAGCCGTCCGGCTGCTAACTAACTTAAACAAAATAAATGCAGCTGTCTATTGCACTATGAACAGAAAAGTAACACACTGACCAAAACAATACCTGTTTAGGTTTCTCTGAGTTCACAGAGCAGACCTGCAAAGCTCCTGCTCTAACACCAGCAGCCCCAGAGTGAGCAGCTGCCCGCCCACTTTTCCTTTCTTTTAACTTATCTCCCAGGTCAGCTCCAGCTGCCCTAATTATGCAAACAGACCTGCATAATAGAGAGACCTGGGAGAAAAGTACCTCCCCTCCAGCACTGTTCCCATTAACTCTTTCTTCACGATGCCACATACCCCCCCCCCTTGTTTCAACCTCAGTGTTGAAACACCGCCTGCCACCAGGCAATGAACACGGGAGAGAGCATCTGCATTTGCCATGAGAGTTCCAGGGCGGTGTTCAACGCTGAAGGAGAAATCCTGCAAGGTAAGGAACCACCTGTTTACCCTACTATTGGTCTCCTTCTTTAAAGCCATCCACTTTAAAGGTGCATGGTCTGTTACCAGAATAAAGTGGCGCCCAAGAAGATAATACTTTAGCTCCTCTAAGGCCCACTTTATCACCAAGCACTCCTTTTCAATCACCGCGTAGTTTTTCTCGTGCTTATTTAATTTCCGGCTCAGATAAACTACTGGGTGTTCCTCTTCACCATGGACCTGAGACAAGACTGTCCCTAACCCTACCCCTGAGGCATCCGTCTGCACCACAAACTCCTTAGAGAAATCAGGGGAGTACAACACAGGATGGGAACACAAGGCCTGTTTCAATTCTTTAAATGCCTCTTCTGCTTCAGAAGTCCACCTTACAGTCACATTCTCCTTGCCTTTAGTCAAGTCAGTCAGGGGAGCTGCGAGTGTGGAAAAGTGTGGAATAAAGCGTCTGTAATATCCTGTGATGCCCAGGAAAGTGCGGACCTGTCTCTTAGTGGAAGGGCGAGGCCAGCCCTTAATGGCCTCTGTTTTGTTTAACTGGGGTTTCACTACCCCCCGTCCTATCGTGTACCCCAAATATCTAGCTTCTTCCAACCCTATGGAGCACTTTTTTGGATTGGCAGTAAACCCCACCTCTCGAAGGGCATCAAGCACCATTTGTACCTTCTGTAGATGTGTACCCCAGTCTTCACTATGGATGACCACATCATCCAAATAAGCAGCAGCAAACTGCTGCATGGGCCTCAAAATTTTGTCCATCGCTCGCTGGAATGTGGCTGGAGCATTTTGTAACCCAAAAGGCATTACCCGATACTGGAATGACCCTTCTGGGGTTACAAAAGCCGTTTTTTCTTTTGCCTCCTCGCTTAAAGGGATCTGCCAATACCCTTTTGTTAAATCTAGAGTAGTGAAATACCGAGCATTTCCCAACCGATCGATCAATTCATCTTCCCGGGGCATGGGATACACATCAAACTTTGTTACGGAGTTGAGTTTCCGAAAATCATTACAAAAACGCCAACTCCCATTGGGTTTTGGCACTAACACAATGGGACTACACCAGTTACTACTGGACTCCTCGATCACCCCCAAGTTCAACATTTTTTTTACCTCTGCTGACACTGCTTTCCGTCTGGCCTCTGGAATCCTGTAAGGCTTCAGTCTTACAGTGACCCCCGGCTCTGTCACAATGTCATGGGTTGTCACCGTCGTCCGTCCAGGGTGTTCTGAGAACACCTCCTTATTCTTTAGAAGAAAATCTTTAACCTCCTGTTTCTGTACGGGTGACAGGGTCTCAGCCACTGTAACTTCTGGCACCTCGGATGCCTCAGAGGAAGAAGGGACAGGATCAGCCACCAGGGACACTCTCTCCTTCCATGGTTTGAGCAGATTTATATGATAAATCTGCTCAGGTTTCCTTTTCCCAGGTTGTAGGACCTTATAGTTTACCTCGCCCACCCGCTCAATTATTTTGAAAGGTCCCTGCCATTTGGCTAAGAACTTACTTTCCACTGTAGGGACTAACACCAACACCCTATCCCCTGGTGAGAAAGTACGGGTTCTTGCACTCCGGTTGTACACTCTTTCCTGAGCCAGCTGGGCCTGCTCTAGATGGTCTCTTACAATAGGCATTACTGCCGCAATGCGATCCTGCATATCCGCTATATGCTGGATGATACTGCGGTAGGGAGTCTGTTCTGTCTCCCAAGTCTCCTTTGCAATATCAAGGAGGCCTCTAGGGTGTCTGCCATATAACAACTCAAAGGGTGAAAACCCCGTAGAAGACTGAGGTACCTCCCGGATTGCGAACAGGAGATAGGGAAGTAAGCAGTCCCAATTTTTCCCATCTTTATCCACCACTTTTCTCAGCATACTTTTTAGAGTTTTGTTGAACCTCTCCACCAATCCGTCTGTCTGTGGATGGTAGATTGAGGTGCGCAATTGGGTCACTTTAAATAATTTACATAATTCCTTGGTTACTCTGGACATAAATAGGGTCCCCTGATCAGTTAGGATTTCGTTAGGTATTCCCACCCTGCTAAATACCTGAACCAATTCTTTGGCAATTGTCTTGGCAGAGGTATTCCGCAGGGCGATGGCTTCCGGATATCGAGTTGCGTAATCGACAATAACTAGGATATGCTGATGTCCCCGAGCCGACCTGATCAGGGGGCCCACCAAGTCCATGGCAATCCTCTGGAAAGGGGTCTCTATAATAGGAAGGGGGACCAGTGGGCTCCGAAAATGAGATTGGGGTGCCGATTTCTGGCATATCGGGCAAGACTCACAAAAATTCTTTATGTCCTGGTGCACCCCAGGCCAAAAAAATCTTTGCAGCACCCTCTCTGTGGTTTTTTCGGTTCCCAGGTGTCCCCCCAACACATGACCATGGGCCAGGTCCAGAACCAACTGGCGATAAGGCTTTGGAACCACTAACTGTTCTATAATATCCTCACCCTTTTTACACACACGATATAGTAATTCTTGATTGATGGCCATAAAGGGATAGGCTACTCTATCACCGGGGTCAACCGGCTGCCCATCAATCATTATTACATTCTCGCGTGCTTTAGTTAAGGTGGGGTCCTTCAACTGTGCTGTTCCAAAATTGTCTCTATGCACATTTAAATCCCCAAAAGTTACACCACTCCCCGACTCCGCCAGGGGCTATTCACCGTTGGATGTAGAGGGAACTTCTCCAGGGTCCTCTAATTCCCCTGCCATGACTGACAAAGGAAAAGCAGTAGGACCGTGGGGAACCTCCTCAGAATGCTTAACGTCCGACTTCGGGGACACTTCGCCATTACCCACCAACTGCCAAAAATGAGGAAAATCTCTCCCTATTATAGCTGCATACCATAAATGGGGTACAACGCCTACATCATGAGTTACTTGTCCCAGCGGGGTAGCAAACTCAGCTGTTTCCACTGGGTACTCCCGGGTATCCCCATGTACACATATCACCCCAACTTTTTTTGATTGCAGATTCTCAGGAGAAATAACATCGGCCCTCACCAATGTTACCAAACTACCTGAGTCAAACAAGACATGTACACTTTTGTCATTAATAAATAGCTGTCCCATATGCTTTTCAGCTGCCACTGCTGAACATGCCGGGTTGGCAAACAAAGAAAGTTTTCTAACACCGAAATCACACTGCATGGCCTCATCCACTAGAGGACAGTCTGCAGCTATATGTCCCAGTTCCTTACAACGAAAACATTTATATCTTTCATAGTCTTTTGGTACAACCCTTCCTGGCCGGGAACGCCATTCATTAGAGCTTGCACCTGCAGTCTCTCCCAGTGTCCTCTCTTTCAGTGACCGCCCGCCCATTACCCCATTCTCAGGCTTACCAAATGCCGGGGGAGGTCTACACCTCAGTTGGGCAGTCTTACTCCGAGAGTCCATCGACACCAGGTCCTCAGCGGCAAAATAACGTTCCACAAGTTCAATCAATTGGTCTGCCGATTTGGGGGCCCCATGGCTCACCCACTTCTGTAGGCGAACAGGTAGTGACCTCAGGTAGCGATCCACCACTACCCTTTCCACAATCTCTGGACCGGTCAGAGTCTCTGGCTGTAACCACCTCTTAGCAAGGTGGATGAGGTCAAACATTTGGGACCTGGGTGGTTTGTCTCTGCGAAAGTTCCAGTTATTCACCCGCTGTGCCCGGAGTGCCAGTGTTACCCCAAGCCGAGCCAGAATCTCCTTCTTTAGGCTGTCATAGTCCCGGGCCACCTTTTTCTCCAGGTCAAAATAAGCTTTCTGCGCTTCCCCTGTCAGTGAGGGGGCCAACAGTCCAGCCCACTGTTCTTTAGGCCATCCCTCTCTTTCCGCTGTGCGTTCAAAGGTTGAGAGGTAGGCCTCGGTATCATCATCTGTGGTCATCCGCTGCAGATATCGCCCCACGTGGACGAGTGACACTGTACTGGAGTTTGGTGGTGTGCTGTCAGCAAGACGTTGTGCCAGCTCTTTCAACGCTTTCCTGTCCTCCGCAACTGCTTTCCGGTCAGCTTCCACAGCTGCGGCCAGACTTTCACACATGGCCTGTGACTGGCGCTGTATCTCCACGATCATCTCACGCTGTGCAGCAGTCGCCTTTTGTTGCTCAGCATTAGCGAGGATCAGCTGTTGCTGAGTCTCCCTCTGCACCATGTTTGAGAGGACTAACTGCTCCACCAGCTTATCCATCTTTCTGTTGGTATTGGGCCTAGTCTGACAGCACACAACCTTATAGTGCCCGCATCCTCCACCATATGTAACGGGAACAGGGTATGGGTTGTGTTTTGCCCTCTGGGGTGGGCTTTCAGAGCTGTCAGACAGGCGACACAGTTCTTTTCAGGTTCACCAACACCTTTATTGGCACACGTGCAAGGCTATTTACAATATGTACAGGCAGGTAACAAAACCAAAATAAAATCCTAGCCGTCCGGCTGCTAACTAACTTAAACAAAATAAATGCGGCTGTCTATTGCACTATGAACAGAAAAGTAACACACTGACCAAAACAATACCTGTTTAGGTTTCTCTGAGTTCACAGAGCAGACCTGCAAAGCTCCTGCTCTAACACCAGCAGCCCCAGAGTGAGCAGCTGCCCGCCCACTTTTCCTTTCTTTTAACTTATCTCCCAGGTCAGCTCCAGCTGCCCTAATTATGCAAACAGACCTGCATAATAGAGAGACCTGGGAGAAAAGTACCTCCCCTCCAGCACTGTTCCCATTAACTCTTTCTTCACCATGCCACAATATATATATATATATATATATATATATATATATATATATATATATATATATATATATATACACACCGTGTGTGTGTATGTATGTACTGACAACATGGTATAAAGGGTAATATATGTACTCTCAATATGGTATAAAGGGTAATATATGTACTGCCAACATGGTATAAAAGGTAATATTTGTACTCTCTACATGGTATAGAAGGTTATACATGTACTCTCTACATGGTATAAAGGGATATGTACTGCCAACGTGGTATAAAGGGTAATATACAGTATGTACTGCCAACGTGGTATAAAGGGTAATATATGTACTCTGTACATGGTATAAAGCAGGGATGCCCATTAGGTAGATCACGATCTACCGGTAGATCTCAAAGGGCTTCATGGTAGATCCCAACCCCACTACATTTTCCATTGTGTATACACAAGTGTGCTACTAAAATTGTACATAGGTAGATCATTTTGACTTGCAAATTTTTTAAAGTAGCTCACAAGCCGAAAAAGTGTGGGCACCCCTGGTATAAAGGATTATATATGTAATGACAACAAGGTATAAAAGGGTAATATATGTTCTCCCAACATGGTATAAAGGGTAATATACAGTGGAATGCGAAAGTTTGGGCAACCTTGTTAATTGTTATTATTTTTCTGTATAAATTGTTGGTTGTTATGCTAAAAAATGTCAGTTAAATATATCAAACAGGAGACACACACAGTGATATTTGAGAAGTGAAATGAAGTTTATTCGATTTACAGAAAATGCGCAAAAATTGTTTAAATAAAATTAGGCAGGTACATAAATTTGGGCGCTGTTGTCTTTTTATTGATTCCAAAACCTTTAGAACTAATTATTGGAACTGAAATTGGCTCGATAAGCTCAGTGACCCCAGACCTATATACACAGGTGAATCCAATTATGAGAAAGAGTATTTAAGGGGGTCAATTGTAAGTTTCCCTCCTCTTTTCATTTTCTCTGAAGAGTAGCAACATGGGGGTCTCAAAACAACTCCCAAATGACCTGAAGACAAAGATTGTTCACCATCATGGTTTAGGGGAAGCATACAGAAAGCTGTCTCAGAGATTTCAGCTGTGTTTCCACAGTTAGGAACATATTGAGGAAATAGAAGACCACAGGCTCAGTTCAAGTTGAGGCTCGAAGTGGCAGACCAAGAAAAATCTCGGATAAACAGAAGCAACGAATGGTGAGAACAGTCAGAGTCAATCCACAGACCAGCACCAAAGACCTATAACATTATCTTACTGCAGATGGAGTCACTGTGCATCGTTCAACCATTCAGCGCACTTTACACAAGGAGATGCTGTGTGCAAGAGTGATGCAGAGGAAGCCTTTTCTCCGCCCACAGTACAAACAGAGCCGCTTGAGGTATGCTAAAGCACATTTGGACAAGCCAGCTTCATTTTGGAATAAGGTGCTGTGGACTAATGAAACTAAAATTGAGTTATTTGGGCATAACAAGGGGCGTTATGCATGGCGGAAAAACAACACAACATTCCAAGAAAAACGCCTGCTACCTAAAGTAAAATACGGTGGTGGTTCCATTATGCTGTGGGACTGTGTGGCCAGTGCAGGGACTGGAAATCTTGTCTGAGTTGAGGGACACATGATTCCACTCAGTATCAGCAGATTCTGGAGACCAATGTCCAGGAATCAGTGACAAAGCTGAAGCTGCGCCGGGGCTGGATCTTTCAACAAGACAACGACCCTAAACACTGCTCAAAATCCACTAATGTATTGATGCAGAGGAACAAGTACAATGTTCTGGAATGGCCATCCCAGTCCCCAGACTTGAATATAATTGAAAATCTGTGGTGCGAGTTAACCCTCTGGGCGATACAATAAGATCGCCCAGGAGGGGGCGCAGCACTTTTTAAAATTTTTTTAAATCATGTAGCGAGCCCTGGGCTCGCTACATGATAGCCGCTGCCCAGCGGCATCCCCCCACCCACTCCGATCGCCTTCGGCGATCAGAGTAAGCAGGAAATCCCGTTCAGAATGGGATTTCCTGCTGGGCTTCCCCGGTCGCCATGGCGACCGGGCGGGATGACGTCACCGACGTCATGGACGTCGTGACGTCAGAGGGAGTCCCGATCCACCCCTCAGCGCTGCCTGGCACTGATTGGCCAGGCTGCGCAGGGGTTCGGGGAGGGAGGGCGGTTGCGCGGCACGGCGGTGAGCGGCGGATCGGCGGCGAACGGCGGCGATCGGAAGTTACACGCAGCTAGCAAAGTGCTAGCTGCGTGTAACAAAAAAAAAATTATGCAAATCGGCGTACCAGGGCCTGAGAACTCCTCCTGCGCGACATACCCCGAGCTCAGCTCGGGATTATCGCTCAAGAGGTTAAAGAGAGCTGTCTATGCTCGGAAGCCATCAAACCTGAATGAACTAGAGATGTTTTGTAAAGAGGAATGGTCCAAAATACCCTCAACCAGAATCCAGACTGTCATTAAAACCTTACAGGAAGCGTTTAGAGGCTGTAATTTATGAAAAAAGAGGATCTACTAAATATTGATTTCATTTATTTTTTGTGGTGCCCAAATTTATGCAGCTGCTTAATTATATTTAAACAATTATTGCACACTTTCTGTAAATCCAATAAACTTAATTTCACTTCTCAAATATCACTGTGTGTGTCTCCTATATGAGATATTCAACTGACATTTTTTCTCGTAACAACCAACGATTTATACAGGAAAATCATGATAATTAACAAGGTTGCGATGAGAGGGCCACCGCATACCACAACAGGCTGCATCTGAAATGACCAACAGCTCACATGTGCAGCACCTCTAATAAGCTATCTGCACAATTCGCATTCAAATCAGATGCAAATCATATGCTTAACCACTATTACTTACCATGCAAACATGCCTGAGCGATTAAACAGTCAATTGCAGCATGTTTAAAGGGAAGGTCCAAGCAAAAAAAAAAAAATGAGTTTCACTTACCTGGGGCTTCTACCAGCCCCATGCAGCCATCCTGTGCCCTCGTAGTCACTCACTGCTGCTCCAGTCCCCCGTTGGCAGCTTTCTGACCTCGGAGGTCAGGGCCACATTGCATACATTTTTAGGGATTCCAGCTAGTGCAGGAACAAAAATGTACGCGTTGCACCACTAACGCGTAAAAATGTATGTGTTAATGTTCCTGCACTAGCGGGAATGTGTAAAAATGTACGCAATTCGGCCCTGACCTCCGAGGTCGGCAAGCTGCCAGCGGGGGACTGGAGCAGCAGTGAGTGACTACGAGGGCACAGGATGGCTACATGGGGCTGGTAGAAGGGGCTTGGACCTTCCCTTTAAGGGATGCACAACACCCTCCCTTTTTCCAGATTAACAAGGTTGCCCATACTTTCGCATCCCACTGTAAACTCTGCAGATTAGGAAACCGTATTTGGTTACTATTGTATATCATCATAGAAGGTCATAATGGAAGTGCTTGTGGTAAGTTTTCTCTATAACATCGATGAGAATGTTGAAAGATTTTTAGCAACAGGAAAGTCTGAGGACATTTAGTTAAAAAACCCTCCTTTGGAGGACTAGACTAGACTAAAACACTGTGGTGGTGGCACCCAATATATCAAAATCTTATCTACATGTCCACAATAATATATACAAAATAAATATAGTAGAGAGGCATTTGCTTACCTATGCAGAAGATTTTACACCAGAGTTGTATCTTTTACCAGTTGAACTGGTGTCAAATCTTCTACATTTGCAAGCAATTGCCTCTCTCCTATATATATTTTTATATATTATTGTGGACATTTAGATAAGATTGATACATTGGGCGCCCCCTCCACCACAGTGTTTTATGCTTCACGGGAGAACATACAATTTCCCGAAAAGAACACATCCATGGTTCAGGTACGCTTTTGAATCTGTTTGCACACAGGTGGTTTTCATTAGGCAGTCCTCCTATAGTTTATTCGTATCTTGTTTATCAGGAGGAATTACATTACACTGTCAAGAGACTGACGCCACAGGAAATATTCTGCAAACACACATGGGTGTCTACATAACATAAGAAAGGAGTGTATGAGGCCCAATATATCCTTTTGTTTCCCAGTTGTTTAGGCATTCTAGAAAAGCAGCAATATGCACATTAGTGCAGTGCAATTCTTCTAAGGACTGTTCATAGGAGACATGTAAGAGGGAATGACACTTTTCTATGCATTGCAAATATTAGAGACAAATATATTTTTAGCTTGCTTGCAGAAAAACATGTTTAGTTATACTGTAGTGTCAATATCTGCTGCTAGTCAATGGATTAGTTTAGATGTAGAAAATGAGTGACAAAGCCTTGTGCCCTGTGCTGCTAATGACTTCTGCAACAAGACAGGGGAGGATTACTGGGCAGACTCAGAGGAAGAAGTGTACTCCTAACTGAGTACATGTAGTATCCTACTTAATACATCAGCTCCATAGTGTTCACAGCCCCCATTCTGTTTCATGAGGGCTATAATCAGAGACCACCTAAAAGCATAGCCCACAATTATATTAGGGGTCAGTTCACACCATGCCAGAGTAGCAGGATATGTTTATATGACACAGGTTTACCTATATATCAATGTGCAGTGTGTGGGCATCAGCCATTGCACTGGCCAGCTAGTGGCCAACCAAAACATGGCAATGCAATGGCCACCAATATTACTTATGGCAGCTCTACACATGTGCGTGACCGGATTGAGCATGCATGGTTTGTCAAAAATGAAAGTTTTTCTTTAATTAAAGAACAAAACAATAAACACTTTGTTTTTCTACCCCAAGTCCCATTAACCCCTTGTCCCTCATGTAAGCTGTTATTGCCCAGAGAATTCTAAGCCCACTAAAGTCAAAAGGTCAAAGGTCTTGTGGGGTGGGTATTTTTTAACCTCCCAGGCATGGCATTAGGAGTACTTCCAGATTTAGGGTCTAAAATCCGTGACATTTTTTCACAAGCTTTTAGACTCTAAAAACAGGAAAAAGCATACCTCAGAGAGATCTACAGCAGCTCCTGCATATAACTCACACGGGAATACCGCTCTGAGCTCCGGATTTCCATCCCGAGCCTGACTCGGGATTACCGCTAAAGAGGTTAACATAAAGTACAAAAAAAACAACAACTTTGTGGGATGTCCAGGTAAATGTTTCAAATATTGCCGCGGATACTGTAAGTGTATCAGTCCAGCAGCGTCACCTGCTATGTAGAAGGCTGGAGCTGTGGTACTGTCGATGCCTAGGATTCCTTTAGTGAAATCTTCTGTAGCCATTATGGGCAATGCACCAATGCTTGGGCTTGGTTCCCTTAGTATACGTGCAAACTCCAGTTTTTGCCATTTGCACCTTTACATTAGAACAGTAAGTCCACCCAGCTGCAATGTGACTCCTGGTCTTGTCTCTTATTTTGTTGTTGGGAATTTTTCAGAACTTTATTTTCCATATTCAGTGAAATGCACACCTTTTTTTTTAATATGTTCCAGGAAGCCTGATTGAAAATAAAAATAAATATCTCACTGCGGCTGCGATCATTTGCTTGTGACTGTGTGACTGCCCTCGCTCTTGTCTGAAGTGACCCAGGCTGTGAACTCTTGCCTTTTAATACTTAATCACTCTTCAAACGTTCAGTCCACATCTGCAACAATACTTATATTCTCCAGCCCAGGCAAGCTTAGTGAACCAGAACCAAAATGTCATAATTGAAACATTAGCTTTTTAGCATTTATCCTGAAAAGCTGGATGAATAAAAAAAGCATTTCATTTACATAACAAAATGTGCCCATTATAGTAAAAGGGAAATATCCTTTATTGCAAGCTATGGTTAATTACTTTCCTCATTTGCATAACTTCAAGAAAGCTTACCTTATTTCTGTCCTGCACAACAAGAATTTTTCCTGAGTCCTCATCTAAAACAGCACCTGAAAGATATCATATGTTAAAACAAAACTTTGTCTCTTTAACGCTTTGGTAAAGCACGTCAAAGTTAAGCTAATCTCTATGTCCAATTTGCAGTAAGACTCCCACAAGGAAGCAGCCATGTTTTCTCCACAATACAGTTTAAAGCGGAACTGAAAAAACAAAGAGTTTCACTTACCTGGGGCTTCTGCCAGCCCCTTGCAGCGGTCCTGTCCATCTCCGGTCCTACACGATCCTCCGTTCCCCCACTGCCAGCTAGTTTCAGTTTCGCCGACGGGCCACTGCGTCTGTGCAGCTCTGACCACATGTATCCTTGCTCGTGTTCCCGTCCTGCAGGCGCAGGACGCTATTGTAGATGGGTACACGAACAAGGCTACGCATTGCAGGGCTGCGCAGGCGCAGTGACCCAGCGACCAAACCAAAACTAGCTAGCGGTGGGAGAACAGAGGATCGTGGAGGAACGGCGCGGGACAGGAAGGCTGCAAGGTGCTGTTTGAAACCCCAGGTAAGTGAAACGATCCAGTATATCAGCACACCGCCACACGCCTTAATAAAGGGGGACCCTGCGCGGCCCTTGAAACAATTGTCGGCTAGCTTTGTGGATATAATGGCTCAATAAAGAGCGTGAATTCTTCAATGACGGTGTGCTGATATACTGGATTGTTTATCTTGCTGTGGGGCATAGCCTATGCCACAATATCAAGCACCTGACCTTTAATACTGGTGTGCCCACTCAAAATCTCCTTGATCTCCAGGTAAGTGAAACTCTTTGTTTTTTTATTTTCAGTTCCGCTTTAAGGTGGACTTCTAGGTAAAATTTCCTCTCTGTGCCAATATACAGTGGGTTGCAAAAGTATTCGGCCCCCTTGAAGATTTTCCACATTTTGTCATATTACTGCCACAAACATGAATCAATTTTATTGGAATTCCACATGAAAGACCAACACAAAGTGGTGTACATGTGAGAAGTGGAACCAAAATCATACATGATTCCAAACATTTTTTACAAATAAGTAACTGCAAAGTGGTGTGTGCATAATTATTCAGCCCCCTTTGATATGAGTGCAGTCAGTTGCCTATAGACATTGCCTGATGAGTGCTAATGACTAAATAGAGTGCACCTGTGTGTAATCTAATGTCAGTACAAATACAGCTGCTCTGTGAGGGCCTCAGAGGTTGTCTAACAGAATATTGGGAGCAACAACACCATGAAGTCCAAAGAACACATCAGACAGGTCAGGGATCAAGTTATTGAGAAATTTAAAGCAGGCTTAGGCTACAAAAAGATTTCCAAAGCCTTGAACATCCCACGGAGCACTGTTCAAGCGATCATTCAGAAATGGAAGGAGTATGGCACAACAGTAAACCTACCAAGACAAGGCCATCCACCTAAACTCACAGGCTGAACAAGGAGAGCGCTGATCAGAAATGCAGTCAAGAGGCCCATGGTGACTCTGGACGAGCTGCAGAGATCTACAGCTCAGGTGGGGGAATCTGTCCATAGGACAACTATTAGTCGTGCAATGCACAAAGTTGGCCTTTATGGAAGAGTGGCAAGAAGAAAGGCATTGTTAACAGAAAGCATAAGAAGTCCCGTTTACAGTTTGCCACAAGCCATGTGGGGGACACAGCAACCATATGGAAGAAGGTGCTCTGGTCAGATGAGACCAAAATGGAACTTTTTGGCCAAAATGCAAAACGTTATGTGTGGCGGAAAACTAACACTGCACATCACTCTGAACACACCATCCCCACTGTCAAATATGGTGGTGGCAGCATCATGCTCAAGGGTGCATCTCTTCAGCAGGGACAGGGAAGCTGGTCAGAGTTGATGGGAAGATGGATGGAGCCAAATACAGGGCAAACTTGAAAGAAAACCTCTTGGAGACTGCAAAAGACTTGAGACTGGGGTGGAGGTTCACCTTCCAGCAGGACAATGACCCTAAACATAGAGCCAGGGCAACAATGGAATGGTTTAAAACAAAACATATTGATGTGTTAGAATGGCCCAGTCAAAGTCCAGATCTAAATCCAACCGAGAATCTGTGGCAAGATCTGAAAACTGCTGTTCACAAATGCTGTTCATCTAATCTGACTGAGCTGGAGCTGTTTTGCAAAGAAGAATGGGCAAGGATTTCAGTCTCTAGATGTGCAAAGCTGGTAGAGACATACCCTAAAAGACTGGCAGCTGTAATTGCAGCAAAAGGTGGTTCTACAAAGTATTGACTCAGGGGGCCGAATAATTACGCACATCCCACTTTGCAGTTATTTATTTGTAAAAAATGTTTGGAATGATGTATGATTTTCGATCCACTTCTCACATGTACACCACTTTGTATTGGTCTTTCACGTGGAATTCCAATAAAATTGATGCATGTTTGTGGCAGTAATGTGACAAAATGTGGAAAACTTCAAGGGGGCCGAATACTTTTGCAACCCACTGTATAAGCCATACCATTATAACTTTAAAAACAAACTCCCATTTGAGAAAAAACATTTTTTTCAAAGGGTTAACAGGTTTACTGTAATTTTCTTGTGCAGTTACATAGTTATTTTGGTTGAAAAAAGACATACGTCCATCGAGTTCAACCAGTACAAAGTACAACTCCAGCCTGCTCCCTCACATATCCCTGTTGATCCAGAGGAAGGCGAAAAAACCCTTACAAGGCATGGTCCAATTAGCCCCAAAAGGGAAAAATTCCTTCCCGACTCCAGATGGCAATCAGATAAAATCCCTGGATCAACATCATTAGGCATTACCTAGTAATTGTAGCCATGGGTGTCTTTCAACGCAAGGAAAGCATCTAAGCCCCCTTTAAATGCAGGTATAGAGTTTGCCATAACGACTTCCTGTGGCAATGCATTCCACATCTTAATCACTCTTACTGTAAAGAACCCTTTCCTAAATAAATGGGTAAAACGTTTTTCCTCCATGCGCAGATCATGTCCTCTAGTCCTTTGAGAAGGCCTAGGGACAAAAAGCTCATCCGCCAAGCTATTATATTGCCCTCTGATGTATTTATACATGTTAATTAGATCTCCTCTAAGGGGTCTTTTCTCTAGACTAAATAAACCCAGTTTAACTAACCTTTCTTGGTAAGCGAGACCTTCCATCCCACGTATCAATTTTGTTGCTCGTCTCTGCACCTGCTCTAAAACTGCCATATCTTTTTTGTAATGTGGTGCCCAGAACTGAATTCCATATTCCAGATGTGGCCTTACTAGAGAGTTAAACAGGGGAAATATTATGCTAGCATCTCGAGTTTTTATTTCCCTTTTAATGCATCCCAAAATTTTGTTAGCTTTAGCTGCAGTGGCTTGGCATTGAGTACGATTATTTAACTTGTTGTCGATGAGTACTCTTAAGTCCTTCTCCAAGTTTGATGTCCCCAACTGTATCCTATTTATTTTGTATGGTGCTAGACCATTGGTACGACCAAAATGCATGACTTTACATTTGCCAACATTGAATTTCATCTGCCATTTATGTGCCCATATAGCCATCCTATCCAGATCCTGTTGAAATATGACACTATCTTCCTGAGGGTTCATGATTTTGCACAATTTTGTATCATGTATCAGTCTTATGTGTGCTGCAAATAGATATATCACTTTGATCGAACCTGATCAGCGAAAGGTCTATTGTCCTGCTGTTGGCCCCCAAGTGTATATGTGCCCAACCCCCTCGCCATGTCAGTGTGCAGTGTTGAAGGCCCACCTGTCACATGCCAGTGCCAATCCTGGATTACTCCAGTGCCACCGTGAGTGCCTGTGCCACATTAAATATATGTCACTACAGGCGCTGATGCCACGTGGTACAGGTGTTCAGAGTGACATCGAACAGCAGAGGAGTCTAGGATTCATGGCGGTGTGACAGGTCAGCCTTCAACACTGCACACTGGCATGGAAGGTACACAAATACACACCTGGAGGGACACTGGCCATGGTCCGTCGCTTGTCACAATATCAAACACTGTTACCGCTATGCACACGATTGAGCCCTTGCAAATGAGATTTTCCATAATTTCCAATTGATCCCTTTGACCAATCTTAGGTGGACATGTTGTACTAGATTATCCTTAGATCCGATAAAATTATTGATCGCCCAACAAAATTGTGTGATGTATGTGCACCCTAATTGCTTGCATAACTAATCAGCCACAATCTCTAATTAGGCCATAACTGATCCATGTTTTACCATCTTTATAGCAAATTAGCTAGCATTTTTATGAGGTCAACAATGACAGCATCCACTTAAAAAAATAAAGCAGGATGGGGTGCTTCAATGGAAACAAATAAGTACAATAATAATAATACAATAACATTTGTAAAGCGCTTTTCTCCGATAGGACTCAAAGCGCATAGCTGTGTCTCAGATTAATACAGGGTTTCAGGCTGGGTTGTGTTACAGAGGAGATAGTCAGATGTTCATGAATGCCAGACTGAAAAGGTAGGTTTTCAGTTTAGACTTAAATGTTTCCAGGGATGGGGCTGTCCTGATTGGGTGTGGCAGGGAGTTCCAAAGTGTAGGGGCAGCATGACAAAAGGCTCTGTCTCCAAAGGTTTTGAGGTGGACTCTGGGGGTGACCAAGGTGTTACGTCCTTTTGATCTAAGATTGTGGGGGGTGTGTGATGTAGTTGCAACAAGTCCTTCAGGTATCCAGGGCCCAGATTGTGCAAGGATTTGAATGTCAGTAAGCCAATCTTAAACAGAATTCTCCATTTTATCGGTAGCCAGTGGAGTGAGCTCAGGGTTGGTGTTATGTGGCAATGGCGGGGTTGGCTCGTTAACAGCCTTGCGGCGGCATTCTGTACTAATTGCAGGCGGCGTAAGTCTTTCTTATGCAGGCCTGTGTAGAGGACGTTGCAGTAGTCTAACCTTGATGTGACGAAGGCATGAACTAGGGTTGGAAGATCCTCTGAAGGAATTAGGTGTTTAATCCTTGCAATATTCCTTAGGTGAAAGAAGGAATGTTTCAAAACAGCTGAGATTTGATTCCTGAAGCTTAATTTCCCATCAATCAGTACTCCCAGGCTGCGCACACAGTCTGAGTTGTTCAGGTCTGACATAAGTGACATAACAAAAAGTGAAATAATAGGTTGTCATCATTGGGGCTCACAGTGCTTCCTACCAGCATCTCCACACTGACATCAGCAATCAGTCTGCAGCATATTCTTCGCTGATGTTGATGCAGGAACCTATATGTGCTGTGACTGAGGCAAGCAGCAGAGGATCATTTTAAAACACTGCAAGATTAAAAGGGCGTGGCTATAACCCCTATTAATTTTAGTGGCTGTACAGAAATCTTGGCACACACAGTAATAAACTGGCGCCTGCTATAATAGCGGCTGCAATTTGTAGCTGCTATTTTCTATGTACAGCCGCTATAGCGGCTACAATTTGTAGCCGCTATTTGTAGCTGCTATTTTCTAAGTGTTGCTGCTATTTTCGCCGCAATTTGTAGCCACAATTTGCGTGCCCCTTTAAACAAGTTGTTGGGGTTAAGGTTAGGTGGGGGGTTCAAGTTAGTTGGGGGGGGGGGGGAGTTCTGTGTGAGAATAGGGAGAGGTTAGGTCATTGTAAATTATCGGTAACTATTACAGATATTTTACTATAGGAATGTAGTAGAATATCAGTAAAACTACCGATATTCTACCAGGGATGAGCTCCGGATGAAATTCGAATGAGTTTCATTTGGATTTCATTAAGATAATTAGTGCAGCTGAGCGGGTGGGTGAGAGAGGGTTAAACTTACCCAGCAGCTGTCTTCCTTAACCACAGTGGTAAACCCCCCTAAAGACCAGACACCAAGCTGCAGGGCCGAACAACACAGCACACGAGTGACTCCCCCCCCCCCCTTTTCCCCCACCAACAGACCTCTCTGTTGGTGGGGTCTGATCCTATTTTTCCTATTTATTTTTTCAAATACCTCCCTCCCCCCAGCCAGCCAATCACGGCGATCAGCTGTCATAGGCTTCTGCCTATGAGAGCCGATCGCTCTCTTGTATCCCAGGGGGACAGCCGTGTCACACGGCTGTCCCCACTACATCACTGCTGCTGATCGCAGTGCTGTACATGTAAATAGATGGCGGCAATCGCCGCTCGGAGACTGAAGGCAGGGCGGAGCTCCGCCCCTCGAGCAGGAGATGCGCACGCAGTTTGCACGCGAACTCTTGAAAAACAAAGCCCCAGGACTTGATGCCAAATCGGCGTTAGGTGTTCCTGGGGCTGCCGCCGCGGCCACACCCATCGGCGTTAGGCAGTCGGCAAGAAGTTAATCCGTCCCATGCCGTGTCACGTAACTACTATACTTCCTCCTTCAACCCGGAAGGAGGAAGCGTGGTAGTCACGTGAATGCGGCTTGGACCGTGGTATGAGATGCGAAGTTGGACGGGTTAAAGAAGATAGCTGCTGGGTAAGTTTAACCCCCCTCCCACCTCGCCAGCCACATCAACTGCAATAATTATCTGGATGAAATCCAAATGAAACTCATTCGGATTTCATCCAGAGCTCATGCCTGTATTCTACTACCGTTATCCCGTGCCCTTTTAACATGCGTTTTTTTCAAATGTATGCAGAAGCAGAGCTACATAAAAGTTTTTCATCAATTATTTAAACAGTTCCGACTCCCCCATCTGGCCTCATTATATAAAGTGGATTGAAGTTGAGGTCTGTTATAAAATGTATAAACAAGGAGCAAAACATGTAGCAACATGTTTCCATTCAAGTAAAAGTGATCAAAATACCTTACTCTGCTGCCCCCTGCTGTTGAAGTCTATAATTTAATCATTTTAAAGGAACCTTAGGCCCTGTTCATATTATGTGCGTGTGGAAAACGTGCAGAACGCATGTAGTAAACGCACTGGAAAAACGCATGCGTTTGTACGCGTTTTTGTAATGCGTTTGTATGCGTTTTTTCCTTATGCGTTTTTGATCATACCTGGAAGAGGTGTATACCAAATGTTTTTTTTTTTTTTTTTGAAGAACTTCTGATGTCAGCTACACTTCCGACGAGAAACGCACCTCCGAATACGCATACAAAAACGCATGCCATGCGTTTTTAGTGCGCGCCCATTGACTTTCATTATAATGCGTTTCTGTGCGCGACGCACAGAAATGCATCCAACTATGCGTTTCTGCCACGCATACGTTTGCCACGCGTATATGTGAACGAGGGCCATACCTTTGCATTGATTTTTCTGGCCCTCGCAAAACGCACACAAAACGCGTACCTTAAAAACGGACACAAACGCGTGCAGTGTGAACGGGGCCTGAAAGGGAACCTAAACTGAGAAGGATATGTATTTTTCCTTTTAAAATAATACCAGTTGCCTGACTCTCCTGCGGATCCTGTGTCTCTAATACTTTTAGCCACAGCCCCTCAACAAGCATGCAGATCAGGTGCTCTGACTGAAGTCAGACTGGATTAGCTGCATGCTTCTTTCAGGTCTGTGATTCAGCCACTACTGCAGATCAGGACTGCAAGCAACTGGTATTGTGTAAAAGGAAACATCCATATCCCTCTCAATTTAGGTTTCCTTTAAGAAAAAAACTTTTTTTATACATATATGATGTACACACAATTAAAATGTCATTATTTAAAAAAAATAAAATCCTACATCTAGTGCATATCAATTCTACCGATGCATGCGCAAGTTATGTAGCACGCATTGCGCAAAGAGAGCAACTCGCATTACATGGGCAGCCTGTGGTGCTCTATTAGCGCAATGAGCACATTATGCTATTATTACACAATTGCTGAATGTGCCGCAATGGTCCATATTTCTGCAGTTAAAGGACTTTCAAGGTGAGGCTTCTTCTGAGGCCCTCTCTTCGGAAGTCCTTTAAGCATGAATTTTGAAGCATTGAAGCAGAACTGGAATAATAAAAAAAACAAAGTGTTTCACTTACCTGGGGCTTCTGCCAGCCCCTTGCAGCCTTTCTGTCCTGGGCCGGTCCTCCACAATTCACTGTTCTGCCGCCGGAAGCTGCTTTGAGTTCGGTGGACTCGGCAACTGCGCCTGCGCTCCGTGGGCCACCAGTATCTTTCTCCGCAATAGTGTCATGCGCTGTTAGCGCAGGACGCTAGAAAGATACTCGGGCGCATAGGCGCAGTTGCCGAGTCCACCAAAGCGAAAGGTGCTGGCAGCAGGAGAACGTTGAATCATGGAGGACTGGCCCAGGACAGGAAACTGGAAGGGGCTGACAGAAGCCCCAGGTAAGTCAAGCACTTGTTTTTTTTATTATTTCAGTTCCGCTTTAAATACATTTGATGAAAAAAAATGTATTAACTTTAATACGCAACCGCATAATAACTTTTAAACAAAAAACATGTATTTGTAACAGCTGATATAAATCTTGAAATAAATCTGCAGTATGTCTACTTCCTTCTTTCATGGAAGCAGACATATTTGTAACATCCCTTTCAAAATGAGCTTATCTGCCGTTGCAGTCAGGTGACACGGGGAGAGATCAAATTACAACTTGTGATTAGACATAAATACATACAGCTTTCATTTCTCTATGTTTTCCTTCTGTCCTGTGCAAGCGTTCAGGTCCACTTTAAGTACATGTTACAGTGTTTGATAAACTGGGTGCAGGAATGTGCATAATAACTCTGAGGCCTCGTTCCCATTTCACATGGAATGCCAATAAAATTGATTCATGTTTGTGGCAGTGATATGACAAAATGTGGAAAACTTCAAGGGGGCCGAATACTTTTGCAAACCACTGTATATTGGCTAGTGCACAGTTGAATGTGTTTTCCCCGTGTAGATAAAAACAGACAACAGTGAAGTGCTGCACACATTTTCTCTACCAATTACATTAGCTTCTGTGATAAAACGTGCATGCTTTCACACATACAAAGACACATGGTGTGTAGAAAACCCATACAGAAAACCGACAGATGAGTGTACTCCCAGCCTCAGCTTATTACACTTACTCTGTCCATCTCTTATGGCGCTGTAGATTCCTCCGGTATCACTACAGTACAGAGCACTTGGGGAGGGGTAGAAAAGCTGAGGGTAGAGCAGTGCTGTACATAAGACCCTGCTGCACACTGAATAGGGACTATCTACAAATCTTTGTCTGCAAAAGTTTGTATGATTCCTTATCAGTGGCTGAGCAGATGCAGTCATTAGAACAACTTTGCAAAGAGCAGAATTTTTTTTCTCTCCATGCCATTAGTTGTCAGTCTCTCAGGACAGGGAAAATAAATTTCTACCTCCATGGTGCCCCCTGCAGCTGCATCCCTTGCAGGGTCTATTGTTACGCCCCAAGCCTGATACTTGTATTGCTGGATCTACCTAAACAGCCCATAAACGCATGATCATGTATCTTGCACCCTGTTTGCCTTGTAGAACTTTGTTCTATGTTGTATAACCTTGTAACGTTTGTCATTCTTGTATTACTGTATGTATCTATTATCCAGTGCTGTGTAATAGGTTAGCGCTTTATAAATACAATAAATAATAATAATACAGATAAATAATCTATCCAATAACTGACATATTGAAAAAAAAGCGTCAACTAACCTGCCACTCCTATTTGGTGTGTGGCATATGCAGGAAGCCGGCTTGGCCCATCTTTTAACCAAAGAGTCAGTGTAGAGGTGTCATTTTTTGCATGATGAAATGTAAACCCTTCTGAAGCAGCAAAGCTTATAAGTCCACTCATGGTTATTGGTACATGCATCCACACTGCAATCCGGCCTTCCTTCCTCCATTTCTGAATGGCATCTACAATACAATGTATGGGGAAATTATTTACTGTATTGTATCATTGTATTTATCAAAATACCGTATATTCCGGTGTATAAGACGACTGGGCATACAAGACGATTCCCAACTTCTCCAGTTAAAATTAAAATGTTGTGATATACTCGCCGTATAAGACTATTCCTCTTGACTGTTGGACATTTGTATACTGTACTGTATGTACTGGCGCTATACTGTATAAACAGGTACAGATACTGATGCTGCACTATGTGTGGTACCCAATATACAAAAACCAGCCAAACACGGCAAGTGATATACCTTACCGGCGATTGGGTGGTTGTTGTATACAAAGCTTGCTTGGATTGGTAAGCTATCCCTGTCTCTAAGACTACTTCTACAGCACCGCCCTTGCTGCTTTCATACAGTCGCTGCATACGGCTGGAATGCCGCTGCGGACGTTTTTGTGCTCCCCTCCACCATATGCAGCAACCACAGATTCTCCAGTCCGGTCTGGAAGTTTCAGCACCTGCCCTATAAGACGACACCCGGCCAGCGTATAAGACGACCCTCGACCTTTGACAAGATTTTCCTGGGTTAAAGAGTAGTCTTATACGCCAGAATATACAGTATTTTCTTGTGTAGGTAATAAAACTAAAATGCATAAGTCTGTTTGTAAAAAATTGTTTACACACATACAACGGTTCTCATCAGGGGCGACTGGTTCCTGAGCCAAGAATCTAGCTTGTGTACAGCGGCCCCCAACGCCTCTCGATGTGTTGACTCAGGCGAGCGTTTTCTCTTGGTGGAGAAACTCATCTATTATAAGGATACAAGTTAAAAGGCCCGCCTGTTGAAAAACAGGCACAAGGCCTTGGGCGCAACCCTCCCCCTGCAATGTGCGCAGCCGCGACAAACATCTACGCACATTTGTGACCCACGTGTGCACGCGCACTCACACGTCCACCCCCACGCCACTGTCCTAAGTCTGTCTGCGTGCCATGCATGCGTGCCAGGCACAACACACGGACCCAGGAAGACGCAGGATAGGGAGTTTATTATGTAGGATGCATTGAAAACAATTTACTCAAAAAAGCATGTCCTGATTTGACTTTTTTATATGCTCTTTCTTGGACATTTTATTTCTGAGTGGAGGGGGATGTTTTTTAAGGGTTAGGCATGCAGGGTGATTTTATGGGTTAGGGGTGGGGAATGTTAAGGTTAGGCATAGATAAGGGAGGGTTCTGTGTGAAAGGTTAAGTTGTAGTAAAATATTGGTATTATTGACAGGTATTTTACTATGATAATGTACCCTGTTAATACAGAGAATATTGCTAAATATTCTACCTGCTGAAATCGGGCACTCAAATTTCCTCGTGCCCCTTTTTCAGGCACGCGGTAGGGGCGCCCTTGCTCATATATTTTGGGAATAGCCAGTTGCAGTTACATTTTGGGATGAGCGTGTGCCATTTGAGAAAATCTTCCATGAGTCAGTCTATCTTATTGCCTTCCCAGGTTCTCCTGTATTTCAGTAATGACTCCCAGTAGCCTTTTGTGTTATGTATTGTTATATACCATTATCAGCCCATTGGTCTATTGCATTTAAATAGAAGGCCCCTGACCTGCCCCTTTCTTTGGTTAAAGACAGAATCGACCTGGTCATGCTGACCAATACAATCTTCTATGCAAGAATTAAAAATCGAGACAAATACAAAGCCATCTGGGAGGAATGGATTGCCTATAAAGGGTTTAGACCCGGGGTGATAAATAAGTCGATCGCGATCCCCCGGTGGATTGCGACCACCTGCTTGCTAGATCGCAGCCATATGGCCGTGCCACATTACTTTTTGCCAAGTAGGTGCCTGTTTATTGGTAAGGTGGGTGTGAGCGACTCTTCCTGACGCTGGCCACACTTGGAGAGGTCATCTGTACTTCCCAGTCTCTCCCTCCGGGGTGCTGCTACAGGGCTTCCGAGCAGTGAGAGGGCTTGGAGCTCTGCGGCTCCCCGGTTGATGGGGCATGGGGGCCTCCCCGTGGCGCCCCTGGATAGTGCTAAATGTTGTGTGAACTAATCCCCGCAGAGCAACTGTTTTGCGGTAAATTCATTTTAGACCCTGCATATTATGGCATGCGAAAGCAAATGCAAATTTGCATGAGCAATGCCTCATGATTAAGCTAGTTAGGCCAAATTTGCAAAGCCAGATGTGTCAGATTTAACTTGGTGTTTGATGCACACATTCTTCTGCTGCTGTAACAGTACATTTTGCGGCTGACACCTGTAGAATGCACCCCATTAAATTCTGCTGCCCGCCGTTCATCTCGATCGTGGCCAATCGGAAAGGAGGGGAGGAAAGAGGCGGCGTGGCTGAAGAGGAGAGGCCAGGGGCGGCTCTGCCATGACATGTCATAGCTGGGGGCGGCGCCGGGCACAACACATACACGCACGCATCCACGCACACTGCCTGTCGCCCCTCGCCTGCCAGAGCGTTCCGTCAGCTGCCAGTTTGCTCATCTACCCTCCAGACAGGAGGGAGGACCAGGACAAGCCCAAGAAGCCGCCGCTGGAAAGAGGTAAGTGGCACCCAGGCTAGCTATCTATACTGAAGGCACCTATACTTAGCTATCTATACTGAAGGCACCTATAGCTATACTGTAAATGTTGTTAGATCTCCTGGACTCTTAAAGTAGCTGGGGTGAGAGTGATATGGAGTTTGCCTTCCTTGTACCAAAGACAGTTGCCTGGCAGCCCTGTTGATCTTCTGGCATAAGTAGTGTCTGAGTCAAAACTCTGGAACAAGCATATGGCTAACCTAGTCAAACCTAAGTCAGAGTACCTGATCTGCTGCATGCTTGTTTAGGGTCCATGGCTAAAAGTGCTAGAGCCACATGTTCAGGACTGCCAGGCAACTGGTATTGTTTAACCCAATCCCTGCCAAGCACGTACTAGGTATGTTTTGGCAGGAAGGCCATTAACTGCCAACAACATACTAGGTGCGTTAATTAGCAATTTGGCCCCCAGGAAGCAGCGAGGAGGAGGGCTGACATCATTCCTCCCTCCATCCACATGGGCCCCCCTCCTCTGCCTCCCTATAATGCTGGAGAAGTGGTTGGGAGTGTAATTACTCACCCGATCGCTCGCTCTAGGCCTGTGTCCCCAGCCAGCAGCCATCTGCACTCTCTCCTCCCTACTCATTCCTACTACCTATATTGTGGCACCTATACCTGCTACTAGGCCTGAACAATTTATCGATTTCAGATCGAAATCGTGATCATGGAAACAACGACAAAGTGATCGCCAAAGTGGTCATACATACTATGAGGGGTAGGATACTGCCTGCGTCCAGAGGTGGTAAGTACAGTATCAAGCTTTAGCCCTAAATTCACAATGTACAGTAACATTTACAAACATGACAGAAAATGACAACATACTATCAATTTGATAGTATAACGTCATTTTCTGTCAATGTATATTTGTAAATGTTACTCACACTGAGAATTTAGTGCTGAAGCTTGATTTGAAGAAAATCGTGAATCAAATCGAAATTGCAATTTCTGGCATAAATCGTGCAATTCAATCTTTTCCTAAAATCGTTCAGGCCTACCTGCTACATATACTGGGGCACCTGTTCCTGGCTACCTACTTTATACTGGCTGCACCTATATCTAGCTACCTGTACTGGCGGCACCTATACCTGGCTACCTATACTGGCTGCACCTACAGTGGGTTGCAAAAGTATTCGGCCCCCTTGAAGTTTTCCACATTTTGTCATATTACTGCCACAAACATGAATTAATTTTATTGGAATTCCACATGAAAGACCAACACAAAGTGGTGTACACATGAGAAGAGGAACGAAAATCATACATGATTTCAAACAAATAATACATGATTTTACAAATAAATAACTGCAAAGTGGTGTGTGCATAATTATTCGGCCCCCTTTGATCTGAGTGCAGTCAGTTGCCTATAGACATTGCCTGATGAGTGCTAATGACTAAATAGAGTGCACCTGTGTGCAATCTAATGTCAGTACAAATACAGCTGCTCTGTGAGGGCCTCAGAGGTTGTCTAAGAGAATATTGGGAGCAACAACACCGTGAAGTCCAAAGAACACACAAGACAGGTCCAAGACAGGTCAGGGATCAAGTTATTGAGAAATTTAAAGCAGGCTTAAGCTACAAAAAGATTTCCAAAGCCTTGAACATCCCAAGGAGCACTGTTCAAGCGATCATTCAGAAATGAAAGGAGTATGGCACAACTGTAAACCTACCAAGACAAGGCCGTCCACCTAAACTCACAGGCCGAACAAGGAGAGCGCTGATCAGAAATGCAGTCAAGAGGCCCATGGTGACTCTGGATGAGCTGCAGAGATCTACAGCTCAGGTGGGGGAATCTGTCCATAGGACAACTATTAGTCGTGCACTGTACAAAGTTGGCCTTTATGGAAGAGTGGCAAGAAGAAAGGCATTGTTAACAGAAAGCATAATAAGTCCCGTTTGCAGTTTGCCACAAGCCATGTGGGGGACACAGCAACCATGTGGAAGAAGGTGCTCTGGTCAGATGAGACCAAAATGGAACTTTTTGGCCAAAATGCAAAACGCTGTGTGTGGCAAAAAACTAACATTGCACATCATTCTGAACACACCATCCCCACTGTCAAATATGGTGGTGGCAGCATCATGCTCGGGGGGGGGGGGGGGGGAATGCATCTCTTCAGCAGTGACAGGGAAGCTGGTCAGAGTTGATGGGAAGATGGACGGAGCCAAATATAGGGCAAACTTGGAAGAAAACCTCTTGGAGACTTGTGACCTTCCAGCAGGACAATGACCCTAAACATAAAGCCATGGCAACAATGGAATGGTTTAAAACAAAACATATCTATGTGTTAGAATGGCCCAGTCAAAGTCCAGATCTAAATCCAATCGAGAATCTGTGGCAAGATCTGAAAACTGCTGTTCACAAACGCTGTCCATCTTTTTTGCAAAGAAGAATGGGCAAGGATTTCAGTCTCTAGATGTTCAAAGGTGGTAGAGACATACCCTAAAAGACTGGCAGCTGTAATTACAGCAAAAGGAGGTTCTACAAAGTATTGACTCAGGGGGCCGAATAATTATGCACACCCCACTTTGCAGTTATTTATTTGTAAAAAATGTTTGGAATGATGTATGATTTTCGATCCACTTCTCACATGTACACCACTTTGTATTGGTATTTCACATGGAATTCCAATAAAATTGATGCATGTTTGAGGCAGTAATGTGACAAAATGTGGAAAACTTCAAGGTGGCCGAATACTTTTGCAACCCACTGTATATCTGGCTACCTGCACTGGTGCGCCTATTCCAGGACAGGATAAGTGGGATACCAATACATATCGGGTATCGTTGGCTTCAGCAGAATCAGGTCTTTTACAACAGTAACATTTTTGTCAGTAAATGTACAATACACAATAACATTTCTATAGCGCTTTTCTCCCATAGGACTCAAAGCGCTTAGGCTCTCTCAGATTCAGTAATTAGTAGGATGAAGTATTCACACAACAAAAGTTATATTTCTGCAAATGCCAGACTGAACAGGTGGGTTTTCAGTCTGGATTTAAACACGTCCAGGGATGGGGCTGTCCTGATCTGTTGAGGTAAGGAGTTCCAAAACGTAGGGGCAGCATGACAGAAGGCTCTGGGACCAAAAGTTTCTAAGTGGACTCTGGGTATGACTAGATTATTAGAACCTGTGGATCTGAGAATGCGGGGATTGCTTCGCAGCTGTAACATATCTTTCATGTATCCAGGGCCCAGATTATTCAGGGATTTAAATGTCAGTAGGCCGATCTTGAATAGGACCCTCCATTCTATAGGTAGCCAGTGAAGGGAATGCAGGACTGGCGTTATGTGGCAGTGACGGGGTTGGTTGGTTAGCAGTCTGGCAGCAGTATTCTGTATCAGCTGTAGGCGGTACAAGGCCTTTTTTGGAAGGCCAGTGTAGAGAGCATTGCAGTAGTCCAGTCGGGATGTGATGAAGGCGTGGACTAAGGTTGGCAGATCTTCTGGGGGTATGAGGTGCTTGATTTTTGCAATGTTCTTCAGGTGAAAATAGGATGATTTCACCACAGCAGAGATTTGAGTTCTGAAGTTTAAATCCCCATCAATTAGAACTCCCAGGCTACGCACATGATCAGAGCTGCGTAGATCCGTGCCTCCTATATCCAGTGGTGAAGACTGCAAGTTAAGTTGTTTTGTTATCATGCTCTGCCCTCCAATCAGAAGGACTTCAGTTTTGTCTGCATTTAGTTTCAGCCAGTTGTCATTCATCCATTGCTGTAGTTCACGTAAGCAGGCGTTTATAGTTAGAGTTGGGTCTGTCACACCAGGCTTGAAGGAAAGATATAGTTGGGTGTCGTCTGCATAGCAGTGGTATGTCAGGCCATGTTTTTGGATTAGTTTTCCCAACGGTAGCATGTAAATCGTGAAAAGCAGGGGAGAGAGGATTGAGCCCTGGGGCACCCCATGCTTAAGTGTTACAGGGGTGGACAGGAAGGGCCCCATAGACACTTTGTGGGTTCTGCCACTCAAGAAGGATTGGAACCACTGAAGTACTATGCCATCAATGCCGCAGTATTCCTGTAGCCTGTTTATCAAGATGTCATGGTCAACTGTGTCAAAGGCTGCAGAAAGGTCTAGCAGTATGAGGATCGAGCACTCTCCTCTGTCTCTTGCCATGAGCAGGTGGTTGCATATTTGGATGAGGGCAGTTTCAGTGCTGTGGTGTTTCCTGAAGCCAGACTGGAATGGGTCATAACTGTTGTTTTGTAGGATTCTGGCTTCTAGCTGGAGGTATACAGCTTTTTCAATTAGCTTTCCCAGAAAGGGGAGGTTAGAGACAGGTCTGTAGCTGGTCATTGCATCTGGGTCCAGGGAGGGTTTTTTGAGGAGAGGCCTGATGATTGCTTCCTTCAGTAAAGCAGGAAATATCCCTGATTGTAAGGAACAGTTAACAATTTTGAGGAATACCGGTACGAACAGGTCGGGGCAGTTCAACATGAACTGTAACAATGTAATTCTTCTTTTTTTAAAACAAACAAAACAAAAAACACCACAAAAAATATTTTTTTTATTTTTAATTTTTTACATATTTCACTCAAAAATAGCTCCAGAAAAAGTACAACTTTTTGTTTTAGTGTTCAAGCCCAATTCATTAAGTAAAAATAATCTATTCTACGTCCTATTTCATGTAGGTTTTCTTGTCAAAAATCCTAAGTAAACCTAATGAGTGCAAAATGTCTAAACACGGTTTGTCAGTAGATGTTCGTGTTTAGGACAAATTGGCTGGCAGGGAAAGCGTTAAAAGGAAATAAATATGGCAGCCTCCATCCATATCCCTCTCACCTCGGGTTCACTTTAACTGTCTTGGTTTGGACCTTGACACATCTGTTAATTAATGTGTATCTTTACATATTGACTCTTCAGGATTGAAGGTCTGGCTGTTGTTTGATCCATTTGTTTGACCCTTGTCTTTGTTCTGCATAACAAATTGTTTTGTGCCTACCTGCGATTACTTTTATTCTCTCAGGTCACCACATAGCAGTTCTGCATATTTCATAGTGAAAGCTGTATTGCTTTTGCTCTCCACTATTAATGAGATTGAAGTGATATATATATATATATATATATATATATATATATTATAACATACATACACACATTATACCTCCAGAAGTAAGCCCTAGCAGGAATTTTGAGTATCCTCAAAATAAGCCCAACCCCGAAAGTAGGCCTTAGCAGCAGTAAGGGGAAAAAGTATGGCAACTTGTATTATTACTGGAGCCAAGAAATACATGTTGCCACACTTCTTCCCTATAGGCTGAAGCTTGGAGACACAGCTGCGTGGAGCGGGGGAAATCAGAGAACACGGGGGGGGGGGGGGGGAGCACAGCATGGAGCTGGTGGTAAGAGGAGGGTGCAGGGGGACATTGGAGGACATGGGGGATGGTGGAGGACACGGAACACAGGAGGACAGTGGATAAAGGGCAACACGAGTACAGAGAGGGATACCTGCAGGACATTAAAGGGGCATACAAGAGGAGGATTTAGCAGAGGAAGAGGTGGCACAGTGAGGAAGGCAGGAGGACACACAGCACAGGAACTTGTGTGTTCGAAGAAATATAAGACATCCCCTGAAAATAAGCCCTAGCATATCTTTTGGTGCAAAAATTATTATAAGACACTGTTTAAGTTCGGGGAAACACAGTATATATTAGTGCCAGCTTCCCCCAGACGTGTATGGTCTCTCGCCCGTGGAATGAATGTGTCACTGAAGTAATCTCTGCAACACAGACTTGGTAAAAAAAACAAAACTGGTTTTAATGGTAGTTCCCCTAAAGCAAACAAAAGTGAACATATATTCATATATTTGAGATGATTAATGAAGCAGGTGGTTACGGCACTCAGCGCCAAAACAAGGCACTGCCATAGCAGTAATGGGGCTTCGACTCAGAGGGGGAATAGTATTTAATGCCGCCAGGATTTGAGCGACAGCTGGGTAAGCAGTCATTCAGCTTCTTTGTAAACAGCAGCCGTGACAAATCTGCCTTTCTGAATGGAAAAAACAACAGAAGTAATGGCCCTTTGACCTTCCAGGACTTAAACCTTGTCAGAAGCCTTCTCCCACTCTTCTCAGCGGTTTTGACTTCTGCAGCTGGGTCTTGGTTATGCGACATAGGCCATGATTGCCTGATGGTAGTTCAAGCAACCCGATGCCTCAAAATAACACTAACCTCTCCCAACAGAGCAAATGCAGAGCAGCGTGCAGCGGAAACCACTTATCAGAGCTCTGAGGAGTACCCATTTTTTGACCCCTTTTGAGAATGTTATGTGCCTGGATGTTGTGCTGGTCCACTGCCTTTACATTTTCTAAATAAATGACCCAGGCTGCATATCTGCTGGTTCAGAAATTACTGAAACCAGTTGTCTGCCTTTCATGCATATATATTATCATAAAAAAGGAATAATCATAGCACAGCTCATATTATTTTTACAATTTCAGATTTTGTTGAACTATAAGTTGTGGCAGCTTATGTTTATAGTATGTGTAAAACTAATTTTTAGAGTGACTACACAACCCAAGGGACAATCAGAGCATTGATGTTTGGATTTTCCTCAGCCACAGTAATCACTCAAGAACGAATGTAATGTTTTTGGTCATGACCAATGACTGTGCGGGAGCCATCTAGTGGTTTAATGGAGATATTGCAAATGAGCTGCAGAAAAAGTACAAACACAATGAAAATACATAATCTTGTAGTAATAATACTAGTTATACAAGGGCTTCTGACATCAGTTTGCATTCACTTTCATGTCAGACTGATGTTATGGCTATATTATTTATTAACACAGATCTCAGACTGACCTACTGAAGTTTGCTGGATGCCAAGCTGAATCCAATAGCCTATGTACACATGTATGTTGGCAGTGAGCCTATCAGATCAATGACTACATTGTTAGTTGTACTTTAACATACAGTACAGACACATGCATACAGTTCTACAGAGCAGAATACATGAGAACGTTAGTAAAGCAAGCACCATCTATGAGTTCAGTAGATACTTGCCTGGCCAGACTTTTTTTCTTCGATTTTTTTTGCCACAATCTTCTTACTGCCTCAGAAATTCTTGTGAATTAGTGTCCCCTGCTGCTCTTCTCCTATGGCCCATCTCCTCTTCCCATGCACATCTTTCCTCTACTACTGAGTTAGTGCAGGGGGTATGGTGGAGATTAAGGGCCTGCCAGGCATAGCCATCAGTGAGGTTCAGGGACTGCCAGCCATGGCCATCAGTGAGGTTCAGGGACTTCCTGGCATGGCCATCAGTGAGGTTCAGGGACTTCCTGGCATGGCCATCAGTGAGGTTCAGGGACTGCCAGGCATGGCCATCAGTGAGGTTCAGGAACTGCCTGGCATGGCCATCAGTGAGGTTCAGGGACTGCCTGGCATGGCCATCAGTGAGGTTCAGGGACTGCCTGGCATGGCCATCAGTGAGGTTCAGGGACTGCCAGGCATGGCCATCAGTGAGGTTCAGGGACTGCCTGGCATGGCCATCAGTGAGGTTCAGGGACTGCCTGGCATGGCCAACAGTAAGGTTCAGGGACTGCCTGGCATGGCCATCAGTAAGGTTCAAGGACTGCCTGGCATGGCCATCAGAGAGGTTCAGGGACTGCCTGGCATGGCCATCAGTGAGGTTCAGGGACTGCCAGGCATGGCCATCAGTGAGGTTCAGGGACTGCCTGGCATGGTCATCAGTAAGGTTCAAGGACTGCCTGGCATGGCCATCAGAGAGGTTCAGGGACTGCCTGGCATGGCCATCAGTGAGGTTCAAGGACTGCCAGGCATGGCCATCAGTGAGGTTCAGGGACTGCCTGGCATGGCCATCAGTGAGGTTCAGGGACTGCCTGGCATGGCCATCAGTGAGGTTCAGGGACTGCCTGGCATGGCCATCAGTGAGGTTCAGGGACTGCCTGGCATGGCCATCAGTGAGGTTCAGGGACTGCCTGGCATGGCCATCAGTTCCCTTTACTTGTCCTGTGTGATGCAGCTTTACTGTCCCCCCACTTTAGTAAATGTGGCAGAATGCAATGGCAGGGAAGGTGGAGGCAACCTGCCTTCAATAAGTTGCACCCTTCAGTCAAGTGTATAATGCTAAACACGAAGTACATCATCTAAATTTCTTCGCATGCGCACCACACATGTACGCACCAAAATGTTAAAATTTGTGGTGCCATACTTTCATTGCTTGCAGTGCGTAGTAACAGTGCAGACTCTGCATCAGCTGGAGTACTTCCATGACATCACAGGAAGTGGGTCACGTCTCTTAGACTTTAATGCCACTGCGACGAGCTTCGGTAGGAAAGGGTAACGTAATGCGACTCAGTAAGTGTAAAAGGGGCCTACAGATTTTACAGAATGTATACCAATGAAGAGAAAGGGCCCTGGATACCATAGTCTCCTCAGTCTAAGGCCATCCCGTAATCCCCACACTGTACCCGATTGAAATTACTCATCTTCCTAGGTCTTCATCAATCTTCAGGTATCTTTTGGAATTACGAGCATCTCCAAATAGTTCAGAAGACAAAGACATCCATACTGTGCATGGGAGAGACCAGATTGGCACGTGTGCGGTACAGATGTGTCTGTGGAACTCCTCGGGGACATGAGTAGTTCCAAAGGTCATCCGAGGAGTGCCAAACAGCTATTCAACCTGGCAGGTCAAATGACTTCAACCTGGGATGGCACAGAAACAACAGGATGGACCAAGAACCAGGAAACTATGGTATCCAGAGCCTTCCCTCTTCATGGGCATGTATGAAACCTGAAGTGATTTTTTTTTCCACTTCAGATTCCCTTTAAAGGGAACCTGACATGGGCACTAAAGAAAAAAAATTATATATACCTGGGGCTTCCTCCAGGCTTAGTGCTCCCTCTCCGTCCTACTCTGCCTCCTGGTTCTTCTGCAATTGGCCCCAAAATGTCCTCTGGCCCGAGGCCAACTGCGCATGCATGGCCACGCATAGTGATAAGCTCACAAGTAGTGAGCTATTTGAATCCGTGATTAAAAAGAGGCTTAATTGCCTCAGTTGTGCGGCTGGGAGAGAGGGGGTTACTTACCCATAAGTCTGCGGTCCTCTATGCGTTCCAAATGTCTTGCACGCGTCCCATTGGATGCGTTGCAAGACTCACTACCGCGCACTTGAGGTGTAGTGAGTCTTGCAACGCTTCCAATAGGACGCGTGCAACACGTTTGGAACGCATAGAGGACCCCTCTCTCCCAGCTGCACACTTGAGGCAATTAAGCCTCATTTTAATCACAGATTCGAATAGCTCACTACTCATGAGCTCATCACTAGCCACGCACGCTCTCCCATTGCCGGGAGCGTTGTGCCCCTGTGCAATACTGCACAGGACGCTCCCAGCACGAAGGTGGAGTGCGTGTAGCTGGACTGCACCTACACCGACTGGAGGATTTTCCCAGGGCCAATTGCGAATGAACCAGGAGGTGGAGTAGGACAGGGAGGGAGCGATAAGCCAGGACGGGGCTAGAGGAAGCAAGCGCTGTAATTACAGCACAGGAGATTTGGCGCCACCACAGGCCGTAATAGGAATTATGGCTACACTACACTGAGTAACTTCGGCGTCGTCAGAAGACAGAACTGAAGTTAAATTTAAAACACTGTGATTCGGTCTCCAGCAATAGCTGGAAGCTGAATTACATCATTCCCCACTATCCACGTCGACCTAGAGGGGGAATAGTATTTAACGCTGTCAGGAACTTGTGAAGCAGCAGGATAAGCCATACTGGCAGTATCCTGCGCCCAAGTCTCCCGGCGGCCAATTCATATGTATGCTGGAGGAAGCCAGGTATGTATTTTTTTTTCTGCCCATCTCAGGTACACATTAAAAACTTGCTAACGGGTCTCAGTGGCCATACATGCTGCCCATCATAGTTGCCTAGATATACTCGACAGACTTGGATGCCCAGAGGAAGAGACTTTAAGTTCTTGAAATCTACTATTTTTTTTTTATAAACTCAGATGCACACCACATGCAGAAAGGTTGTCAGCTAGAGGCTCATCAGCCATCGTTCGGTTCCATTTTTTTGTAGCGCTTATAAATTTCTATACAAACTAAATAGATCGTTTAACTACCCTTTCAGTGCCCAATCCTCCCCTCTCCAGCATGACTGCACTATTTCAATTGTCCCAGCTTGCTAACCTTCAGACGATGGGCAGAGGTTCTAGCTTCCGCATGTACGTATGCACATTCAACCCTCATCCATTCAACTCTTAGTCCACAATCTTCCCACTCAGACTCACAAACACACAAAAACATACCGAAGCGCAATATATCCTGTTACCAGTCTCCACCCGCCTCAGGCTCTGTCTACCTTTATCCCCAAAATGTGTGTATATTTATATTTTATTTATATACCTTTCTGTAATTTCTTGCCAGGTCTTACTGTACGGACTTGCCCATTCACATCCACCACAAACCATTTTGTCTTCCTTCGTATCTTGAACTACAGAGGTACTGCCACCACATAGCTGGTCCATTCTGCAGACCCATTCATCCAAGCTTGGAGGGGTTGATTCTTTCCACTTATCTACTATCATTTTTTGGCAACCTTGGTACCTACTTCTTTAATTAAAATACTACCTTTACAGCCACCCGTGTCAGCAAATCCAAAAATAGCTTCTTCTGCAGATAGATCGAAGGTATCTCCTAGTAATTCTCTACAAAAATGGCTTATTTCATCCCAAAAGATTTTAACTATGGGGCATGTCCACCACATGTGCAGTTCTGTCCTGTCCTCCTGCCCACACCTCCAACAGACTTCTCTATGGCCAGTGAATCTCTGGATTTGTGCTGGGGTAATATACCATTTAGTAGTGGTCTTGTACTGGATAAGTTGTAGTCCTGCATCCTGTATAGACCAGTTACTACGCCAGATCTTAGGCCATTTGCAACTGAGAGTAGGGCTATTAAGTCTATTTAGTTTATATAGAGCCTTTTCCATTTTTTTATTAAGTAGGATGTGTTTTTTCTAAAATATTCAGGTCTTTCCTAATTTTAGTAGATTTCGAGTGCACTTTTTGCAGGAAACTTCGGGCTTGAGTTAGTCCCCAGGAGTTTTCCTGCCCATGATTACATAATAGGCTAGGTAGTTTCAAAGTGTGGTCGCCCCTGAGGTTAATAATACGAGTTTTACTGCTTATTTTGTTCTTTATAAACCAAGACTTCTCCAAACCTGGAATAAAGTCTGGATTATCTCTCAATGTGGTCAGAGGCGAGAGGCCTGTTTCTTTTTGCCATTTTAGAACAAACCAGTAAAAGGTTTTCAGTGTGGGGCTAATCAGCGGATGGTAGGTAGTAGAATATACTTTATAAATATTACTTGGTATCCATGAAAAAATTAAATTAAGTTTACCTTCCTCCTTTTCCAGTAACGTCCATATTTTACCTGTTTTGTTAGGAGAGGATTCTATCCTCCAGTCCAGAACTCTGGCCAAGTGTATACTTCTGTAGTAATTCTGGATGTTTGGTGCTGCTAGGCCTCCTGTCTCTTTCCCCCTAGAGATTAGTTTGTAGCTTAATCTACGTCTGGACCTACTCCATATGAAGTTTTGAAAAATTTTATGCCAGCTTTGGAACCATGAACCTGGGATGGTCACCGGCAAACTCCGCAATAAAAAGATGAGCTTGGGTAGCACAACCATTTTGATAATACTAATCCTGCCAATGATGTTAAAACAAGGGCGATCCCATGACTGAAGTTTTTCCTTATATTCTTTTATAATTTTGGAGAAATTAGCTCTAAACAGATCCTTAGGGTCTTTAGTGAGGGAGATTCCAAGATAATTACACACTCGTTCCATTTAAATTTATTTTTTTGTTTAATATTTTCTACAGTAGCAACTGAACACCCCAAATTCAAGATTGTAGTTTTGTCTTGATTTAGCTTAAAGTTGGAATACAGTGAGAATGTATTAAAAAGTTCCTCACACCTAGCAATAGAATGGATCGGGGCAGTCAGGATTAATAACAGATCATCAGCATAGGCAAGCACTTTGATCTCATCTTCATTTGTTTTAACACCTTTTATCTGATTATCGAACTGAATTAATTGGATAACAGCTTCTTGACTTAGATTGAATAGCCAAGAAGATAGTGGGCAACCCTGTCTGACCCCATTTTTGATGTCAAAATTACCAGATATATGTCCATTAACATTGACTCCGGCACTTTGATTCGTATACAGTCTTTTAATTTTATTAATAAAATTGAAGTAAAATCCAAACCTTTCGAGAATTAAGAATATAAAATCCCTCGAAAGTCTGTCAAACGCTTTTTCTGCGTCTACAGCAATCATTATTGCTTCTACCCCCCTTTTACTGCATGTATGTATCAAATTTATTGCTGCATAAATATTATCTTGGGTTTGTTTATTTTTAACAAAGCCGGCCTGCTGCTTGCCCAGAATTCCATCAGCAACCCCGTCCAGTCTATTTGCCAAGATTTTTGCATAAATCTTGACATCACATATATTGGTCTGAAATTTGCACAATCTAAGTTAGATTTCCCTTCCTTTGGAATTAACGTGATGGTTGCTCGGTTAGTCTCTTTAGAAAAGATAGCAGCTCCTTCCTCATTGTTAACCATATTACAAAAGATAGGGGCCAAGACTGGAGCGAAGTACTGATAAAACTCTGCGCAATAACCGTCAGGACCAGGGCTTTTTCCCTTCTGGAGTTTGGACACAGTATCTATAAATTCACTTTCTTTTATTAATGAGCCAAGCATTTCTTGGTCTATAGTGTCTAATTTAGGCAAATTGATTTTTTCCAAGTAATCCCTTGTATTCTGGAGTCTTGGAATATCCATGTTGTATAATCTCTCATAAAAAAAGAGAGAACACCTTACCTATATTTTCCGTACCTTCGACTAATCTGCCATCTGTATTTTTGATTTGCTGAATAAATTTAGTTGTGTGCGTTTTCTTTTTTAGTAAATCTGCTAATATTTTACCCGGTTTGTTTTTTCCTTGTATATAATGTTTTTTAAAGTCTTTATACTCCTTTATGCATTTATTATCAAGCAGTACATTTAATTCTGTCTTAATTTTTGATAAATTGAGTAGTGCTTTAGACGATAGACAGGATTTATGTTCTGTTTCTGCTAAGTGTAAACTATTTATTAGCTCGGTAATCTTTTTTTTATCTTTTTTTTTTCTGCTACTCAGTTTAATTAAAATTCCTCTTACAACACATTTTAGTGTATCCCAAAGGATGGATGGTGTTGTCGCCGTTGGTAAATTAATTTCAATAAATTCCTTTATCGCATTAGTTATCAAAAGTCTAGTGTCTTCTTCCTCTAATATAGCTTTATCTAATCTCCATAATTTGTTCTGCGGGATTTTTGAACCAAGATTAATCCTTAATATGACAGGGGCATGATCTGAGAAGGTAATGTGCCCAATTGTGGCATCTATAATGGATGTAATAAAGTTTTCTGGGATAAGAAAATAGTCTAGTCTGGAGTAATTTTGGTGTACATTGGAAAAAAAAGGTGTAATCTCTTTCTTCAAGGTTTTTAATCCTCCATGTGTCTACGAGTTTATAATTTGTAAGTTCATTATTAAATTTTATAATATCACGTTTGCAAATGTGCGAAAAGCCTTGTGAGGTATCTTGTTTTGGGTCAATCGTGAGGTTGAAATCTCCACCAATAAGGACCCTACCTCTGGCTTTTTCTCTCACTCTCTTAAAAAAAATCAATTAGAAAGGCTACTTGGCCTTTGTATGGCGCGTACACATTTGCTAATGTCAAACGGATGCCATTGACCTTCCCAAGCACAATTAGCTCCCTTGCTGCTTTATCTTTATAAATTTGGTCTATAGTGAAGTCCAGACCTGAACTTATCACAATTGCTACTCCACAGGCTTTTTTCTGCTCATTCAAATTAACGATCCACTCTTTATACCTTTTATCAAAGAATTTGGGGAGTTTCCCTTTTTTAAAATGTATTTCCTGAATGAATGCTATATCAATTTTATTCTTTATTAGTTCATCTACAATTCTCCTACGCTTACATCCAGAGTTAGCTCCTTTAACATTAAGTGTAAGCAATCTCAAATTATCTGCCATATCAAATAATTATTAAACATTACATGACGCTCCATTTGCTGCCTGTGTCGGAGCAGGAGGACGGGACATCAGCAACAGGGCACACCTAGGCGGGTATCGGTGGAATTCAATCATACATACACTCAATCTTTTCACAATCAGATTGGTCTTGTCCGAACTGACAACTAAATGTTGTTGACATATGTCGGACTTCTCTATTTCCATCTTGATACTCGTCAAATGGAATAGAGTCCCGATGTCAGATATTTACCGCCTACCTTCCTTTTGCGTGCAAATATAACGGTAAAGTGTTTGAAAAACAAAACAGAACAAAACAACACAGATTACAAATCTTCCCAGCCTGGAATCTCAATTGGGGGGAGCCCTAGGTTAGACAGGAACTTCTGAATTGTTTTGCCATCATTAAGAACACGTTTTCCCATCGATGGTGGCTCTCAATTATAGGGGGAAACCCCATTTATAGATTCCTCCTTTTTGTTTAATTTTCTCCAGCAGTGGTTTCAACAACCTTCTGCGGTCAATTGTCCTCTTAGATGGATCTGGAAATAACTCAATGCTCCAACCATTAAATTTCAGAGCGCCTAAAGTACGAGTTTTGCTCAAGATCTGTTCCTTTTCATGAATAAAAAATGCACCCTACAAAGCACATCTGTGCTTTTAAGGCCAGAAAAGTTCTTTTCTTTGCCAATCCTGTGGATTCTGTCTATTAGTATGCCAGCTGGTGCATCATTGCCTGTAAATTCTTTAAAGGGGAACTGAAGAGAGAGGTATATGGAGGCTGTCATGTTTATTTCCTTTTAATCAATACCAGTTGCCTGGCGGCCCTGCTGGTCTATTTCTCTGCAGTAGTATCTGATTAAAACCAGAAACAAGCATGCAGCTAGTCTTGTCAGATCAGACTTATAAGTCTGAACCACTGAAACACCTGATCTGCTGCATGCTTGTTCAGGGGCTATGGCTAATAGTATTAGAGGCAGAGGATCAGCAGGGCTGCCAGGCAACTGGTATTGTCTAAAAGGAAATAAACATGACAGCCTCCATATACCTCTCTCTTCAGTTCCCCTTTAAACATTTTTCCAGCCACTTCTTGTAAATCCTTGGGAGAGATATTAGAAGGTAGTCCACAAATTTTTATATTGTTTCTTCGATTCCTATTCTCCAGGTCGTCTATCTTGTGTGTAAGGTCCTTCAAACACTTTTTATGCGCTCCTATTTCTTCTTTATGCAAATCTGTCTGTTTAGCAATATTGTCTGTCTCTTTTTCCAAACTGTTCACTCTCTCTGACAGCTGTAGAATTTCTTCTTTGATCACTTTGAGCTCGCTGCTCATTGCTTCTTTTATAGAAACCTGTACTGTTTCCACTATAGTTTCTTTAATCCTCACCGTGAAGTCCTCCATCATTTTTTTTATTTTTTCGTCATAAGTAGTATTTTCATTTTCAGGTCTAGCAATGACATGGTTAGATTCCAGCTGTATTGCCTGTGTGCTACTTACAGCCACTGCAGCATTGGGTTTTGTGTGTTTGACAGCCTGCTTCTCGAAATCTACACCCTATTTTGGTGGTTACCTGGCTGGCAGGGCATAGATTTCAATCCCCTGCCGCAGCGCGCATCCTCTGTTTTCGTCGCTCCCCACCAATTTCGCCGCTGAATCCCAACATCTCTCGCCACAGCTCACTGGCTCTGCCTGTCTCTATGACAGCAGCGCCATGTGAGCCGGTCAGGAGCAGATTTCATTGGCTCCTGGCCATGTCTATCAACGCTCCCATAGGCTTAAGGTCACCAAGGAAGTCCCACTACGCCAGATGGTAGGGTGAAGTAGAAAATCTTTATTCTTTAATCCATCATCAATGTTACAGATAAAAGCTCACGCGTATCGGAGCAATAAATGGCTCCTTAATCATAGCTTACAAACACGTGTTACACAGGTTAAATAGTGTATGTGGCCACACCTCTAGGGGTGTCCACCTCAGCTTTAAAGGTACATGCATCAGAGTTTAAAACAGTGATAAGCACCACTACAATACATATACAGATCCATTTAAAACACATAAAAAACTGCATCACAATATATAACAGCAACTCGTTTGTGAAATGACTCCATCAAAACACATAATAGGCAATGAGAATGATTAGCCATCTATGAAAAAGAGGTAAGAAAATAAGAGAAGGGGTAAAGAGGACAGGCCGAGGCAAGCAAAAGGGACAAACAGAAGTGAATGATTAATCAGAGTGTCTAGAAGAACCTTTGTTCATTATTTATCATAGAACATATTAAGATCAAGTCTGGAATTAAGTCCCATAGGAGTACGTGTCCCCAATTTCCATATCCAAAATGCCTCTCTTTTTAACAACCTCTTATATAGATCTCCTCCTGTGTTACTCTTTCTATGCCTTGGAACCTAAATCCTAGCAGGTTACCTGAATGGACATAGAAAAATAGTTTGGGAACACTGGAGGCATTGGTGATGTATGCAACATTCCATTGATAGACACGGTCAGGAGCCAATGAAAGCAGTTCTTGACCAGCTCACATGACTGTCGTCATAGAGACGGCAGAGGGGTTGTCAGGAGAATCCCGGCGTGCGGCGGTGACGACGGGTATGCGCAACGATTTGTCGTGATTCCGTCGGTATGGTACCAGCGGTCTCTGGAGGAGCAGAGACCGCTGGTACTTAAGTCGTTAAATAAGAATAATAAATAAAAACAACATACAACTGTGTATTGGGATGATGCCAGAGCTTTGGGGCCTGTACACTGAAAATCGACAAGCGCAATCGCGGTGTGATGCAATTTGCGTTTTTTAATCAATTTGCTACTCGCGATTTTTGTGTGCTTGCAATGCGATTGCAATTTTGCTAAGGCTATCTTTTCTTGGTTTCCTGATTGTTTACCTAAGAAATGCACTGAAAAGCTCATGAATTGCATTTTTCCAAACACAGCGCTTAAAAAGTGCAGCAGTCACTGCAATTGCGTTTTTCTAAAAATGCATTGCACCAGTGTGTACAGGTCATCACAATTTTCATGTTTTATCAAAAGACCTTGCGATTTAAAAACGCTGCGCAACTCAGCCAGTGTGTACAGGCCCATAGTCCCCTCAGGGTAGGAGCTGATGATGAGGAAAGAATACAGGGTTTATTATACTATCTGTTAGCCCTGACAACAGAACTTTCAGAAATGCAACCCCACCGTAGCTAATGCAGCCAGGATTCTTTCTATGACCTCTAATATATGACCTTATATATTTGTTGAACTTTTTATGTCATCTCTGGATCCTCCACTTCTATGTAGATAGGAGACTCTTGTTTGAAGACTATAATCCTTTTGTTTGCTGTCACTATCTCCTGTGTGCTGATTGCAGTATTCAGTATGATGATAGAAGAGATGCTGTCCTAGAGCTCAACTGATGCAACCCTCCTGTCCAGTATACATTAATGCCTGGTACACACCATGCAATTTCTCGTCAGACAGACAGATCAAACCAATTACTTCTGACAGATCTGCTCTGATTTCCGATTGTTTTTTCTGATTTTCCAATCAAAAAATTGATCGGAAAAATGATCAGAAATCAGATCGGGACTGTTGGAAATAATTGATTCAACCCATCATTCTGATGGGAAATTGCATGGTGTGTACCAGGCATAAGGGCCAGTTTCCACTAGGAGCTGCAGCCATTTACGATTTAGCCGCAGCTCCCGTTGTTCTGCGAAGACACAGCCCGAATTGCTGTACCGTGCCATGTACTGCTATATAGCAGAAATCTGCAGCATGCCGTCTAGATTTGCACAGCAGTGCGATCTGGATGGTAAACCTACAGCGTTTACCCCTTTCGCCTGAGGGGAAATGCTGAAGATTTGTGCCGAATTTGGAAATAGGCCCTAAGTGTCGGTTTCTATTAGGAGCCGCGGCTCCCATTCTGCTGTTTAGCCGCAGCCCGAATTGCTAAGCTGTGCCATGCAGTGATTCTGCTGCTTGCTGCAGAAAATCTGTAGCTTGCCCTCCAGAATCACATTACATTGCGATCTGGATGGCAAGCAATTAAAAACATAGGCAGCGTTTCCTCGCCCATCTCGTATGCGGGGAAACGCTGCGGATTCGGGCTCAGTGGAAATAGGCACTTAAAGCGGTATCGTCACCATAAAAATCAAATTTCAACAGCAACTGGTCTGAGTGTATTAAGTGATAAAGATGCTAATCCTGCATTCAAAACTTTCAAAATGTTTTCTGCTGTTATGATTTGGAGTTATCATATACCTTAGGAGCACTGGCTCTTTAGTAGTCGGTGCCAAAGAATTGCATGCTGGGGGTTCTTTTTATCTAGAATATATTCCTCCTCTTCCCTTTATTTCCCTGCCTGCTGCTTATCTGAAACCTAATCCCCTACTCATTTGTGTTTACAAGCAAGGCTGAGGTGACTCAGCGATTGGAGGAGACAAGAAAAAAAAGTAAAGGGCAGAAATGACATCACGAGTTAGCCTTTACTGTGGGCAAAAGACATGGCCCCCACCAGGAACAGAATTCTCTTCATTTACTATATAACATTCACTGAAATCAAAACGTGGACAGTACAATACATGTGTTATGTAAGTAGATCAAGTATTTATCTACTAATATATGTGTTTTTTTCCCTGGAATAGTATGGCTGATCCTACTGCTTTAAGGTGCGTACACACCTGTGATATACAGGGGTTGGACAAAATAATGGAAACACCTAACATTTTGGCATCATAATCTTTGAACATGTTTTAAGCAATCAAAACTTGACATATGTTAAATTTTTTTTGTTTATTATTTTTGTTATTTGATATGTTTAATTTAGAGGTACTGTCTCAAAAGCACTGCCTTTGAAAGAGAAGGAAAAACATCCTCAGCAAAGCACATTTGTGGCCGAAAGTCTAAGTTGTCTAAGAGAGACCGTCGGTCTCTAAATCGAATTGTTAGAAAAGCTTGCAAAACCATGGCTCCTAAAATCACTGCAGAGCTGAATGAACACCTACAGAAGAACTGCAATTAGAAAATCTCTGCTCTCAAAGACAAATGTTTCAAAGCGTTTAGAGTGGTGTAGAAACCACCAGAATTGGTCCCTCGAGCAGTGGAAAAATTTGATTTTCTCTGACGAATCATCGTTTACCTTATTTCCGACCTCCGGCCGAGTGTACGTTTGGAGACAGCCGAAAGAAGCATTTTCATCCAGACTGCCTTCTCCCAACCATAAAACATGGCGGGGGTTCTGTGACGATCTGGGGTGCTATTTCTTGGAAATCCGCCGGGCCAATGATTTCCCTTCATGGAAGAATTAACAGCCAAGACTATTTAGGAATTTTGGGCGACCAAGTTTCCTGGAAGGGAATGCCATCTTTCAAGATGATAGTGCCCCAATCCATACAGCTAGAATTGTCAAGGTGTTTCCATTATTTTGTCCAAACCCTGTATGTCGCCTGTGGGGAGTGGGATCCTATTTTCTTGGGCAACATTGCTGTGCGGGCCAGTAGACACATGCCGGCTGTGTAGCGGACAATGTGTTCTGTTGGAATGCCGAGGAAAAGAGCGGTGCATGTGTGACGTTGCACAGCGGACGGGGGAGAGGCGTCTTCAAAGAAGTTGCCTGCCCGTCTGGTGAGTTGGGCAGATCGCTTGCGGGTTGGGGGCTGCCGTACACACGTTAGATAAACAGCTGAGGCAGTCGTTATCAGCCACCTCAGCCGACTTTAATCAAGTGTGTGTGTTGTGTGTGTGTCTTTGGGGACATGGTTGAATGATATTCTTGGGTAAGGACTGTGGGGGTAGGAAACACAAATAAGCTCTGATTATTTAATCTCCCCCCTCCATTGCACCTATAAAACCACTTAACACAGATGCATTATTACAGTGAAGGTGCAATTCCCCTTTAAAGGTCTCCTTTATAAGAGCCATTTACTTTTGATCCTGGAATACAACTTTCAAATGCACTTTGCACCCATCACTCTTATTTTTCATAATGAACCTTCCCATAAGGGGGGTTCCTAAAGTACTATGCCGTTGGGGGGCCAGGTTAGGAGAAGCATCATTGCTTACCTACAGGGGGGCACCCCATCCATATGGGATTTGCCATCACTGGCCACAGTTCAAAGAATCTGCCTATGCAGCACACACAGAGCTGTAGTATGTAGCTGTGAGTACATCTCCCACCGGGGAGATGCACAGACTACGGTTCCCAGCATGCATTGCAGCCAGGAGCCTGCTCCATAGATGGATTCTTTGAAATGCAGCTGGTGATGGCGAATCTCATAGGGACGGGATACTGTGTTAGGGCCCTTTCACATCAGCTGTGTTCTGTATTTGAAAAGACTTGCGATTTTCCAAACACAACTACAGTAAAGTTACAATTGGAATCGTGAGAATACACGTACATTAATACTGATTGCAATTTTACCGGTAGTAGTTCTGCATTTTTCCTGTCTGTCATTTGAGGTTAACAAAAGTTAAAATCACAAATGCAAAACGCATTTTGTGATTTTTGGTGTGAAAGAGCCCTTAAGAACTTCCCTTATGGGAAAGTTCATTGTAACTGTGCACTCTACAGAGAAACCGTGACCAAGAATTGAACTTCATCCCAATCAGTAGCCGAAACCCCCTTTCCCATGAGAAATATTTTCCTTTTCTCAAACTGATCATCAGGGAGCTCTGAATGGCTGATCTTGTGGTGAAACCCCTCCCACAGTGTGATGTCAGGAGCATGGTCCTGACAGTCTCCTGTCTGTGAACCTCATTGCATTGTGGGAAATAATAGCTGTTTACAGCTGTTTCCAAATGCCAAAAATGCATCATTTCCTTCCATGGACAGCACCTGCCAGCAGTAAAAATGTCACCATATGATAAATGTCACAATGTAAATCAGGGTGAGGAAAGGTTTTCCAATGGGCAAACACTGTCTAAATCATTTACACATAATCATTGTAATAATTAAGCACTTTTGTTCATTACGTTATTTTCACTGGAGTACCTAAAAATTGCAAGGGTAATAGCAAGCCAATGTCAGCTTGATTATTTTATTTTTCCATGTACAGAATGGAGTCCAAAGCAATGTGCAATAACAGAGGGCCTCTCTCATACTGTATGTTATACCAGCAGCCCCCGATTCTTTATAAGAATTGTCTGCAACCCCCGTGTGTCCGTTGCCCTGTCTCCACTCTTCTTCCCCTGCTGCAAGCAGTCGTTACAGTGGCAGTTGTAATATGCATGTGCTGCACTGCATCCACGCTGTATTACAACTACCTATTAGTATAGAAGATACTAATGGAGTTGTAATTATACACGGCGTGGACACACCGTGACCAGTTCACTGTTAACTGCAAATTCACAATTAAGCTGCACAGTTAGCAAGCAGCAACAGCGCATTCAACAGCAGCTGATCTGCCAGGAATTGTATATGTTACGGCCAGAACCCGAAGTTTGGCCAGAACTAGAAGTGGCCGGCCACTTCGGGTTCTGGCCGGCCAATGCGCGAACTGGCCGCTGCGCTGCGGCCAATGTGAGAAATGAAACAATTCCTGTAAGGTTTAATGTGATGTTGTGGCCGCAGCGCAGCGGGGGCAAAAAATGTATCACACATCTTTACTTTATTCAATGGCATTAAGCCGCCCGGCTTTTTCCTCTGCCTCTCTCTCCTCCCCCCCCCCGCCTCTCTCTCTCCTTCTCTTTATGGGCACAGCCGGGCGGGGACACGCGTGTCCCTCCGGAGTCGTTCGTCGCGGCAGGGGAATCCTGCCGTTCTTGCAGAGCGGGTGCTGGCAGAAGCAATGTCTGCAGCCTCCCCGCTCTGCTCTCCTGCCGCGAGGAACGACTCTCCTGGACACGCGTGTCCCCGCCCGGCTGTGCCCATAAGAGAAGGGGGGAGAGAGAGGCGGGGGGGGGGAGGAGAGAGAGGCAGAGGAAAAAGCCGGGCGGCTTAATGCCATTGAATAAAGTAAAGATGTGTGATACATTTTTTGCCCCCGCTGCGCTGCGGCCACAACATCACATTAAACCTTACAGGAATTGTTTCATTTCTCACATTGGCCGCAGCGCAGCGGCCAGTTCGCGCATTGGCCGGCCAGAACCCGAAGTGGCCGGCCACTTCTAGTTCTGGCCAAACTTCGGGTTCTGGCCGTAACATATATACTAAATGCAGAATGGAATTATGTACAGACGCACTGCAATGGCTGTGGGCAGTGGTTGTGGTGTGCATGCATGCTTTGGGCAGAGGTGGCATTTGCTTAGTAGGCAGCGGTTGTGGTGTGTGCACTTGCAGGTGCGTCGTTTAGTATATAGGATAATTTGTGATTCTTTGAGAATTGCGAATTTAGTGGTTATGCAAATACAGGAGTCAAACAGCAACTCCTTTTCAGTGTAACCAATTCCTCCTGCAAAACGGAAATATTGAACAACCTGTTTTACAGAGTAGTGCTGCTTTGGTTGCTGATATCTTATCTTACAAACAATTAACACCACTATGCATATTTGCATATAATTTTAATAACAAAAGTATCTCAGTACTTACAAATTTCAGTTATTCAAAAAGTCCCCTCCCCGTTCGTTCACAATCCAAAGCACTAGGGCCAAGTGGCATACATGTAATTTTACTATGACCTAACCTAACCTCATTCTCACAGAGAACTTTATCGATGTCTAACCCTAAAACCCCCTTGGTGGTGCCTAACCTTAAACACCCCCCCCCCCCCCCCAGTGGCGCAATATTTGCAATTTTTTTGCCACTATAAGCCACAATGTTAAAAGCCGTGAATAGCAGCTATAATTGGTAAATAGTGCCTATAAATGGCTAAATAGCGGTTATAAGTGGGTATAAACTGCAAATATCGGCTACAATCCACTGTATTATTGGGCGCCTCTGTGTGCCCAAATTATAGTTTCGAGCAGATAATCGCTGCTTTTAACATTGCTACATATGGCAACGCAGTTTTTAACAAGCCCTTTTTACCTGCTTCGGAACAAGTAATCTCAAAATAGAGAACTTTGTTGTTTACTGCCAGCTCCGTCTCCGCCTCTCAAATCTAGAAGGCATTGTCAAATAGAAAGCAGACTGTCCCTCCATTCTTTTCAATGGAAAGGATGTTTGCTTTCTACTGCAAAGCAGATGTAGCAGGACATAAACAAAGTCCTGCTTTTCAGATGACTCAGCCCATGTGACCTTCAGGTGCAGAGTAAATAGGTACCCAGGATCAGGGCTGTTGAGTCGGAGTTGTGGAGTCGGGGCAATTTTGGGTGCCTGGAGTCGGGAAAAAATGCACCGACTCCAACTACTAATGAATTTAAACTGTAATGAAAATAGAAAATATGATAAAATGTTCTATTTCTCAGATAATAGTCATCATAAATAATTTATACATACAGTAATAGCTGTGCTTAGTCCACAAAAATGAAATAAACCAATCAAAATTAGTTACTTGTGCTGCTTCAATAAAGCAGTCCCCGTATTTTTAAAGTCCCATCTGATTGTTACTGTATATATGATGTGTACACAGGAATCTCTTATATATACAAAATAACATCTATGCTGTAAGTATAAAGCCTGATGTGTAGGCGTGTCACTAATAGAGATGGTCAATGAGATGGAAATAATTCTGCTTTGATTCTGATTTATGCAAATGTACGCACTCTCTTTGCTCATGAAATCAAATAATTTGATATGTTGTTAAAATTTGGTTTGGTGACTACGAATTAAATGGTACCTGAAAAGGATGAAAAGAAAAGTTCTTTACATATCTGGGGCTTCTTCCAGCCTCCTTCAGGCTAATCAGTCCCTTGCTGTCCACCTCCACCACCTGGATCTTCTGCTATGAGTCCTGGTAATTCAGCCAGTCAGCGCAGTCCGGCCGCATGCCGCTTCCACAGCCAGGAGCGTTCTGCACCTGCGCAACAGTGCTGCGCAGGTGTAGTACGCTCCCGGCGGCGGAGTGTGTGCATGCACACTACGCCAGACTGGCTTAAGTACCTGGACTCATAGCAGAAGATCCAGGTGGCGGAGGAGGACAGCGAGGGACTGATTAGCCTGAAGGGGGCTGGAGGAAGCCCCAGGTATGTATAAAACTTTAATTTCATCTGTCTCAGGTTTACTTTGTTACACAGTAGTACTATACTCTACATATGCACTCTCCACAGAGCTGCAGGGAATCCACTGAGAATGTTGTGCACATTGAACACAGAGGTGTTGTCTATCACCCATAAACCTGGTTCAGATTGTGCATGAAGAATGTGTAATAGAGGAAGAATCTCCTTATTCCCCTCCAGAGTACCTGCACATCACTCTTACATGTACCCACAGTTACATTGCCTAGAGCCTGATAGATGTTCTTTGTTCTGGTCTGTACCTTTTACAAGTACTCTTACCAAGGACTAGTTTTAGTCTATGACTAAAGGGAATAAATATGGCAGTCTCCATATCCTTCTCACTTCAGTTGTCTTTTAAAATTCCTACGCGTTGGCAGTTGAGACGAATTTCATGTTACATACTTTCAATCAACAAGATTGTAATATGCAAATTAGAGGAGTCGGAGGAATCCTAAACTGAGGAGTCGGAGTCAGTGGATTTTTGTACCGACTCCACAGCCCTGCCCAGGATCTTGCAAGGCATTCAGGAAGCTAATGGGGATATTTTGGAAGTGTGTCCTATACAAGTACAGTTATGCTTTAAAGAGCCAAAATCCTTGTATGACACTGATCTACTTTCCTGGCAATGTTATATCTAAAGTGGAACTTCCCTTTAAACTGGAATTGAATCCACATATGGAATATTTACAAGAAAGACGTGTGTGAGATATGTCCCTGCTGCTGCCAGAACACCTGCATTTGGACATCCTGCACAGACATTGAACTGATGGCAGAACCTAGCACTAGCAATTGATATGACTGCCAAAAGTACCTTACAGAAAACTGCAATAAGCACACTTGCCAGAAGTTATAATGTATATATATGACAAGAACAAAACCACTTGAAAAAGGTAGAACATAAACTTTGGTCATTAAAGGGAACATACTGCATGCTGGGCTGCTTATTTGATTTTATTAAACAAACAAACGCATGCACGCACACTATACTGTATTAGCAATAAATCACAAAAGGAAGCCTGAGGTGAGGGAAACAGTTTTTTCCAGTCCCCCTGCAAAGGGTCCCTTGGTGCGTATGTATATGTACGCCGCTGGTGAGCTGGGTGCAGGGTGAATTGAATGACGGCTCACCCTGCTGCCACTCAAAATTCCTGGCAGTGTTTGGCCTCTTGCACACTACATGCGCTTTCGATTTTTTATATGATGTGATTTTTGATTCCGATTAAAAAAGTACTGCATGCGGCTACGTTTCTAAAAAGAATAAAAAATTGGATCGTATAAAAAAAAATATCGGAATCACATGTAGTGTGCAAGAGGCCTTAAAAAGACTCTGTAACATAAAAAAACCCTCTGGGGGATACCTTCCTCGGGTGGGGGAAGCCCCAGAGTACCAATGAGGCTTCCCTCTCCCTTGTAGGTTCAGGGAATCCAGCGCTGGCGCCCCCAAGTCCTCTAAACAATCCTCACAAAAACTGATTTTCAGCAAATAAGTAACAGAAGTTACCCCACGATTAGGACTAATAAAACATAGCTTTTAGTTGATATAAAAGATAAAATAGACCTAAGTCTAGTTTAGGCTAACTGTCTAATAATGATAAGTCTTAGAATAAATGAACTAGGGGTTACTAGTAAGACATATCTGGAGATAAATAGTCCCCCCCCCCCCCTTTTTACAGTTCAGAACAATAATAATATATTACACAAACCCCCCACCAATTTAGACTAGACTTAGGTCTATTTTATCTTTTATATCAAATAAAAGTTATGTTTTATTAGTCCTAATTGTGAGGTAACTTCTGTTAGTTATCCCCTGAATCCTCCCCAAATAAGCTTGACAAGGCTTGATATATTTACCTCGCCGGTGTAATGTCAGAATGTGCAGCCCGAATGCAGCCCTGCACGCTGAAGGGGAAACGTCATTGCGTACTAGAGCATCGGGCTACACGTCTTCAGTACGCGACAATTTAAAGCGCATGCCCGTTTTTATGCTGCTGAATTGTGTATAAACGTTGTGGCCGCCTCCGCCCACCACCGCTGTCATCAGCATACTAACCTTCTACAGCCCTCGCCAATATCCTCTGTATCATCCTATAGAAGGTAGATATAAAAAGTGTTTCAAAGACTTTTGATACTTAATTAGCATTGAATTAGAGAGGCAGTGGGGGCTATCGGTCCCCCGATTTTGTTCTATGCTTGTATTGCCTTCGAGTTAAATGATAGAGGATGGGTGGATGTGGTAAGTGAATTGAAACTGCAGCGTTGGAGGATGACGTAGCACGCACGTCCCACAGCCGCATGCGCAGAACCAACAGAGCTGCACAATCTGTGGGGCTGCCCATTCTGACACTACACCGACGCAGTAGCAGCTCTTCGTTTGGGCTAGGCGGAAATAGCCAAGCCCGATCGTATCCACTCTACAGCGCAGGCGCAAAAGGACTCACGTCTGTGCAGTAGAGCGGATCTATAGGATTTGGCTATTTCCGCCTTAACCACAAGGAAGTCCGGCTAGTGCGCCTGCGCAGGATCGCGGTAGGTAAATATTTACCTCACCGCGATTCAGGGGGGTCCCGGCAAAGCAACGGAGGGACGAAGGGGGAAGCCTCGTTAGGATCCAGAGGCTTCCCCCTCCTGAGGTAAGTACACCCCAGGGGCCCTTTTTTTCCTTACAGATTTTCTTTAAATACCATTACACCTCCAAGTTGTTGCAACTCAGAGAAGTAATTCGGGGTCAGGCTATCGCTGAATCACAATTGGGCGGGGCAGATACTATAGCACAAATGCTATAGTGGCGCCCAGCTTCGGCGCTGAGCGCCGTAACCACCTGCTTAGCCCTTACTTTCCTCCCAGTCCCCATCATTTTTCCATTGTATCTCTCTAAAAGATCGCTGACTATACATATGCAGCCCCGGCCACGCATCCTCAAACGCACGCCAGTGACCAGGAGCTTTCTCCGCATACGCAGTTCGTAAGACTTGTACCTGCACACAATGCTCCCTGCCACGGGCGCACGATCGAGGAGGCACACTGCCAGGACTACACATGCGCAGTCGGTCGTGAATAGTCTACTCTGCGATCTTTTAGGGTGGGGGGGGGGGGCAGCGATACAATGGAGGGGACCGGAAGAAAACCTTTGATAGACTGCAGGGGACTGGAAAAAGCCCCAGGTAAGTTAGTAACTTTTCCCCCCATACCTCAGGTTTCTTACAGCATACAACCATCAATGCATTGTGGTAAGTTAATGATACTTGAGTTATAGAGCAGCAGCTGAGCAGTCCTGCGTATAATTAGTGGACCCCATACAAGAAGCACAGGGCTACACGACACTTGCCCTTCAGCCAGATCCCGAATGCAGCCTCGTCTCGCTGGTGTACCGGTAGGAGACGCACGGTGACGCCCCCGAACTTGTCCACCATCTCCTGAGGCCACAGATCCGACCCATGCTGCATGGAGATCGCACGACAGCAACCCCTCCACACACAACGAGAAGTTGCCCTGTAGCCCCAGCGCACTGCAGCCAGCAGCATTCTGATGTCCCCAAGTTACACAACTGTCATCACCGCACGGAAGAGGATGTGAGGAGGAGGAGTAGCTCAGCTGCTCTCTTATCTGGGACTGCAACAACCAGAAAGCTCTGGCTGGCTGTTCAAGTCAACAGAAACCCGCTGCCCTTCTTTCCCTGCTATAAGATGGCGGCCTGAGCTTCCAGCACAACACGTGAAAGCAGCCAATAGAAATCCAGCAGCTTAGAAATGCCGTCATCCCGTAATGTCGGCAATACTAGCACTGCTGCGGGGCGTTGTAGAGCGGAGCTGCGCTCATATAGCACACATTACGGCCGCCCGGGAAGTGCAAGTGGGGTGTGAGGAAGTTATGCGAGCAACGTGAGAGGCTGAGAGCCGCTGACCTGTCATCATCTATGGCAGCATGGCCTCCAGCAAGAGGAAGAGCAGGGGCAAGTCTGGGGCAGCTGCCGCCTCTCCGGGCCTGGAGTCCCCCACTGACAGCGGCCAGCCCTCGCTGCTAGCTGTTACAGACTTCTTAGAGAAAGGTAGCTAGTTATGTCTTCTCTGAGTTGTGTGTAATTTCTGCCCATCCAGCATAGCACTGGCTCTTTTTATGCCAAGCATAGCACTGGCTCTTTTTATGCCAAGCATAGCACTGGTCTGCTTATGCCCAGCGTAGCGCCGACTTGCCTATGCCCAGCGTAGCGCCGACTTGCCTATGCAATGGTGGATGTAAGGTGTAATGGTTAAGGGCTCTGCCTCTGACACAGGAGACCAGGGTTCGAATGTCAGCTCTTCCTGTTCAGTAAGCCAGCACCTATTCAGTAGGAGGCCTTAGGCAAGTCTCCCTAACAATGCTACTGCCTATACAGCGCGTCCTAGTGGCTGCAGCTCTGGTGCTTTGAGTCCGCCAGGAGAAAAGTGCGATATAAATGTTATTTGTCTTGTATGCCCAGCATAGCACCGGCTTGCCTAGGCCCAGCACGGCGCCGGCTTGCCTAGGCCCAGCACGGCGCCGGCTTGCCTCGGCCCAGCACGGCGCCGGCTTGCCTCGGCCCAGCACGGCGCCGGCTTGCCTCGGCCCAGCACGGCGCCGGCTTGCCTCGGCCCAGCACGGCGCCGGCTTGCCTCGGCCCAGCACGGCGCCGGCTTGCCTCGGCCCAGCACGGCGCCGGCTTGCCTCGGCCCAGCACGGCGCCGGCTTGCCTCGGCCCAGCACGGCGCCGGCTTGCCTCGGCCCAGCACGGCGCCGGCTTGCCTATGCTCACATGCTTCTCAATTAGTTCTCCTAAGCATTGCCAACCAATGTAGTGCCCCATGCTTCTGCAGGACCTAATGCTGGGTGTCAGCAGTCACGGAACCGAATCCACAGGGCATGTTAGTAAGCATTCTGCATGCCATAATAAAAATAACAATATAGGATGTGTTCACCATCCTATTTTGTGTTTTCCTGCAGTTTGAACGAGCCCTAATGCCAGGTACACACTATGAGATTTTCTGTCAGATCGATTACTTCCAACATGTCCGATTGATTACCGAGCATATTCTGATCAATTTACTATTGAAGTGAATGGAAAAACGGTCGGAAATCGATCGGAACATGCTCGGAAATTGTTTGGAAATCAGATCGGACACGTTGGAAATAATCGATCTCACAGTAAATCTACCAGAAAATCTCATAGTGTGTACCTAGCATAACTCTCGTGGTCAAGAAGTTCACTAGAGCTTCACAGGTTGCAAGTTTCGTTGCCAGGTAACTGTCCCACTTTTCAAGTGCTGACATGCATGGGGTTACAAAGCTGCCAGTTAGCCTAATTAGAGCTGGAAAGTGCTTGATGGCTTGAGCTGCCTGAGAGTGGGGACTGCAGTCAACGGTGGGTCCTAGCAGGAAAGAAAGCTGCTGCTTTTAAAATAATTTCAGTGTACAGTATATATTGTACAACAGTGTTTTTTTTTTTTTTTTTTTAAAGAAAAAATATGCCTATGTGTTTTTTTTAGAGGACCATAATGGCAGCCTATATATTGCTCTCACCACAGGTATATATGAAGAATGGTAAAAAAAAATGAAACAAACTCTGTAGCAAGAGGCAAATTCCATCTATCTTCTTTTTAAAAACAATAAATGCTACTTACCTGGCCATTGACATTTTTGCTTCAGTAGATCGTGACACATGCAGCAAGCCTGCAAGCAGTGGTCAGTGGAGTTGGGATTTACCTGATCTGCACACTTGTTGTGGGGGTAGAGCATCAGGACAACAACTATACGTATTGCAGCCTTGCCATTGTTCTTTCTTTTCACACACAACATAATCATGTTTCCTGTGCCTCCAGTAACCAACTGTACATGGATACTGCCTAATTTACATTGATTTTCTGAAGAAAGTTTTAGCAAAATTTGAGCATCAAATTAGTGCAGCATCATGGATCTCATGCTGCTTGCAATTTTATTTTCTGGAATGTTGCTTCCTAATAAAAGCAAATTTTGGATTATCTAGAAGTAATACCTTTTAAGAAATAAAGCTGCATAATGTTCACGCTGAGTCAAGTGTTTATCTTCACTGTTGGAATGTTTGAACAATAAAATATAGTATGGATTAATTAGCTGTGTGGCTTATTTTTAATTTCCTATACGTTATTTTTTATATGTCGTTTCTTGCCATGTAATAATCTCTGGGCAAGTATCTGTTTACAAAGGGTTGGGGCTTGTTACTTCACCCTAAAAGATGTTACGGGGCCCAATCCATCCATTTTGCTGCACCTGTGAGGATGAGTGGTGTGCAACTTCAGTGTTCTCCCCAGGCTCTTTTAGCCGGGTGCTCCACCCGGCTAGTTTCGATGAGCACCCGGCTGTAGTCGGCTCACATCCTCCTATGCTGTAAGCAGAGTTGCTCACAGAAGCACCGGCCCTGCATTCGCTCATCAAGCCCCAACCGGCTACTTTTTCATGCCACCCGGCTACTATTTTATGCCACCCAGCTGGAAAAAAAATTGTGGGGAGAACACTGCAACTTTCTTTACTGCAGTAGAAGCTTTGCCTAGCTCAGGCTTGGGCAAACTTGGCCCTCCAGCTGTTGCGTAACTACAAGTCCCACAATGCATTTGCCTTTATAAGTCATGAGTGTGGCTGTCAGACTCCTGCAATGCATTGTAGGATTTGTAGTTCCTTAACAGCTGGAGGGCCAAGTTTGCCCATGCCTGGCCTAGCTCCACAGGTCCTGTGGTAGGAAAGAACTGAGCAGGAACATCAGGTAGGAACATCACATGCTAGTTCCACTCCCTTCCTAATTATTGCAAGGTTGATTCCATAGATGTCAGAATAGCAGGCAGCCATTTGGCAGTTTTTAAAAAGGGATAATAATGGCAGCCTTCATGGAGTTCCTACTGGCTTATGGATGTTGCCTCTTGGACTACTGAGGTTTCATTTCTCTGCCATTGTGTAAATATGCTCTGGACTATGTATAATATGTTCTGGGTTTTTATCCTTATATTTTTTCCCTCAAGTCAAGACTGATGGTTTAGGCTAAATTCTCACTTGTGCTGAGAGCAGACCTTTTTTTTTTTTTGTCCGTTCACCGCTCATGCAAAGCTGACGGTGAACGGCTCCCATTTTATAAAAAAGGAACCGTTCAAACTTGTCAGCATCATTTGTAACCCTACGTGTGTCAGCATTTGATACGCAATAGTTTTACAGAACAGAACCAAAAAAAAAAAAAAAATACAAAAAAAAAATTTCAGAATGCTGTGTTTGAGCATGGCTGTCACATGTGGACTCAGTAAAAGGGCTTCCTCTCCACAGCCTGTACCTAGCACTAGCAAGTGCCTGGCTTTGTGCAAAGCGGTAACCTATGCCTCCCTTGTGTAAGGCCTGGAACCTACTAGGAATCGCTGCAGTGCTTTAAAGGACCACTATTGTGAAAATCGTAAAATTTTAAATACTTGTAAATGCATACAAATAAGTATGTTTTTTTTTTTTTCTAAGTAAAATGAGCCATAAATTACTTTTCTCCTATGTTGCTGTCACTTACAGTAGGTAGTAGAAATTTGACAGAACAGACAGGTTTTGGGCTATTCAATCTCTCATGGGAGATTCTCAACATGGCCTTTATTCTTTCTAAAGACACCCCCTGAAAAGGATTTATACAAAGATGCTGGCCAGCCTCACCGTACACTTTTTTGACAGTTGAACAGAGCAACTGCCATTCACTAAGTGCTTTTGATAATAACCCTGAGAATCCCCCATAAAGAGATAGACTAGTCCAAAACCTGTCGGTAATGTCAGATTTCTACTACTTGCTGTAAGTGACAGCAACATAGGATTTAATTTAGGGCTCATTTTACTCAGGAAGAAATGGGCTTCTTATTTGTATGTGTTTCCAAGTATTTAAAATTTTACGATTTTCGCGATAGTGGTCCTTTAAAATCGCCACATTGCTGTGTGCGGCGATTCCTAGTGCAATTGCGCCCGGTATTCCCCAAAGCTTAAACTGTACAGCACTTCCAATTCGCGATTTGCATGTTGTTGTTTTTTAAACAAAAACCAACTTTATTATACTTACTAGGTGGCTGACTTCTGCCTGTAGCCCCGCTCCTAAAGTAAGCAGTCTTAGGTGCTTTTCTGTGACCAATCTGAGAAGCACCTGTGACCTCTTTTTTTAGGGGAGGGACGAAGAACAAAAAGCAGGAAGTCCTGAAACCTGGTATTATAAAGGTTATTAAAAGTGGAATCTTGGCTCCCCAAAGTGCTGCAAAATCGCCTTGGAAAGTGATTTTGTAGCACTTCTATACTTAGCATTGAGTGCAAATGTGGTAAAAATGCTACATGTCCTGCAATTGTTATGACTCCTAATCACAATCGCACTAGTGGGTTCAACACCACACACTTTCATTGGCAACGCATTTTTAGGAATCCCTGGCTATTGTCAGCAATCCCAAAACGCTGCCAAAATCGCCCTAGTGAGTTTCAGCGCTAAGGCCTTGGACCCACTGGCGATTGCAGAATGTTTCTGGAGCAATTTAAAGGAACCCTAAAGAGGTAGGTATATGGAGGCTGCCATATCTATTTCCTTTTGAACAATACCAGTTGCCTGGTTGTCCTACTGAACTTTGGCTTCAGTAGTGTCTGAATCACACACCTGAAATAAGCATACAGAAAATCTTGATATTTTTTGTCAGAAATTTCTGATCTGCATGCTTGTTCAGGGCCTATGGCTAAAAGTATTAGAGGCAGAGGATTAGTCTCTCAGATCAAAAGGAAGTAAATATGGCAGTCTCCACATCCCTCTTATTTCAAGTTCCCTTTTAGAGAAAGCAATTTTTCCCCTATAAAATCTCTCTGAAACTGCTGTATGCAGGGTGATAACGATTTTGCAAAAATCACAATTGCTCCTGTGGGATCACGGCCATTCACTTTCAGCAGCAAAGTGCTTTCGGAATTGCTGATGATTCCTTGAAAGTATAAATCGCTACTGACTGTGATCTAGTGGGTAGCCTTAGAGTGCCTGATCTGCATACTTTGTGTGGGGCAGTGTTGGACGTATCTGTCAGTCAGGCAAGTAACGCTTAGAAAGAAGTTGTTAATAGACATTTTTTGTTTAAAAAGAAAAATGTAAAAGCTTTCAACAGTAACTAATAATACAAAATAACAGACCTAACATACACAATACATACTATAGTTTAAAAATAAAGAGATTATATAGGTGGGATCACACTTTGCAAGTTGCTGGATGTGAACACACCAGGCTTACGATTGTCAGCATGTTCACATGTTTTTGTTGTAATGGTCCCCATTCTCCAGACACACTTTCTTTAGTGCGTTTCTGTATAAGGTGTGATAACAAGCTTGTTACCATAGCAATCTTCATGCTAGGAAAAGTAACATACTTAGGCCACATACACACATCAGACCATAGTCTTTTGAAAATGAAAGATCACAGACCAATTTTACCCCCTTCCATGTAGTATTAGGAGCCATATTCTACACTGTCTTTTCTATGGAGCTGAATTCCCCATCAGAATAAAATCTTTGCAAGATGCTGCATACAACGATGTTGTACAGACACAAAAGATCTGTAGCTGCAAAAGATCTGTTCCTGCAAATTGCAATGATAGTCTATGAGATCTGCAGATCATCATACACTCATGATTTAACTGACATTCATCTGCAGATCAGATCCACCAGGATGGATTTTCAGATCTGCAGATGATTGCTTGATCTGCAGATGAATGTCAGTTAAATCATGTGTGTATGATGATCTGCAGATCTCGTAGACTATCATTGCAATTTGCAGGAATGGATCTTTTGCAGGAACAGATCTTTTGCAGATACTGATCTTTTGTGTCTGTACAGCATCTGTGTGCAGCATCTTGCAAAGATTTTTTTCTGATGGGGAGTTCAGCTCCATAGAATAGACTGTGTAGAGTATGGCTCTCATACTACATGAAGGGTGGTAAGATTGGTCTATGATCTTTCATTTTCCAAAGACTATAGTTTGATGTGTGTATGAGCCTTTAGTGCAAATTGCATTATGTTTGACTGCAGTCGTTTCTCAATCACACATCTGAAACAAGCTTGTAGCGAATCTATTCAGACTTCAGTCAGAAAAACCTGATCTGCATGCTTGTTCAGGGTATAATGCTGGGAATACACGGGCTGATTCTGGCGCTCGATTCTGCGCCCGATCGATTCTCTTATCTTCTGCTCGTTTTTCTTATTTTTTTTCAATTCACTTCAATAATAAATCGAGCGGCCAAACGATTGAACGGTGATTGGACATGTCGGAAATGATCTAACCATCTTATCAGCTCAGAATTGACCCGTGTATTTCCAGCATAAAGCCTGGTACCCACATCCAATTTTACAACTTCCATGATGTAGTATGAGAGCTTACCTACATCATCTGTTGATAGATTTCAAAATCTGTTGGTTCACATACAACATTGAGATGGTAAAATTGGTCAGTGATTGGCCAATGAAAATTGGATATGTGTAACTGGATTATGACTAAACGTATTAGAAGCAGTGGATCAGTAGGATAGCCAGGCAATTTGCATTCTTTAAGGCCCCATTTACACGGCGATTTCGGCAAAACGCTCAAGCGCTAGCGCTTTTTGAAGCGCTAGTGCTATAAAACCCTATGGGCCCATTCTTGGGCGATTTGCATTAATCGCCAGCAATTGCCGCAAATCGGCAAACGCATAGCCTGCACCATTTTCAGGTGATTTCCCGGCGATTGTGTTTCCGAGCTATAGAAGCGCTAAACGCAATTGCGGAAAAAAACGATGCAGTGTCCAGTGATTTTTCCGCATGTAATCGCATAAAAATCACTCCCGCAATTTACGCTTTTAAGTGTGAATGGGACCTAAAAGGAAGTAAAAATGTCAGCTTCCGTATGCCATGCAGTTCAGGTGTGCTTTAAAGTGAACCTTAAGTCAGAAAAAAAAAGTGTTTTACTCACCTGGGGCTTCTACCAGCTCCCTGTAGCAGTCCTGTGCCCTCCCAGCCACTCACTAATCCTCTGGTCCCCCGCTGCCAGCTAGTTTCATTTTTTTTTTCTGACTTAAGTGTTTCTTTAAGGCTTAAACTATACCTAATCCGTGGCAGAGCTGCCAAACGTAAACATAAGCTCAGAGGAATTTTCATGGTGGATCCTGGATGTGTATTCTCTGTTCTTCTTCTCATGCCTCTTGGTCCCTTTAAAAAAAAATCTTTTGGCTAAAGTCACACTTTGAGACTGGAAGGGGCAGCTATGTTGCGATGGTCCCTCCTATCACCCCCACCCCCCCATTCACTCCCATATTTTTGCGTAGACCTGGAGGAGGAGATGACACCAGCATGCAGAACAATCTGCCCAGCAGAGGTATTGACTAGGGATGGTCGATGAAATGCAAATTCAAGATTATGCTAATTTTATTGTACATTTTTGCAGTTTTAAAACGAGCCAGTTGAACCCCACCTCAGCTTCATTTGGTACATTTTCAAACCGTGTTGATTTACATTAAAAATTAGCATAATTTCGCATCAACCCTACATTACTTGCATGTCAACAACCATCCATAGCATTGACATAGGTCCCACTGCCAGGATTGCATATTTTGGAATAAAGCAACTGCAGTGGATATAGTGTTATAGTTGTGCCCAATGCAAAAGCGCTCCTGCATTTAGTATATCAATAACCAAAGTGGTTTACATCAGTATCTTCCAGGAATTTTTTCTTTTTTAATCGAAAGTGGATCTCTCCTGGAATGTATTATTTACAGGAAAAGTGCTCATTCCATACTTTATGGTTAGTAACAGCTTGAAAGTCCGCTATCTTTTAATCTTAATCAAATTTAATCAAAAACCTAATAGGTAGAACTAATGCCATTTTAGTACTGTACTACTTGCAGAGATGTATTTCTGGAGGGGTGACAAAGGCTTGGGTCTGAGGCTGCTGGACATGGAAGTTCAGTTGCTTAATGTGGAAGAGAGGCTCTAAATGAAAAGGGCGACTTCAAATTATTCAACACATTGAATTAAAGTGCTGCTGCCCAAGAGAGTTGTACATGAAAGATCGGGCTGCTGTACGTTTATTTTACACATACTGTAGAAGAAAAAATGCACATGGGATGGTAGGGTGACTACATGGAAGGAAGGAGAGGTGCTAGAAAATTGCCCTAGGAGCAGAAAAGTATAAATCTCTCCTTGACTGCTTGGTGCAGCAGAAAACTTAATCTATTGATTGTATGGACATAGAGGGAGCTGTGTCCCTAGCATAGTCATAAGGGTGTACATATGGCATGTGCACAGACACCTCTTACGGTACTTTGAAGAACTGGGGTTCCTGCTATGTAGTATGCCTGGTGTTTCTTGTATAAATTCCCCCTCTGAGCAGATGATTGAGGCGCCCTGCATCAGCTCTCCTGTCCGATGTCATGTAATGTGCAGAGCAGGGTGCGGAGTAGATAAGAGGCTTGATGCTGGACAACCTGGAGATAGTTAAACGCTGCCAGCTCTGCACCTGAGGAGCATCGTAACAAGAGGGCTGTCTATCACTTGGAGTCTGGTCTGTTACAACAAAAGTTGTTTAGGTAATACCTTTAAGGTAAGGTACCTTTAGGGCTCCTTCTCACTAAGGGCGTTTTCAGGCTTTTTTCAAGCACAGGCGAATTTTTAAATCGCCCCCAAAACGCTTGTGCAATGAATATGAGAATCATATCAGGGCGTTGTGCCCGCTTTGCGGTAAGCAAAGCGGTGCCTGTACCATTTTTGAGGCGATCCCGCCTCAATGGAAAATAAAGGAAAAATGCTAACAAAATCGATTTGTGCAGCGATTGCGTTCGTGTTTTTAAGAATTAATACATTGTATTTATTCTTTCCCGGGTCAAAGAGTTCACTTTCTGACTTGCGTCAGGGAGTGAAGGACAAAACCACTCTTGAAAAGCGATTTTACCATAAACGCAAGGATGGGAAAAAAACCCAGCCGCACAATATCTCAATTTGTGATTACGATTTCAGGTGTCAATGAGGCCTTAACGTTTAGGTGTTGTCTGTCATAGAGGTCCTATTACTGGGTGTGGTGTGGTTTGTTACTGGGGTCTGCCACTAGGGAGAGCAGTCTGTAATGAAATCTGTTTTGAGGGCAGTCAAATGTGATTAGGAATCTGTCAAGGGAAGCCATCTATTAACTGGGTCTATCATAAATACTATCTGTTCCCGGTGTCCATCATTGAATTTGTGTTTTTTACTGGGACATGGATGCTGCCTAATTATGTTATTTGGGGTAATTGCTGGACTCCAAATTACATGGCCAAAAGAACAAATAGGTAATCAGTAGCGGAATATATTTGTTCTATTCCCCTAGATTACCTAGCACAGGGAGAGGCGTCTCTTGGCTTTTCCCTTTGCCCAAATTACAGCTGCCAGGAACACTGCTGCAGGGGCACATGCCAAAATCTGTATTCACTCTGTTAATTCAGTGTTGTGGTCAATTTTAGTAATATGTGTAACTGGAGGAAGAATAGCTCTTCCCCATATCCTTTCTTTCTAGCACAATGTACTTCCCTCTCATTCACGTAATGTAAGAAAAATGGTGAAATTGCAATGACTGCTTCAGCAGAATATCTAGAGAATCTAGAGAATCACTCTTGCTTGTTTATCACCGATAGATGTTTTTTCCCTTCTTTTTCTAGTGGAAGACAAAGTACCAAAGTCTTACAGATGTTCCTTTGTCCAGCTTGGATTGACTAGCATGAAACAAGCGGATATTTGTATTGGACGTCCTGTTTTAATTACTACCAAGGATGGAAGGCAGGAGGTATTTCCGTATATCTATATTATTTCATATTATGAAAAAAGTGGTGTTTATGCTACTGCTTAAGGAAACCTGAGGAATTTGAAGTGTTTCATCAGTATTTCCATCTAAAATAGAATGGTAAATCAAATTGTGCGCCTCAGTGCTGTCTTGAGTCACACACCCAACTGCATGCAGCCATTGGGGTCAGACTAGAGTACAATCATCAGGTCAGCATACTTGTTCAGAAGCAGAAGATTACCATGAATGCCAAACAATTACCAGATAATTTTATAAAATGGAGCAAAGATGGCAGCCTCAATAGCCTTCCTACTACAGGTTTACTTTACCTCAGCAATAGCAAATGGTACATTTTATGATTAATGGATCAAGTTTTGTATGCATCACTGCAAAATATATGAATATGTAAATATATATAGTATTTTAATGCAGTTATCAATGCCATAAAGGCTTCCATGTTAAAGCCTTAAGGTATGTACTGCTTTGTTTTTCATGCATGTGATTTTCATAGGTGTGCACCGCTTGGCCAGTAAGTGGGTTTCCGTCTGGGAAGGTAGGAATTGGAACAGCAGCACAAAAGAACCTCAAGGTGAAGCCAGGTGATCCAGTTCTTGTTGAGGCTCTCACTGGACCTGCATTACAAGCAGAAGATATAGAAATCACCCTAAGGTTAGTTACTTTGAATATCGTTTATAAGTTTACTACTTTCTTTGCAGATTATAGGATTGAAAGCGTATTTTCAAGTGCCCTTAAAAAATAATCCCCAAACTTTATAAAATCTGTATACATTGAAACTACTACATTATGTTAACATAGCTGGATTACTTTAGTGTAGTCTTTAGTGGCATAAAGTAAGGGATCCCCGAAAGGTATATGCCCAATTTATGGTACCACAAAGTTTTGTTTAAAAAAGAAAAATTATTAATACAAATAAAACAGGTGTTATTAATATTGAATAATTTCACAAGGGCTTTTTTGCCTGATTTTGGACTGGCCTCCATCTTCTCACTTGTATGGGTAGAACGTAAAAAGATGGGACAAGCATGGGTTTATGGCCCTTTTACACTCACCACGTTGCGTCCCAGCACTATATTCTATAGTAGCTCGTCGCAGTGGCCATTACAGTCACTGGAACATGACACACTGCCTGGGATGGGACGGAAGTTCTCTGGGAAGCATGTGCGGTACCGTGCGACTCCAGTGGTAATCCCAGAAATGCCCCCAAAGTGTCTTGTTTTTTTTCTTTCTTGAGTTGCACTGCAGCTATAATGCACAGTGTGACCTTATTGACTCCGTGCGCGGTGCGACTGTTCCAAATCATACTGCATAAAGTGCAATAGGGGCCTCAGAGTTAAAATATAATCCTTAAATGCTGAAATCCTGAAAATGGCAAACCCACATTCTCTTCTGGTTTACAAACTCCAATGGCCTGCTGACTTCAGGTCAGAGGTTATGCTGGGCATTATGGGATGGAAGTTAGCCTCTGGCTAACCCATGCCATGATGAATTTAATCCCTACTAGCCAATTGAATTAAAAAAAAAAATGGTATTGTGTCTCTGCTGAAATCATTTCAAAAGTGTACACAGGAGAAGACACTTTGTCACTGAAAAAAATCAGTAACCCTTTGCACACTTGCATGCTAATGTTCAAACAAATGCATTCACAGATTCACTCATCCAGGCACCACTGTTATCCCTACAGCTAAGTTAAAAGCCAGGGTATTAGTTCACAAAGGAATGCATTCTCTTGCTTAGTCACCTACACTGCGCAGAAGTACCCAGGTAAACGCAGGTGTCCTAACTCTGGCCCTGTAACATGCATAGTGCAGACATGCAAACATTCATTGCATCAAACCTATCTAGGGATTAGACGTCCTCTTCTGGGACAGATAGCGGGACAGATAGCGCATCATTTGATGCAATGAATGTTTGCATGCATGTTACAGGCCCAGAGTTAGGACACCTGCGTTTACCTGGGTACTTCTGCGCACTGTAGGTGACTAAGCAAGAGAATGCATTCCTTTGTGAACTCAGACCCCGGCTTTTAATTTAGCTGTAGAGATAACAGTGGTGCCTGGATGAGTGAATCTGTTAATGCATTTGTTTGAACATTTGCATGCAAGTGTGCAAAGGGTTACTAATTTTTGCTATTTTGTGGTCACACCCCCTTAGAACCTCCCTTTCTTTAAATTACTTATTTAAATGTCCTAACTAGGGACATGTGCCTGGATTTATGTGTTTTGGGGTTTTTTTTTTTACTTTCTCACTGGAAACATTGGGCTCTATTCTCAAAACTTCTCATACATCACTTATTTATCAACTAAATGATAAAAATAACCTTTCAGCACATTTACAAGCAAGATAATCACTCAAAGTAAGTTGTTCCCGATTAACTTAATTTCAATATTACGTTTCATACTTTTATTATATTATATTTTTGCTCTTGGGAAGCTTAAAAATGTTTCATAGATAAGGTGAAAACAGAGAAAAACAGGTGAAAAAGCTTTGTGAATCAAGCCCATTGTAATATATAAATACAGCAGTTATGCAATAAATTGCAATGGCAGCTTTCAGTGTATGTAATAAGATAAAACAAAGGCACCAGGAGGATTAAAATGCATTAAAAACAGTTTTAACCACTTAACGACCATGGTCAGCCGATCGGCGGACCTAGGTGTTAAGTGGGTTTCCATTCCATGTCAGTTTACGGAGGGTGTCTCCGTGAACAGCCTGCAAGCCTCCGATCGCGGCTCGCAGGTGAAATGTAAACATGCGGGGAAGAAATCCCTGCTGTTTACATCGTACAGCGCTGCAGCAGCGCCGTAAAGCAGATCGGCGATCCCCGGCCAAACAGAGGCATCTGATAGGCTGAAGCCTATCCTAGGTGGCGCAGGACGGATCTCCGTCCTGCGCCGCCCATAGCGAGAGGGAGGGAAGGGCAGAGAGGGCGGAAATTGCTGCGGAGGCCCCCCCCCGCAGCACGCAGATAGCCGGCGGCGATCAGACCCCCCTCCCCCCCCCCAGCAGGAAATCCCCTAGTGGGGAAAAAAGGGGGGAAGTCTGGTTGCCCTGCAGCAAACCTGATCTGTGCTGTGGGCTGGAGAGCCCACGCAGCACAGATCAGGGAAAAGGAGCCTGGTCCTTAAAGGACTTACGAGGCCAGATTTGCAAAAAAAACATAAAAAAAGTTAGATACCTGTGCGTGTTTGCAAGGCACGGAGGACGCCGTCCGCACCCTCCGTGCCGTTCCGCCTGGTCCCCGCTGCTTAATATGCCCCCGAACGGGCCCCGACCGCGCGGCCCGGGTCGTGCTCCCCAGCCTGTACCAAGATGGCCGCCGGAGCTGGCCGCGGCTGCGCAGTCCGCATAGCCGCGAGTGCGGCTGCACAGCTCTAAGGCCAACCCCCCGATCCACGTAACAGTAGCGTGGATCGGGGAGTTGGCCTTAGAGCTGCGCAGCCGCACTCGCGGCTATGCGGACTGCGCAGCCGCGGCCAGCACCGGCCGCCATCTTTGTGAAGGCTAGAGAGCCCGACCCGGGCCGTGCGGTCGGGGGTCATTCGGGGGCATATTAAGCAGCGGGGACCAGGCGGAACGGCACGGAGGGTGCGGACGGCGTCCTCCGTGCCTTGCAAACACGCACAGGTATCTAACTTTTTTTATGTATTTTTTACAAATCTGGCCTCGTAAGTCCTTTAAGTGGTTAAAATGGGAGGTTATGGTGGACTTACCTCCCCATTGAAGACTTGAATTGTCTAATTCAGGCAAATTTCATTGTACAGTGCTGCTCATAATTATTCATACCCCTTGCAAATTTTGACTTAAAGGGAACCTTAACTGAACCGGGGGGGGGGGGGGGGGTAAAGAGTTTCACTTACCTGGTGCTATTACCAGCCCCCTGCAGCAGTCCTGTGCCCTCGGAGCCGTTCTGGAATCCTCCGGCCCCCCGCTGTCACTTAGTTTCGTTTTTGACGACTCACCAGTCGGCCGGCAGCCATGCGTATTATTGGACGCATTCCCTACTGCAATTAGCGCTGTTGCGGACCGCAACCGACTGGTGAGTCGTCAAAAAACAAAACTAAGTGACAGTGGGGGGCCGGAGGATTCCGGAGCGGCTCCGAGGGCACAGGACTGCTGCAGGGGGCTGGTAATAGCCCCAGGTAATTGAAACTCTTTACCCCCCGTTCAGTTAAAGCCAATGGGTACCGCTATAAAAAAAAAAAAAGTCAGATACTCACCTAAGGAGAGGGAAGGCTCGGTCCTAATGAGCCTTCCCTCTCCTCTCCCGGTGCCCTCGGTGCTGCGCTGGCTCCCCCGTTCGCGTCCGCCGCCTCAGGGACTTCGGAGGTCTTCGGGAGCACTCGGGCTTCCGAAGACGGGCCGCTCCATACTATGTACGCGCGAGCGCGTCATAGAGGGTGCTCGCGCATGCGTACTATGGAGCGGCCCCGTCCTCGGGAGCCCGAGTGCTCCAGAAGGCTTCCGAAACATCCCTTCGGCTGCGGAAGTGGCAGTATTTGACCGAACTGATCGAATACTGCCACGGGGGATCCTGCGCGGGACCGGGCATCGAGAGAGGAGATGGAAGGCTCATTAGGACCGAGCCTTCCCTCTCCTTAGGTGAGTATCTGACTTTTTCTTTTTTGAAACGATAAACATTCACTTTAAGGTTCCCTTTAAAGTTACTTTTATTCAACCAGCAAGTCATTTTTTGACGGGAAATTACATAGGTGTCTCCCAAAAGATAATAAGACAATGTACAAGAATCATTATTGCGGGGGGGGGGGGGGGGGGGGAAACATTTCTCAGCTTTTATTTACATTTTAGCAAAAAGTGTCCAGTCCAAAATTATTCATATCCTTCACAAACTGTCACAGTCTGTGGGAAAATCCAAAGTTCTATACTATTCCAAATAGTTCAAGCTGTTCTAAAGCATCCTAATTACCCTGATTAATTGGGAACAGCTGTTTTAATCAACTCAACAGGTGAAAAACGGCAGCTCTCTGCGGTTGGTTTGTGGACAGTCATGGCTAATGCTGGGAATACACGGTTCGTTTTTGCCTTCGTTTAAACCTTCGTTTCGATTGTGCCTTTTGTCCTTTTCGATCCCGAAATAATCGGTCATACGGTTAATATCACCACCCACGGTTTCGTTTTTTTATTCGATTCTGATGGTTTCGTTTTTCCAATGATCGAAGGCTGCAAAGAAACGAAACGAAAATCCCTTTTTACAGGGACGGACTAGCATAAACGAATATATAATCGATCTGAACAGCCATCAAGCCTACCATTGGCTCGATTAGATGGATAAAGAGAGATAATATCAAACATGTTCGATCACTAGTCGTTCGTTTTTGGGGTCTATTAATCGAAACTATAATGAGATTATGACTATTTTCACATACGTTTTCAACACTCGATTCGTTTACCGAACGAATCGAAGGTTCAAACGAAGGCAAAAACGAACCGTGTATTCCCAGCATAACAGTTTGCTTCAAGAAAAGTGCCAAACCAGGTCACCAATACATGTCCAATAAATAATTGTAACTTTACACGCATATGTTGCAAAAAAATATTCATTAAGCTTTATTAAACAATCCAATAAAAACAATCATAAAAACAGATAAAAAATCATTTAAACCAATGATTATTGGTATTCCAGCACACATCAAATATATAGTATAATACCTACAATCATATATAAAGAGCATACACAGCAGGCTACTAAAATATAGTGCAAAAAAAGGAGACCAAATGCAAGTGAAGTGCCAATAATTATCCAAACAATTGCAACCTGTGCAAAAACTACAAAAACAAACAAGGAAAATATATAAAAAATACACACAAATATAAAGTGACTCGTGCCTGTGAAAAATATATATAACATCACATCACAAATAGATAATATACATAAATATATAACTATGAGGGCACACCGTGTGCAGGAGCTGCGTGCATATCCAACTCCAGGAAAAAACCTGGAGATGTACATACACACAGACCCCCCTCCCCCCCCCCCCCCACGCAGGACCCGTGCAAAAAACGCCACTGTGCAAAGTATATACTGAGAAAAGTGCTTAGGCAAGATAATGCAGTTAAGTGCACTAAGTGTGTATGAAGGTAGCCTTACCGGAGCTTGTATGTGCTGGAAGCCGGGAGAGGGAGACACCTAGTCATGGCTAAGACAAAGGAGCTCATTGAGGACCTGCGGCTCAATCCCCCCCCCCCCAGCCCCCCCCCCCCCCAATTTTGAATGATCACACATGCACGACATGCTGTAGCTCACCACAATAGCACACTGGCTGGCTGTGAGTCTGTGACAAACAAACTGCTCACCCTTGGCCACACCATTCCCCATCAGTCAGGACAGCAGTGCCACCGTCTCCCTTCTGCTGTGCAAGTCAGATGAAACACTGCTGCTCTTCTGCCTCCTCACACAACACAACATGCTGCTTTTCCCCAATGAAAACCTCTTCACCTCGCTCTCCTCGTTTCTCCACCTACTCTGACTGCATGCTGTTAGTGTAAACACAAAGTACAAACATGCTTCCCCTGTAATCTCTGCACCTGATGCAAATGTTTCACATTGCTTCACGAGAGAACCGGCCCTGTGTATGGTTAGTAAAAAATAGGAAAACATGTTTTACTGAATGTTATGTCAGAGTTTAATACCTCTTTAAAGTGAACCCGAACCGAAGGTCGGTTTCAAAATCAAATACTTACCCTGAAGAGAAGGAAGCCTCAGGATCCTATTGAGGCTTCCCTCGGTGGTCGGAAGCCCCAATACTGAGTGCGGTCCCCCAATCTCGGACCATGGCCGCTCAGTAGCCGCGTGGGTCCGCAGCCACTGCGCAAGCGCGGGTGGGCTTGGTCGGCTATTACTCGGCCAAGATCCAGGAAGAGGAGAGCTGTGCTCAGCAATGGAGGACAATGGAGTAGCAAGGGAAACCTCAAAAGAATCCTAAGGCTTCCTTCTCTTAAAGTGGTCTGATAGTCAACATTTCTACTTTGCTCTAAAAGATTCCTACAGCTTGAAGGTCTGTTCACACTACAAGAGTTTTTGAAGCGCTAGAGATTTTGAAAAGCTCTTGCTAATGCAATGCTATGACAGATTTTTACAAAATCACCTCGCTCCAGTGTGAATGCGCACATCGGATAACATTAGCAAGAGCTTTTAAAATCACAAAGCGCTTAGAAAAGCTCTTGTAGTGTGAACAAGCCCTTAAAGTATACCCGAAGTGACGTGACATGATGAGATAGACATGTGTATGTACAGTGCCTATAAAAATATATAACACCCCAATACTGCGCTCGTGTATATATATGCAAATTACAAATGTTAATTAATTAAGGTGAAATCACCCCAACAAGCATCAACCACAGTCCAATCCTCGATAAATTCAACAATTTAGCTGTTGGGAGCGCTATTCCTAGATGTGTGCACCATCAATCAAAGTTCAATGGGATCAGCGCTCTAAGATACTTGTGCTTTAAACATCAGAGGATAAATAAATGAAAGCAGACCCCCCTTCAGGGGGAAACTCACCAGATCCTGCGGCCACCTGGGCCCGTTATTGCCTTCGGGGTATTGGCCACCCCGCAGCCTCACTGGCAATCCGCTTTCAGCTGCTCCAGATCTGTATATGCAAATAAGCAAGACAGGAGGGGCCTCCTCATAGCGTAAAAGCGTCTAGTTTTATTATAAAACTTCATAAAAAAGTTGCATTAAAAAGCTCCACCACATGTGAAGTACACAGTAAGGCCAGCCCCTACAGTTCACAGGCAAACACTAGTCAGCGTATACAGCGGATCCAGCATAACTGCACTCAGCTTATGGCAAGGCGTACACCTCTGCCGCTTATCTCACTCACTCAATCCTGCTGCAGTTCCCTCTGGCCGATAAAAAGTTGTTACAAAGTCCTCTGCGTCTCGCACACGCTATCCAGCCGCGTCCGGCGGGTGCGGAACTAGGCTGTGTTTTTTTTTTTTTTCTTTCTCTGCCTGAAAGAGTTAAATATCAGGTATGCAAGTGGCTGACTCAGTCCTGACTCAGACAGGAAGGGACTACAGTGTGACCCTAACTGATAAGAAATTCCCCTTTTTATCTCTTTTTTGCTCTCAGAAGCCATTTCTGGTAGAAAAGTGTGTTATAGTTGGAATGTCTTGTCAGTGAGGGTCACACTGTAGTCACTACCTGTCAGGACTGAGTCAGCCACTTGCATACCTGATATTTAAAGGGGATCTTTAGCCTAAACAAACATACTGACATCAAGTTACATTAGTTAATTAGAATAGATAGGTAATATAATCTCTTACCCACCCTGTTTTAAAAGAACAGGCAAATGTTTGTGATTCATGGGGGCTGCCATCTTTGTCATGGGGGCAGCCATCTTTTTGGTTGAAAGGAGGTGACACAGTTCCAACTATCCTGTGTCCTGATTACCCCTCTCAGCTGCACACGCTAGGCTTCAAATGTCAAATTCAAAATGTAAAAAAAAATTGCACCAAAACAGCAGAACGAGAACAACAAAATCAGAAATCCCATCATGCTTTGCACAGCATCAGGGGGAAAAAGCCCGGGCAGTTTTCTTCTGTGCAGCTAAAAATGAGGCTTGTATAAGAGAAACAAAGTTCTGATGCTGTGAAACTGTTAAAAAAACACAAAGCCTTTTCAGTGCTGCTGAGTCGATTTTTAGTCCGGAGGTTCACTTTAACTCTTTCCGACAGAGAAAGAAAAAAAGGAACACAGCATAGTTATTTGTGTGCTAGGCACTGTACATACACATGCCTATCTCATCATGTCACATGTCACTTCGGGTATTCTTTAACCACTTCAGCCTTCAGTCGTTTTCACTTTATGCATCCGAGCAATGTTCACCTCCCATTCATTAGCCTATAACTTTATCACTACTTATCACAATGAACTGATCTATATCTTGTTTTTCCGCTACCAATTAGGCTTTCTTTGGGTGGTACATTTTGCTAAGAGCCACTTTACTGTAAATGCATTTTAACAGGAAGAATAAGAAAAAAAAAACGGAAAAAATTCATTATTTCTCAGTTTTCAGCCATTATAGATTTAAAATAATACATGCCTCCATAATTAAAACTCACGTACTGTATTTGCCCATATGTCCTGGGTATTACACCGGTAAAATTATGTCCCTATCACAATGTATGGCGACAATATTTTATTTGGAAATAAAGGTGAATTTTTTTCTGTTTTGCATCTATCGCTATTTACAAGTTTAAAAAAAAAAATAAAAAAAAAAATAAATATATATATATATATATATATATATATATATATATATATATATATATATATATATATATATATATATATATATATATAGAAATATTTCATCTTTACATTGATATTTAAAAAGTTTAGACCCTTAGGTAAATATTTAGATTTTTTTTTTAATTTTTTTATATTAAACATTTTATGTGGATATTTTTGGGAGGGTGGGATGTAAAACAGTATTTTTATAATGTAAATGTGTGTTGACTTTTAATTTTTTCACTTTTAGTTGTAGTTTTACTTTTTGGCCACAAGATGGCGGCCATGAGTTTATTTACATGACGTCACTCTCCGCTTAGGCCCGGTTCCTATTGCCAGTGTGATGAGAAACTTCCGTTTCTCATCACTTCCTATGGTGCGGGGAAAATGGTCAGGTTCAGGGTCAGGTGCGGCGGCCGGAGCTGTGTTCCGGAAAAATGCTGCATGTTGGAAAAATCCTGAACGCAGCCCAGACCGCATCCCGGACTCGGATCCGGATCCTGACAGACGGACGGGTGTGAATGGATACATTGATAAACAATGTATCCATTCACATCCGGGTCCGTTTGTACAGTATACGGTGCGTTCTGGTCCGGGGAAACCGGACCTGGAACGCTAGTGTGAACCGGTCCTTAGAGAGACGCATCCCCCATGCAACAGCCAGAAAAAGCGAAGCTTCCGAGAGAAGCTGTCGCTTTTTCTGCGGCGGAGAGGAATCAGTGATCGGGCACCATAGCCCGATTCACTGATTGCCTGGCTATCGGCCACGGGAGCGCGCGGACGCGCACATGGCCTTCTGGGCGTAGCTAGTACGTCCAGGAGGCCGAAGTAGTTAAAGCTACTATCCCAGAACAAAATGTGTAGCAGAACATCTCTGGAAATGGTTAAACAAAGCACTTTGTCCTGGTATTCAGCTACAAATCCACATCCAGACTGGAGATAACAGTATCTTTGTTTACATTCCAATATTACATTGTCTGTAAACAGTGCTCTCTGTGAAGCTCTCTCTGCTTCAGGCACACACACAGTTCAGAACAGCTCACTAGAAGATTTTAATATATAATAAAAAGCAGTTGGGATAAAAGGCAGCGGCAGCTTTCAGGGCAAGATAAAATACACTTTTGGAAATTTGTAATTTATAAACCGACAATATTACTTATGCACAAAAGCAAATATGATAATTGTACGAGTAATGAAAAGTAGATAAACACATTTTTATTGAATGTTATGTCAGAGTTTCAGACCACTTTAAGGTAAGTATCTGATTTTGTACCCGAGCTGCTTCTTTTTATTTATTTATGTGTTTAGCCTCTGGCCCCTGTGAAGAGGCAGGTACACGGGGCAGCAGGTAATCTTTTTGCAGCTCCCGATCCATCCCTTATGAGTATAACGTGCCCATAAAAACTTGTGTAGGTGTACACCATGTAGTTTTGGTTCCAGATCTGTATCCGGAACTTGGTGCTTCTGTCATGTGAATAGAGCATTAAACACAGCCATACCATTTAAGGGGAACTTACACATTTGCTTTATTAGGTTCAGGAACTAAACTGACAATTTTTTGATACCTTTAATATTGAGCATATTATAATCTGAACATAGGTATTTTGGTCAGTTTTTAGTACAAAGAAAAGCACAGCTATTGCAAAGCAGAAGTGTGAATATTTAAATGGGACAACAATGCCATCTAGTGGTGAAACTCATTATTTCTCTTCCATATTTTTATTTTTAAAAATAGCTTTCACAGAAAGTTTTGTATCAGCACAATATCATTTATTAGCTAACTTGAAGTACACATTAACCGTTTGTATAAAAATCTCCCATGAAAACTGGTTAACCTAACCACACATATTCTTACTGTAGACATTTAAATGAACCATAGTGTTAACCATAAATATTTAGGGGAAAAAAAGCAACTGAAGCATTATATTTCTGATTACTTGCAAGTATTAGGTGGTGTCTCAAATAAATTAGTTTTACAGTGGAAACTGTTTATCCAAATCTATGTATTATGAGAGCACTGCCAAGCAATCTTGTTAACAGTATTACCGTACGTTTGTTTCAACCTCCTACCACGTAGTTTATACCTTTTTTCAATCAGATGCATGTAGGCCTTACGCCCACTGGAGTTCGATGTACGTCTCCGACACAGACGTGGCACATATTCGCGACAGATGCGGCACCCGTGTAGCTGCAAAATCGCATTCAAATTCCCCTGCTAGCATGGGGATTTTAGAGGTGATGTCCAAGAAAAAGGTAGCAGACACAGTTTTTTTTTTCTTTTTCTCCCACACAAGGATCAAAAACCACCTATTGATTTCAATAGGCTGCCATATTGCTTTCATTTTCATCTGCGGAAAAATCGACCGATTCGGATTGTAAGCCTTCGGGCAGGGTCCTCCTCCTTATGTCTCCTACCTGGTCACGCACCTCCATTACCGTACACTCATCCTATGAATCTGAGTGAACTCGACTTGCCTAATCTCCATGCTCCCATCCAGTGACTAAGCATTACCTTGTACTCATACTGTGCTGCGTTATCTGGTTTGCATGTATTCCTGTATTGTCCTATTGCTGTATGTCACCCCTAAATATTGTCTGTAACCTTAACTAACGTACGTACAGCGCTGCGTAATATGCTGGCACTTTATAAATACAATAAATAAATAGTGGAAGCAGGGCCTTGTACAATATGAGTTGCAGGGGAAGGATTATCCCTATATGTCAGGGAGGGATGTTGAACTGTAATCCGCAAGGCCCGAGGTCCTTGCACATTTTTGGTGCAGCTCCAAAGAATTGATGGGTCTGAATTAGAAAAGGTGTGGTTTTGTGCATTTTTAACCAATGCATAACAGTCTGTAATATTGGTAATGCTAAAAATATGCTCTGAAGTTCACAATTGTGCTCAGGCCCTTAGTGCTTTGTACATTGTGTTTCTGAAACCAACCAGTACATCATCACCATGTTGGGCTGCAGCACAGCTCATAATATGCATGGCAGTTTTGTGAGGCATTTTTTTTTACCGTTTTACCGCAGCCTGAGCATTCCTAAGAATTTTTTTTTCTAGAATTCAATCCATTTCAGTGTTCTACCTAATAGTTCATGTGAGATCGGAAGTGATGGAACGTGACTGAAAGCAATGGGAAGATTTGTTTCAATTACTTTCAACCTCAAGCTAAATGTGTAGTACTAGCTTAGTGCATAAGTAGATGTGCATATAAGCATATATTTGGTACTTCATTGTAGTTTAGTATAACCGCTCAACCAAGTTATCATCTGTTAACCCTGGTTTCAACCCTTTTTAAGGGTCACATTACATACAGTAGGATGCGAAAGTTTGGGCAACCTTGTTAATCGTCATGATTTTCCTGTATACATTGTTGGTTGTTATGATAAAAAATGTCAGTTAAATATATCATATAGGACAGGGCTTTTCAATCTTTTCACTAATTGTACCACTTTTATCACCTGAAAATGTACAAGTGCCACCCGTGTGCCTGCGCAGTAGAGCGCACCCAATCATGCTCGGCTATTTCCACCAGAATTCAAGCGGAGAGCTGCTACTGCGTATGCGGGTTTGCTGACAAGGCGATCTTTAGGTGTCCTATCACTGGATCCCCTCTACTGTGGAGGAATGGGGAAGCCCCTTTATCCCCCGAGGTCCTCGCTGTGCTGCCCTGCAGAATAGTTCAGACCTCAGATCAGCAGTAACCACACTGACACTATGCACCATTCGCCTGGCTGTCTCTTCACCACTGATCTGAGGTCTGAAGTATGCCACAGGGCAGCACAGCGAGGAGCGAGCGTGGGGGTGCTGAACTTTGTGGAGGCAAGATGGGACCAGGACAAGTGGCAGGTAAACCTCAGGTGTACCACCTGGCCAACAGCAAAGTACCACTGGTGGTACGCGTACCACAGGTTGAAAAGCCCTGATATAGTGGTATTTGAGATATGAAATTAAGTTTATTGGATTTACAGAAAGTGTGCAATAATGGTTTAAACAAAATTAGGCAGGTGCATACATTTTGGCACCACAAAAAATAAATGAAATCAATATTTAGTAAATCCTCCTTTTGCAGACATTACAGCCTCTAAATGCTTCCTGCAGGTTCCAATGAGAGTCTGGATTCTGCTTGAAGGTATTTTGGACCATTCCTCTTTACAAAACATCTCTACTGTAGTTCATTCATGTTTGATGGTTTCCAAGCATGGAAGGCTCTCTTTAACTCACACCACAGATTTGCAATTATATTCAGGTCTGGGGACTGAGATGGCCATTCCAGAAAGTTGCACCTGTTCCTCTGCATGAATGCCTTAGTGGATTTTGAGCAGTGTTTTTGGCCGTTGTCTTGTGGAAAGATCCAGCCCCGGCACAGCTTCAGCTTTGTCACTGATTCCTGGAGATTGGTCTCCAGAATCTGCTGATACTGAGTGGAATCCATGCGTCCCTCAACTTTGACAAGATTCCCAGTCCCTGCACTGGCCACACTGCCCCAAAGCATGATGGAACCATTACCATATTTTACTGTAGGTAGCAGGTGTTTTTCTTGGAATGCTGTGTTGTTTTTCTCCCTGCATAACACCCCTTGTTATGCCCAAATAACTCAATTTTAGTTTCATCAGTCCACAGCACCTTATTCCAAAATGAAGCTGGCTTGTCCAAATGTGCTTTACCATACCTCAAGCGGCTCTGTTTGTGCTGTTGGCGGAGAAAAGGCTTCCTCTGCATCACTCTTGCATACAGAATCTCCTTGTCTAAAGTGCGCCGAATGGTTGAATGATGCACAGTGACTCCATCTGCAGCAGCAAGATGATGTTGAAGGTCTTTGGTGCTGGTCTGTGGGTTGACTTGACTGTTCTCACCATTTATTGCTTCTGTTTATCGGAGATTTTTCTTGGTCTGCCACTTCCAGCCTTAACTTGAACTGAGCCTGTGGCCTTCCATTTCCTTAATATGTTCCTAACTGTGGAAACAGAAAGCTGAAATCTCTGAGACAGCTTTCTGTATCCTTCCCCTAAACCATGATGGTGAACAATCTTTGTCTTCAGGTCATTTGGGAGTTGTTTTTAGATCCCCATGTTGCTATGCTTCTGAGAAAATTAAGAGGAGGGAAACTTACAATTGACCCCCTTAAGTTCTCTTTCTCATAATTGGGTTCACCTGTGTATGAAGGTCAGGGGTCACGGAGCTTACCAAGCCAATTTGAGTTCCAATAACTAGTTCTAAAGGTTTTGGAATCAATAAAATGACAATATCCAAATTTATGCACCTGCCTAATTTTGTTTAAACAATTATTGCGCACTTTCTGTAAATCCAATAAACTTCATTTCACTTTTCAAATATCACTGTGTGTGTCGATTTTATACAGGAAAATCATGACGATTAACAACGTTGTCCAAACTTTCGCATCCCACTGTAGTTTAAATAATTGTGGAATATTTTCTATCTTGATTATATAAATATATGATTTCAAAACAATGGCCTCAATTCACTAAGATCATGCTGGAGATAATAAGGCAAGAGAAAACTTACCTCCACACAGTGAGAGAGTTATCTTATCTCTTCATTCCTTAAGTTACCTCCTCTGTAGTTAATTTACCTCCTCTGTAGTTAATTTACCTCCTCTGTAGTTATTTTCACACACAGTTAATAAACAGCCTGTCTTTAACTCTGGAGTTATTTTAAAGAGAACCCGAGGTGGGATTTAATTATGTTAGTGGGGCACAGAGGCTGGTTGTGCACACTAACACCAGCCTTTGTTGCCCCATGGTGTGCCTCCAGGACCCCCCTGCTCGCCGCTATACCCCTCGCAGTGCTGGCGACACACAGCGTGTCGCCAGCACAATGTTTACCTATGCGCTGTCTGTCAGCGCCGCTCCCCCGCCTCCTCCGTATCGGCGCTACCCGCCCGCGTCACTTCCCTCCAATCAGCGGGAGGGAAGGGACACGGGTGGGTAGCGCCGATACGGAGGAGGCGGGAGAGCGGCGCTGACAGACAGCGCATATGTAAACATTGTGCTGGCGACACATTGTGTGTCGCCAGCACTGCGGGGGGTATAGCGGCGCGCAGGGGGGTTCTGGAGGCACACCATGGGGCAACAGAGGCTGGTGTTAGTGTGCACAACCAGCCTCTGTGCCCCACTAACATAATTAAATCCCACCTCAGGTTCTCTTTAAGGATTGAAGAGTTAACTTAAAGACAGAAGTGTTAATTTAGGTTTGCCTGAGGTAAAATGTTTCCTGAATACTACATGCCTCATCACTATGGTGATAACTCTAGAAACGTTATTAAAGACAGGAGATAAGCTTAGTGAATTGAGGCCAATGTATGCATATTTTACTATACAGGAAAATAAAACAGAAATGGATAACTTTACATATGGTAGGCCTGGTGTAGGGACATGAACTGTTATTGGATTATTATTATTATTAATCCAATAACCCTCCATTGAAAAGTACATCTTTGTGGTCTGCACATGTGTATAATGATTGTGGTAGAAACCCTGGCCTAGAGAGGAGGATGGGAGGAGTAGTATTTTACGTGGGTGGAAGAGATTCTGCCTGGGGTTACTGAGTAAAAATAAATACCAAAATACAAAACGTGACTCAAATAAATTAAATAAAAAAAATAAACTTGCCATATTTGCCCCTTTTTATTTGTCCAAAATGTCGGGGCTATTAAATGTAGAGGAGGTGATTTCCTCCTATGTCCTCCGGCTGGTACTGAGGTCCCTGTATTGCCTGTGCCTTATCATAATGCAGGATCATTTCTGCACCTTAACTATGAGGTTTTCCATTGTAAACTTGCAATGGCTTATTATGCCACCTGACATTCTGTCTGCCTTCTCTCAATGTCCGCTCCAGCACTCCTACCTGCAGCTCAAAAGCACGCAAACACCTCACAGCTACTTTACATAAACAACACATGCCTTTTTTTTTTTCAAACAAAACACTTTTTTTTTCTGCATACCGATTTGTCTTGCGTTGAAACCAATTCATGCATTACACACACAGACACAGACACGCACGCACGCACGCACGCACGCACGCACACACACACACTGTCATGCAAATTTTAAATGCTGAAAATTCGCAAATGCAAATTTGCTCATTCTGTAATCTGAAATACAATATGATGCCACTGAAATACATTACATGGGTGGCAAATGTGTTTTTGCAAAGCTTAAACAATACCAGTTGCCTGGCAGCCCTGCTGATCTATTTGGCTGCAGTAGTGTCTGAAAAACGCCAGAAACAAGCATGCAGCTAATCTTGTCAGATCTGACAATAATGTCAGAAACACCTGCATATTCTTGTTCATGGTCTATGGCTAAGCATATTAGAGGCAGAGGATCAGAAGGATAGACAGGCAACTGGTATTGTTTGAAAGGAAAAATATGGCAGCCTCCATAGCATTCTCGCTTCAGTAGTCCTTTAAGTGTGAACGCTTTTTAAACCTTTGATGACTTAACCATTCCTGTATATTAACCCCTTAAAACCCTTCCTCAGTGACCCCTTGTGTGTGTGTGTGTGTGTGTGTGTGTGTGTGTGTGTGTGTGTGTATATATATATGTGTGTATATATATGTGTATATATATATATATATATATATATATATATATATATATATATATATATATATATATATATATATATATACAGGGTCTTCTCAAAAAATTAGCATATTGTGATAAAGTTCATTATTTTCTGTAATGTACTGATAAACATTAGACTTTCATATCTTTTAGATTTAAATACACACAACTGAAGTAGTTCAAGCCTTTTATTGTTTTAATATTGATGATTTTGGCATACAGCTCATGAAAACCCAAAATTCCTATCTCAAAAAATTAGCATATTTCATCCGACCAATAAAAGAAAGTGTTTTTAAAACAAAAAAAAGTCAATCTTCAAATAATTATGTTCAGTTATGCACTCAATACTTGGTCAGGAATCCTTTTACAGAAATGACTGCTTCAATGCGGCGTGGCATGGAGGCAATCAGCCTGTGGCACTGCTCAGGTGTTATGGAGGCCCAGGATGCTTCAATAGCGGCCTTAAGCTCATCCAGAGTGTTGGGTCTTGCGTCTCACATCTTTCTCTTCACAATATCCCACAGATTCTCTATGGGGTTCAGGTCAGGAGAGTTGGCAGGCCAATTGAGCACAGTAATACCATGGTCAGTAAACCATTTACCAGTGGTTTTGGCACTGTGAGCAGGTGCCAGGTCGTGCTGAAAAATGAAATCTTCATCTCCATAAAGCTTTTCAGCAGATGGAAGCATGAACCCACTTTTGAACCAGAAACAGTGGCAGAAGCGCCTGACCTGGGCTACAGAGAAGCAGCACTTGACTGTTGATCAGTGGTCCAAAGTACTTTTTTAGGATGAAAGCAATTTTTACATGTCATTCGGGAAATCAAGGTGCCAGGGTCTGGAGGAAGACTGGGGAGAGGGAAATGCCAAAATACCTGAAGTCCAGTGTCAAGTACCCACAGTCAGTGATGGTCTGGGGTGCCTTGTCAGCTGCTGGTGTTGGTCCACTGTGTTTAATCAAGGGCAGGGTCAATGCAGCTAGCTATCAGGAGAGACGCAAGACCCAACACTCTGGATGAGCTTAAGGCCGCTATCGAAGCATCCTGGGCCTCCATAACACCTGAGCAGTGCCACAGGCTGATTGCCTCCATGCCACGCCGCATTGAAGCAGTCATTTCTGCAAAAGGATTCCCGACCAAGTATTGAGTGCATAACTGAACATAATTATTTGAAGTTTGACTTTTTTGTTTTTAAAACAATTTTCTTTTATTGGTCGGATGAAATATGCTAATTTTTTGAGATAGGAATTTTGGGTTTTCATGAGCTGTATGCCAAAATCATCAATAAGAAAACAATAAACGGCTTGAACTACTTCAGTTGTGTGTATTTGAATCTAAAATATATTAAAGTCTAATGTTTATCAGTACATTACAGAAAAGAATGAACTTTATCACAATATGCTATTTTTTTGAGAAGATCCTGTGTATATATATATATAGTATTGTACAGCATATAAGACACACTTTTTCTTCCCCAAAACTAGTTTTCACTCCAGGAATTGTGAGGAATTTCCCATCTCTCCTGCTTCTATAGGACAGTGCATGCTTCCTGGTCGTACTGACCATGCATCTGCTTACTTACTGACAGTTAACCGCAATGACTACAAATGATTGTTTTGTGTAGTAGAACTCTACAGTCTACACAGTAGTGTGTCTATTAGAGCTGCTGAGAAGTTACTACTATCTAAAAAATATATACAATTTACTAAAGAATATGTGAAAAAGCCAAATGCCTGTTGGAAGAGTTTATATATGTATGAATGACAGAAAGTTATAACTCCAGAGGCATAGATATACGTATCTCGCTGTGACCGCCGCTGCACCACCACCTGTTAGTGGGGAGATCAGTGAATGGGAACGCATTCATTGATCTAAGTCCCCGTGTCAGTGATCGCCGGCATCCATGAGATGCCTGCGGTCATTGTAATAACGAAAGTAATACATATTCACATTACTTCCTGTTAGCCCACTAATAGTATGCTCAGAAACTAATGAGTGAGGACATCTTATGGAGTTCCTATTCAAGCTGTGTAATAGAAAAGAGTAGTAGAAATAAAAATCCAAATATTTACCGGATTTTTTTTTTTTACCCCCCCCCCCCCCCAAAAACAAAACAAAAACACCTTCCAAAAACTATCCTAATTTATGGAAGATATTTAAAGACTATTATTATTTACTGCATGCTTGCGACTAATATACCGCACCTTTACACAATTTTTCACACATTTTACTGTATTTCCGGAAATGCGCAAAAATCATTCTGAATTGCCCAAAAAAGGGAAAATACCGATTGCTGTATATTACAGATAAAAAAATATTTACGCACATAGTTAACATAATTGAGGCCAGTGTGTCCAGTTTTTTTCCTTATGCAGGACACAATTTCTAAAAATAATATATGAGGGAAATTTAAAAATGTGCCAGGTAAAAGATTATACTATATATACTAATACCGGAAATAGTCAAATCTGGTGAATGTTAAAATATTTCCACTTTTAACTGTGTGAAATGGAAAAGTCCCTCAGCCTGTATTGATACTGCACATTACCTGTAAGCACACATTGAACAGAGCATGTTTGCTGTGCTCTAGATGTGGACTGGAATATTGGACTGGCCTGAATGAATTCCTTTATGTGTTATTATTTGACCTGTGTGAAACACAAGTTCCCCGTAGGAGAACTACTCAGAATTTGTTTTCCTTCTGGACAAGTACATATAGCATAGCAAATCGGGTTAAGCTTGTTACCAGAGAGATTGATAAAGCTTAAACAGTAACATGTGTGAGACACAGTGCCAGCACACATTATATGTGAAAGGCCTTTATTCACCATGTCGGTTTGTTTCCATTCATCATCACAGGGAAAAGGATGCTGATGCTGTCAATGTAGAAGAACTGTCTTCTTTTCTACTAAGGTTTATGGGTAAGAAATCTCTATTTATTTCCCTTATTTATAGAAAACTGACATGTTTTGCAGCGTTTTATAGAGTACATAGAACCATTCACATCTGTCAATGTCCACATAGGAACTCACTATCTATGTCACTATGTGTAGCTTGATATTTGAAGTATTATGTAAGACAGACAAAAATAGGTGCTTTCTGTGTACTTCCAATGGTTCATTGGATTGGTGTAGGCAAGTACAAAAGACAACTTTTATAACAGATATCTTTTCAAGAACAGCTTGAGAGGTTTGAGATATGCGGAAGCAAGGCCGGATTTATGGTTTTCCCGCCTCTAGGCCAACTTTCATGCGGCTCCCCTTCCATGTGCAGCATAGTGTAGTTCCCTGTCTAACCTGCATGCAGAGCAACCCCTTCAGTTATATACAGGTCCCTTGAGCAGCAGCTCCCAATGTCCATATGTTGCTCCTTATTTGTAGCTTACATTTTTCATTTGCAGCCTCTTCTTCCATATGCAGCAATCCATCGTCCATGTCCAGCCGCCCCTTGGCCAGCTGCCGACCAAGGCCTTTGTGGCCTTTCCAGAGATCCGGCCCTATGCGGAGCCTTGGAAAGAAAAGGAGCGCATGCATGAAATAGAGAAAAAATGGGCATCTGGTGAAGCCCTTATAACTGAAAACGATAAATACAGCTGTGAATTGGGTGCCAAATGAAAACAAAAAAATATTTACAGTGGTAATGATGATAGTAAACCATAGGCAAATGTTACCAATATTTTATTACAACTAAACCTAACACTACTCTCACAGAGAACCCTTCCTCCTCTTATGCCTAACCTTAAAACCCCTCTTCCTGACCCCTAACCCCCCCCCCCCTTTCCTGATGCCTAACCCTAAAACCTCCCCCTTCCTTCCTGACGCCGAACCCTAAACCTCCCCCTTCCTGATGCCTAACCATAAACCCCCACCCTTCCTAACGCCTAACCCTAACCCCCCCCTTCCTGATGTCTAACCACCCCCCCGCCTTCCTGAAGCCTAACCCTAAAATCCCACGCCTAACCTTAGAGAGAATCTGTACTCTAAAATTCTTACAATAAAAAACATACCATTCTATTCATTATGTTCTCTTGGGCCCCTCTGTGCTGTTTCTGCCACTCCCTGCTGCGATCCCGGCTTGTGATTGCCAGTTTTAGGCAGTGTTTACAAACAAAAGACATGGCTGCTAACCAGAGTGTGATAGGCTGAGAGGAGCTCAATCTGTGACTCACACAGAGCCTGCAGGGGGTGTGGAGAGGGTGTGTATAGCTTCTATCCTATCACAAGCAAGCAGCACATTCCTGCCTGAGTGCCTGAGCCCGACAAAGCCGTCAGAAGAAAGAAGGTTAGATTATATAATAGAGATAATACAGCTACTGTACAACTAGGATCCTGCTCTGCTCTATATATCAGAGCAGCCATGACATTGTTTTATGCTCATTTTAGTAAGCACACGCGCTGTGCTCATAAGTAGCAGAACAAAAATATTTACGCCCCTGGTGCTTTAGATGAAATTTCAGAGGACATAAATATACTGTCTGAAAAACCACAGTGGTTAAAACATCCTCTAAAACAACCCTGTATATGAGACCTGTCCTAGAATGTGTAGTGTTGACTGTGTTCACTTGTTTTTCTTTACAATACCAATGTTTGTTCTAGATGGGAAGATTGTTTTACCTGGAAATTTTATAAGCCTGAGTTTCTTTGGCCGGCCTTGCTCCTTACAAGTGACTCATATTAAAGGACCCGATGGGACAGTGCAGGAATATTTTCCCAGCAATGCACATCACACCATTCTGGAAAAAAGCAATGTGGATTGCAGTAGCATGGATTTGTCCTTACAGTTCAGTTTGCTTGACATTGAGGACCATCAGGGTGCAGGTGCCACCAGTACTCCACGCAAAGCTGATGATGGTAGAGAGCCATCATCTTCTGTTGACAAGGAAGCTTCTTGTGAAGTACAGAACACGGGAGAGCCACCCCCAGAGACTTCCCAGAGTCCTGTTTGTGTCACTCCTGGTACTGGTGATAGCAGTCAGAAGATATCCTCCTTTAGGAAACCTGGGGCTACGTGCAGCACAGATACTTTCTATTACATATCTCCACAAACTAAAGTCAGATGCTCAAGTCCAAAGGTGACTTCCCCGATGGAAGATGATGTTAAAAACAAGGTATCCTATGATATGATTGGTGGCTTACAAACACAATTGAAAGAGATTCGGGAAACCCTAGAACTACCTTTGAAACAGCCTGAACTTTTTAAAGCTTATGGTAAGTTGAAACATTATACTTTGAATTTGTTCTGTTCAGAATTGGTTATATCCGATGTTTGATAAAAGCAGACTTCTGATCAGGTTTTCTTGGCTGTAGAAGTTGCACTTGGGAAGAAAATGTGTCCTTCTGCTGCTTCTATTAGCTGCCATAACTGTTTTACTGTAACAACATCATGGAACTTTCCTTCTCCTTGGCAGTCCTGCTTGGTCTACTCCAGACTGCAGACCTGTCATATAAATTTACACTGCTTTAAAGCGTACCTGAACTCAGGACTTCCGCTCTGCTCTAAATGATAAGCAACACCATAATGACATTTAAAGAAAAACATTTATTTATTACAGCTGATACAAATCCTGAAATAAATCTGCAGTATATCTACTTCCTGCTTTCATGGACGCTGCCATAGGGTTAACTTCCTTTCTTTACAAATTAGCAGCTCTGTCAAGGCAACCAGCTGACACAGCTGAGAGATCAAATTACACATATAATTAGTCACAGATGAGGGGGAATTAGACAGGCTAAACTCTCTACATATACATACAGAGTGCATTTATCTGTGTTTTTCTTCTGTCCTGTGCAAGAGTTCAGGTCCATTTTAACTTTCCGCTACCCAGGCACAAAACCTCTGTTTTGTGCTTTTATAGTCCATGGTTTGAATACTGTATATACAAAACTATTCAGTAGTCTTGGGCACTTGTGAAATAATGCAAATAATATTTTTTTATTTATGAATCACCAAATTACAAACTGCACAAACAGAAGAAAGTATAAATCAATTCAATATTTGGTGTGATCATCCTTTGCCTTTAACACAGCATTAGTTCTCCAAGGTACACGTGTAAATATTTAACCACTTCAGCCTTTGACTTTAGTCATCCAGATATGCACCGCTTAACCCTCCTGGCGGTCTATATAAAACCGCCAGGGGGCAGCGCAGCAGTTTTTTTGTAATTTTTTTTTAAAATCATGTAGCGAGCCCAGGGCTCGCTACATGATAGCCACTGTGCAGCGGCATCCCCCCACCCGCTTCGATCGCCTCCGGCAATCTCCGATCAGGAAATCCTGTTCAAAGAATGGGATTTCCTGGAGGGCTTCCCCCGTCACTATGGTGAGGGGCGGGATGGCCTCACCAATGTCGTCGACGTCGTGACGTCATTGGGAGTCCCGATCCACCCCTCAGCACTGCCTGGCACTGATTGACCAGGCAGCGCACGGGGTCTGGGGGGCGGCGCGGCGAGCGGCGGCTAATTGGCGCGGAGCGGCGGCGATCGGAGTGCACACGCAGCTAGCAAAGTGCTAGCTGCGTGTTGCAAAAAAAAAATTATGTTAATCGACCCAGCAGGGCCTGAGAAAACCTCCTGCGCGGCTTACCCCTACTACGTTCGGGGTTACCGCCAGGAAGGTTAAAGGCTTGTTTCCATTATGCAATGCAGAGCTGTGCACTCAGTGTGGCTCTGCGTTGCACATGACTCCCCGGGGGGCAGCGCTTGCAATCCCATTCATTATGCAGGCAGCCATGCACTGCGATTCTGTGGTGAATCACAGCGCATGTATGGAAACAGCAGACAGTGCAGTCTGTCTGATGTCCCTGTGATCATGTTTCCATTAGTGCAGCTGAAAGCACACATATGAAAATGAGCCCCAAGTCTAACTGGCCCCATATACTGTACATGTCCAATGTTTAAGTGGCAGGTGTGCGACTGCTGCTCGTACCCGGTGATATTTTGATGTTTGGGGAAGGGAAGCAAGGCTTCCCTGAACCAATCGTAGTGCCTGTAATGAATGGACATGACCCCTATCAATTCTGTAGTCTGAAGTGGTTAAGTACAAAACAGTACCAAACTGGTGATCATCAAGATAACATGTATGTTAAAACATAATTACACTGGGTGAGGAAAATACATGCTCTAACAAGCTGGGGTTGCTGAATACAATGAATAAAACTAATTTGCAGAAGAATGGCAGCAGGTGCTGAAGATTGTTGGGTCCAAATTAGGAATATTTGGCTGTAACAGAAGGCAGTTGGTTTGCTGAAGGCCTGGAGAACGATACCAACATGAGTGTTTGGTTTCAGGAGTCCAGCATGGTGATGGTTCCTTGCAGGTTTGTGGCTGCACACGGCATTGAAAATATGTCCAGAATCAATCCTACCAGTAGTAAGTACAGGCAGATACATATTCATCTTATGATGAACAACTTTCTGCAGAAAGACAATGACCCCAGGTGATCAGACAAGGCTATAAAGAGCTGATAAGTCAGAGGAGATATGTCATGGCCCCCATTGAGCTTATTTCTCAATTTCACAGAGTGTCAGGGATTCTACAAAGAGGCAAAAACAATCGAGACCCTAAATCCATAGACCTATGGTTAGCTCTTCTAAATGTTTGGAATAACCTGCCAAGTTCCTCAATAAAAATTTGAGTGAAAGTAGACAGAAGATTTGATACTGTTTAAAACACAAAGGATCGTCATGCCAAATATAGACATGCTATATTTTTTCCTGTTTATAAAATAATGTATTGGTTATTTTAGAAAGCCTGCACATTTTGCAGCAGTTGAATATTGTTTGTTATAACTGGTGTGATTTACCTTCTTAAAACAGAAGGAAATTTGCAATAATTCAGCTATAAGTGAACATTTGTGGTTACCTACAATGCACCACTACTGAATATGAATATTATCCCTTTTCGCCCCTGTAAGCCAGGCTAGCATCCAGAACCGCTGGTGTATAGCAAGCCTATAGCTTTAAATTTTACACAGCCAGAGTAGGGCACAGTAGGAGGGCTTTTTGATCTCTTTTATCCCCCCTATACATTCCTAGTGGTTTGGGTCACCCCGAGCTGCTTGGTTACTCTGTTTGTTATAAGTGTCAGTAAATATTTTATGTTTCTGTGAATTATAACACTTTCCATTCCCCTTTTCTCTGTAGCCATCTATTACATTGGTGGCAGGACACTGTATCTCATGTGAATGACACTTTGTCCTTCAACCTTCTTGCAGTGCATTATGGGGTTAGATGAGGCCTGGACTCCTATAGTGTCAGACCAAAAAGTCTTTGTGAAGACAAAGATATTTGCAAATGCCTTCATCAAGCAACATTACTATTGTAATTTATATAGCACCAACATCTTCCACAGCGCTGTACAGAGTACATAGTCCTATCACTAACGGTTCCTCAGATGGGCTCACAATTACTATGCTGTTAGGAACTAGAGAGAGCTGCAGTGTGTGTTTTGTACAGAGCTAAGCTTTAACCCATTAGCAGCTTCAACAGAGTTACCTCGTTTGACATAAGTGCACTGCCTTTGACCTCAGTTGCCAGAACTTGCGCTGTAAGCTCTTGGAAGGCTTTGATATCTCTCTATACTAGCAGAAAATATAGAAACTGAATACAGAAGTCCTCTGTTATTGTCTCACATTGCCCCCTAGTGATAAGTGATTTTAAATACACATTGCAGCAGTACTAATTACAGGCAAGGAAGTGTAACAAATAAATAAAGAAAAATGTGCTAAAATAAATTGGCTTGGAGCACTTGCAAGCTTCTAAATAAATTGGCTGCTAAGGTGGTTAAAGTGTACCCGAGATGACATGTGATGTGTTGAGATAGACATGTGGTCCATACACATACAATCCAATCTGGACTCGACCCTTCTGTGATAAATGTCAGCTTTTTTATTTGCTTTTCAACAGCGGTTATACAGCAGCAAGAAAGCTCAACGTTTCGGGCTGTCTGCCCTTTGTCAAGTGCTCCCTTTTTTTTTTCCCTGCCTGAAAGATGAAGCTATGCATCTGACAGTTTTCTTTTAGTTGGGCTATAGCGTCCCTCACTGATTACAAATTACTGCTGTGAAACACTTTCCTAAGCAGATAACTGGGTTTCTGACTGCAAGAGTTAGATGAACAGGTCAATAGTTCATGTATTTTCGCAGAGACAGTAAAACCTTAAGGCAGGGAACACACTTGACTGTTTGCTACACAGAAAAACTGAGAGTTCATCTTAGTCAGTGGGCAAGTTCACACTTAAAGAGAGCCTGTACTGAGTAAAAATATTTAAAATAAAGACATGAGCTAACTTCAAATGAACATTACAGAGTTACCTTGCCATCAGTTCCTCTCAGAAGCTCACCATTTTCTTCTGACAATAATCCCTTCCAGTTCTGACAATATTTTGTCAGATCTGAAATATATCAGTTGCTGTCAGTAAAATATCAGTTGCTGTCAGTTATAGCTGAGAGGAAAACTGATGTTCCAGGTAATGTCCATGTTTCCCTATGGCTCAAGTGGGCGATGTTACAGTTTAACTGTGTGCTGACCAGAAAGCTGTTATGGGTAATGGCCATTTTCAAAATGGAGGACGGAAAATTCCCTTGATCACAGGGAACAAACAGGACGCGGGACAGGAGAAAGACATTGAGGAGTAGACTACATGGAAGGTAAGTATGACTTGTGTATGCTTATTTTGACTTTTAATTTTCAGTTCAGGTTTTCTTTAATGTGTTTTTCGCGTGCAGAAAAAAAACTGACACTCTGCATTATGATTCTGCACATTTTGTCAGTTTTCTGTATCAGTTACATCAGCTGCTGTGATAAAACCATGAGTTGTCTAAAAAAGTAATTTATTAGGAGTAGGAGGACAGATCCAATTGTATATCTCATCAATTTATTTTCATCTCGGTTTCTCTTAAGGGTTAGTGACCGATTTACATATTGGAGTCCTATGATATGGATGAAGGTCAGGAAGTCAGTAGGGCAGCTAACATCATTTTGTCACCACAGGCTGAACAGGGCACAGTTGGTTGATCATGATGAATTCTCACACATGGGCCTGGTATGGAGCTTCATGAAACTGCATGGAGCAGCCATCTCGCACTGTTTCCAGTTACACTGCCATTTATTTATTTTTTTCAAACTTGTCCCTTAAGATCAGCCATTCTGGCATCGAATGGTGTTGGACTTGTTTTACTGTTTGTTTTAATATTTACATTATATAGTGTTAGACATATGGTTTGATTGCAGCAGGTTTTTTTTTTAGTTTGTTTCCTTTAAAGCATTTTTTCACTGAACTTTATTTAACTTCGATTTTTTTTATGAAACATATCAAAGTGCACTGTACATTATTAACCATTTTGAAAGTCATTCATATGTCTCCAATCTTTTTTTTTCTGAATAAAATGAACCTATTATATTTTTAATTGTTAGTCTTGGAACCATCTCACAGTGTATGATAACAACTGCTTTAGTAAGATGGATTCTCTTTTTGTTTTTTTATTAGGAAAGGTCTACTACCCATATACAATATAACCTTTGAACTATGTTTAATTTGCAGGCATTCCTCCTCCTCGCGGAGTTCTACTTTATGGGCCTCCTGGCACAGGCAAGACATTAATAGCACGAGCTATCGCTAATGAAGTCAGCGCTCATATTTCAGTTATCAATGGTCCAGAGATAATGAGCAAGTAAGCTGATCCACTATGTGAGACTTTTGCTGTGTGGCTAGACAGCATTGGTAGAAGGATCTGCACTGTACTGTGACAGCTTGTATCTTCCTGGCTTGTTGCTTTGTAGAGTGAATAACACAGAAAGCAAATCTGTTGCCAATTGAAGCAGACTTCTGCATGCTGACTATATCAGACACGTCCAATTAAAAGTACTGCATGGTCTGTTTTTGTATGAATTGTTTAACGATGTTCCAAAGGAAGCGTAGTTGGGGTTATAGTTTTATCATATGATCCTACTGTTCTTATGTCTCCCTTGGCACTTATTCTCTCTTTATTTATGTCTGTGTCTGTTTTCTCAACATTTTATACATATATGGCTAATTCCCTGTTTGGTGAAGCAATATATCACAGAGTTACTAAGCTGTAAACAGATAGTGATAGCCTAAGTATTGTACCAGTAAAGTCCTTCTGCAGAATCTTTCAGATATCCCTGGAATGTCTAGAATAATCTGATACCTGCACAGTAGGAAATTATAGCAACATCCCTTTCTCGGACTCTGATTTTCCAGGGGTGGAAAAGTGTGTTGGGTTGTTATCAGCAAAACACTCTTTTTAAAGGTACATTGTAGTTAAATTAAAACCATCTTTTATACTAAGTGATACAGAATACCCAACAAGCTCATGGTGAACCAGAACTCATAGGAGTGTGTAAAGGTCTACAATGGACCAAAAATCAAAGGGACCCCTATAGACTTGCTGGATACCAGGAGGAGGGAAGCTCAGGGAGCCATGCTAGCCACGCCCCTGAGGCCTTACACATTAGCAGCACTTGCTGCTTTGATCCAGGAATGAAAAAAGTCTCCGAGTGTGGCGTCTCTGCACTTGCCACATTGGGGGGCGTTCATTCGGACCATAAGACGCACTAACTTGTTTACCCTATTTTTGTCTTATGGTCTGAAAAATATGGTATATTTGCTGGTGCTTGGTGACTGTGAATAAACATGACATACTGGTACTTTATTTTCTTTATTCTTGCAACCAGGCTTTATTCAGGTACATTAGGCATGTCTAAATTCGCTATCGTACTTCTGTACATATGTACTTGTTAAATGTGTTCTGTATTCTATTGCTACTGTTGTACTCTTCTGCAATTGTATTAGGTCAATAAACTTCTTTTTGTTTAAAAAAAAAAAAAAAAAAAAAAAGAGATTGACGTTCAACCAGGCAGTTTTAAAATGGTCTTGTTAAAACATCAGGCACTATGATGTTGAAAAACCATAGCTTATTTCTTATAAGCACATTCTCTTTATTATTTCAGGTACTATGGAGAGTCAGAAGCCAGACTGCGGCAGATATTTGCTGAAGCATCACAACGGTGAGCATTTGCTTCCTTTTTGAAAAGCCTGATGGTTTTAGAGCAACTTGAAAGGATTATTTTAAGCCCCACTTCTCCGTTTTACATAAATCTTGTGTCCATTTTGAACTTTTCTAATTGTATTACATAGAAATGTAACTATACAAAAATTGATTCTGTTTGGTGCTGCAGAAGATGTCAGCACTATATAACAACATAATGTGAATAAGTATCCACTGTTATCCCAATTACTTGTCTTTACACTATCTGAGGGTCATTTTATAGCTCAGGCCTCATTTCCATCTGCATGTTGCTGATCGTATTTGCAGCAAAACGCAGTGTATGTGATCTGCAGAGACACCAGAAGTGCATAGACTGCTCTTTCTGTGTCTGCCATCCCCGTCGATTCACCTTGTGGTTGCATGCGTTCCTTTATTATAAATGAATGGGATTGCAAACGCAACATAGTGCCGTGCGTCATGATGGCCAACTGTGTTGCACGCAGCGTGCAGATGGAAATGGAACCTCAGTGTTGGCCTTGTATGTTAGGACAGATGTCTAGCAGTTCCATGTTATGTTTAACTATAGCATGATGGCTTGCACAGTGATTGCCACTCCAGCCTGGCATAGCTGTGGTCCCAAACAGGGCTGTAGAGTCAGAGCAATTTGGGGTACCTTGAGTCGGTGGTTTCAATAAACTGAGGAGTCAGATGATTTTTGTACCAACTCCTCAGCCCTGGTAAGAATTAGACTAAGGAGTCGGAGTGGATGAGTTGGAGCAATTTTGGGTACCTGGTTCCATATGCAATTCACTTTTTCACCTGAGTTTTCTTCTCAGTGATATTTTCATACCTTGTCATAAAATGCCTTTTAAGCCACCAGAAAGCAAGAAGATACTCAAAATAAATTTGATAGCACTTTTTTTTACCAACTTTTTGGTACGTTTTCAGTTGTAAAATGCTGAAAATTTAGTTTAAAGAGAAGATAAAAATGTTCTCCTTGAAGGTAACGCAAGTGAAAAAATGAATTGCATATGGGCCCTGGAGTCAGAGGTTTCATAAACTGAGGAGTTGAGAGTCAGGAGATTTTTGTACCGACTCCACAGCCCTGGTCCCAAGTTCCTTATCTTATATGTTTTCTCTGTGTTTGTGTGGGTTTCCACTGACCTTTTGGTTTCTTCCCACATCCCCAAAACATACTGGTGCATTGATTGGTTCCTCCCCAAACTGGTCTTAGGAGCTGTGGTAGTGGTAAGAGTGTGAGCTGCTTTTAGGTACAGCTAATGACATGCATTGTTAAATGTGCTGTTTGTATGATGTCCTGTGGGAAATGGCAGCATAATATACATTCATAATATGAATCAGATAACAAAGATGCGGTTCAGAGTAATGTTATGCAACCCCAGGAACTAGACAACAATGGTAAAGATTTATTAATTTCTCCAGATTGTCACCTCTTATGTCAGACTGCGCTGCAAAGTATTTTGTGTCACAGTGCACCTGCCTATTAACACTTCTCTTCCTGGTGCATTTCTGGTCCTATTTTATCAGTTCGAGGTTTTCAGAAACCCATTCCAGTCCTAAACTCCCACAAACATCAGTCTAAATTCATTGCTGGGTAAGTAACAAATGCATCAATGAATGAATACAAAACATATTGATAAATGTGCCCCATCAGCATGAAAGGACAACTGAAGCGAGAAGGATATGGAGGCTGCCATATTTATTTCCTTAAGCAATACCTGTTGCCTGGCTATCCTACTGATCCTCAGTTTCAAATACTTTTAGCCATAGACCCTGAACAAGCATACAGATCAGGATTTTTTGACATTATTGTCAAATTTGACAAGATTAGCTGCCTGCTTGTTTCTGGTCTGATCCAGCCACTACTGCAGCCAAATAGATCAGCAGGGCTGCCAGGCAACTGGTATTGTTTAAAAGGAAATAAATATGGCAGCCTCTATAAAATAAATATGGCAGCCTCTATATTCTTCTCACTTCAGTTGTCCTTTAAGTCAGACAGCTGATTTTTCAGCAGTTGGAAGACCTCTACATTCTGACTGTAGGGAGGGGTTATATGTCCTTACTGTGGTGTTTTGCCCTTCTACTTCTAATTAACCAACTATGATTGACTCTGACTCAAGGTGCCCAGATCTGAGCGGGATCTATTTCTTCCACACACGATACAATACTTTACTGCTACTGCTTCCACACACAGCCCATAGAGATTCAATTAATTTTAGCATGAAATCGGTCAAAATTACTATCAGGCGGCTATGCTGGAGCATCGATTTTGCTGAGCATTAGAACACCTTTAAAGGCAAATGAACATTTTTTTAAAAAGGGGTTGGCTACAGGGTGCTGCTCCTCTGCCTCTGTCCTTATGGGATCCACCGTCTTCTTCAGGAGAGACCGCAGCTATGCTGCATTTTCAAGTTCCCAACGAAGTTGCACGCATCATAGTGCATGAAAAACAAAGCAGATCGAGAGCCCCAATAGTGTAGTATGTCAAACCAATTGGTCATAAGAGTAAATATATGAGAATATACTCACAAAGGTGGGTTACTCTCTGTTACCTCTGGTAACCACTCAGTAGGCTGGTGGGGAGATTAAACCCGAACCCACTCGGGTTAAAAGTCGCTCTCCATAGAAGTAGAAGAAAGGGGGTAACACCCCTCCACCAAGGGTGGGCACTCAGGATAAACAATTGTTCAAAACGAGGCGCCAGGTAAGAATAAAATAGTTAAAAACAGTTTAAAAAGGGGGCGGAAGTGGTGGACTTACCTCCCACAAGTAGACACAGGATCATCATAATGCAAGCTGGGAAATGTAGTTTGTGGATGTGATGCAGACTACATCTTCCGGCATGCATTGTGTGTGGGACTTTCTGGGAACTTGAAAATGCAGCACAGCTGCAATCTCTTCTGGAGAAGATGGTCGGATTCCATATGGAACAGTAGATAAGTAGTGACACTTACCCCAACTCCTGCTCCTTTAATGGCACACTCTATTACAAAACCAACCTTATTAGGAGGTTCATTATAAAAAATGTAACAGTGCTCAGTTGCATTGGATTTTCACATACACAGTAATCTCTGTAGGGGAAGAGCCAAACATACGAACACCATTTTCTTGATGGGAGGTTGAAGCGTGCAGTTTAGTCATTCATTGTTGCTCTGGCTGTACATAATACCAGTATATTATGAGACTTCCTTTTTAAAACACAATATACTGAAAACTGTAAGCAGGGCAAAAGAAACGGATGCTTGAAGTCTGTAGAAAGCAATTTTATATTTGTTTGTGTTAGTTGGGTTTGCAGCATCAACACACATATCCTATAGAGTAATGTGGAATTCAGCGCATACAGCTGGTTTCTATCCGCTTGCTTCAGGAATTTACCATGTTAATAAAAGATTCACCCTCGGAATATTAAAAAGATGGATAACAGACAGAACAGTTCCCCTAAGAATACCCCAACATGTCTTGAGGCAGTGCTGTCAGAGTAGCGAGGAGGCCCCCTGTTCAATCAAACCAACCCCAAGCAAAGCTTAACAAAGTGCAGCTTCCACTGGAATGTGACGTGGAGATTTTCCTTACATTGCGAAGTAAATATAACATGCATTGTTTGCTGTGGAAACATTCAAATGACATTTTCTATACTTTCTTTGCTTGTATAGTCAGCCTTCTATTCTGTTCATCGATGAGCTGGATGCCCTTTGTCCAAAACGAGAGGGGGCCCAGAATGAGGTGGAGAAAAGGGTTGTGGCCTCACTGCTTACTCTGATGGATGGAATTGGCTCGGTAAGCATTACAGTTACTAACTGGTAAGACAGATCACAGAACATATGCGCGAACCAGTGAAATCCATTAACTTTCTCAATAGCATTTCTGATCATAAATCCCTCAGGTACAGTCAGAGATTAAGAGTTATATGAAGCTTTTGGAACGCTGTTAGTGAGTGAGCCAAGGCCGAATTTATACTTTGTGAGCCCCTGGGCCAAATAGGTTCTGCTTCCCCTTCCATGTGCAGCAGAGCCCCTCCCATTCCATGTGCAGCCCCCTCTTCCATGTATCATCCATGTACAGCAGTCCCTCTCTTTCATGAACAGCTCCCTTGAGCATCACTTTCCCTTTTTCACATGTTGCTCCCCATTTTCAGCCTCCTCTTTCATATGTAGCAACCTCTCTTTCATGTCCATGTGCCCCAGTGGGCTACAGCTGCCCAAGGCCTGGGTCTCTGTGGCCTTTCCACAAAGAGGGCAAAAACCAGGGAGAAAAAATATATATACTAAACCTTGTGCATTCATGGTGAAGGGATATCTTGTGGATTATGCCCCCTTTGCACCTCATTCCTCCTTGTAACTCTTGTGTCTCCCTGTGTCCTCCTCTATCCCCCTTGTGTCCTCCTGTGTCCACTTGTGTCCTCCTCTATGCCTCTGTGTCCTCTGTTTGTCACCGTGTCCTCTTATTCATGGGCACAGTACAGGGAGTCCCCAACATTGCGGTGGATTGAAAGTTTGTATTGGCAGGCGTTCACAAGTCAGGAACTTCCTGCATTTGCACTATAAGATGCAAGGACTTTTCCCTCCACTTTTGAGGGAGAAAAAGTGAACCTTATGGTCCACAAAATACAATACATAGCTTTTTTTTTAAATAAAATTGCAACATTCTCTAATATTTTCAGTTTACAATATTACACTCTGCATTTAAACTATGAAACAGAGCAAAGCTAATGACCCTTTGAACTTCCCTGCAGTGAAATATTATCTGAAGTTGCCTTTCACTGTATCTTTGATGTATAAGTGCTTCAGAAAATAACACTAGAAAATAGCATTAGTGAGAGCTCTCAGAGCAGCTCTTTTGAATAGATAACAAGTGAAGGTTCTTCCTGTACTGGAAACAATATGAGACTCATATCTTTGCTACTAATGTTCTATTTCATAACTGTACTACACATATAATTCATTATATCATAAGACTATTTTCATTTCAGATTCCCTTTAAAGGCAACTTGAAGCAAAAGGAATTTGTAAGCTACCATCTTCATTTCCTTATAAACAATGCCAGTTGCCTGACTTTCATGTTGAGCTTTTGACTTTAGTTGCTTTTGAGTCACACACCTGCAACCAGCATTCAGCCAGTGGAGTCAGACTGGAGTCAAAGAATCTGATCTGCATGCTCCTTCTGGGCCAGTGACTTATAGTAATAATGTAGATGGCAACCTCCGTATTCCAACTCACTTCGGTTTCCCTTTAAAATTGTATCCAAACCTAAAGAGGAACCAGACCTTAAAAAAACAAACAAAAAACCTTTGCTTATCTGGCGCCCCCAGGATTATAATCAGAATCAGAATCTTTTATTTCGCCAAGTACAACGTGAGTTGTACCCGGAATTGGTTTTGGCACAAGAGGGTCGGTGGTGGTACATACAGTAGTAGATAAAAACAGCATATACAGGTATATACAGTAGATACCTATAGGCATATACAATAGATACATACAGTAGGAACAGTGGAACACAGGTATGGAAATAAAGCATGGATAGAAGCATACGTAAAAGACGAAGAACAAAGGCATAGAAATAAAGCATGGATAGAAGCATACGTAAAAGATGAAGAACAAAGGCATAGAAATAAAGCATGGATAGAAGCATACGTAAAAGATGAAGAACAAAGGCATAGAAATAAAGCATGGATAGAAGCATACGTAAAAGACGAAGAACAAAGGCATAGAAATAAAGCATGGATAGAAGCATACGTAAAAGATGAAGAACAAAGGCATAGAAATAAAGCATGGATAGAAGCATACGTAAAAGATGAAGAACAAAGGCATAGAAATAAAGCATGGATAGAAGCATACGTAAAAGACGAAGAACAAAGGCATAGAAATAAAGCATGGATAGAAGCATACGTAAAAGATGAAGAACAAAGGCATAGAAATAAAGCATGGATAGAAGCATACGTAAAAGACGAAGAACAAAGGCATAGAAATAAAGCATGGATAGAAGCATACGTAAAAGATGAAGAACAAAGGCATAGAAATAAAGCATGGATAGAAGCATACGTAAAAGACGAAGAACAAAGGCATAGAAATAAAGCATGGATAGAAGCATACGTAAAAGATGAAGAACAAAGGCATAGAAATAAAGCATGGATAGAAGCATACGTAAAAGACGAAGAACAAAGGCATAGAAATAAAGCATGGATAGAAGCATACGTAAAAGATGAAGAACAAAGGCATAGAAATAAAGCATGGATAGAAGCATACGTAAAAGATGAAGAACAAAGGCATAGAAATAAAGCACGGATAGAAGCATACGTAAAAGATGAAGAACAAAGGCATAGAAATAAAGCATGGATAGAAGTATACATAAAAGATGAACCCTGGAGAAGGGCCAGGGGGGTAATCCGTTGCCGTCCATGGCACTTAAAACGCTTTGCAGCGATACTTTGAATCAGATGCCCCTCAGTCTAACCCTAGGAGAGAGACAGAGAGGAGAGGAAAGAAGAGAAAGTGAAAAGTACAGTGATAAAGAGTCCCCCTAGGACTGCGGCGCAACCTGATCGGTTAGTGTCCGTTTGTGTCTCACTGGCTGGCTTTGTTTGCTGCAGAGATAAATAGAAAATACAACTATACTTCTTAGCTACTCCAACATTTTTTTAAATTTTCCATAAATGAGTTGCTGCATGAAATTCAGGCTACCACTATCTTTAAGAACTCAAGCGCATGAAAAACACAAGTGCGTGCAATTTATCTGCAATGTTGTTTCCATTTAAGAAGCTGGAAACCTGTGTAACAGTTGTCCCAGCATGCAACACAATCCTGCTGGATCCCTTGCCTCAGAAGGATGCCATGGGTCAAGAGGTTTTAGCCTGCAATTAGTTAAATGCATGGTTATACTTGAAAGATTTCATATTACATTTTAATATTAATTATTGTGCAAGGATGATCCATTTTTGACACAGACAGCAGGATGATCCCTGAGAGAGGTTCTAAACCTTCTCCACCTTAAATGAAATAGTAGAAGAAGTCCTGACGTGAGTTCCTCAGGTTCAGCAGCCATGGTGCAGTCGCAACCACTCCATACTCTATTGCTGCGTCACTGATTTTTGATGTGTATGCAACAAGATACATAATATCTGGTGGATCAATAGACAAAGTAAGCCATTCCAGATCTTAAGCATAACATTTCACAGAGATGTAAGAAACTGGTCAGTAGTTTAACCCAGCACATTAACCCATACCTGAAATATAAGTGCACCTGTCAAAAGACCTGTGTTTTATAAGCTAAGCTAATGCCAAAGTAAAAGTGACTTTTAGTGAGAGCTCGATGTCATAATGATCAGTAAAATAGTCCATTGGTATTTGATGTGGCCCCATGACCTTTGGTACAAACATTAGGATTAGAGATGGGATGAATCACAAATTTCCTCAAATCCGAATCCAAAAAGGTTCTCGATTTCCTCGAAGCATAAGAATTGTGTGATCCATGTAAGAATAGTAATTAGACTTAGAATATACTATTCTTACACTGATTACACAATTCTTATGTACAGGATTCGTTAGACTCGATATTCAAAAGATTCAGAAAATCGACAATCTTTTTGGATTTGAGGATATTTAGGATGTGCCCTATCTCTAATTGTGATGCTATTTTGCCTTGCAGAAAGCGGTCCTGTAATACTAATATACTTCCTATGTCCACTACTAACCGTGATCCTGCATGGACATAGAGAGAACTTACCTCAGATGCTTTGTTGTAGTAGGTGTGTGGGAGGGTGAGGGAAGCTGTTGAAAGCCTTCTAGGGACCAATACTTAAACAACATCCCCTAAACCCTTTCCCTATAAAAAAAAAACCTTTGCCGTTAAAGGATTTTTTTAGGAAAGTCGTAAACCAGCAGTTGTGCACTGGACTACTTGACTGGTAATAATATAAAAAAAAATTATATATCTCCGGTATCTTTGCTTTGCAGGAGAAATGGTGATTGTGTCACTGCCCTAGACTGCTTCCTTCACCTCTGGAGATGGGAGTTGTCAGAGTTGAAAGACATAGCACTCCATTAACGTCTACAAGGGGGAGAAGAGTTGCCCTGGGATCTGGAGAAATCAATTCCACCTATTTTTCAGGGCAAAGGATTTTCTTATTTTTTATTTTATGACTAAATCATTACTAAGCAGGCTGTATGAATTGCAGCTTTATTCCTATACATTATGCTGAAATTCCACTATAATTTTGCTGTCCCCAAGGTGAAGTGAAATAAAATATTTCCAATAATTATATGACTTTGTAGTCGTGATGATTTGTCTGTGTGATTTAAAAACTACGTACTATGGGCCTGCACCGAATGTCTCATTTCTGTTCACTTGTGTTGCAGGAAGAAAGTCAAGGTCAGCTCTTGGTGCTGGGTGCAACTAACCGACCTCATTCATTAGATCCTGCATTAAGGAGGCCTGGGAGGTTTGACAAAGAAATCGAAATTGGGATTCCCAATGCCCAGGGGCGTCTAGATATCCTGAAATGTGTACTGCGCAAAGTTCCACATCAGCTTACAGTGGAGGAACTTGCACAACTGGCAGACAGTGCTCATGGCTATGTTGGGGCAGATTTAGCAGCTCTGTGCAAGGAAGCGGGTGAGTAGACATTACATCCTATCTAGATCAGATGCGACCAGTCAGTGCCTTACAAGGCTCTCCAGAAGGTGGGCAGAGACCTGTTTTTCCTTCCTTTGCTGTATTGCAGATGGCAACTGAAAGCATTGAGTTTTAAACTTTGTTAGCAGTATCCACACAAGACAAGACACAGAACATTTATATTGTATTTTTCCCCTGCGGACTAGAAGCGCCAGTACTGCAGCCACTAGAGTGTGCTCTGTAAGCTGTAGCAGTGTTAGGGAGTCTTCCCCAAGGTCTCCTTATTGAATAGGTGCTGGCTTACTGAACAGGAAGAGCTGATAGGGAACCCTGGTCTCCTATGTCAGAGGCATAGTACACTATCCAGCCAATCCACACAAAAACTGTATGTCATGTATGACCCAGCTGGGTCCCGGGATACTGCAAACCTGTGGTCCCAGCAGCGCACCTCCTCTATTGCGCTTCTATAGCCAAGAGCATTCTGCTCATGGACATTTACAAGTCTTAATTAACTGTGCATGTGCAGAACGCTCCTGTCTACGGGAGTTGGATCGGGGAGGCGTGCTGCCAGGATGATGCTTGTTCAGTATCCTGCAACTCAGCCAGTCACTGATGAACCAAACACTACAGGGGGCTGGAAAAAGCCTCAGGTAAGTAAAACTCAACATTGTCATTTTTCAGCATGGTGGATCAATTTGTCCAAGCACGAAAGTACTGTTCTGTCCACTCACCATGTCTGCTACATAATGTCACTTCTGTACTGCTCCATTGCCCTCCTTCCCCCCTGCATAGCAACAGAACATCGGTACAGTCTCAGCCCTGCAGAGAGACTGAGATCTGATCACACTATCAGCAGAAGTTATGACAGTAGCAGGAAAAATGATTAAAACTGACTAATTGTGCCATAAAATCCAAGTTTTGTTGGTTGATCACACACTCTTTCTGAACAACTGCCATGGCAGTTTTTTGCTTTTGCTTCAAAGACTGTTAGGAGATTGTGTGATCTGTGAGTGTGATGTGCCTCATTGTGCCACTGAGCCATCCTATCTCTGAGAGGAGAGGTGAAGAGAGTAGTGCTGTACCAGCCACAGTATATTGCATTCCAGAGTTGACACAATTATTCCCTGTTGTTTGATGATGTACATGCAATTATTATTATTATTATTATTTTTATTATTTATATAGCGCCAACATCTTCCTTAGCGCTGTACATAATACAAACAAATAATGGGGAACAAATATACATAAGAAATACAAGACACTGTACAGTCATGACATTGAATAGAATAAATACAAATACATACATAGTTGATGTGTAGTTGGTACATGAACATGTGTTAAAATTACAGCAGTATGAGAAACACTAGGAGGAGGTCCCTGCCCTTGCAAGCTTACAATCTAGAGCAGGGGTCTCAAACTCAATTTACCTGGAGGCCGCAGGAGGCAAAGTCAGGATGAGGCTGGGCCGCATAAGGAATTTCACAATCGCGGCGCATCGCCGCCTCTGCCCGCCCCTCTCACTCTTCCTTCACAGAGAGGGACAGGGAAAGAGGGCGCGATCCGTACGGCGATTGACATCAGGAGGGGCAGAGCTGAAGCTAAAAGCTCTGCCCCTTCCAGGAAATGCCAGCGGATTGCCCCCTGGGCGATTTGGGGGCTCTGCAGCCCTCGTTTAGCGGCAGGGATGCGGCGGATTACTTGGGAGCACTGGAGCGAACTATAAGGAAGCTTTTGCCAGCAAGGGCCACAAAAAATTGTATCGAGGGCCGCAAATGGCCCGCGGGCCGCGAGTTTGAGACCCCTGATCTAGAGGGTAGTGGGAGGAAACAAAAGGGAAGGAAACATAAGGATTAGTGGGTGAGCCAGTGTGCCTTCAGTGCTGCCTATAGGAAATTATAGGCTTGTCTGAACAGGTGTGTTTTCAGAGTACGTTTAAAGGTTTCCAGACTCGTGGCATGACGAACCGGCTGAGGGAGAGAGCTCCAAAGGAAAGTGATAGCCCGTGAGAAGTCTTGGATGCGAGTGTGAGAGGAGGTGACTAGGCTGGAGGACAAAAGGGTCTCCTGTGAGGAACGGAGGGTCCGGGCGGGGAGGTATCTGGAGATTAAAGAGGAAATGTATGGAGGCGATAGCTTGTGTAGAGTGTGCAATTGTGCATTTGGGCAAAACAAAAGAGGAGGAACAATCCTATTAAGTGTCAGAAGGAACAATCCTATTAAGTGTCATTCTGGGTCTGATTCAGTTTGGAATTTATAGAGGAGGTCCACTTTAAATACAATCATGTGAACAGAAGCCTGTTTGGTTGGGGCTGTTTAGAATGCAGGCTGCAGAGAAATGGAGAAAGCTGTTTCAGATCACAGTTTGCAGCTCCAAATGTCTGGGCTGCAAGAAATGGCTGGTGAACAGGTTCCTGACTGGATACTTTAGAAGGGACTTATCTGTAGTCAGGTAGTCTTTGAACTTGCATGTAGACCACATCATGCTCTGCCTCTGACTGTCTACACCGGACTAGGAAAACCATGGACCTTAGAGTTGGGTTTAGTTACACAAGCACTCTTTCTGACATAACTGCCTGTGCAACCATTCCCAGAGAGCATTAATAGCAGCACACCGATTAATTTTACTTGTCCCCTGGATTTTTTTTTTTAAAACCTATTACTCTGTATTGTAAATAAATAGCATAGCAAGTCACATCTATCTTTCCCCAGTTGTGTATTAATTTACAGCACTGACTTAGCCCTGATTAATCTCTTAAAGCATACATGAATTTGTAATGTCATGATAAAGATAAGCCTTGTTTTTTTCAAAACTGTGAGGAAACGTTGATAATTGAGTAGGGAACAAGCTGCGGAGATCACTGGCTGGTAATCTGGCTTTCCTAATATAGGGATTTATTGCGACTGTGGCCTTCTAAGGCAGCCTGTGCAGCTGCATCAGAGTGAATGTAAATAGAGCCTGATTTCTTCAAGAAGGGGATTCATGTGATTTGTTTAGAGTGGAAGGAAGTATTTAGTTTGTAATGCTTAAAATTAATCTTCAATATCCGCACGATCTGCACACCATTTTGGCGTGCTGTTATGAAACACTAGGCCTCTGATGTGATAGCATCACGGGGGCCAGTGAGGTTTCAAGGCATTGTTTAAAGAGTAAGACTAGACAGTGAAAGTCTAATTGAATCCAGACAGCACTGTATTATTTGAAAGTTTATTATCATTTAGAGGAAGGAGGGGAGAAGGGTGCTACAGGAAAATGAATTACTGAAGTATGCTTTTTTCCCCTCCTGCCTATATTGCCTGAGGGTTACAACTTTTATTTTCTCCTCCAGCAGTGAAATGTTAATGATGACGCAGGCCTGCTGGTAAATGGTTCCTGTTCCCATGAGTGTTTATATTATCTAGGAAGGCACTTCAGGCACAACTATTTTCTAGCCCTGCGTAGGCATGTGGTGGCAGAGCTTGTTGTTATGGGAGAACCGGCTTCTTAAAGTTAAACTCCTCCTTTGTTTAGAAATAAACAGTCCCTTTAGTTCAGCTTGAAACATTACTAAAGCTAAGTACACACATACAAGGTCTGTTGCCCAGAAGGGATCGGGACTCAATGCAACGTGCAACAGATCAGTGCACGATCTGTACAGATATATTCTGTTGCCATGCGGGGAAGGAGGGGGGCGACGGCTCTGCACACAACGCCAAGTCGTTCCACCAGGCTGATCACTCGCCGACACAACAAGGGGCATTGGGTGCTGCTGTAGATCCTTGGCAGAGGCATCCCTGACCAGTTGCTTCAGCAGAGAACCGTCTAGCACAGAAGTGCCCACACTTTTTCAGCTTGTGAGCTACTTTTAAAAATTAGCAAGTCAAAATGATCTACCTATGTACAATTTTAGGAGCACAGTTTTATATACAGAATGGAAAATGTAATGTGGTTGGGGATCTACCATGAAGTCCTTTGCGATCTCCCAGTAGATTGCGATCTTCCCAATGGGCACTCCTGGTCTAGCATGTCTACAAGGATTAAATGTTTAAATGTTCATTCTAAGCACTCCATAGACCTTCCGTCATATTTCTCTATCACAGTCTGCCAGGTTAGGAGTTTCTGCTACCAGTGTTGCTTCCAAGATTCAAGGTGATTTCTGGTGGTAGAGCTTCCAAACGCCAATGTTCTGCCATGAGAGAGACCAGGAGCCCAGTGGTGCAGTATCATTAGGGTATATGGCCAAGGATAGTGTAGTGATTTATACTGACAAGGGTGGGTTGTGCTCCTGCAACCACCAACAGAGGCTACAGGAAATTAACCGTTCCCGCTCTGTGTTGCTTCTAGTCATTCAGACAGTGTGGATGTGAAAAATAATCTACAAGATTGTCTGCTTTGTGCAGATGATCACCCATGTAGGAAGAGGAAATGCATGGGCTGTCTGTATGGAAACAGAGAGTTCAGATGGGATTCTAGAAAATGAAGTGTAATGTACAGTGTATGCCTACAGTTGTTTTAGAAGCTGAGAAAAATTTTAAATGGAAAGGTATTTTGTAATAAGCTTAAAGTGCAAACTACGGATACATGTGTACAGCACATTTTTTGTGAGGGTAACAGTTCACTTTAGAAAAAACTAGGGCCCATATGCAATTAACTTTTACTCCTGAGTTATCTCTTAGGACATTATTTTCATTTTCTCTTTGAAATAATATTTAAGCATTTTACAATTGAAAAAGTACCTAAAAGTTGCTGAAAATTTGTATCAAAATTATTCTGAATATTCTTTTGCTTGTTGGTGGTTAAAAGGCCTTTTATGACAAGGTGTGAAAATATCACCTAGGAAAAAAATCAGAAGAAAAATTGAATTGCATATGGGCCTAGGAGTGTGTAAACTGACATTGCTAACTTTGCTTTAAAAATGCTGTTTACCTGGTTGTTATGCTGATCCTCTGCCCTTAGAGAAAATTCTGAATAAGAATGCTGCTTAGGCGTTTTGACTCAGCTAGCTGCTTACTCATTTCATTTCATTTACTCATCAATTGACCACTGGACTTTGCATATGCCTACTACCGTACCACCATGGCAAGTCTTTGACACTCTGAGTGAAGAAGATTTTGGAATTCTCATTCAAAGTCTTCGCCCCACTACCTGCGACCTGGATCCTGGCCCAACTGGATCCTTAATGCAGTGCCCAGAGCTGATCAGGCCAGCACTTCACAAAATCACATAGTGCTCCTTGCAAAGTGGACTTTTCCCAGAAGAACTAAAGAAAGCAATCATAAAACCCCTCCTGAAGAAACCATCACTAGATCCTGATTCTGTAACCAACTACAGACCTGTGGCGAACTTACCATTCCTATCAAAAGTTATCGAGAAAGCAGTTACCAACCAGCTAGAAGCCAGGCTTACAGATAACAACATTTTTGATACTTTTCAGTCAGGATTCAGGAAAAGGCACATCACTGAAACAGCATTAGTCCGAGTAATGAATGATCTACTTACTGCAAGGGACAAGGGTGATTGCTTGATTCTGATTCTTCTTGACTTGTCAGCAGCATTTGATACTGTGGATCATGAAATACTAATCCAGTGACTGAAGAATTACTGTGGCCTAAGGGGTACTGTTCTTAGCTGGTTTCAAACCTTCCTATCTGGCAGGACACAGCAAGTATGTCTGGGCACACACTACTCTAATCCAGTGCCACTTGCCTATGGAGTTCCACAGGGCTCTGTACTATCACCATTACTCTTTGCAGTCTACATGCTCCCACTGGGTAAAATAATCCAGAACTATGGCCTAGGATACCATTGTTATGCAGATGACACACAACTGTATCTGTCCTTCAAGCCTGGCACCCAAGACCCATCAGCATCCATAAATGCATGTCTAGTGGATTTACAAAATTGGATGAACACCAGCTGGCTGAGGCTGAACTCTGACAAAACAGTGGTGGTAGGTGGTCCACACATGATGAATAAAGTTAAAACGCTCACCACCTCAAACTAGCAATTTGGGGAGATACTGTACAGTATAAAGACTCCTGGGGTGATCCTGGATGAAAATCTAAAACTCAGACAGCAGGTATCAGCTGTAGTCAAGTCTTCCTTCTTCCATCTAAGAAATATAGCGAAAATCAAACACCTTATCCCAGCTGAAGACCTACCTGCCCTGGTTCACGCATTTGTATCCTCCCGCCTAGACTACTGCAACGCCCTGTTCATTGGATCTACAGATAAGGTTCTGCGCCCCTTACAGCTAGTACAGAATGCTGCAGCCAGACTCCTAGCCAATGCCCCCCGCAGCTCACACATCACCCCAGTACTGCAAACTCTTCACTGGTTGCCAGTAAAATGGAGAATCAATTTTAAAGGGAACCAGAGACGAAGCACCCTTGTGTATTTTACCATATATATCAGTAAGAACATTAGAGAAAACACTTACCCTGCTCTCTGTTTCATCCTCACTGCTAAAAGTGTCTGTTATCACCTGTGATAAGAATCCCGGACTGAGCATTCAGTCTGGCTTTGCGGGGAATAATTATAGCTGAGTCATTATAGCAGAGACACAAGGGGGCAGGCTTGGGCTTGAAAAGACACCAGAGAAGACAGACTCAGCTATAATCATTCCATAGCAAAGCCAGACTGAATGCTCAGTCGGGGATTCTTATCAGAGGTGATAACAGTCAGATTAAACAGAGAACAATGAAACAAAGAGCAGATTAGGTGTTTACTGTCATGTTCCCACTGATTTATAAGGTAAAATACAAGAGGGTGCTTCATCTCTGGTTCTCTTTAAGATCTGCCTGCTGATCTTCAAGGCTCTACACCACATGGGACCCAAATACATAGCGGATCTATTGGAAGTTTATGCCCCTCCACGCACCCTCCGCTCTGCCAACAAGATGAAGCTGGTTATTCCCAGGATACACTTAACATTTGGTGCTCGGGCCTTTTCCTATGCAGCCCCTACTCTATGGAACTCACTTCCCCAATCAGTACAAGAGGCTCCTTCTCTAGACAGCTTTAAAAAAAGGCTAAAAACTCACCTAGCCTTTGAGACTGCATAATGCAGGGTCACAGCGCTTTGAGTCCCGAGGGAGAAAAGCGCTATATAAATATTATTGTTATTGTTAGTTATGACTCAAAGAAGTCTGAAGCCAAAGAAAGAGCACACAACAGCCACACTAATGGAGAGTTTAAATGCGATGGCAATATGACAGCCTGATTGCCTCAGACAGAAAGGTCTGTGCTTTGCACCTTTGCAATCTGAACACCACAACACTGCTTTTTCAATAATAGTAGCCCTTAATAGAGTTTTCTGTTGGCTCCTTCAGTTGTGCTTCTTCAAGTCACCCGACCACAGTGAGCAAATATTCTTGTTATTTGGGACTGGTGGGATTGATTTGTTAACAGCCTGGCAGTTAATTTCTGTGCTAACTGCAGGTGATGCAAGGTTAGCAGATCCTCTGTTAGGGGGAATAAAGTGCTTAATTTTTGCAGTGTTCCCTAGATGCAAGTAGGAAGCAGAGATTTATTTGATGTGTGAAGTTTAGCTCACTATCAGTCAATACAGTCACAATTACCACTGCTGTTGTCTGAACCAATTGACACTTAGACATAATTCATTTCTTGCCATTTTTTTCTTTTCTTTTTCCTACAAAGGAGGCATCTGTCTATTCTGGTCTGATTTACTGTAAACAGGAAGTGGATTTTAAGCCTAGTTTTTCACATCTGTACAAGACTAATGCTAATCTGCACTCAGAGTGCTGTCTCAATTTAAAACTTTTACTCTAGAGCAAGCTGTTCCTTAAGAAAACATGTCCATTCCCTGGGTTTTAATTCATTACTACAGAGCTTACCTTTGGTATATTATTATTATTTCTTATTATTATTATTATTATTTATATAGCATCGACATCTTCTTCAGCACTGTAAGAGTCGATTTTGTTAACTGTCCCCCAGAGGGACTCACAATCTAATCCTATCCATAGTCACGTGTCTATGTATGTATCATGTAGTGTATGTTGTGTAGTCTAGGGGGAAGCCAATAAACGTATCTTGATTTTGGGATGAAACCGGAGTTCTCGGTGGAAACCCATGCACACCCTAGCTGGGATTTGAACTGGGGAGCCAGCACTACTCCACCATCCTGCCCATATTGGCTTATGCTCTGTAGCAATATCTGTTTAGCCTTATATTAAGAGTATTCAGAAACTCACTGTTTTTACTATAAAACGGTCCACTTTAAAAGCAATTGGACTAACGCTTTTAATGCTCTTGGCAGTCTTTTTCCACTTATTTATTTATATGCTTATTTTTAACAGAGCTCAGCATAAACAAGGTAATGAGGAACAGATACATTGTTCTTGGTTAATGGAAATTGAATAACATTTGTCCCAGTTTGCAAATGAATAAGCGGCCGGTTTCTTCTGCCCGGAAAAGGATTGCACACATGAGTTGTTCAACAACAAAGGGAAATAAAAAGTTCATGTTCTGCCAGCTTCGTTTCCTAGTATGAAATGTTTTGCCAAACACTTTATTTAATTAGTGATGAGTTAAAAGTGATCTTATTAACCCCTGTGTTTTCCTGAAACAACCTCTTTTGATATTACGCTGAATCGTAATATTGAGATTATTATTTTTTTCACGTTCCTGAGGGCTAAAATGAATTGGACATGAAACCAATCAGATTCATTCTTGCTGTAGTTGTGAAACCTGCTATTGTCTCATTATCAGCCAGTGAGACTGTCCTGAGGTCTACACATCACACAGGTGTTTAGCTTGAAGTAGGTGATCTCCGTACTTATTGATGTTAGAGCAGCCTTTGTTATTGGGACTTCCCATCCTATTGCATAAGTTTGATAGTTTGGGGGGGGAATGTAAGTTAGGGAATCTAAAGCTCTGTACACGTTAGATGAAAGTTGCTATATTTGAAGGATGTACAATGAGCTAACGATAATGGAAAGCCACGTGCTGGTTAAATGATAGCGTATATACAAATTCCAAACTCCTCGGATAGTGACTTGCATGCGTAGTCGGAAGTATCGATAGGCGATGTAAGTGACGTGCCTTCTTTTCATGCATTCAAACTGAGGAGTCGGGTGATTTTTGTACCAACTCCTCAGCCCTGGTAAATATTAGACTAAGTAGTCAAGGAGTCGGAGCAATTTTGGGTACCTGGAGTCGGATTCGGTGGTTTCAAAAACAGGAGTCAGAGTTGGATGATTTTTGTATCAACTCCACAGCCCTGATTTGAACCATTGTTTATCATTGCATTTTGCTGCCATTTGCTATTTTATTTTTGGTTGATAATTGGGCAAACCGTCATTCGCCGTCCGTTTTTACTAACTTCCAACAAACGTGTATACTAGGCTTTAGGGTCAAGGGAGGTTAGTAGTAGACTTTTGCCTAATGTTATTGTAGGGAAATTGTCCTGGGTTTGATAGGCTGTAGTTAATGATATCTCTGGCAGTAGGATGTTATTATGGATCACTAACAGGGTTTGGCTTCAGGAAAAGGTCAGTGTTAGGACTTTGTCAGTGATAAAGTTAATTTTAGGTCTAAGTTTAAAGTTGGAGTTTTGGGGAAATATCAGAGTAAGTAAGAAGACAAAGAATGCAAACACTCCCATTGTGCTTTTTAATGTAAGGCACTGCTTTTATTGCCAACTAGGTAGTTACATTATAATTTCACTGGGTGGATGTTACAGTATGTTAATTTCTCAACATTACTTGATTACCACCCTCATATCAAATAAATGTGCTCATTCATTTTTATTTATTACAAGAGTTTATTTTCATTGTACATATACTATTCCTTTTATAACTGGTTAATAAGTGTTAGGGCAACAATCCAATATGTGTGCTTTGGCAGTGCTTGACGATCGCTGGTGATTGGCATAGTGCTTTGGATCCCGATGGGGGTGGTTCCACTAGCAGCGTTGCTATTGCAAAACGCTGCTTGCAGCAGTTTGGTAGCAATCCTAGAGTGATCGCATCAGTCGCTACAGTAGCCAAATCCCGATCACACAGGGAGAACGTGGCACTTCTGTGATTTTGCAAATCGTGGGAGCTTTGCACTTCTGCAGAGTGCCTTTGGTGATTCCCTTAGTAACACTCAGATTGGAAATGGATAACTGAAGTTTTAGATGTTTGAACCACTATCTTTTTCTTATTGTACGTAGAATGTTACAGTGCATACATTCTCCTATTCGACTCCGGCACTGAGGCTTCCATTGGGATCTAGGATAGAATTATTGCATCGCTTCAAAATGAGGGAGGGGCATCGTCTTAGAAACCTTCCACATGTTCCTGTTGTTACCTTTGTGCTAGAAATGATTACAACTAAATGTTGTTCGCATGTTATGGGTTGTTCAAAGGATGAGCAGGTGGGAGGAGTGACTACTTTGTACTTATCTCAGCCATGCTGACCTATATTTCCATTATGTTGCTATGTATGCTGCTATTGGCTTGTATCTTGGGGCAGTACACCCTGCAGTATCTGATAATTGATATCTTAGGTGAGGTACTACCCCCTCCCCCCCCCTCACAATTTTTAATTTTTTTGTAGCCCCAGGTTTATGACCACAAAAGATACTGGGAGCTCTTGAATTCTTAACTGGGTTATCGTCGTTTTGGAACCTAATGGCCAGGCCACATTTTTGGAGGCTTTTATAGTAGGCCTCTTGTAGTTGAAACATATGTAGTAGGAATCTACCCTCTACAGTTCTTTTCAGGACTCTCAACTTGTTTTCTCCTTTTTTTCTGTCTTCTTGGTATACACATTTCCGGGCCCTGGGTCTGCAGCCTCCCCAAGAGTCATCCATTATGGGGTTGCCAGTCCTGACATTGAATTTCAAGGGATTCAGTATCCCAGGGAAATGTGAGTCAATATTCCATCTGCGCTCTCCAATGCTATAAACCTGTATTGTGCTAGTGAAGTCAGATTTCACACAAACACCAAAAGTGCAGCCGTCCTTCCAGATCACCACTGCATGCTGTGTGGACAAAAACACAAACCCCCACCGACAGTGAAGGGGCTCACCGAATTGTTGCCACCTCAAACTCAGGTGAATCTAGCACTCAATACAGGTAAACACACAATCGCGCCACTATAGAGAGCCAACTTCATTTTCACAGTAGAAGAGATCCTCTGTTTTACTTTCTGGGGATCGGCTGCCTTACACCCCTTAAAGAGAACCCGAGGTGGTTTCTAAGAATGATATCCGCCTACAGAGGCTGGGTCTGCTTGTATTGCCCAGAGGCTGGGTCTGCTTGTATTGCCCAGCCTCTGTTGCTATCTCTATCCCCCCTAAGTTCCCCCTACGCTCTGCTATGCCCCCATAAATCACAGCCGCACTGTCGACACACAGCGTGACGCAGCTGTGTAGTGTCAGTCTCACCACTCCTCCGCCTCCTGCATAGCTCCGGTCCCCGCCCGCATCCCTTCCCTCTCCGCTGATTGGAGGGAAGGGACGTGGGCGGGACCGGAGCTATGCAGGAGGCAGGGGTGCGGCGAGACTGACACTACATAGGTAAACACAGCCCGCTGCGTGTCAACAGCGCGGCTGTGATTTATGAAAGCATAGCAGAGCGAAGGGGGAAATTAGGGGGGATTGAGATAGCAACAGAGGCTGGGCAATCTAAGCAGACCCAGCCTCTATATGCAGATATCATTCTTAGAAACCACCTCGAGTTCTCTTTAAGGACCAGGCCATCTTACATGCGGGGTGGGGCGCGTTTGGGGGGGTCAGGCAGCCGGATCCCCAGTATAGTTAGGCATTCCCAGTGTAGCCAGGTGTCCCCTGTATTGCCAGCAGCCTTTACTCTCCTCCCAGGCTCCAGCGATGAGCAGCTCTAGCCCCCTCCACTCTGTCCAGCATCCCCGCTTGTACTGCCGCTAAGTTCCGGGACCCGACACTTAAAGTGGAGTGAGCAGGGATGCCAGCCAGAGCGGAGGGGAGTGACGATCGCCAGGGGAACGTTAGGAAGGCAAGTCCTCGTCCTCTTCTTCCACTCAGACCGCCGCAGCCAACAGTGATCACTACATTCGGCCAGTGATTGTAGTGATCACGTGCTCAGGAAGCATTCGGGATGGCTCCTGAGCACTGAGGGGAGATTTGACATCATATGACAGCTCAATCTCCCCTCTCGGGTGCGCGTGATCGCGTCGGTAGCGGAAATGGCAGGTGGCGTAAATCATACGGTGCATCAGAGTTAGGCAGCCACAAATGCAGCGTAGGATTTACTACACACGGTCCCCACAAGGTTACTCCAGTTTTGCATAAAATAACACAAGAATAGAACACCATAGCATAATACTGTTTTGGATGCAGCTTTACCTCGCTCTCTCCAGGATTCCACTTACATAGATTAAAGGATGCCCGAGGTGAAAATAAACTACTGAAATAAACAATTGTATCGATCTTCCTTCTCCTAAAAATGACTTTTTAAGATATTCCACAGTTTTATTTTATGTTTAAATCTACTTTTCAAATTTTAACTGTTTTATTGTTTTTGCTCAATTACACATTCATTGAAGTATGCCAGAGCTAAAATCTATGAACTATTGAGCCTTTTTATCTCTTTCCTGCTCTCAGAAGCCATTTTCTGCTAGGAAAGTGTTTTATAGTTAGAATTTCTTATCAGTGAAGGTCACAATGTAGTCACTTTCTGTCTGAGTCAGGACTGAGTCAGCCTCTTACATACCTGATATTTAACTCTTTCAGGCAGAGAAAGAAAAAAAGGAACACAGCATAGTTATTTGTGTGCTAGGCACTGTACATACCCATGTCTATCTCATCATGTCACGTGTCACCTTGGGTATCCTTTAACTACTTTATGACCGCTCCACGCCAATGGACGTGGCTGCGACGGCAGCCCCAGGACCGCCTAACGCCAATTGGCGTCAGGTCCTAGAGCTGGCTACTGAAGGAGATCACGCACATCTCCTTCTCGGGGGGGGGGGGGGGGGGGGGATTGGGCAGTGATCGGCTGTCATAGGCTGAAGCCTATGACAGCTGGTCACCCTGATTGGCTGGCGGGGGGAGGGAAGGAGGGATCAGGAGGAAAAAATAAAAAAAGGGCCATTTTTATTCAAAAATACATGAAATAAATATTTATATAAAAAAATAAATAAACACCATTGGAGCGATCAGACCCCACCAACAGAGAGCTTTGTTGGTGAGGGAAAAAGTTGGGGGTGATCACTCGTGTGCTGTGTTGTGCAGCCCTGCAGCTTGGCCTTAAAGCTGCAGTGGCCAGTTAGGGAAAAAATAGCCTGGTCTTTAGGGGGGTTTAACACTGCGGTCCTCAAGTGGTTAAATAGCGAAAAGCATGTATGCACAAGGCTTATCACCTAGGTACTGTGTAGGACCACTTCGCGGCGTTACGCTCTTTATAATTAGATGGATGGCACGCTTCCGGCAAATCCCAGATCTGCTGCCTGGTGATGTCACAGCGCTCTGGCTCCGCCCTAAGGCCTCGTTCACATCTAGCCAACGCAGATGGCTGTGCGATCGGAACGCAACGCATCCGATCGCACGCCATCTGCGCCGCTGCCCGCTACGCTGCTGATCCCATCCATTGACAGTGATGGGATCAGCTCTGCGGTGCGGGCAAAATGCAGGCAGCAGTACGCAAGAGCTTCCCAGCGCATCGTACTGCTGCGCAGCGCAGTAGATGTGAACGGTAGAAGGGCAGTCTATGCCCTTCTGCTGTTCCTGCATTTCAGCACATCATACGCCCCTTCCATATCCGCACGGAAGCGCGTATGATGTGAACGAGGCCTAAGAATCCTCCATGAGGATATGACTATGAACTGTTGGTTCTGTCAGATTTTAACTGCTAACTTTTTTCTCTGTAGAGGTTAAAGTGAATCTCCAGACTAAAAATCTACTCAGCAGCACTAAAAAGGCTTGGTGTTTCCTTAACAGTTTCACAGCATCAGAACTTTGTTTTTCTTATCCAATCCTCATTTTTAGCTGTACAGAAGCTAAGCTCCACCCCATCAAAGAAAACTGCCCGGGCATTTTTCCCCTGATGCTGTGCAAAGCATGATGGGATTGCTGATGTTATTGATCTCGTTGCCTAGCAACTGGGAGGGGTGATCAGGACACAAGAGAGTTGAAACTGTGTCTCATGCTCCCTGTCACCTCCTTTCAACCAAAAAGATGGCTGCCCTCATGAAATCACAAACATTTGCCTGTTCTAAAAACAGGGTGAGTAAGAGATTATAGTACCTATCTATTTTAATTAACATAACTAATGTAACTTAATGACAGTATGTTTGTTTAGGCTGAAGTTCCTCTTTAAATATGTACACTATTTATCTGGTTGCCTGGAGTTGAGCTTTAACATATCCGCTGTGTTGTCAGTTGGGAGCAGGGCTTCCATACGCTTGGGGCTGTTGGCAGTTGTGCCGTCTCACTGTACAAATTGTAGAGCTTCCTGCCCTATAAAGAATTGTGAAAGCGATGTACATCCACCCACACTGTGCTTCACCAGCCAAAGAAATGTCCCAGCTCCTAAGGACTTTTTACTAAGTTGTCAAGGGATGCATTCATATTTAATACAAGGGTAATTGCGTTTTAGGAAACCGTAATTGTTAGGAAAAGAATTATGTGCCCTTACAAAATGTATAACACGTAACAAGCATCCAAATAAATCTGAGGCTACCAGGAAAGAAAATGAACAAACCACAAAACCACATCCTCATTCAGTATGGTAACCTAGGGCAAATGGACAAGTATTAAAGGAAAGAGCAGATTTTGGAGTGATTGCAGCTAGCAAATATTAAATCCAGGCATGAAAAAAATCTGTGTGGGGAAGTTATTTGGCTGCATATTTTCCTGTCAGCTAATATGGCTCTGCGTTCAAATATAGCAATAGTATCTGCATGATCCTTAGGATTTGTCATGGTTTGCATTATAAAAAATGTTCTAGTCTATACTTCTAATCCTTGGACGAGTTACTGAAGACCCTGGATGACCTTAGTAAATATATTTTAGGATTTATATTGTAATTACATTGTAAAGGCCCATACCAACGACACGGTTTTCCTGACTATATTTCCGATGATCGGTTATTTTCTGAGCGACGAGTGATACAGGTGCACAATTAAGAGAACCACACTTAGCAATGTGCGGTGATAACGATCGTCACGGTGGATTAGATCTTCAAGATCCTCAATGACACCGAGCAAAGTACCGTGATCACTTGATTTCCCATTTGCGGCCGTCGTGTAATGTCAGTTTCAAGAGGTCCAGTCAACCCAAAAATATCATTTGGATTATTTTGGACTAACTTATGAATAAACAGAGTAACCAAGCAGCTCAGGGTGACCCAAACCACTTATAAATAAACCTTTACATTTATCTGTATCTCCAGAGTATTAGTTCTGAAGGTTTACTAACATTTATCAAGAGTGTCTGAGACAAAATATTGGTAGGTTTTTAGAAATCCATGCAGAACTGTCTCAGACATATTAAGAAGTCACTATATAGTCCAGATTTCCTCTGAAAACTGTTCTTAAATAGGAGGCGTTCGGAGGGTTTCTCTGACAGTGTAATGTGTAAGAGGACTTGTTGTTGCTGAGGTAACCAATACAACTGCTGTATTGCATCAATGCCCAGCACTGGAAGGGTTAAGCACAGAACAGCTTCACAGGACACCTGGCAGCAGGGGGAGGAGCAATTCACAAATCATGCCTAGCATGCACTGCACTCCATCTGTAGTACTGCTATTAAGCACTTCTTAATCTGCAACAGTTTAGGAATGGACTTCAACTTTTCTTAAAGGAATACTATCGATACCCAAGTGTTCTAAAATGACAATGTGCAAATAATGTCTAAGTAGCTGTGTAAACATTTTCCTACTTTTCATGTTAAATATCAGAGGCAAAAGCTGTAATTTTATTGAGGGTAGGATTTAGCTATATTGGGACAAATCAATTGCAGAAGGGGTGTCTGCTTCAATGCACAGCCAGAGTTGCATATCAGACTACAGAAAGCAAATATCAAACATATCAAACTCTGAAAGCAAAAACAGTATGAAATGCTGTGACAATTAGTTACATTTCCTCTGCTCTCTTCAGACAGGTCAGTCAGAAACACAGGACACAGGAGCTGCAGCTGTTGGGAGCTCTCTTCTCTGTCACACACAGAGCTACACATAGAGTTAACTGATCAAGTGTGAGGGGAATTTCCCCTCTCCTCATGGCTCAGTCAGCCGTCAGTTTTGGCGTCAGTAAAGTTTGAATGTATTTTGCTAACAGTAAACAAAGAAGTTGCTACTAAAATGTATACACCAGTACTTAGCAGCACTTCCCAAACAATTCCTGTGTCAATTGAAAAAAATATGTGAATCGATAGTATTCCTTTAACTGCTGTGCAGCTCTAGAAATTCTCACTAAACTGCCGCTGTTCAGTAGGATTTAAGAATCTTCTTATTATCATGCTGTTCTGCACAATAAGGGAACACACTTGAGTGTGTGCTTTTCCCAGTGATTTCTGTGTTCACATTGTTCTGCGTGCGAACCTGTTTTCCCACGATTTTCCATTTTAGTTTCACAATTTGTTTTGCATGTCACAGAATAAATTGTAATTGCAGATGCGCGTAGTGCAGGAAAAAAAGCAACAAGCAGTTTTGATTTAAAGTCATGGAAGAAAAAACACAAATGCAAAACACTAATGAACGTGGATCAACATGCGATTCTCAAGCGGTCATCGACTATAATGACCATTGCAGCAGTGTGCATGCACAAATCTACAATTGTGTTTTTAAAATTTCTTTTAGCTACTTTTATCCTTTTGGCGCCTCTGTTCATTTCCACTTTCCATGAATGTGCAGCTTATCTCTCCACGGTCAGCAAAGATCAGTTGCAACTAGATAGTAATTTTCCAGCTGGTCATATTACCCTGATCACATTCTGCTATGATCAATTTGTGCCCATACATGATAACATTCTGGCACTACCACATAGTAATGGATTGAATATTGCTGTGAATCATAACTGTTCATGGGCCACTGTAGGGAATTGTGTAGTAAGGCTTATTGATTGTTCCTAGAGTTTATCATTTGTAAATGCAATTCTGTACTAAGCATTATGTTAAAGGAGGTAGAAATAGTACAGTATAGTATGCTGGGAAATGGACTATTCAAGAGGAGGTGTTTTTTGTCATAAGTTAGTGCTAGATGGCACACACATTGCTTCCGTGCTCTGCTGTTACCTTCATCTACCCATTAAACTGTTTGGCAGTTTAGCTACTGTGTTATTATTACAGCTATCATTACTATTAACCATTAGCATAGTGCTGATATATTCCAGCTTTACAGAGCATTGAGACATTCACTTAAGCCCTTTCCATCAACTCTACAGTGATCATTGGCATACTTAGTCTAACACTTTTTTCAGTTGTGTTTAGTACTAAAGCAGGAAGCTATAGACCCAAATGGAGCTTTGATAGACTTGGGCAAAATTCATATATTCATGCTTTTTATTTTCTGGACAGCACTGAAATCAAGAACCCAGGGGTTGCAGGTGCTAGTACTAAGCAGTTAGTAGCTGTACTAAAGAAGGCTGTTTATGATGGTTCATTTATGAAAGCAAATCACATTTCCCCCCAAAAAAGTGGCAATTATTCTTTTAATTCTATTCTAAATTTTCTAAAGAAAATAATTGTATATATTCATGTGAAGAAGCAAGTACACACCATAGAAATGTTTGCCTTTTTAAACATAATTCAATGTACAGGTGTTTTATCTTCATTTCATCAATATTGATAAAGAAAGGTGATGTGATGTAGCACATGCCTCACAATCTTTTGAGCTTGTGGTAATTTAAACATGAATGCAAATTTTACATATTGCAAAAGTAAGTACACCCCTACCTTTATCCAGTTCACCCCCAAGGGTTTTTACTCTAACGGACCAGAGCAATTTTCACTTGTCAGTGCTCCTCCCTTTTATTCCCTAATAACTTTATTACTACTTATCACAAGAAAATGATCTATACCTTGTTTTTTTCACCACCAATTAGGCTTTCTGTGGGTAGTACATTTTGCTAAGAATTTTTTTATTCTAAATGCATTTTAATGAGAAAAAAACAAAAAAATAGAAAAAAATTCATTATTTCTCAGTTTTCAGCCATTATAGTTTTAAAATTAAACATTCTCCTGTGGATAAAACAAACACATTGTATTTGCCCAGTTGTCCCGATTATTAAACCATTTAAATTATGTCCCTATCACAATGTATGGCGACAGTATATTATTTTGAAATATAGGTGTTATTTTTCTGTTCTGTTTTTTTTTGTTCTGGCCATAATTACAAGCCCCAATGTAATAAATTAAAATTAATTTTCCCCCATAAAATATAGATTAAAAAAAGCTGAGTCCCTAAGGCAAGTATTTATTTATTTATTTTAAGCTGATTTTTTTTTACAAATGTTTTCTTTTGGAGGGGGAGTGTTGGAGTGGAATTTTATTAATTTTATTACTCATGTGTATGTACTTGTAAATGTATGTATTTTGTATGTGTCATATACTTTTTGGCCACAAGATGGCGCTAGTGAACACTCGTTATAGTAAGTGTTCCCTTTTTTTTTTTTTTTTTTACACTTTATTTAATTGTTACATTTCCTGTTTTTGTGAATGGACGTAGCCGCTGTTCGCGGTCACATCCATTCACTCCAGGCACTGCGATTGGGTAGAGGACCGTTTGGTCCTCTTCCCCAATCCCTCAGCACGGGATCCTGACGGAAACGGCGGCCATAGCGGCGCGCACACGGCGGTAGCAGCGGCGGGAACGCGCGACTTATTAATACGTCATGTTGCCGTTAATAGGGTAAAGCATGACGTATTAATGCGTTAGGATGCCACTAAATGGTTATAAAAGCATGACCTCAGATACATGGAGGAAACGTTCTAATTTGCAAAGGATTTGTTGAATTTGCTCTGCTTTTGGTGGAGTATGTGGTAGCATGATGTGTAGATCAAAATAGTTCTCTGAGGCCTCAGAAAAGAGTTGTTTGTTGAAAGGGATTGAAGATGAGCCACAAGTATTTGACATCAACCATTTCACTGTGTGAAAGACTTAATACAAACAGGCTGCCTTATAGAGCACCACATGCATAATGAGGTCTCTGAGAACCCCAGAAATTGACCTCAAAGTGCATAAATCTATCATACTGAAGGACATGTAGACATTAGATCCACATGGGCATGCCAGTTGGGAATGATTGCTGTCCAGAAAAAACATCTGTGCCAGACCACAGGTTTTTTCACTGACCCCGGGCAGAGGACCATTAAGACTTCTGGAACACTAGACAGGCAAGGAAAAGATACAGGTGATTTGCCATAATAGTGTAATATATTCTTGGTAAAATCTTTCTTTGGTGGCTCCATCATCTTTTCTGAAGTCCCAAAGTAAAAATGCTGTGAGAGTTTAACTAGATTAAGAGAGCCCATACATGGGGAACATGGCTTACAACCATATCTTGGAAAGGCCTGAAAAGGGACAGTATTGTAGGAAACTTTGTCAATTATATAAGCATGTTATCTTATCCATGATCCATCATAAACTATATTTACTGTTGAAAACAAAAGTGCCATGTAAAGTCTTGGGCAGCTGCCCACACCCCTTCATAAATCAGCTTAAAGTGGATCCGAGATGAACTTTTACTCAGTGCATAATTGTGTTCCTTTCCTATGGTTTATAGGGCATTCCTCAAGCCAAATATGTTTTTGTTTTAATACTCTAATTCCCTATAAACTAAATAAACCACGCCCACAGGTTTTCAGAGAGCCTTGGCAGTAGCAAGGGCTCATGGGAGCTCAGTCTGGGCAGGAGGAGGAGGTTTTACTAGCCATTGATTTCAGAGGCAGAGAGGAGGAGGGGGAATTAGGTTTTTTCACAGGCTGAGTGCTCAAGAGTGCTACCTCTGTGTAATGTTTACAAACAACATGGCTGCTGTCATTGTATCACAGGACGAAATAATCATTTTCTATTAAAGCTGTTTGCAGCTAGATTTGCTGTGTAAAATATCTAAACTTTAGATAAGATATATAGACTAGTTACTTGTTATAGTTAGTTTTTCATCTCGGATCCGCTTTAAACATTAATATACTAGACTGTGTGTTTTTTTTTTCTACTCTTTACAGGCATTTTGTCAAATTGCATGAGGCCCTTCTAAATTTGGACAGGTTATGGCGGAGGATTACTGGTAGTTTATCTGAAGACGTGGCCGCAGTCATATGTTTTGGCATTGTACAGGCTCTTTAAAAATAGATTCTCAGGCTTCCAAGTTCCAAGTCTATATGCTGCGTAGGAGATACACATGGTCTCGCATGTGTAATCTGGTAGGATTACAGATCTTATAGTCGACATGTGATTTTGCTTGCAGTGGGTTTCTGAGAAAATACAATTGCACGCACATCTGAGATTTGCTGTGGGTTGTTGTGGTATGTCATACAACCCAGTTCCGTCTTATTAAGTTTTGTGTGGTCAGGTTTCAGCTCTAGAGTAATGTGGGAGGGGAGAACCATTATGAAAACAGCATGAGGAAACAGGAAAATACACGCTCTTACTCCCTGTCTGCTTTTTATTATCACTCAATGTAAAAAATATTTCCAGCTCAATGATGACCCCAGAAGTGGCTTGTGCACGAACATATTTTACTCAAATGACTTCAGGCTTTGTTTAGAAAGCTTTGATCACTGATTTACCAATTTGGGAAGGGGAAGTTGGATTGTAGAAACATAAACAGACAGACATTTGCATTTTTCGAAGCTTAAAAATACAAGCATACGGAGACATCCCTCTCAGGGCAACTTTCAGTGTTGCGCTACATAAAACAAAAGATACCAGTTTGCTTTTATAGTTTTTAAATTAAAGACCATGTTTTATATCTTTTAGATAGGGTGTGGTAGGAGGATAATCTTTTTACAATTTTTATTGAAGTCTGAATCTTACCTTGGCCTTATGTCGTAGGGATGTACAGAGGCGCCAAAAGGATAAAATTTGATAAAATCGTTTAAAATGTTCAGGAGGCGGTGGTGGGGCCAACCAACCCAAAATAGACACGATGCTGTTAGTCAAAGTAATAACAATTTTTTCGCATACTCATAGAAACAATTGGCAACGCATTTCGCGGGCATAACCCCGCTTCTTCAGGCAATAAACAGGAGTATCACACAGCCATGGGTCCAGTATTAGCTTGGCTGCCAACATCTTAGTCCTGAGTGGGGACAGGCATAAACTCCTCACCTGCCTCTACAGTGGTTGTCTTTGTGGTAACCCTGGTTTTTAAGTATAAATACTTACGATTCATATACTCTCCTATTTTCCAATACATACTATACTACATTGGGCTCTCGGTTTTCTGTTTTATATTTTTCTGTTTTATATACTTGGCCTTATGTCAGTCTCCAAGGAACAAGATGTGAAACAAACTCTCTGCAATGGCAGCATAAACAGTTTAAAGGGGAACTGAAGAGAGAGCTATATGGAGGCTGTCATGTTTATTTCCTTTTAATGAATACCAGTTGCCTGGCAGCCCTGCTGGTCTATTTCTCTGCAGTAGTATCTGAATAAAACCAGAAACAAGCATGCAGCTAGTATTGTCAGATCTGACTTTAAAGTCTAAACCACTGAAACACCTGATCTGCTGAATGCTTGTTCAGGGGCTATGGCTAATAGTATTAGAGGCAAAGGATCAGCAGGGCTGCCAGGCAACTGGTATTGCTTAAAAGGAAATAAACATGACAGCCTCCATATACCTCTCTCTTCAGTTCCCCTTTAAGGGCCGGTTTCAGACTGTAAATTGGCGGCAGTGGTGGCACCGCAAAAAACAGCCCTTTGGGGACTACTGCGTTAGTATGAGGTAATCCCTGTCCGGCGAAGCAGGAAGTGACGCTCACTTCCTGTTGGCTTATTGATGATATGCGCGGAAGTGTATTGTTAAAATACACTTCCGTGCATGCGCAACGTGAAAAACTGTGGAGGATTTTTTAAATACATGTGCGTTGCCATACACTTACATGACTTCCGATCTGACGCATATCGCCACTGGTCGCCGCAGGAGCTGCACAGCAAAGTAGGTATGTGCGTGTGTTAGGGCACTTCCGGCACAGCGTACCGCAATATGGGAACTACCCCATAAACTTACATTAGGCTGAGGTGGGGTGCGGTAAATTTACCGCACCGTCCCAGTGTGAATGGCCCTCAGTGTTTTCAGCCAAAACATGTTAAAACATTGGTGAGAGTTGTAAGGATTTCTGTACACCTTTAATTCCTTCAGGTCCTGACCAGCTGACAGGTTTCACTGTAGCTGACTGGTGTCACTGTAAGCACAAAGTAAGTGAAGATCTCATCAAGGCGTCACTACTAGCACTTGCTTGATGGATGTTTTAAACCCACCCAATAAAAAAAACAAAACAAAAAAGAAAATGTTTGGGCTAGAATTACCCCTCTCCATTTTTTAACAACCCTCTCTCCTCCCAGGGTTTTTTTTTTTTACTGCAAGAATAATGTTTATATAATAGTTCCTACAGATTTTACATTTTGGATTTCCAAATTTCAGGGACAAGCTATTCCGTCAGAAAAGGCTAAAATAGGTTAGCCTCTCATATTTTAGCACGTAGCGTCATCGCGTGTTCTTTCAAATTTTCTTAAATGGTTGCATTTTTTTAAATCATTGGTAGCTGTCTGGTTGGATCTTGTAGCCAGGTCATGCTATACTAGAGATAAAGTGAGGAGCTGCTCAAGTTACTGGATTTCCTGGTGACTGGTTGCAACCCAAATCGGGCACACTGTAATGCTGCTTAGGCATCGCGCATGGCTAAGCTTGCTAAATATATTCCTGGGGTGTCACTTTCCTGGCTGTGCAGCCTGATACAGTTGAACGCATTGGAACACTCTTTGAAAGAATTAAACATCTTGACATCATTCAAATTAATTTATTTGCCTTGTAATTACCGCTTTGCCTAGCGTTCTGCTTAAAATGGTTCGGTTGTTAATATTACGGATTCATCTGGCGAGTTTAATGGCTTGAGTACTGTTGCAACTCGTCTGCCATTGCCATTGGGCTTCTCTGGATAATTAGCTTAAAAATCTGATCTGCGGTCACAATAGGGAAGATATTTGTAGCATTTCCCTTGCCTGCAGCCTGTAGCTCTCTCTGTCTTCTCCAGCTGGCCTCGTGGAATGTTTTTATTGATATAGTAGGGTATCCTGTTCATTATGGATGTGCCACATTGCAGGAAGTCTACATTGCAAATATTTGTGATTCTGTTACAGAGCCTGGGGAGGAAAGGCAGGTGTTCGTGCCCTTTTATAGCGCGCCTGTGTGTGTGTCTCTGTCTAGGCACCTTATGCTTCATTGTTTTATTTGCAGTGAAAAAATAAAAGGGTTCATCACTACTAAAGAATAAAGTGTATAAGGTATATTGTCATCATTATTTTCATTTGTCTTTTGAAGTAGAACGTAGGACTTTTTTTTTTTATTATTATTTTTTTATTAGTGTGTGTGTTTTTATAGCAAGATTAGATTTGTTTTTAGCACATTATTTCTGTCAGTTTCTATTTGGCAGATTTTTCCTCCTTTATAGTTTACTAGTAAAAAGGCCAGCCCATTAAAGGATGGGCGCTCCCTCCCACCCCCGTAACGCGCGTACAGATGCGCGTCCCGCTCACCCGTCCTCCACCGCTGTCTGCAGTATATGCACAGAGATGTTGCTTGCTTGGCAGTTGGAAAAAGCTGTTATTTCCAACAATGCAATGAGATTCTCAGACAGCAAACTATCAGGTCTGGAAGCAGGGTCACACACACACACCCAGGGACAGGACGCAGAGACACAGGGGTTTTTTTTTTTATAGGATGCAGTTTGTGTATTTTATTGTTGCAGGAAGTAAGGGGAAATCCTAGATGGCAGTAAATAACTGCCCTTTTTAACCCTTCACTACTTTTTGTGTTATCACCATTTGTGTCCATGTCAAAGACGTTTCTTTGCACTTCAGGCTTAATGTATGAAAAGCCTGCTGAAGGATAGATTTTTTTTTAATCCCATAGCAACAAATGACAATATTTAATTCTTTTTTAGATCTAAGTTGTAGGAAGGACAGTTAAAGTGAACCTCCAGACTAAAAATCTACTCAGCAGCGCTGAATAGGCTTGGTGTTTCTTTAACAGTTTCACAGCATCAGAACTTGGTTTTTCTTACCAAAGCCTCATTTTTAGCTGCACAGAAGCTAAGCTCCACCCATCAGAGTTGCATCGCATACAGAGAAACACACAGCCACTGTAAAGTATACTTCACTGTACTTGTTAACGTGTGCATTTTGCAGTAACGCACTGCATATAGTGCATTACCATGCCATGCACGTAGTAATACTGCAACATACCCACAGCACTGTGAACAACGCATAGTTAGTGCATTGAAATACGACAAGCCATGTTACAGAGTTATGCTGCACCGCAACGCATAACTGAATGCAGCCTAAGATGCGTTCCTGCTGTGTGCGGTTAATTATGATGAAGCAGATTGGTAGGTACATGCAGATAGGCACTCAGTATAACAATTTGGAACTCTGTACTGAAGAAAACGTGCAGAGATAAATAATACACAACCATCGGGTAATGCAGCATACTTGGAACAGAGAGGAACACGGAATAAATACAGGAAATCACAATACCATAGAGATCATCACAGCACTTTACAGATAGTGACATCTTGTGGTTCCTTTACTATACTGCAGTTTAAATAATCTTGTTAAATTTAACAAATTACTCATACAGCAATTTGGTAACTTCTCAACAGGCTGTTATCCAATGAGATTTACATATTGCATGGCTTGCAAAGATGTGTGCCTTGAAATTGGTCAGTTTTAAGAAAATTCTTAGTTAGTTGAAAATTGAAATTGAAAGATCATTTTTAATAACATTAAATTAACTATAAATATATTTTTTTAAACCAAAGTAGAATTTCTGTTAAAAAAAAAAAAAAAGTGTATGTGTGAATGCATGTGATAAAATATAAAATAAATATAGTTTAGTTTAATAGTTTACATTTCTTTCACAGATCATTATTTCATTATATGTTGAAATGCTAGGTTGCAGATATAGAGCCACTGTAATTAGAGTCGTACACTTATCGAATGTTCCCATCGATTTTCGGACCATACTGAATGGAAGGTATCGATCACTGGTGAGTCGAGAGTGGCAGCAGATTGACAGCCCATATCGTTGCCCTACAGTAGATTCCAGCAGCACTGTTTGATCTACTAATGCTCTCGCCCCGCCACCGATTGCTGATTTGTGGTCAAAATGGATCAAAAGTCAATGGATCTAACATTTTAGGGATTCAGTTCCCAGCAAATGAATCGAATGTGCAGGAAATCCAATTGGGAAACTGATGAGTGTATGGGGGCCTTAGCATTTTCTTGCAGTGCCATGACAGATGTTTTGCCTAGACCTGTTCTTACAATTTTAGTTTATTTAAATTGTATGGTGTTGTTTTCTTTACCTGAGTGGTTGCGGCAAAGCCTAATAATGCATACATTTCCAGTCAGATGAACACTTTGTGCGGTAGCAGTTGCATACATTTTCTTTCATGCAATGCGAGTTGGTAGAGCAGCTCTCAAGGTTGAAAGCTATTAAAGAAGTAGATTTCCCACATGAATTGCCTTTTCCTGTAGTAAATCAAAATCATATTTCCGCACCAAAATATAAAACGTGTGAACTGACCCTTAATAGCAGGGAATATTGTACAACATAGAGACTGTGCTGCACATTTCTGCACATTTTGGGGAAAACAAAGCGAAAGAATTTGTGACAGGAAAAAGTATTTCTCTGTCATTCACTAGACTGTTGTGATGATGAAAGCTGATTGTGATGCTGGGTGATTACACTTTTAGCACAGATATTGATTGTCATTTTCTAAGGAACCACCAATACACAGATGCCAGTAAATCTTACAAGTTTCCCGCTTACATTATACAAATGTTACATAGGCTGTAGTCAATAATAATCCACCTTTCAATATTGTTTGCAAGAAGTTATTACGGTAAATGAGTAATACAGTGTTTGCCGTTTCACCACACAGTTGTATTATAATGCAATTTGAAGTCATACCTACAGTGCTGCCCATAATTATTCATACCTCTGGCAAATTTTGACTTAAAGTTACTTTTATTCAACCAGAAATTTTTTTTTTTTATTTATGGGAAATGATATAGGTGTCTCCCAAAAGATAAGACAATGTACAAGAGGCATTATTGTGGAAAAAAAAAAATTTCAGCTTTTAATTACATTTGAGCAAAAAGTGTCCAGTCCAAAATTATTCATACCCGTCACAAACTGTCACAGTGTCTGGGAAAATCCAATGTTCTGTACCTAAAGCATTCTAATTACCCTGATTAATTTGGAACAGCTGTTTTAATCAACTCAACAGGTAAAAAAAGCAGCTTCCTGGAGTTGGTTTGTGGACAGTCATGGCTAAGACAAAGGTTCTCAGTGAGGACCTGTGGCTGTGCATTGTGGCTGCTCACAAGTCAGGAAAGGGCTACAAGGTAATTTCTAAATGTTTTCAAGTTCCATTGGCTACAGTGCAAAGTATTATTAAAAAATACAAGATGTTTCGCACTGTGGAAAAACTCAGATGACGTGGTCGGAAGCCCAAAGTGACACCTGTGCTGACCAGGAGGATAGCGAAAGAGGTGAGTGAAAAAGGAATACAAGGATCACCACCAAGGCCATCCTGGTGAATCTGGGCTCTGCTGGTGGCAATCAGGGATGAGCAACGGATGAATCCCGAATAGGTTTTATTGAGAATTCATCCAGGTAATTATCACACCTGGTTGGGTGATGGTTGGGAGGGTTAAACTTACCCAGGCGCCTTCTGCTTTAATTCATCCCATGCTGCGTTCTAATTCACGGTCACGGGACTACCGCACTTTCTCCTTTCGGGTTGAAGGAGGAAATACGGTAGTCACGTGACCGTGAATTTGAACGCTGCATGGCAGTTCCGTGGGACGGATTAAAGCAGAAGGCTCCTGAGTAAGTTTAACCCTCCTGTGCCGCATGCGCCCCCCCCCCCCCCCCGCTCAGGTGTGCTAATTACCTGGATGAGTTCCAAATAAAACCTATTCGAAATTCATCCGTTGCACATCCCTGGTGGCAATGTCTCAAAGCAGACAATCCAACAGACACTGCACACTGCTGGGTTCCACGGATACAGACCAAGTAGGACGCCACTTCACCAGATAAGGCACACAAAAGCTCGCTTTGCAAATGCTCATCTAAATAAAGAAGAAGAAGACTTCTGGTCTTCTGTGTTATGGTCAGATGAAACATAAATTGAATTGTTTGGTCACAATGATGTTTCCTTCATTTGGCGTAAAAAAGAAGAAGCCTTTAACCCAAAGAACACCATCCCCACTGTCAAACATGATGGTGGGAACCTAATGCTTTGGGGGTGTTTTTCAGACAATGGACCAGGGAACCTAATTACAGTTAACGGCACCATGAAAAAAGAGCTATACATGAGGATTCTCCACGACAACATCAGGCAGTCTGCAGAGAAACTTGGCCTTGGGCACCAGTGGACATTTCAGCACGACAATAACCTAACACACACAGCAAAAGTGGTGAAGAAATGGTTAGCAGACAACAATAACGTTTTGGAGTGGCCCAGCCAGAGTCCTAACTTGAATCCAATTGAGAATCTGTAGAGGGAGCTAAAGATCAGGGTGATGGCAAGGAGACCCTCCAACCTGAAAGATTTGGAGCTCATTGCTAAAGATGAATGGGCAAAAATACCTGTCAAGACCTCTTTAAGTCAAAATTTGCCAGGGGTATGAATAATTATGGGCAGCACTGTATAATAATGACACAATTAAAAATGTGGGAGGTATTGTAGATAGAATTTCAGTAATTACTGTCTTCCTATGTTATCCTATTCTCACACTAACCTTCCCTGTATGTACAGTGGTGTGAAAAACTATTTGCCCCCTTCCTGATTTCTTATTCTTTTGCATGTTTGTCACACTTAAATGTTTCTGCTCATCAAAAACCGTTAACCATTAGTTAAAGATAACATAATTGAACACAAAATGCAGTTTTAAATGATGGTTTTTATTATTTAGTGAGAAAATAAACTCAAAACCTTCATGGCCCTGTGTGAAAAAGAAATTGCCCCCTGAACCTAATAACTGGTTGGGCCACCCTTAGCAGCAATAACTGCAATCAAGCATTTGCGATAACTTGCAACAAGTCTTTTACGGCGCTCTGGAGGAATTTTGGCCCACTCATCTTTGCAGAATTGTTGAAATTCAGCTTTATTTGAGGGTTTTCTAGCATGAACTGCCTTTTTAACCACATAACGACCGCCCCCAGCCGATGGGCGGCGGCAAAGTCTGGGCCCAAACGACCGCAATACGCCCATCGGCGGGGGCGGCTGCGGGAGTGGCTATGCGGCGATCGCGTCATTCGTGACGCGATCAGCCGCCGGGGACTGGCTCCGCCCCCCGTTCGCCGTAACCCGCCGGCCGTTCGGAAGCGCCGGCGGGTTACTGGCATCCGGATCGCCGCTGCAACAGTGTATAATAGGCTTTGTAATGTATACAAAGCCTATTATACTGGCTGCCTCCTGCCCTGGTGGTCCCAGTGTCCGAGGGACCACCAGGGCAGGCTGCAGCCACCCTAGTCTGCACCAAACACACTGATTTCCCCCCCCCCTGCCCCCTGATCGCCCACAGCACCCCTCAGACCCCCCCCTGCCCACCCCCCAGACCACTGTTTGCACCCAGTCACCCTCCTAATCACCCATCAATCACTCCCTGTCACTATCTGTCAACGCTATTTTTTTTTTAAGTCCCTAATCTGCCCCCTACTCCCTCCTGATCACCCCCCCACCCCTCAGATTCTCCCCAGACCCCCCCCAGACCCCCCCCCCCCCCGTGTACTGTATGCATCTATCCCCCCTGATCACCTGTCAATCACCTGTCAATCACCTGTCAATCACCTGTCAATCACCCGTCAATCACCCCCTGTCACTGCCACCCATCAATCAGCCCCTGATCTGCCCCTTGCGGGCAATCTGATCACCCCCCCACACCAATAGATCGCCCGCAGATCCGACATCAGATCACCTCCCAAATCCATTGTTTACATCTATTCTCTCCTCTAAACACCCACTAATTACCCATCAATCACCCCCTATCACCACCTGTCACTGTTACCCATCAGATTAGACCCTAATCTGCCCCTTGCGGGCACCCAATCACCTGCCCACACGCTCAGATTGCCCTCAGACCCCCCCCTTATCAATTCGCCCGTGCAATATTTACATCTGTTCTCCCCTGTAATAACCCACTGATTACCTGTCAATCACCCATCAATCACCCCCTGTCACTGCCACCCATCAATCACCCCCTGTCACTGCCACCCATCAATCAGCCCCTAACCTGCCCCTTGCGGGCAATCTGATCACCCACCCACACCAATAGATCGCCCGCAGATCCGACATCAGATCACCTCCCAAATCCATTGTTTACATCTATTCTCTCCTCTAAACACCCACTAATTACCCATCAATCACCCCCTATCACCACCTGTCACTGTTACCCATCAGATTAGACCCTAATCTGCCCCTTGCGGGCACCCAATCACCTGCCCACACGCTCAGATTGCCCTCAGACCCCCCCCTTATCAATTCGCCCGTGCAATATTTACATCTGTTCTCCCCTGTAATAACCCACTGATTACCTGTCAATCACCCATCAATCACCCCCTGTCACTGCCACCCATCAATCACCCCCTGTCACTGCCACCCATCAATCAGCCCCTAACCTGCCCCTTGCGGGCAATCTGATCACCCACCCACACCAATAGATCGCCCGCAGATCCGACATCAGATCACCTCCCAAATCCATTGTTTACATCTATTCTCTCCTCTAAACACCCACTAATTACCCATCAATCACCCCCTATCACCACCTGTCACTGTTACCCATCAGATTAGACCCTAATCTGCCCCTTGCGGGCACCCAATCACCTGCCCACACGCTCAGATTGCCCTCAGACCCCCCCCTTATCAATTCGCCCGTGCAATATTTACATCTGTTCTCCCCTGTAATAACCCACTGATTACCTGTCAATCACCCATCAATCACCCCCTGTCACTGCCACCCATCAATCACCCCCTGTCACTGCCACCCATCAATCAGCCCCTAACCTGCCCCTTGCGGGCAATCTGATCACCCACCCACACCAATAGATCGCCCGCAGATCCGACATCAGATCACCTCCCAAATCCATTGTTTACATCTATTCTCTCCTCTAAACACCCACTAATTACCCATCAATCACCCCCTATCACCACCTGTCACTGTTACCCATCAGATTAGACCCTAATCTGCCCCTTGCGGGCACCCAATCACCCGCCCACACCTCAGAACGCCCTCAGACCCCAGCCCTGATCACCTCGCCAGTGCATTGCTTGCATCTATTTCCCCCCTCTAATCACACCTTGAGACACCCATCAATCACCTCCTGTCACCCCCTAGCACACCTACCCATCAGATCAGGCCCTAATTTGCCCCGTGTGGGCTCCTGATCACTCGGCCAAACCCTCAGATCCCCCTCAGACCCCCTTCCGATCACCTCCCCAGTGCATTGATTGCATCTATTTTCCCCTCTAACCGCCCCCTGAGACACCCATCAATCACCTCCTGTCACCCCCCTAGCACTCCTATCCATCAGATCAGGCCCAATACATCCTGTCATCTAAGAGGCCACCCTGCTTATGACCGATTCCACAAAATTTGCCCCCTCATAGACCACCTGTCATCAAAATTTGCAGATGCTTATACCCCTGAACAGTCATTTTGAGAAATTTGGTTTCCAGACTACTCACAGTTTTGGGCCCGTAAAATGCCAGGGCAGTATAGGAACCCCACAAGTGACCCCATTTTAGAAAGAAGACACCCCAAGGTATTCTGTTAGGTGTATGATGAGTTCATAGAATATTTTATTTTTTGTCAAAAGTTAGCGGAAATTGGATTGTTATTGTTTTTTTCACAAAGTGTCATTTTTCACTAACTTGTGAGAAAAAATAAAATCTTCTATGAACTCACCATACCCCTAACGGAATACCTTGGGGTGTCTTCTTTCTAAAATGGGGTCACTTGTGGGGTTCCTATACTGCCCTGGCATTTTAGGGGCCCTAAACCGTGAGGAGTAGTCTAGAAAACAAATGCCTCAAAATGACCTGTGAATAGGACGTTGGGCCCCTTAGCGCACCTAGGCTGCAAAAAAGTGTCACACATGTGGTATCGCCATACTCAGGAGAAGTAGTATAATGTGTTTTGTGGTGTATTTTTACACATACCCATGCTGGGTGGGAGAAATCTCTCTGTAAATGGACAATTGTGTGTAAAAAAAATCAAAAATGTGTCATTTACAGAGATATTTCTCCCACCCAGCATGGTTATATGTAAAAATACACCACAAAACACATTATACTACTTCTTCTGAGTACGGCGATACCACATGTGTGACACTTTTTTGCAGCCTAACTGTGCTAAGGGGCCCAAAGTCCAATGAGTACCTTTAGGATTTCACAGGTCATTTTGAGACATTTGGGTTCAAGACTACTCCTCACGGTTTAGGGCCCCTAAAATGCCAGGGCAGTATAGGAACCCCACAAGTGACCCCATTTTAGAAAGAAGACACCCCAAGGTATTCTTTTAGGTGTATGATGAGTTCATAGAAGATTTTATTTTTTGTCACAAGTTAGCGGAAATTGATATGTATTGTTTTTTTTTTCACAAAGTGTCATTTTCCGCTAACTTGTGACAAAAAAAAAATCTTCTATGAACTCACCATACTCCTAACAGAATACCTTGGGGTGTCTTCTTTCTAAAATGGGGTCACTTGTGGGGTTCCTATACTGCCCTGGCATTTTAGGGGCCCTAAACCGTGAGGAGTAGTCTAGAATCCAAATGCCTCAAAATGACCTGTGAATAGGACGTTAGGCCCCTTAGCGCACCTAGGTTGCAAAAAAGTGTCACACATGTGGTATCGCCGTACTCAGAAGAAGTAGTATAATGTGTTTTGGGGTGTATTTTTATACATACCCATGCTGGGTGGGAGAAATCTCTCTGTAAATGGACAATTGTGTGTAAAAAAAATCAAATAATTGTCATTTACAGAGATATTTCTCCCACCCAGCATGGGTATGTGTAAAAATACACCCCAAAACACATTATACTACTTCTCCTGAGTACGGCGGTACCACATGTGTGGCACTTTTTTGCACCCTAAGTGCGCTAAGGGGCCCAAAGTCCAATGAGTACCTTTAGGATTTCACAGGTCATTTTGCCACATTTGGTTTCAAGACTACTCCTCACGGTTTAGGGCCCCTAAAATGCCAGGGCAGTATAGGAACCCCACAAATGACTCCATTTTAGAAAGAAGACACCCCAAGGTATTCCGTTAGGAGAATGGCGAGTTCATAGAAGATTTTATTTTTTGTCACAAGTTAGCGGAAAATGACACTTTGTGAAAAAAAACAATTACAATCAATTTCCGCTAACTTGTGACAAAAAAAAAAAATCTTCTATGAACTCACCATACATCTAACGGAATACCTTGGGGTGTCTTCTTTCTAAAATGGGGTAATTTGTGGGGTTCCTATACTGTCCTGGCATTTTAGGGGCCCTAAACCGTGAGGAGTAGTCTTGAAACGAAATTTCTCAAAATGACCTGTGAAATCCTAAAGGTACTCATTGGACTTTGGGCCCCTTAGCGCAGTTAGGGTGCAAAAAAGTGCCACACATGTGGTATCGCCGTACTCAGGAGAAGTAGTATAATGTGTTTTGGGGTGTATTTTTCCACATACCCATGCTGAGTGGGAGAAATATCTCTATAAATAGACAATTGTGTGTAAAAAAAATAAAAAAATTGTCATTTACGGAGATATTTCTCCCACCCAGCATGTGTATGTGTAAAAATACACCCCAAAACACATTATACTACTTTTCCTGAGTACGGCAATACCACATGTGTGGCACTTTTTTGCGGCCTAACTGCGCTAAGGGGCCCAAAGTCCAATGAGCATCTTTAGGCTTTACAGGGGTGCTTACAATTAGGCACCCCCCAAATGCCAGGACAGTAAACACACCCCACAAATGACCCCATTCTGGAAAGTAGACACTTCAAGGTATTCAGAGAGGAGCATAGTGAGTCCGTGGCAGATTTCATTTTTTTTTGTCGCAAGTTAGAAGAAATGGAAACTTTTTTTTTTTTTTTTTTTTGTCACAAACTGTCATTTTCCGCTAACTTGTGACAAAAAATAAAATCTTCTATGAACTCACCATGCCTCTCAGTGAATACTTTGGGATGTCTTCTTTCCAAAATGGGGTCATTTGGGGGGTATTTGTACTATCCTGGAATTTTAGCCCCTCATGAAACATGACAGGTGCGCAGAAAAGTCAGAGATGCTTGAAAATGGGAAAATTCACTTTTGGCACCATAGTTTGTAAACGCTATAACTTTTACCCAATCCAATAAATATACACTGAATGTTTTTTTTTTTATCAAAGACATGTAGCAGAATAACTTTCGCGCTCAAATGTATAGGAAATTTTACTTTATTTGAAAAATGTCAGCACAGAAAGTTAAAAAAGTCATTTTTTTGACAAAATTCATGTCTTTTTTGATGAATATAATAAAAAGTAAAACTCGCAGCAGCAATCAAATAGCATCAAAAGAAAGCTGTATTAGTGACAAGAAAAGGAGGTAAAATTCATTTAGGTGGTAGGTTTTATGACCGAGCAATAAACCGTGAAAGCTGCAGTGGTCTGAATGGAGAAAAAGGCTCTGGTCCTTAAGGGGCGAAAAGACTGTGGTCCCGAAGTGGTTAAGGTCATGCCACAACATCTCAATAGGATTCAGGTCAGGACTTTGACTAGGCCACTCCAAAGTCTTCATTTTGTTTTTCTTCAGCCATTAAGAGGTGGATTTGCTGGTGTCTTTTGGGTCATTGTCCTGCTGCAGCACCCAAGATCGCTTCAGCTTGAGTTGACGAACAGATGGCCGGACATTCTCCTTCAGGATTTTTTGGTAGACAGTAGAATTCATGGCTCCATCTATCACAGCAAGCCTTCCAGGTCCTGAAGCAGCAAAACAACACCAGACCATCACACTACCACCACCATATTTTACTGTTGGTATGATGTTCTTTTGCTGAAATGCTGTGTTACTTCTACAACAGATTTAACAGGACACACACCTTCCAAAAAGTTCAATTTTTGTCTCGGCGGTCCACAAGGTATTTTCCCACAAGTCTTGGCAATCATTGAGATGTTTTTTTTTAGCAAAATTGAGACGGGCCTTAATGTTCTTTTTGCTTAAAAGTGGTTTGCGCCTTGGATATCTGCCATGCAGGCCGTTTTTGCCCAGTCTCTTTCTTATGGTGGAGTCATGAACACTGACCTTAATTGAGGCAAGTGAGGCCTGCAGTTCTTTAGATGTTGTCCTGGGGTCTTTTGTGGCCTCTCGGATGAGTTTTCTCTGCGCTCTTGGGGTAATTTTGGTCGGCCGGCCACTCCTGGGAAGGTTCATCACTGTGCCATGTTTTTGCCATTTGTGGATAATGGCTCTCACTGTGGTTCGCTGGAGTCCCAAAGCTTTAGAAATGGCTTTATAACCTTTACCAGACTGATAGATCTCAATTACAGTACTTTTGTTCTCATTTGTTCCTGAATTTCTTTGGATCTTGGCTTGGATTGAACTCAGGTGTGATAAACCACAGTTAAGTTATTTTTTAACAAGGGGGGGCAATCACTTTTTCACACAGGGCCATGTAGGTTTTGAGTTTTTTTTTCCTCACTAAATAATAAAAACCATCATTTAAAACTGCATTTTAAGTTCAATTATGTTATCTTTGACTAATAGTTAACGGTTTTTGATGAGCAGAAACATTTAAGTGTGACAAACATGCAAAAGAATAAGAAATCAGGAAGGGGGCAAATAGTTTTTCACACCACTGTATGTCTAAGCAATACCTCCCTTTACCTGCACTAGTCACTAACCTCCTTCCTACCTACACTTTTCTACCCTCTACCTACACCTAACATTAACCTGCCCCCAACCTATACCAACTACTAACCTCCCTTCTACCTACACCTAACACGAACCTTTCCCCTACTTAAAACGAACACCAACCTCCCCACTACCTGCACCTACCACTAACCTCCCCCCCCATCCCCTCCAAACCTAACACAAACTACCTCCCCTCCTCCAAACCTAACACAAACCACCTCCCCTCAACTTACACCTTACACTAACTTCGCCGCTACCTACACCTAAACACTATTCTACTCCCTACTTACACCTAACACTAACCTCCCTCCAACCTTCACCTAACACTAATCTTTCCCTACCTACACTTAACCACTAACCTCCCTCCAACCTACACCTAACACTAACCTCTCCTCTACTTAAACCGAACACCAACCTCCCCCCTACTTACACCTAACACTAATCTCACTTATCTACACCTAACATTAACCTCCCCCTTTATACACCCAACACTAACCTCTCTTCTACTTACACCTTACACTAACCTCCCCCTACCCACACCTAAACACTATTCTTCCCCCTACCTACACCTAATACTAACCTCCCACCTGCCTACACCTAAACACTAACCTCCCCCTACTTACACCTGACCACTAACCTCCCTCATACCTACACCTAACACTAAACCTCCCCCACCTACATGTAACACTAACCTCCTTTCTAACAACACCTAACACTAACCTCCCTGCTGCCTACACCTAAACACTAAACTTCCCCTACCCACATCTATCCATTAACCTCCCTCCTACCGACACCTAACACTAACCTATCCCCTTCCTACACCTAACACTAAACCTCTCCCCACCTACACGTAACACTAACCTCCCTCCTACCTACACCTAACAATAACATCCCTCCTACCTACACCTAAGACTAACCTCCCCCCCCCCACCTACACCTAACACTGACCTACTCCTACCTATACCTAACACTAATCTCCCCCCTTTCTACACCTAATCCTAACTCCCCCCCCCCCCCCCCACCTACACCTAACACTAACCTTCCTCCTACCTGCCCCTAACATCCACCTAAAGGCTTTCTGCCCACTTTCTACTCAGTATCGTCCAACTTTGGTCTGTTGTACGATAGTCATCCTCTCTCCTTGATAAAGCGAGGTGACTCTCGCGGAACTAGTGGGATCTTGTCCTCTGAGGGGATTCCTTGTTCCCTGCTGTGCTGCTGAGATTGACGTCACCATTTCTGGGCTAAGTATCTCCTATTTTTTGCACTACTCCACTTTATGCTCTTTTTCCTATGGGCTGCTCCTTTGCCTCAAGTTTCTGCTAGGCATCTTATCACTATTAATACTCTATATCTGGATAGCAATTGTGCACTTTATTTTATAAATTTATATATGTGATATTTATTCATGTGTTCATTTTTTAGGTTTCATTGCACAGGTGTTGTTTGTTGATCTTGCATCACACTAGGTTGTATACTGAACCCGGGTTCTCCCCCTGTTGGACTCAATATTGAGCCTACTGTGGGGTTTTATATCTGACAGCAGCATTGTCATTATACAATATATTGCATTTAGAGTGATTGTTTCATATGCAGCTGGGATCATGTTGGAATATTTGCTTGTTTTTTAAATGGTTTTATTATTTATTGAATCATCAGTACTGTGATTATTATTATACCTAATGTTGAATAAATATTTTTGTTATACTTTTTCAAATTTTGCTGTGGGAGGTGCTATTTTTTAAGTGCTTTCTTCCTCTACCATATAATTGTTGTACGATAGTTGGGCATGTGTACGCATGACAAAATATTGAAAATATAGCCACACCTAAATGTATTGCACTATTATGACTGGCTTCGATTTGAAGATTTCTGATGTGAATGTTTCTTTACACAGCAAAATTAATATTTTGGTGTCTTCAATTACAGGCTTGAATGCTCTGCGGAGAAGATTGGGTGAGCTGAACAGTGTAACTGACAGTGAAGTGGCCGGCTCTGTGGTTATCACTCTAAATGATTTCCTGCAGGCAATGAATGATGTCAGACCCAGTGCCATGAGAGAAGTTGCAGTGGATGTGCCAAAGGTAAGTACTCCCTTTTACCATTTTAAAGTGCTGTAGCTGGAAAACACACACACAAATCAATCTCTCTCTCTCTCTCTCTCTCTCTCTCTCTCTCTCTCTCTCTCTCTCTCTCTCTCTCTCTCTCTCTCTATCTATCTATCTATCTATCTATCTCTCTATCTCTCTTATCATCACGCAGCAGGATTGTATTCTGATTGTTCTGCCTCTGATTGTTACTTGGCCTTATTTAAATTATCTGGCAGAAGACATTTCTGTACCTTTTGCTGTACTAAATGTGGCCTTACACTTGTTAGATTAGCAGCAGATAGATCGCTGATCAATCGGTCAATCGATTTGCAATCAATCGCGCGATAATCGGCTGAGTGTATGGGCCCCTTAACAAAGATAACGTTCTTAGACAGAGTTTATTGTTCCTCTGTGTCACTATATGTTTGGATTTGTCAGTCACATTTATTGCTCTTATTATCTCTCAATTATTGTGCATACTTAAGTCTAAATATCCTAGTTATTTTAAGACCTATTTAATAAAGATGATTAGTTCACTTTACAGATTGTTTGCTAATGTAAAAATGAACCCCCAAAATATGATGTTATGAGTATATAGGACGCAGGCATCTGTCTTCATTTTATTTGTAGATGCTGATGGCTGTTTATTGTGTTGCTTCTGTGTCTGTGAGGCCCATATTACTTTCCCTGAGCCGGATATTGGGCTCACATTGATGCTGCATTGTGTCACCTGGATACAGCAGTAGCAGTGCTGTTACTGGCATTGGACAACCAAAGCTAGGTACACATGATGCAATTTCCTGACGAGTCGAGACGATAATTTCCAACATATCCTATCTGCTCTAGATCGATAACTGGATCAATTTTGTGCAGTACTGATCTGAAAATCAATCCCGTTATCGATCAGGATCAGAAATTACTGATTTGACCCGTCAATCTGACTGGAAATTGCATAGCTTATACTTAGCATAACAGTTGTCATGTGACCAATGAGGAAGTGCTACACAGAATAATGATATTTGCAAACTGTTGTCATGATGCTGGAGAAGTTGATCATGATAACATTTGGGAATAATTTTACAGCAATCATTTATCCTATCAACTCGTAAAACCTACAGGGTCACTTCACTATTTTGCTTAAAAGATTTATCAATTATCATTGCTTTGTTATAAAATCCAATAGCTCTTTTACTGGTAGAATGTGTGCAACCCAGACATGTATCAGTGAACTACTGATGTTAAGTTGGAAACATTGCAGGTATAACAACATGAAGTCATAAGCAATGATGGTCTAGAGAAAGGGTGTCAAACTCAATCACGTAAGGGGATAAAATCTAAAACTTAGTCTAAGTCACGGGCCAAATTGTTTATTAAGATTGAAAATGTATTGAACAGTCTCAAACTACGTGTCATAACTATAGCGAACATGGGGAGGGGGACTCCTCCCCTTTCTGCAGAGTAGCGCAGTGGAGCAGTTTTATCTTTACCTTCCCCAGTGCTGCTGCAATTTTTCAAAATGAAATGTGGCTGAAGGCAAAATGCTAGTCACCTGAGGGGGTTTGGATGCCAAGAGGGGGCCTCATGGCCGGGCCGAGGCAGAGGTGAAAGAGGCTTCAGCCTCAGGGTGCGGTGTAGGAGGGGGTGCACAACTCACTGAGCTATCACTCCCCTATTGTGTTCAAAGCAGAGAGAAATAAGAAAATGGGATACACGGCAGTGACTGCAAGCCAGATAACTAGAGAGTAAGGTGTTGGGGGCCTTGGGGCACCTCTTAGTCTAATAGCAATCAGTGTGTGACGACGGCTGGGATGGAGGGGTGCACTTTGGTGTCTCAACCTTGGGTGCTGGAGGGCCTTGTCCCGACTCTGCCTCATGGTAATTTTGCTGAGGGGTCCCATGGGTTGTTGCTGAACTCCACCTCAAACTGACAATGTTGCAATCAGAAACTACAATGATGCACATTTGAAGCACTGGAGGACCATATAAAATGGCAAGGTTGGCTGCATTTGGCCCAAGGGCCTTGTGTTTGACGCCCGGGGTCGAGAGCTTGGAAAATTTATGAGATATAGCTGACAGATTTCTAGACATATGATTTGGATACTTTAGTTTGCTCCTCCTGTGTCTGTAAAGGATTATGCTATATGTATTATTTCATTTTTTGTTTAGCCGGCTGTGTAAACTTACAGACCATCCCAACCATATTGTCACAGGGAAACACTAATGGAGGGCCATTAACAGAAGCACCTTTCTTGGTGACAAGTTGCTATGTCCTCAGCAGCCATCTCCCCACTTGGGTATGATGTAGTAGCAGGGGGATATTTATCATTTATTAGTGCATGCAGCAGGGAGTATGGGCTCGACCTTCAGGATTAGTTCCTTTTATTCAGGCATATGCTTCAAATACAAATATGTCATTATAGCAACAACCAACAGCCGTAGCATGGCATGTTACCCAAGCAATGTAGGTGTTGCATATATAACTCAAATTATGCAAATTATGCAGCGGATTATGTAATTTGCAGAAATCAGAGTAAACTGAACGTGTGCCACCTGCACACATTCAGTTTAATGGGATTTAGTGAATATACATCCTTATACATATTCAGTGTGTACAGCACTTCAATGCTCGCTGCACAAAGTTGGTAATATGATGGTGTTTGTCTGTAGTTGCAGCACAGTGAGTGAACTGGAAAAGCTCTATGGACACAACCTTTAAAGGACAAGTGTACTTATTAGATACAGATGCTAAATCAACCCTAGATTGTCCCTACCACATAATGTAATTATCATGCATTTCTGATTTGCTACCCTGCAGAGATCTAAGGGTTCCCCTGGCTGCACATTGTTTACAAACATTTCTCCTTTATCAGCAGTTTGTACATCCTATACAGGAATGCCTCCACCCCCACCCCCAGCATTTGTGATGACATTAAACTTCATTTTTATTGGATAAACTCATATCGGTGCAAAAGTATTTTTACATTTCCGTTCATAACCAACTATGAACTCAACTGACTGATGCCGAGATTCTTCTTTGCACGACTGTAGTATCCAGGGCTGTGGAGTCGGTACAAAAATCTTCCAACTCCGACTCCTCAGTTTATGAAACCACGACTCCGACTCCGGGTACCCAAAATAGCTCCCGACTCCTCGACTCCGACTCCTTAGTCTAATACTTATCAGGGCTGTGGATTTTGTACAAAAATCATCCGACTCTGACTCCTCAGTTTATGAAATCAACGACTCCATCTCCAACTCCGGGTGCCCAATATTGCTCCGACTCCAACTCCGACTCCACAGCCCTGGTAGTATCTGTGGAATATGGACTGCCTAGAAATTTAGTATTGGCTCCAAAGAGTAGGAGTCGGTTACTTATTTCTAGCATATGGACAAATCCATTGACAGGCAGCAAACCTAGAAATTGCCATACCACAGTCTTAGATGCCCTGTTGAATAACTGTTTTACCTGGAAGTAGTTGCTCAACAGACAGCAGAAATGTTCCTAACTGGAGTTTTTGCCAATGTTCTGCTTGTAGGCAATGCTTGGCTGAATGGCATGTGCTGTCCTATTGAGAGGGAAAAGGGAGTAGAACTAGGAGGCTTTCTGCATGGCCAGGGGTTAGTGATCAACTGAAAAATCAGTCATGACTTATTGCTTCTCATCCACGTACTAGTCCATATAAAAAATGATAGAGCCTTGAACTGAATTGTTTCAACCACAAAAATTGTAAAGGCCCGTACACATGCTCAACCAAACCGCCTGATTGTCGTCTGATTTTGGTCTGCTGGACTACAATCAGGCATGTGTATGCATGACAAATGACTAGATCAATGACTGATAACAGTTGGTTTCCCTAATCCATCCAATCCAAACACGACAAAACTGTTGGCCTGATATTGTGCAGGTGGCCACGTGCGTACGTCATCGTTTGAACGTAACAATGTTACCCTTGCATGCATGGTATGTACATGAGTAGGTGATTTAGTTAATACAATACAATAACATTTGTAAAGCACTTTTCTCCCATAGGACTCAAAGCGCATAGTTGTGTCTCAGATCAATACAGGGTTACCAATGTAAGAAAGGTTAGGCAGGCACTCAATGGAAACCCGTGGGTGCTGACTGATTCCTCAGCTGGCTGTAATGTTGCCCCTCAGCAGGTGCTACGTGCTCTAGACCATTGTAGGACAGCATCATGGATGAACATCAAAAAGAGAAAAGGCTGGTCTGGCACTGTAGCTTTAATAAATATCAGCAGGTCTACAGTGGTGGAAGCAATAATGTAACAAAAAGTGGTACACATATGTAAGCAGGTACTTATCGTGCTCCTGCTGGGGTGAGGGAGACGTTTGTGGGCGCCAGTGGGTGCACGGCCTTACGACCGTTTCGCTGTGGGGTGAGCCTTGCTTCTTCGGAGGCCTGTGTGCACGATGCGTGTATCGGGGGAAGCTAATAATATAGCCTACTTCCGTATACAGGTCCCCGCCTACCAATCCCACAATCCCCGGTGGCTAAACCAATACGAGCGCACAACTGCCCGGAAAACAGCGTGGTGGCTTCACACGCCAACCGCGCTGCAGAGCTATTTACAGGACGGACGCTGAGCGTGTTACTATAGGAAGTTGTGCGCTTGTATTGGTTTAGCCACCGGGGATTGTGGGATTCCCCCGATCCACGCATCGTGCACACAGGCCTCCGAAGAAGCAAGGCTCACCACACAGCGAAACGGTCGTAAGGCCGTGCACCCACTGGCGCCCACAAACGTCTCCCTCAACCCAGCAGCAGCACGATAAGTACCTGCTTACATATGTGTACCACTTTTTGTTACACTATTGTTTCCACCACTGTACACCTGCTGATATTTATTAAAGCTACAGTGCCAGACCAGCCTTTTCTCTATTTGATGTTCATCAATGCAGGGTTAAATGCTTCCAGGGAAGGTGCTATCCTGATTTCGTGTGGCAGGGAGTTCCAAAGTCTAGGGGCAGCATGACAGAAGGCTCTGTCTCCAAAGGTTTTGAGGTGGACTCTGGGGGTGACCAAGGTGTTACATACTTTTGATGTAAGATTGTGGGGGTATGATGCAGTTGCAGCAAGTCCTTCAGGTATCCAGAGCCCAGATTGTGCAAGGACAGTAAGACAATCTTAAACAAAATTCTCCATTTTATCGGTAGCCAGTTGTGAGAAAACGCGGAAAAGCCGCCGCCAATACTCAAGGTGAGGCGGCTGACTCCGCGTTTAACATGGCAGCTGGGGCGCAGTCGGAGCGCGGAGAGACCGCCGCATGCTCTAACAACAGGGCGGCGGATTCCGCGTCCAATGCGGCAAGTTGCTCGCATAGGCCTGCTCCTCTCAGTAAGGCGGAATGCGGAGTAAACGCCGCACGCCCAGACAGCGGCGCGGCGGATTCCGCATCTAACACAGCAGAAACATTACAACACATGACTGGTGTGGCTGGGACTGATAGTCCACACTGGTTTAGGAGGACGCGCGCGCGCAGAGAGGCAGGGCCTTTATGGCAGTCAGAGGAGGGTCAGCTGACCAAGCCGGTCAGCTGACAATTGCGGCAACTTTCATTGGTCCAGCACTTAGGGGTGGCGCTGGAGAGCGGCGGTGTATATATACTGGGTGCTGGTCATTCATCTGGTGTCTGGCGTTGCGATCACTACGTGGTAGCACTCAGACCTTGTCAGTATCTGTGTTTATTAGTCAGTTTCGTAGGTGTTGATGGTCACGGAGCTCACACCTTAGCCTAGGAATTCTGTTATTATCTGTATTGTTATCTAGACCAGTTTCCAAGGTGTTGATGGCCAAGGAACTCACACCTTAGTCTAGGAATTCTGTACCATCTGTATTATTTGTATTATCTAGTCTAGTTCCTGGAGTGTGAGAATCTTGGAGCTCACACTCAAGTTTAGGCATTGTTAATTATCTGTTATGACTTTCTGCATTTCCTGACCATTCTCCTGATCTCTGATTTTGTACCTTGTCTTTCTGATTCTCTGTTGCCAAAACTCGGCTAGTCTCTGGATTCTGAATCTGCCTACTGTGTCTGTACTTTATCTGTCCGTGTGTTAACGACCTGGCTTGTCCGACCTCGAGAACTATCTCTCCTGTTAGGAGATAGTTCACAGATCTGTCAGTGACACTCTACCATTGGTGTCACTCACGTTCTGTCCTTCCCACTGTCTCAGCCTGGCTCCGCCCCTTGGGGAGCATAAGGCCTGTGGAAGGAAGCTAATCCTTAACAGTAGCTCCTACTGTCTAGCACCCATCCCACGGGTGCTTTCCTCAAAGTATTCCTGTTGCATCAAACACTCTCATCTCTCAGGTGTCCAGAGGTTAGAAGATATATCTGATTATCGGTGATACTGCAGATCATCAATAATCGGGTGTATTCTGCATTCTCGGTGATACTGCAGATCACCGGTAATCAGACCCTCTCTGTGTTACACCGATCGTTACAGAACGCCAGACCAAAAAATGCAAATGGACGCACACACTGACCTTCTGGGCGCACTTACCACTTCGGTGGACTATATCAACTTGGTGCTGGGTAATCACAAAGCTATGATTGACGCTTTGTCCGGTTCTCTACGTACCCTTCAGACGGCAGTGGATGAGGTGCGATCCCCTCCTAGCACAGACATACGTATGCCTGTACCTGAAAAATTTTCTGGTCACAGATCTGACTTTCGAAATTTTAGGAGTAGAGTGTTGTCATATTTTGAGTTAAGACCTAGATCTTCAGGAACCATGACCCAAAGGGTCACATTTATTAAGACTCTGTTATCAGGCGATTCCCAGACCTGGGCATACAGTCTGCCCGCTGGAGATGTAGCTTTAAACTCTGTAGATGAATTTTTGTAAGGCTATGGCAATAATTTACGACGATCCAGACATTGCCTCGACATCTGAGCGGACGCTCAAGTTACTGCGTCAAGGCAAGGGTCCGGTCAAGGAGTATGCGGCAGAATTTAGGAGATGGTCAGTTTCAGCCAGGTGGGACACCTATACCCTTTTAGACTGTTTCCTATCAGGATTATCAGATGAGGTTTCAGATCTAATGTTAAGTCTGCCCGAACCTAAAACAGTCGATGAGGCCATTTCATCGGCAATCAGGATTGATCGTAGGTTATAGTATCAAAGACAGACCAGGGGCAGAGACAATGTTAAAATGTTGACCTATGCTACACCCCCGGTGACTCCATGTCCGCCTGTTTCTCCTCCCCCCGAGCCAATGCAGATTGGTCGGTCAAAACTGTCTCAGATGGAGCGGAGACGCAGGATTTCTGAGCATTTGTGTCTTTATTGTGCCGAGGGGGGAAATAGAGTACGAAATTGCCCTAAAAAGTCAGGAAACGCCATTGCCTAGGAGTAGTTGGGGGTGATACCTAGGCGTGCAGTTCCCACCCCTAGAGGATAAGCGGTTACTCCTTCCTTGTATGATTACATGGGAGGATAAATCGGAAGTCTCTGAGACCTTCATTGACTCGGGCTCAGCGGCTAATTTTATAGATTACGAATCTGCTAAGAAATTAGGTATTCCGTTCACCCTGGTAAAACCACCTCTACAGGTTACGGCAGTGGATGATTCCCCACTGCAGCGTAACCATCCTCTGTCTCAGACACCAGAAGTGGAAGTCACTATAGGGGTGCTGCATAGAGAGAGATTGCAGTTTTTTGTGTTGCGCATGACAACCTCCACAGTCATCCTTGGCATGCCGTGGTTACACCTTCACTCTCCTCAGATAAACTGGGCTACCGGTCAGCTAGCCAGCTGGCCTAAGGTCACCTTCGTCATTGTTTAGCGAAGGTGACCTTAGGCCAAACCAGGATTCATGTGGAGGGTGTTCCGGAACAATATGCGGAGTTTTCGGACGTGTTTTGTCCCAAAGCTGCCGATAAATTACCTCCACATCGCCCTTTTGATTGCCCAATTGATCTCCGATCGGGTTGTATGCCTCCTAGAGGTCATCTCTACAACCTGTCGGGGCCAGAAAAGGTGGCCATGCAAGAATATATCCGTGAAAACTTAGCTAAGGGGTTCATTCGTCCTTCTCGGTCACCTGCCGGAGCGGGGTTTTTTTTTTAAAAGAAAAAGGACGGAGGCCTTCGGGCATGCATTGATTACCGGGGACTGAATAAAATCACAGTTAAAAATCGCTATCCGTTACCTTTGATAGACGATTTATTCACTCAAGTCACCAAGGCTAAGATTTTTTCAAAATTGGATTTACGAGGTGCATACAACCTGGTGCGGATCAGGGAGGGCGATGAATGGAAGACGGCCTTTAACACACCCGACGGGCATTACGAGTATCTGGTGATGCCCTTCGGGTTGTGTAACGCCCCGGCCGTCTTCCAGGAACTCATTAATGAGGTTTTCAGGGAGGTGTTGGGTAAATTTGTCCTAATATACCTGGATGATATATTGATCTTCTCAGACAACCTCTCTGAGCATAGGGCTCATGTCAGATTCGTGTTACACAAGCTCAGACAAAACAGGCTTTATGCTAAATTGGAGAAATGCATTTTTGAGGTGACATCTGTCGCTTTTCTGGGATACATAATTTCCACCTCATGCCTTTCTATGGATCCCGCCAAAGTCTCTGCTGTTTTGGAATGGCCCCAACCAGTAGGTCTCAAATCTCTTCAGAGATTTCTAGGGTTTGCAAATTACTATAGAAGGTTCATAAAGGGGTACTCCACAGTCATAGCACCCCTCACCAGTCTCACTAAAAAAGGGGCAGATACCAACCATTGGTCCCCCGAAGCTCTGGCCACTTTCTCCACTCTGAAAGAACTGTTTTGCTCTGCACCCATATTGAGACACGTGGACACATCCTATCCATTTATTGTAGAGGTTGACGCCTCAGAGGTTGGAGTAGGGGTTGTGCTGTCTCAACGCTCTGGGCTGCAGTGAAGATTGCACCCGTGTGCCTATTTTTCTCGGAGGTTCTCTCCAGCAGAGAAAAACTACGTTATAGGTAACAGGGAGCTTCTAGCCATTAAGTTGGCCTTTGAAGAATGGCGTCATTGGTTAGAAGGAGCTGAACATACGATTACAGTCTACACGGATCACAAAAATTTGGAATACATTGAGGGGGCTAAGAGATTGAGTCCTCGTCAGGCTCGGTGGTCACTGTTTTTCTTGCGGTTTAGATTTGTAATTACGTATACTCCTGGTAGTAAAAACATTAAGGCAGATGCTTTGTCCAGATGTTTTGAGCCAGAGACAGCACAGCCCTCGGAACCTGAACCCATTGTTCCACAGAAGGTAGTACTGGGAGCTACAGAGACTTGGAAAGACTGGACAGAGACTTTAAGTCCCTTCCAGCAGGATGTCCCTGAGGGAAAGCCTGAAGGGGTTATGTTTGTGCCACTGCCTTTTCGTCTCCAGGTGTTACAGATGTTTCACTCGCACAAGAATGCTGGACATCCTGGGGCCTCCAGAACACAAGACTTGATTGCTAGATGTGCTTGGTGGCCTTCTTTGGCAACAGACTGCAAGGAGTATGTCAGAGAGTGTGCAGTATGTGCTAAAAGTAAACCCTCCCGTCTGGCACCTGTGGGAACGTTGCAGCCTTTGCCCACCCCGAGTGAACCATGGACCCATCTGTCCATGGATTTTGTAGGTGAGCTTCCTAGGTCTGAAGGCATGTCGGTCATTTGGGTGGTAGTCGACCGTTTCAGTAAAATGGCCCATTTTGTGCCCTTGAAGGGACTCCCCTCGGCCCAGGAGTTGGCCGATCTTTTCATCATTCACGTTTTCCGACTTCATGGCATTCCGGAAAACATCGTGTCAGATCGGGGAGTCCAATTTGTCTCTAGATTTTGGAGGGCATTTTGCCATCAAATGGGCATGGAACTGTCATTCTCGTCGGGCTACCACCCACAGACCAATGGTCAGACGGAGAGGGTTAATCAGTCTTTGGAACAATTTTTGAGGTGTTATGTTGCAGAAGCGCAAACTTATTGGGTTAAAATTCTTGCCGTATGCAGAATTTGCGCACAATAATCTGAAAAGCGCTTCTTCTGGGTTCTCTCCGTTTCAGGTGGTAACTGGAAAGTTGCCCAAGTTTTCCCCATTGCCAGTAGCTTCCACTCCGTTTCCAGCTCTGGAGGCGTGGCAAAAGTCGTTCGAAAACATTTGGGGGATCGTGAAAAGCAACTTGGAAAAGGCTTTTCAAAGTCAGAAAGGTCAAGCTGACAAGAAACGATCCTTAGAGTGGAAATTCAGACCAGGAGATCTGGTCTGGGTCTCCACTCGTCATTTGACCCTGAAACAACCCTCGGCCAAGTTAGGTCCCAGGTTTGTGGACCCCTTTTCTGTGACCAGGAAGATCAACAATGTTACTTATGCCATCGATCTTCCTTCTAGCATGCGTGGTGTGAGATCTTTTCATGTATCCCTGCTTAAGCCAACATTAAAAAGGGGTTCTTCCGCGAATGAGGAAAAAAATAAAAAGTGGATTATTTATAAACTATTAAAAATCCTTCTCAAATAGTGTTAAAAGTTTTTTAAAAAAATGAATGGTTTCATCAAAATAACATGTGTAAGTAACCAGTGACGGATGACGGCTGGGAGGCTAATCCATTTGTGAGGGTTTTTTTTTTTTTACTATAATTTCCCAAACATAACTGCTGCCTACCTAGTTGTCAGTGGTGTAGCCCATTGCTGTGAGGAATGGCTGTTACAGTTGTTAGAATAACAGCTGTTCTCTCGCTGAGCTCCACGGCAGTTATTTATTGTAGTTTTACACAGGGCTGTGGAGTCGGTCCAAAAATCCACCGACTCCGACTCCTCAGTTTAGGATTCCACCGACTCCGACTCTGACTCCACGACTCCGACTCCTCTAATTTGCATATTACAATTTTGTTGATTAAAAGTATGTAACATGAAATTCGTCTCATAACTGCCAACGCTTAGGAATTTTACAAGACAACTGAAGTGAGAAGGATATGTAGACTACTATATTTATTCCCTTTAGACTAAAACTAGTCCTTAGTAATAGTACTTGTAAAAGGTACAAACCGGAACAAAGAACATCTATCAGGCCCTAGGCAATGTAAGTGTGGGTACATGTAAGAATGATGTGCAGGTACTCTGCAGGGGAATGAGGAGATTGTAAACAGACAACACCTCTGTGTTCAATGTGCACAGCATTCTCAGTGGATTCCCTGCAGCTCTGTGAGGAGTGCATATGTAGAGTATAGTACTACTGTGTAACAAAGTAAACCTGAGACAGATGAAATTAAAGTTTTATACATACCTGGGGCTTCCTCCAGCCGCCTTCAGGATAATCAGTCCCTCGTTGTCCTCCTCCACCACCTGGATCTTCTGCTATGAGTCCAGGTACTTGAGCCAGTCTGGCGTAGTGCGCATGAACACACTCCACCGCTAGGAGCATACTACACCTGTGCAGCACTATTGCGCAGGTGCAGAATGTTCCTGGCTGTGGGAGTGGCATGCGGCCGGACTGCGCTGACTGGCTGAATTACCAGGACTCATAGCAGAAGATCCGGGTGGTGGAGGACAGTGAGGGACTGATTAGCCTGAAGGGGCTGGAGGAAGCCCCAGGTATGTATAAAACTTTACTTTTCATCTGTCTCAGGTACCCTTTAATTTGTAGTCACCAAACCAAATTTTAATAACATATCAAATTATTTGATTTCATCAGCAAAGGGAGTGCATACATTTGCATAAATCAGCATCAGCGCAGAATTATTTCCATCTCATTGACCATCTCTATTAGTGACACAGCTACACATCAGGCTTTATTCTTACAGCATAGATGTTATTTAGTATATATAAGAGATTCCTGTGTACGCATCATATATACAGTCACAATCAGATATGTATTTCTGACCTTAAAAATACGGGGACTGCTTTATTGAAGCAGCACAAGTAACTAATTTTGATTGGTTTATTTCATTTTTGTGGACTAAGCACAGCTATTACTGTATATATACATTATATTTAATGACTATTATCTGAGAAATAGAACATTTTATCATATTTTCTATTTTAATTACAGTTACAAATTCATTAGGAGTCGGAGTCGGTGCATTTTTTCCCGACTCCGACTCCAGGCACCCAAAATTGCCCGACTCCACAACTCCGACTCCACGACTCCGACTCCGACTCCACAGCCCTGGTTTTACAGAGAGGACCCCTGCAGCAATGAATCGGGCAGATGCAGGGCAGCCGATCAGTGAGAACGTCATTTGTTGACATCGTTGCCCGGCAACCAGACTACTCGTCTATGCAGAAAGATCTTTATCTCCTGAAAGCGAGTGATCTGGTTTTAGCTAATTAGCGCTGCCCGCTGTCCTGTCTTCCTGTCAGCAGTGGCCACTTGCGTGCGTTGGGTGCAGGGGACGCACCACTTTCACCAGCGGGGAGGGGGCCAGGGGGAGCTGCAACAAGCTGCTACTTCTGAAAATAAATATACTCCTAGATCAGGCTGGAGCCATACATTTTCTTCCTGCTCAGAATTACAGGTTCAGCCTCAGCGCACTGCTCAGCTGATAACACAGATGAGAGGAATGTGAGCCTGTCCAGCTCCCCCCTCCCTCGGGAAAATGAGGACGCTGGGAGAAGAGGAGAGAGGCACACAGAAACGCGTGCATGGGAGACAGCAGCTTGACAGAGTGCAGTGAGATGGAGGTGCTTCTTTTATGTATGCATATTTTGTGTGTGTGTGTGTGTGTGTGTGTGTGTGTGTGTGTGTGTGTGTGTACAGTGTGTGTGTACAGTGTGTGTGTACAGTGTGTGTGTGTAAATGGCTGCTTGCGTGTGTGTGTGTGTGTGTGTGTGTGTGTGTGTGTGTGTGTGTGTGTGTGTGTGTGTGTGTGTGTGTGTGTGTGTGTGTGTGTGTGTGTAAATGGCTGCTTGCGTGTGTGTGTGTGCGTGTGTGTACGGACCTGTGTGTAAATGGTTGCTTGTATCTGTGTACATGTGTACGGATCTGTGTGTAAATGGCAACTTGTATGTCTGTGCGCATTTGTACGGATCTGTGTGTAAATGGGTGCTGGTATGTATGTATGTGTGTGCATGTGTACAGATCTGTGTGCAAATTGCTGCTTGTATGTGTATGCTTTATGTATGTGTATGCTGTATGCATGTGTATGGATCTGTGTATAAATGGCTGCTTGTATCTGTGTGCTGTGTGTGTGAAGTATCTGACTGTGCATAGTATAAATGTATGTTGTGTGTCTGTGTGTAAATATATGTGTGTCTTTGTGACATGCAAGTACACAAATGATATTTATTTCATATACTTATATGGACGTTTCCCCCTTTATGGGGTCCCTCCCTTGTATCCGGTGTTGCACCCCTCATTTTCCCCATATAGCTTGGACAATAAACCCTCATCCTCCCCTTCAATAGCAAAGTGTGGTTAATTTCATCTCAGAAGTGGGCTCCCATGTGCCTGTACTGTACTGATAGTAAACTAGCTGCAGTGTGTGCTGATCTCTGCTACCCCCAGTATGTACAGTATAAGCTGTTACTCTGTGCCTGTACTGATAGTAAACTAGCTGCAGCGTGCGCTGATCTTTGCTGCCTCCAGTATGTACAGTATAAGTTGTTACTCTGTTCATGTACTGATAGTAAACTAGCTGCATTGTGCGCTGATCTCTGCTGCCTCCAGTATGTACAGTATAAGCTGTTACTCTGTGCCTGCACTGATCGTAAACCAGCTGCAGTGTGTACTGATCTCTGCTACGCCCAGTGTGTACACTATAAGCTGTTACTTAATCAGACAACAATGAACGTGAGAAAGGATGCTGTTTTTACAGGGGAAGGGGGCCCTGACCGTGTGTGGGTGTGGGGGAGGGCGCAATCGCAATTTGTGTTTGCAATAGGCACTTTGTTGCTCAGCTACGTCTCTGCCTCTTCTAAAAAAAAAGGTTGTAACCCCTCCCACCGTGAAGCTCCGCCCCCACCTGTGAGCCCCACCTGCCAGCTACTATGCTCCTTTTGTGCCCACCCCAAAAAATCTGAAGCTGGAGCCGCCACTGGCTGCCAGCAGAACTAGAGTTCACTGTTACACAGTGAGTCGTGTCATCTGATTTTTAGCTGCGATGAGAAGCAGACAACAGACAGGATTTTAGACACTTGTTTCCTGTTGTAGTAATAGTGATCTGTCAATAAGGAAAATTTTATGTCAATTTTACTTTTTCTAAAAAATGGCGCTATATATATATATATATATATATATATAAACATATATATATATATATATATATATATATATATATATATCAACATATATATATATATATATATATACATATAAACATATATATATATATATACATATAAACATATAAATTTATATGTATAAATGAATGCACACGCCGGAACGGGGGTTGTTGTGGATGTGTGCATGCGCGTGAATATCGCAGGAGGGTGTATTGAATGGGAGGGTGCATAAGGCACGCGGTGTGTGTGTGTGTGTGTGTGTGTATATATGTATGGGGGGGGGGGGGATTGGTGCGGGATGATGTGCATGCTAAGACCTAGCGCATATATATATATACTTTATATATCCATCCATTAAAAACTTTATTGCAATTTACATAAACTTTTTTAGAAAAAGTAAAATTGACATAAAGTTTTCCTTATTGACAGATCACTATTACTACAACAGGAAACAAGTGTCTAAAATCCTGTCTGTTGTCTGCTTCTCATCGCAGCTAAAAATCAGATGACATGACTCACTGTGTAATGCTGGGAATACACGGGTCGATCCGGCGGCCGATTAGCTGCCGGATCGACCCCAGCCGCGTCCCCGCTCGTCCCCGCCGGCGCTTCCTTATCAGCGCTCGCTTCCCTGCCATTGTCCGCCGGCAAGGATCGAGCGGGCGGGGATCGAGCAGCTTGATCGGACCAGCTGAATATTATCAGCTGGCCAGATCAGCTGCTCGATACATGGTACAGAAACGTACCGTGTATCCCCAGCATTACAATGAACTCTAGTTCTGCTGGCAGCTAAAAGAAGATAAGGGGAAAAAAACAAACAACTCCTGCAGAGCTGGAGTTAAGGTAGCCATACACTGGTCGATTTGCCATTAGATCGACCAGCTGACAGATCCCTATCTGATCGAATCTGATCAGAGAGGGATCGTATGGCTGCCTTTACTGCAAACAGATTGTGAATCGATTTCAGCCTGAAACCCGATCACAATCTGTTGAGCTGCTCCTGCCGCCTGTGCCCCTCCCCCCCCCGTATACATTAACTGGCGCTGGCTCCCGGGCGTCTTCTCCGCGCTGCACCGCACCGCTCTGTTTTTGCTCCATCCCGGCGCTTTCTGTGTCACTCCGTGACCAGGAAGTTCAAATAGAGCGCCCTCTATTTGAACTTCCTGGTCACTGCAGTGACACGGGAAGCGCCGGGATGGAGCCGGAACAGAGCGGTGCAGCGCGGAGAAGACGCCCGGGAGCCAGCGTCAGGTAATGTATACCTGATCGGATCGGCTGCCGCTAGCGACGCGCACCCTACCCGCGGGCGATCGAGGGTAATTTCCCACACGGCGCGATCGACGGACCGATCCGATTTCGGGAGGAGATCGGATCGGCGGGTGCGTTTAGCGCGAACGATTGGCAGCAGATTCGAATCTGCTGTCGAAACGGCCGCGAATCGGGCCAGTGTATGGCCACCTTTACTTTTCATTTATTTTATGGCTGATTATCACACCAGCTAAAAACAGATCACTTGCTTTCCAGAGATAAAGATCTTTCTGCATAGAGGAGTAGTCTGGTTGCCGGGCAACGATGTCAACAAATGAAGTTCTCACTGATCGGCTGCCCTGCATCTGCCCGATTCATTGCTGCAGGGGTCCTCTCTGTAAAACTACAATAAATAACTGCCGTGGAGAGAACAGTCGTTATTCTAAAAACTGTAACAGCCATTCCTCACAGCAATGGGCTACACCACTGACAACTAGGTAGGCAGCAGTTATGTTTGGGAAATTATAGTAAAAAAAAAAAAACCCTCACAAATGGATTAGCCTCCCAGTCCATCATCTCTCACTGGTTACTTACACATGTTACTTTGATGAAACCATTCATTTTTTTTAAAAAACTTTGCACACTATTTGAGAAGGAATTTTAATAGTTTATGCATAAACCACTTTTTATTTTTTTCTTCATTCGCGGAAGAACCCCTTTAAGCCAATGTGGGTACCAATCCTCCTCCTCCTGTGATGGTAGACAACCAACCTGAGTATGAAGTAGAGAAAATTTTAGATTCACGAGTAGTACAGAATTCACTACAATATCTGGTTCACTGGAGGGGGTATGGTATAGAGGAGAGAACATGGGTACCTGAGTGTCGCATGCATGCGGACAAATTGAGAAGGGAGTTCCACACTCGATATCCAGAGAAACCTGGTAGGAGTTGTCCGGAGTCCACTCCTCAGGGGGGGGGGGTACTGTGAGAAAACGCGGAAAAGCCGCCGCCAATACTCAAGGTGAGGCGGCTGACTCCGCATTTAACATGGCAGCTGGGGCGCAGTCGGAGCGCGGAGAGACCGCCGCATGCTGTAACAACAGGGCGGCGGATTCCGTGTCCAATGCGGCAAGTTGCTCGCATAGGCCTGCTCCTCTCAGTAAGGCGGAATGCGGAGTAAACGCCGCACGCCCAGACAGCGGTGCGGCGGATTCCGCATCTAACACAGCAGAAACATTACAACACATGACTGGTGTGGCTGTAACTGATAGTCCACACTGGGTTAGGAGGACGCGCGCGCGCAGAGAGGCAGGGCCTTTATGGCAGTCAGAGGAGGGTCAGCTGACCAAGCCGGTCAGCTGACAATTGCGGCAACTTTCATTGGTCCAGCACTTAGGGGTGGCGCTGGGGAGCGCCGGTGTATATATACTAGGTGCTGGTCATTCATCTGGTGTCTGGCGTTGCGATCACTACGTGGTAGCACTCAGACCTTGTCAGTATCTGTGTTTATTAGTCAGTTTCGTAGGTGTTGATGATCACGGAGCTCACACCTTAGCCTAGGAATTCTGTTATTATCTGTATTGTTATCTAGACCAGTTTCCAAGGTGTTGATGGCCAAGGAACTCACACCTTAGTCTAGGAATTCTGTACCATCTGTATTATTTGTATTATCTAGTCTAGTTCCTGGAGTGTGAGAATCTTGGAGCTCACACTCAAGTTTAGGCATTGTTAATTATCTGTTATGACTTTCTGCATTTCCTGACCATTCTCCTGATCTCTGATTTTGTACCTTGTCTTTCTGATTCTCTGTTGCCAAAACTCGGCTAGTCTCTGGATTCTGAATCTGCCTACTGTGTCTGTACTTTATCTGTCCGTGTGTTAACGACTTGGCTTGTCCGACCTCGAGAACTATCTCTCCTGTTAGGAGATAGTTCACAGATCTGTCAGTGACACTCTACCATTGGTGTCACTCACGTTCTGTCCTTCCCACTGTCTCAGCCTGGCTCCGCCCCTTGGGGAGCATAAGGCCTGTGGAAGAAAGCTAATCCTTAACAGTAGCTCCTACTGTCTAGCACCCATCCCACGGGTGCTTTCCTCAAAGTATTCCTGTTGCATCAAACACTCTCATCTCTCAGGTGTCCAGAGGTTAGAAGATATATCCGATTATCGGTGATACTGCAGATCATCAATAATCGGGTGTATTCTGCATTCTCGGTGATACTGCAGATCACCGGTAATCAGACCCTCTCTGTGTTAAATCGATCGTTACACCAGTGGGGTGAACACAGGGTTGGTGTTATGTGGCAATGGCAGGGTTGGCTCGTTAACAGCCTTGCGGCAGCATTCTGTACTAATTGCAGGCAGCGTAGGTCTTTCTTATGAAGGCCTGTGTAGAGAACATTGCAGAAGTCCAACCTTGATGTGATGAAGGCATGAACTAGGTTTGGAAGATCCTCTGAAGGAATGAGGTGTTTAATCCTTGCAATATTCCTTAGGTGAAAGAAGGAATGTTTCACAACAGCTGAGATTTGATTCCCGAAGCTTATTGTCCCATCAATCAGTGCTCCCAGGCTGTGCACACAGTCTGAGTTGTTCAGGTTTGAGCTCCCTATCCTTAGCTGTGTTGGTTGAGACTGGGGCTGCTTTGCTGTTGAGCCCTGACCTTCGATAACAAGAACCTCAGTTTTGTCAGCATGAAGTTTTAGCCAGTTATTATTCATCAACTCCTGAAGCTCAGCTAAACATGCTTTTATCTAATAATAATAATAATCAGAACATTTGTATAGCGATTTTCTCCTGTTGAACTCAAAGCGCTCAAGAGCTGCAGCCACTAAGGGGGCGCTCAGGAGGCCACCCTGCAGTGTTAGGGAGTCTTGCCTTGAACTCCTTACTGAATAGGTACTGACCCTAGCCAGGATCGAACCCTGGTCTCCCATGTCAAAGGCAGTGCCCTTAACCAGTACACTATCTGTTTAGTAGGGTTTGCGATGCCAGGTTTAAATGACAAATAAAGCTGGGTGTCATCAGCATAGCAATGATATGTCAGGCCATGTTTTTGTATGATTTCTCCAAGTGGCAGCATGTATATGTTGAAAAGTAAAGGTGATAATATCGCACCCTGGGGTACACCATATTTCAGTGGTACAGGGTTGGAGAGGAAGGGCCCTAAGGCTACCCTTTGTGTTCTGCCAGCCAGGAAGGAGTTGAACCACCGAAGAACAATGCCATTTATGCCACAGTACTCTTGTAGCCTGTTAAGCAAGATTAGTTAGTTGGTGCGTGAAAAATACAAGTCGCGGTGTTGGTTGTGCACTTGGTTGGACATGTCTACAAGCCTTAATGTCTGTCACATGCCTTTACGTACCTAGATGAAAATTTTTATGGGAATCCCAGGAAACATAGGTGACTAAAGTCCTAGTTAAGTTTCCCAATGTTTTAAAATGCAGTTAATTTGCATGAATTAGCAATGCAAGGAAATGTAGCCATAGCACATTTGTACTTTTTGCAATAACTATATTTAACCACTTGAGGACCGTGGGCTTTACCCCCCTTAAGGACCAGACCCTTTTTTTCCATTCAGACCACTGCAGCTTTCACAGTTTATTGCTCGCTCATACAACCTACCACCTAAATGAATTTTGGCTCCTTTTCTTGTCACTAATAAAGCTTTCTTTTGGTGCTATTTGATTGCTTCTGCGATTTTTACTTTTTATTATATTCATCAAAAAAGACATGAATTTTTTCAAAAAAATGATTTTTTTAACTTTCTGTGCTGACATTTTTCAAATAAAGTAAAATTTCTGTATACATGCAGCATAATACATGCAGCAAAATGTGGACAAACATGTTTTTGATTAAAAAAAACTCATTCAGCCTATATTTATTGGTTTGGGTAAAAGTTATACAAACTATGGTGCAAAAAGTGAATTTTCCCATTTTAAAGCATCTCTGACTTTTCTGACCCCCTGTCATGTTTCATGAGGGGCTAGAATTCCAGGATAGTATAAATACCCCCCAAATGACCCCATTTTGGAAAGAAGACATCCCAAAGTATTCACTGAGAGGCATAGTGAGTTCATAGAAGATATTATTTTTTGTCACAAGTTAGCGGAAAATGACAGTTTGTGACAAGAAAAAAAAAAATTTCCATTTCTGCTAACTTGTGACCAAAAAAAAAAATGAAATCTGCCACGGACTCACCATGCCCCTCTCTGAATACCTTGAAGTGTCTACTTTCCAAAATGGGGTCATTTGTGGGGTGTGTTTACTGTCCTGGCATTATGGGGGGGGGGGGTGCTAATTTGTAAGCACCCCTGTAAAGCCTAAAAGTGCTCATTGGACTTTGGGCCCCTTAGCGCAGTTAGGCTGAAAAAAAGTGCCACACATGTGGTATTGCCGTACTCAGGAGAAGTAGTATAATGTGTTTTGGGGTGTATTTTTACACATACCCATGCTGGGTGGGAGAAATATCTCTGTAAATGACAATTGTTTGATTTTTTTACACACAATTGTCCATTTGGGTTGGAGAAATCTCTCTGTAAATGGACAATTGTGTGTAAAAAAAAAATCAAACAATTGTCATTTACAGAGATATTTCTCCCACTCAGCATGGGTATGTGTAAAAATACACCCCAAAACACATTATACTACTTCTCCTGAGTACGGCGATACCACATGTGTGGCACTTTTTTGCACCCTAACTGCGCTAAGGGGCCCAAAGTCCAATGAGTACCTTTAGGATTTCACAGGTCATTTTTGTTTCAAGATTACTTCTGACGGTTTAGGGCCCCTAAAATGCCAGGGCAGTATAGGAACCCCACTAATGACCCCATTTTAGAAAGAAGACACCCCAAGGTATTCCGTTAGGAGTATGGCGAGTTCATAGAAGATTTTATTTTTTGTCGCAAGTTAGCGGAAATTGATTTTAATTGTTTTTTTTCACAGTGTCATTTTCCGCTAATTTGTGACAAAAAATAAAATCTTCTATGAACTCACCATACTCCTAACGGAATACCTTTGGGTGTCTTCTTTCTAGAATGGGGTCATTTGTGGGGTTCCTATACTGCCCTGGCATTTTAGGGGCCCTAAACCATGAGGAGTAGTCTTGAAACCAAATGTCGCAAAATGAGCTGTGAAATCCTAAAGGTACTCATTGGACTTTGGGCCCCTTAGTGCACTTAGGGTGTAAAAAAGTGCCACACATTTGGTACCGCCGTACTCAAGAGAAGTAGTATAATGTGTTTTGGGGTGTATTTTTACACATACCCATGCTGGGTGGGAGAAATATCTCTGTAAATGACAATTGTTTGATTTTTTTTACACACAATTGTCCATTTACAGAGAGATTTCTCCAACCCAGCATGGGTATGTGTAAAAATACACCCCAAAACACATTATACTACTTCTCCTGAGTACGGCGGTACCACATGTGACACTTTTTTGCAGCCTAGGTGCGCTAAGGGGCCCAACGTCCTATTCACAGGTCATTTTGAGGCATTTATTTTCTAGACTACTCCTCACGGTTTAGGGCCCCTAAAATGCCAGGCCAGTATAGGAACCCCACAAGTGACCCCATCTTAGAAAGAAGACACCCCAAGGTATTCCGTTAGGTGTATGGCGAGTTCATAGAAGATTTTATTTTTTGTCACAAGTTAGCGAAAAATGACACTTTGTGAAAAAAAACAAACAATAAAAATCAATTTCCGCTAACTTTTGACAAAAAATTAAATCTTCTATGAACTTGTCATACACCTAACAGAATACCTTGGGGTGTCTTTTTTTTCTAAAATGGGGTCACTTGTGGGGTTCCTATACCGTCCTGGCATTTTACGGGCCCAAAACCGTGAGTAGTCTGGAAACCAAATGTCTCAAAATGACTGTTCAGGGGTATGTGTGATTAGAGGGGGGAATAGATGCAAGCAACGCACTGGCGAGGTGATCAGGGCTGGGGTCTGAGGGTGTGGGCGGGTGATTGAGTGCCCTAGGGGCAGATAGGGGTCTAATCTGATAGGTAGCTGTGACAGGGGGTGATTGATGGGTAATTAGTGGGTGTTTAGGGTAGAGAACAGATGTAAACACTGCACTTGGGAGGTGATCTGACGTCGGATCTGCGGGCGATCTATTGGTGTGGGTGGGTGATCAGATTACCCGCAAGGGGCAGGTTAGGGGCTGATTGATGGGTGGCAGTGACAGGGGGTGATTGATGGGTGATTGACAGGTGATTGACAAGTGATAAGGGGGTTAGATGCATACAGTACACAGGGGGGGGGGGGGGTCTGGGGAGAATCTGAGGGGCGGGGGGGGTGATCAGGAGGGAGCAGGGGGCAGTTTAGGGAATTAAAAAAAAATAGCGTTGACAGATAGTGACAGGGAGTGATTGATGGGTGATTAGGAGGGTGATTGGGTGCAAACAGTGGTCTGGGGGGTGGGCAGGGGGGGGGGGGGGGTCTGAGGGGTGCTGTGGGCGATCAGGGGGCAGGGGGGGGAAATCGGTGTGCTTGGGTGCAGACTAGGGTGGCTGCAGCCTGCCCTGGTGGTCCCTCGGACACTGGGACCACCAGAGCAGGAGGCAGCCTGTATAATACACTTTGTATACATTACAAAGTGTATTATACACTTTGTATGCGGCGATCCGGGTGCTAGTAACCCGCCGGCGCTTCCGAACGGCCGGCGGGTTACAGCGCGAGGGGGGCGGAGCCAGTCCCCGGTGGAGGATCGCGTCACGGATGACGCGATTGCTCCGCCCATGCCCCTACAAGGACTGCCGCCTCTGGGCATGAGCTGGTCCTTGCGGGATCCACTTTTTGGCCGCCCCTGTGCAGTGGGCGGTCGGTAAGTGGTTAAAATATCTGGCTTATTAACACCTGTAGCCTAATTTTCTATAGAAAATACAGTACAGTCTTATTAAAGATATAGCTGTCCAAATGTCTGCCCTAATTCTATCATCACCTACAAGAATAATGAAGGAGCTGGGAGGGGCTACAGCAGATCACCTAATCCAGTCCTCCTCCCTCCTCTTGAGAGCCTTTTAGGATCAACTTAGAAGATTCTTATTTCTCTGTCCCTACTTAGGGCTGGTGTACACCGAGCGGCTTTTTGGGCGTTTTCAGATCCGCTTGCGGCTGCGGATCTGCTTGGTCAATGTATCTCAATGGGGTGGTGCACACCAGAGCGGGGGGCGTTTTGCAGAAACGAAAAATGCCTGGGTGAGGCATTTTTTGGATTGCGGGTGCGTTTCTGCCTCAATGTTAAGTATAGGAAAAACGCAAACCGCTCTGAAAAACGGCACTTCAGAGCGGTTTTGCAGGCGTTTTTGTTACAGAAGCTGTTCAGTAACAGCTTTACTGTAACAATATATGAAATCTACTATACTGAAAACCGCAGCAGCAATCCGCAAAACGCTAGCAAAACGCCATAGAAAAATAAAAAAAAGCGTTTAAAAATCTGCTAGCATTTTGCGGATCTGCTAGCGGGTTTTGGTGTGCACCAGCCCTTTGTGTGTGAAAAAAGATGTAAGCCTTCCCACACTCTGCTCGGTGCCTTTATAAAACCGGTAAATTAAAGAAAAAAATAAAACAGGAAAAATGTTTTTTTTAATTGCAGGGAAGGCAAAGATGATGAAAGGTACACTTAACATTTATAAATACACTGCAGAGGCTGTGGAAAGGATTAAATGCTTTATTAAACATACATATATCCAGGCACATCGCCTCTAGTTAGGACATTAAATAAATTATTAGGGAAAGGGAGGTGCTGAAGGGGGTGTGGCTAGAAAACAGCAAAAATCTATTAACCCTTCGCACACTCACATGCAAATGTTCAAACAATTGCATTCACAGATTCACTCATCCAGGCACAACTGTTATCCCTACAGCTAAATTAAAAGCCAGGGTTTTAGTTCACAGAAGAATGCATTCTTATGCTTAATCACCTATACTGCGCAGAAGTACCCAGGTAAACATAGGTGTCCTAACTCTGGCCCTGTAACATGCATAGTGCAGACATGCAAACACATTCATTGCATCAAACCTATCAATGGATTAGGAGCACACATCCTAACTTCCTCTCCTGGGAAAGACAGTGCATCTTACCAATCGCACAAGGGAGCTAATGTTATGTGTCCATGTGCACAATGCGCATACACCAGCATAAGCTGTCTGCATGCTGACAAACATACAGGGGAAGGGGGGAGTGCACCGAATTGGACCCTAGCCACAGGGGTCAATGATAAGAATAAACATACATATATCCAGGCACATCGCCTCTAGTTAGGACATTAAATAAATTATTAGGGAAAGGGAGGTGCTGAAGGGGGTGTGGCTAGAAAACAGCAAAAATCTATTAACCCTTCGCACACTCACATGCAAATGTTCAAACAATTGCATTCACAGATTCACTCATCCAGGCACAACTGTTATCCCTACAGCTAAATTAAAAGCCAGGGTTTTAGTTCACAGAAGAATGCATTCTTATGCTTAATCACCTATACTGCGCAGAAGTACCCAGGTAAACATAGGTGTCCTAACTCTGGCCCTGGCAGAAGTACCTGGGTACTTCTGCGCAGTATAGGTGATTAAGCATAAGAATGCATTCTTCTGTGAACTAAAACCCTGGCTTTTAATTTAGCTGTAGGGATAACAGTTGTGCCTGGATGAGTGAATCTGTGAATGCAATTGTTTGAACATTTGCATGTGAGTGTGCGAAGGGTTAATAGATTTTTGCTGTTTTCTAGCCACACCCCCTTCAGCACCTCCCTTTCCCTAATAATTTATTTAATGTCCTAACTAGAGGCGATGTGCCTGGATATATGTATGTTTATTCTTATCATTGACCCCTGTGGCTAGGGTCCAATTCGGTGCACTCCCCCCTTCCCCTGTATGTTTGTCAGCATGCAGACAGCTTATGCTGGTGTATGCGCATTGTGCACATGGACACATAACATTAGCTCCCTTGTGCGATTGGTAAGATGCACTGTCTTTCCCAGGAGAGGAAGTTAGGATGTGTGCTCCTAATCCATTGATAGGTTTGATGCAATGAATGTGTTTGCATGTCTGCACTATGCATGTTACAGGGCCAGAGTTAGGACACCTATGTTTACCTGGGTACTTCTGCGCAGTATAGGTGATTAAGCATAAGAATGCATTCTTCTGTGAACTAAAACCCTGGCTTTTAATTTAGCTGTAGGGATAACAGTTGTGCCTGGATGAGTGAATCTGTGAATGCAATTGTTTGAACATTTGCATGTGAGTGTGCGAAGGGTTAATAGATTTTTGCTGTTTTCTAGCCACACCCCCTTCAGCACCTCCCTTTCCCTAATAATTTATTTAATGTCCTAACTAGAGGCGATGTGCCTGGATATATGTATGTTTATTCTTATCATTGACCCCTGTGGCTAGGGTCCAATTCGGTGCACTCCCCCCTTCCCCTGTATGTTTGTCAGCATGCAGACAGCTTATGCTGGTGTATGCGCATTGTGCACATGGACACATAACATTAGCTCCCTTGTGCGATTGGTAAGATGCACTGTCTTTCCCAGGAGAGGAAGTTAGGATGTGTGCTCCTAATCCATTGATAGGTTTGATGCAATGAATGTGTTTGCATGTCTGCACTATGCATGTCACAGGGCCAGAGTTAGGACACCTATGTTTACCTGGGTACTTCTGCGCAGTATAGGTGATTAAGCATAAGAATGCATTCTTCTGTGAACTAAAACCCTGGCTTTTAATTTAGCTGTAGGGATAACAGTTGTGCCTGGATGAGTGAATCTGTGAATGCAATTGTTTGAACATTTGCATGTGAGTGTGCGAAGGGTTAATAGATTTTAAATGCTTTATTACACATGAGCATGGAGGAACTATACCTGTAGCGTGCTGGTCACAAAGATGACATTTCTTTCAGCAAGGGGAGTAGGTGGGTGTTGTCACGTGATCTGCTTTGTGTTTGAGAAGTAACTGCCACCCAGCTGGCAAAAAGGAACTGCTACAGCAGCAGGCACAGTATTTTAAAAATATTCATGCATACGAAAACTTAGTGCATTGCTTTCTTTTTGCAATATAAAAGAAAGAGGCTTCACATGGGCTTTAACTACTTGCTGACTGCTCCACGCCAATTGGCGTGACCAGTGCGGCAGCCCCAGGGCCGCTCCACACCGATTGAACAGTCTTCTATGGGGCTAGCAGGAGATTGCGCGCAGGCTGCGCACCCATCTCCTGCTTGGGGGGCGGAGCGCCGCCCCGCCTTCAGTCTCCGAGCGGCGATTGCCACTCGGGAAACTGTTAGACGGCGGTTTCACCATCTATTTACTTTGTACAGCGCTCTGATCTGCAGCAGCGCTGTACTGGGGACAGCCGTGTAACACGGCTGTCCCCCTGGCCCACAGGAGAGCAATCGGCTCCCATAGGCTGAAGCCTATGACAGCCGATTGTGTGATTGGCTGGCTGTGAAAAAGGAGGGAGGGACGGGAATGGGGAAAAATTGTAAAATGTATTTCAAAATACATGAAATAAATATTGATATAAAAATAAACAATGTGGGGGCGATCAGACCCCACCAACAGAGAGCTCTGTTGGTGGGGGAAAGGAGGGGGGGAATCACTTGCGTGCGGTGTTGTGCGGCCCTGCAGCTTTGCCTTAAAGCTGCAGTGGCCCAATTAAGTAGAAATGGCCTGGTCACTAGGGTGGTTTAACACGCGGTCCTCAAGTGGTTAAAGAGAATCTGTACTGAATAATTTGTACTATAAAAAGACATACCAATCGAGTCACTGTGATCTCCAGGATCTCTCTTTGCATTTCCGCCGCTCCCCGCCTTGATCCTGGCTTTTAATCGCCAGTTTTAGGCAGTGTTTACAAACAAAAAAAACATGGCCGCTAACCCTCCCCCCTCAGCCTCACAAACTGCATCACATGGACAAACTGAAACTGAGTCCAGAGAGTGAGGAGTAAATAAAGCACACAGAGCCTGCAATGGCGTGCATAACTTGTATTCATTATAACAGAGGCAGCCCATTCCTCCCTGGGTGGACAAAGCTTGACAAAGAAAAGATTAGATATATTACAAAGACAGAGCAACTAGAAAAGGCTGCAGTAATCCAGAACACATTAGAACAGGTATAGGAATTTATAGGATAGAAGAAATGAGGCTGAACATTTTTTAATGTCTAGAAATCTAGTAGTGGGGAATTTGAACGGCAGCAGTAGAACGGGAGTTTGTACACAAGAAGATGGCAGTGGGTCCTTTTATCTTTTCAGGGAAGCATAATTGGCAATGGATTATAATTTTGCCATTAATCAGGTGGCAATATGGGGTTGATTTAACAGAAATATAACTTCTCTTTAAAGGGGCACTATGGTGAAAATTATGATGATCCATTATCCCCACCATTAGTTATTTTAACCACCCTGGCGTTCTATTAAGATCGCCAGGGCAGCTGCATGAGGGTTTTTTTTAAATAAAAAAAAAACTATTTCATGCAGCCAACTGAAAGTTGGCTGCATGAAAGCCCACTAGATGGCGCTCCGGAGGCGTTCTTCTGATCGCCTCCGGCGGCCAAAAGTAACACGGAAGGCCGCAATGAGCGGCCTTCCGTGTTTTGTTTACTTCGTCGCCATGGCGACGAGCGGAGTGACGTCATGGACGTCAGCCGACGTCCTGACGTCTGCCGCCTCCGATCCAGCCCTTAGCGCTGGCCGGAACTATTTGTTCCGGCTGCGCAGGGCTCAGGCGGCTGGGGGGACCCTCTTTCGCCGCTGCTCGCGGCGGATCGCCGCAGAGCGGCGGCGATCGGGCAGCACACGCGGCTGGCAAAGTGCCGGCTGCGTGTGCTGCTCTTTATTTGATCAAAATCGGCCCAGCAGGGCCTGAGCGGCACCCTCTGGCGGTAATGGACGAGCTGAGCTCGTCCATACCGCTAAGGTGGTTAATATGGACAGCATAAATTTCACAATAGAGCTTGTGTTAAAAAAAAAAATAGCTCCGAAGACCAATTCTACTCTCATACTCAGCTGAGTTGTGTCATTACATCAGCTCTTCCTGATAAGAAAGCGTTGGGCTGTTTCCCTGCTCTCTGCTAGCAGACTTCTGTCTTTGCAACAGATAATTTTTAAAGTAGCTCACACACTCCAGAGCCCTGCTATTGCTTTTCACATGTAACTATAAAATAAACAGGCTGCTAATTTAGTTATTTACTTCATGTGAAAAGCAATAGCAGCGCTTTGGACTGTGTGAGCGGCGTTATAAGTCAGCAGTGGCAAAGACAGAAGTCTGCTAGCAGAGAGCAGGGAAACAGCCCAGCCTGTCACATTGATATCAGGGAGAGCTGATGTAATGACGCAGCTCAGCTGTGTAGGAGAGTAGAATTGGCCTTAGGAGTTATTTTTTTAACACAAGCTCTATGGAGAAATTTATGCTGTCCATATTAAATAACTGATGGTGGGGATTATAGAACAGCATCATTTTCGCCATAGTGCCTACTTTAAAAAAAAAAAAGTAAATACAGTATAGGTTTGAAACCTTATTCTCATGGTGAGTTTTCCATCTGCAAGGTGGCTTTATTTATTTGGTTATATTCCTGCATTAAAGCGGAATATAACCCAGCATTTCATCTTTGCTCTAAAACATTATTTACAGCATATTAAATGCAACCAGCATTTTTTTTTACTAGACCAGCATTCGAAGGGTTACACACAGAGCTTGAAAGTTCAGTGTAGTGCAGGTATGTCTAACCGGTCCTACGAGGGCCGAGATCCTTACACATTTTTGACACAGCTCAAATGAATTGATGAGTCTGAATCAGGAAAGGTGTGGTCCATCAGGTAGAACACATTCCTTTCTTTCTCAATCCATCCTAAACACTGGCATGGATCTGGCCCTCCAGGCCTGGAGCTCGACACGTGGTGTAGTGAAATGTGGAGGCATCTTTAGATAATGTTATCTTGTGTTTACTTAAATGTATCAAGTGAGGAATGTGACACATTCTCTGACTGTGGAGAAGCAGCTCAACACAGACAGAGAGTCAAAGCATGTCTGCCTTCACTACATAATGAATAAAACCAGTTATTAATAAAATGCAAAGTCCGCTGACAAAACAAAAACTGTACATTTGGGAACCTATAATATCTAAATGAATAATAATACGTATGCACAAATGCAAATATGATAACTGTATGGCATATAAAAAGTAGGAAAACATGTTTTTTATTGAATATTATTTCAGGGTTTTAAACCACTTTAAGTCGCATTATATTTTGCTGTAGTTTCACCCCATAGGTGTGCATAGCTTTTTCCTATCTTGTGTGTTGCAATCTGCAGAGACAGTGATATAACAACCATATGGAGCCTATTGCTATCAATCTGCAGATATTACAAAAGGGAAAAATAATTTCCTCCTCTGGAATAAATTCCGCTTTCCTGTATAGTTTCAGATTCCAGTAACTGGACGCTGCAAACTTAAACCGCTTGGCTTTCCAACCTGCACATCTGGAGATGCTGTTGCATGTCTAGTCATTTCTTAGCAATTAATCCATGCAGACTTTTCTCCCGTAAACTCCTGTTCAGGAAAGACTTTTAAAGCTAGTTAAATAAGCAGGTGATCCCAATGTGCTGCATTTTGGTAAAAGTAGGATTAGGTTTCCTTTATGGAAGTGTGTGTGCTATTCTCTTTGACACATGAAACACCCAGTCTAAAAATACCACACGAGATCGCATATGGCCAGGACGTTTGACATTAGCAAATCTCCAGGCTCATTAGTGCTCACAGCTTGGTCGTTCACTGCTTATATACCAGATACGTAGCGTCAAGGGAAACTAAAGTCAGTGTAAAGTTGTGAGATGTAAGACGAGAAGGGAGCATGTGGATAATCATTAGACATCTGCACCTAAGATTTGAAAAACGGGTTATATTGTGCTGGGCCCATCATCTATTTTCAATGCCCTGGTCAGTTTGAAGATACTGGGAAATCTTTCTGTTCTGATCTAGTTCTAAAGAGTCTAAATGGAATTGTATAACTGCTGAAGATGTTAGGGAAAACCTGAAGAAGACAGAGCTCCTTCAAAAAAGAGTGAATTACACAAAGAAAGACACTTTTTAGTTACCAAGAATAGGCAACCAGTTGTAGTGCAGATGGGAGCATTTTATAGGCCCAAGTCTGCCAGGTATCTTCTGACTGTCTGTCTTCCTGGAAAAAAAAGTGTTTCAGACCACTCTGGTGTGTAAAACTGGTGTGTAATGCTAGGTACATACCATACAGTGTTGTGTTAGATAGATGGTTCGATAGATAATTTCCGACATGTCCGATTTTATACTCGATCGTTTTACTGACCAATTTCTCATAGAAGTGAATTGAAATAGATAAGAAAAGATAACGGTGGCATAGTGGTTAGCACCCTTGCCTTGCAACACTGGGTTCCTGGTTCGAATCCCAGCAAGGTCAACATCTGCAAGGAGTTTGTATGTTCTCCCCGTGTCTGTGTGGGTTTCCTCCGGGCACTCCGGTTTCCTCCCACATTCCAAAAACATACAGATAAGTTCATTGGCTTCCTCCTAAATTGGCCCTAGACTATGATACAAGCACTACACGATACATACATAGACATATAACTATGGTAGGAACTAGTTTGTGAGCCCCTCTGAGGGACAGTTAGTGAAGAGACAACAGCGCTGCGTAATATGTTGGTGCTATATAAATACTTAAATAAATAAATAACAGAATCGAATCGGAAATTGGTTGGAAAATCGAATCGGAAATCCATCGAACAGAAAATCGACTGAAAAAACGCATCGTGTGTACCCAGCATAAAACGCTATTGCGAATTGCTGGCCAAGGCATCAAGGGTGGTCACTGGACTTGGCAGAGGCCGCTGAATTGAATGAATCATTCATCAACTTACTTCAGCCAGACACTTATCAATTAATATCTGCATAACTGCGTCAATTAGCTAGATTATTATTTTTTTTTTTTATTTATATAGCGCCAACATATTCCGCAGCGCTTTACAAAGCACAATAAGACGACAAGGGGAACATAGATACACTAACAAAGGGTACAACAGAGTTCCATGCAGCACAAATATTGTGACAAAAACAGTAAACATTAGGAGGAGGACCCTGCCCTTGCGAGCTTACAAGCTTTTTAGATTGTTGGTTAAAGTAGTAGTAGTAGTGAAGTAGATTCCTTGTGCCTATGAAATGCCTTGGAATCCCTTTTACTCATTAAAGCTGATGAGTTAATTATTTGAAATCCTGATGAAACTTCTAGCACACTTAAAGCGTGTACCCACCTTGTGGAATCTTTGCGGGATTCTTCTGACGACCAGTGATTTTTGTTTTAAGCGATGAGCGATAGTTTCTGCGAACTCGTGACGTGGGAACAGGTGTGCGATTTGGTAAATAACACTTTGCGACGCGCGGAGTCAATGACCATCACGACGAATCCGATCTTTAAGATCCCCAACCCCACATGAAGACTCCCTTTCAAAGTGTGGTGATCGGTTGACCTCTAGTTCACACCAGTTGTGTGCCATCATGTGACAATTCGTGTTCCATTCATTCAAATCAGCGGCCTCT